>NC_047041.1:34013902-35213902 GCF_011762595.2 Tursiops truncatus
ATTTTATGGTCAGCTAAACAATGAAAAAGCTATATAAAATGAAAAATATTTTTTAAGCATTTTATATTGTCAATGTTACAATTAATTTTATATAATTTAATCACACTCTTGTGGATTAATTTCCACAATTAACTTTGTCATAAAACACATATTTATTAAATATTATACAGTAATGCTTGAAATAAAATTTTAGGTGATCATGTAAATGAAAAACCATCTTAGAAATACATAGGAACAAGTCCTCCTGCAATTCCCATACCAACCCTTGCTCACTGTGTGACTTTAAGGAAATCACATATTTGTATCATTGAAGATCATCATTTATCTGGCATGATCTGAGTGAGTACTCTTTGACATGTGATATATTAGATCCCTGGGCCCACATAACCTTTTAAAATTTTTGTTTTCAACTATTTGCTACAAATAATAATAATAATAACTAAACACAGTGAAATCTTTAGAGGGGAAACTCAGTCTTCATTTTTGGACACTGTAAATGAGAGATACCTATTAGCCATCCAAAAGACAAAGTTGAGTGAGAAGCTGGATATGGGAAGATAAAGCTCAGTGGACAGGCTGGTGGTAAAAAAGCAAATTTGGAAGTATCCAGCATGTCAAGGGAATTAACAGCCTAGAAGTAGAGAAAACGTCTTCCGGAGAGGTTGTAAATAGAGATGAAAAGGTGACCCAGGATGAAGTCTTCAGGTACTCAAACATCGAGAAGTTGTTTAATACATGAAAAAGGTCTTACAAAGAAGAAAGAGGGGTGGCTAGTGAAGTAGAAATAGTTATGAGAATTATCGTGAGAAGATAACATTCAACATTCAAAATGTTGAATTTGATATACTTTGTAAATATAATGTGATATACATAAAAAATATTCTTGACTTCAATAAATAAGAAGTAATCTGGAGGTGATAGTGAAGCTTATGGATAATGGATCAGATGAACTAAATCTAACAAGGTGATATCTGTCAATGATAAAGAAAATCATAAGAACACCAATCACTATAAAAGAATAGTTACAAGATGGAAAAACTGTACTTTAGCAGGCATTCTGACATATACTGTGAAGTAACTAAAACCCAAAAATAAGTAAGTTGTGCAAGATGTCAGAAAACTAGTTAGTGGTCAGGACAATTGAGGATAATTGCAGCCAGGACCATGGTATCTGACCAATCTCATTGTGAATCTCAACACAAGTAACATTACCTCTCTGGGTCTCCATTTACTGAAATGTGATATGGGGATAATTATAGTACCTACCTCATAGTGTTCTCTGTATGAATAATTAAAGTAATATCATAGAGTACTTATTATGATCCCCAACTCAGCACTCAATATGTAGTAATTAACATCACTGTCACCACTACAGTCAATCAGGATTCAAATCAGGTGTCCCTGACACTAAATGATCTCTACTTTCTCCTTTAGAATAGTAAGAACTTTGGTAGACCTGTTATAGAAGGAGTTCATGTATTAGTTGGATTCCAAGACCTTAGAGAACATTTTCAACCCTGAAATGTCTGTGAAAATGTGATCAAATGATGAATCATTTTAAAGTCGAATTCCACCTTTCCTAATAACTATAAAATCTTCAAAATATTATGAATATTTCTGTGAAAGACAGAAATATTTAATTTGTGCCTACCCCATGTATGTCATTATATATAATTTCATTACCCGTATGTGCATGCTATAACAGAATAAAAGACCATTCAAGTTTCTCCATGTATATTATTCTCCAATAAAGGAAGGTACACCAATATACAAGAAATGCTGTATGTTTGGTAACAGACAGAACACTGGCTGTACACTCTAGACAAGTTATTGGACTGATCTGAGACTTAATGTTCTCACCATTTGTCAGAGTAGATAATATTCACTAAATTTTACATATTTTCTCTTTCATTTTCAGTCCCATTTCCAGTTAAGCATATCCATACGACAAGGTTTGGGCAAAGTGTTGTGAATTGACATGTGTCATTTTTACAATGAAGCATAGAGTGAGACTGTGTTTTTCAGTGTGATCTCTGTGTTGTGTTCTTTTCTCTGTCCTTGGTAGTGTGGAGGCTCCCTGCTGAAATAGTAAACTCACAAAAATCCCAGAAGACTGAATTCCTGAATTACCTCATGGACAACAGCTGATGAGTCACCTAGACCATAGCAGAATTTTCTTGAGCAAGAAATAAACTATTATTTTTCATAAATCACTGAGATTTGGAGGTCATTTATTAATATGGCATTTCCATACTATCTTGACAAATGTACTTCTCATCTACAAAAAGAAGACAGTTCCGTGTGGTTGCTGTAAGCATAGAGACAATGAACATGAATAGCCTAGCAAAATAAGTATGTGCAAATAAATGGTAATTACGAATATTGTTATCAGGAAGTAAGTCTTTAGGACTTATGTCATAAGATAATTGTCAAAGGGTCTTTCATATAATTAAAGGAAGAATAAATTTGTACTTCTGATATCACATGGCAATGTTCTCTTTATAAGCATCATTTCAAAATTAACAAGTGACAATGATGCTAAAAGACAATCTATAGGCAACTGCATAGATAAATTTATTTAGATTTCAGGCCTATCATTCCTTCAAGCATTTTGACTACATGGTTGAGATTATATTCCTTGTTAAGAAATATATTGACTATGATCCTGAAATTGTATATGAGATTAAATTTTTAAATAATACATACCAAATACTCTCGATTACTGACTTTGCTGAGAAGTCAGAATGGTGTTCATTTTAATTAAGAAATTTTTCTTACAGACAGCAGAAGCAATAAGAACTATAATTCTGCAGCCTTTGGAAGGAAAACCACATTCACAGAAAGATAGACAAAATGAAAAGGCAGAGGACTTTGTAACAGTTGAAGGAAAAAGATAAAACCCCAGAAAAACAACTAAATGAAGTGGAGATAAGCAACCTTACAGAAAAAGAATACAGAATAATGATAGTGAAGATGATCCAGGACCTTGGAAAAAGAATGGAGGCAAAGATCGAGACGATACAAGAAATGTGTAACAAAGATCTAGAAGAATTAAAGAACAAACACCTGGAAGAATTAAAGAACAAACAAACAGAGATGAGCAATACAATAAATAAAATGAAAATCCACTAGAAGGAATCAATAGCAGAATAACTAAGGCAGAAGAACAGATAAGGGACCTGGAAGACAGAAAGGTGTAATTCACTGCCACAGAACAGAATAAAGAAAAAATAATGAAATAAATGAAGACAGCCTAAGAGACCTCTGGGACAACATTAAAGGCAACAACACTCACATTATAGGGTTCCCAGAAGAAGAAGAGAGAGAGAAAGGACCCGAGAAAATACTTGAAGAGATTATAGTCGAAAACTTCCCTAATATGGGAAAGTAAATAGCCACTCAAGTCCAGGAATCGCAGACAGCCAGGCAGGATAAACCCAAAGAGAAACATGCTGAGACACATTGTAATCAAAATGACAAAAATTAAAGACAAAGAAAAATTATTGAAAGCAACAAGGGAAAAATGGCGTATAACATACAAGGAAATTCCCATAAGGTTAACAGCTGATTTCTCAGCAGAAACGTCACAGGTTAGAAGGGAGTGTCACGATATATTGAAAGCAATGAAAGGGAAGAACCTACAACCAAGATTACTCTACCCAGCAAGGATTTCATTCAGATTTGATGGAGAAAACAAAAGCTTTACAGGCAAGCAAAAGCTAAGAGAATTCAGCACCACCAAACCAGCTATACACCAAATGCTAAAGGAACTTCTCTGAGTAGAAAACACAAGATAAGAAAAGGACCTACAAAAACAAACCCATAAGCCTACCTGGCGCTTTGGTGGGGATAATGGAAGACTCTGGGAGGGCTCATGCCAAAGAGTACTTCCCAGAACTTCTGCTAACAGTGTTCTTGTCCCCACCGTGAGCCACAGCCATCCCCCGCCTCTGCAGGCGACCCTCCAACACTAGCAGGCGGAAGATGGCGGAAGAGTAAGACGCGGAGATCACCTTCCTCCCCACAGATACAGCAGAAATACATCTACACGTGGAACAACTCCTACAGAACACCTACTGAAGGCTGGCAGAAGACCTCAGACCTCCCAAAAGGCAAGAAACTCCCCACGTACCTGAGTAGGGCAAAAAAAAAAGAAAAAACAGAGACAAAAGAATAGGGACGGCACCTGCACCAGTGGGAGGGAGCTGTGAAGGAGGAAAAGTTTCCACACACTAGGAAGCCACTTCGCGGGCGGAGACTGCGGGAGGCGGAGGGGGGAGCTTCGAAGCCGCGGAGGAGTGCACAGCAACGGGTGCGGAGGGCAAAGCGGGGAGATTCCCGCACAGAGGATCGGTGCCGACCGGCACTCACCAGCCCGAGAGGCTTGTCTGCTCACCCGCCGGGGCGGGCGGGGCTGCGAGCTGAGGCCGGAGCGCAGGGAGAGGACTGGGGTTGGCGGCTTGAACATAGCCTGAAGGGGTTAGTGCACCACAGCTAGCCGGGAGGGAGTCCGGGGAAAAGCCTGCACCTGCCGAAGAGGCAGGAGACTTTTCCTTCCCTCTTTGTTTCCTGGGGCGTGAGGAGAGGGGTTTAAGAACGCTGCTTAAAGGAACTCCAGAGACGGGCGCGAGCCGCGGCTAAAAGCGCGAACCCCAGAGACGGGCGCGAGCCGCGGCTGAAAGCGCGTACTCCAGAGACGGGCGCGAGCCGCGGCTGAAAGCGCGGAATCCAGAGACGGGCGCGAGCCGCGGCTGAAAGCGCGGAATCCAGAGACGGGCGCGAGCCGCGGCTGAAAGCGCGGAATCCAGAGACGGGCGCGAGCCGAGGCTGAAAGCGCGGAATCCAGAGACGCGCGCAAGCTGCGGCTAAAAGCGCGGACCCCAGAGGCGGGCGGGAGACGTTAAGGCTGCTGCTGCCGCCACCGAGGGGCCTGTGTGCGAGCACAGGTCACTCTCCACACCCCTCTTCCGCGGAGCCTGTGCAGCCCGCCACTGCCAGGTTCCCGGGATCCAGGGACAACTTCCCTGGGAGAGCGCACAGCGCGCCTCAGGCTGGTGCAAAGTCACGCCGGCCTTTGCCACCGCAGGACCGCCCCGCACTCTGTGCCCCTCCGTCCCTGCCGGCCTGAGTGCGCCAGAGCCCCCAATCAGCGACTCTTTTAACCCCATCCTGTCTGAGCAAAAAACAGACGCCCTCCAGCGATCTACACGCAGTGGCAGGGCCAAATCCAAAGCTTAGCCCTGGGAGCTGTGAGAACAAAGAAGAGAAAGGGAAATCTCTCCCAGCAGCCTCAGAAGCAACGGATTAAAGCTCTACAATCAACTTGATATACCCTGCATCTGTGGAATACCTGAATAGACAACCAATCATCCCAAATTAAGGAAGTGGACTTTAGGAGCAAGATCTATGATTTTTTCCCCTTTCCTCTTTTTGTGAATGTGTATGTGTATGCTTCTGTGTGAGATCTTGTCTGTATAGTCTTGCTTCCACCATTTGTCCTAGGGTTCTATCCGTCCATGTTTTTTTTAATTTTTTTTAATAATTAATTTTAATAACGTTATTATACTTTACCTTCGTTCTTTCTTTCTTTCTTTCTTTCTTTCTTTCTTTCTTTCTTTCTTTCTTTCTTTCTTTCCGTCCTTCCTTCCCTCCTTTAGACAACAAATCATCCCAAATTGAGGAGGTGGTCTCTGACAGCAAGATTTAGGATTTTTCCCCATTTACCTCTTTTAGTGAGGGTGTATGTGTATGTTTCTGTGTAAGATTTTGTCTGTATAGCTTTGCTTCCAACATTTGTCCTAAGGTTCCTTCCGTCCCTTTTTTTTTTCTAAATAAGAATTTTTTAATTCAATAACTTTATTATACTTTATTTTATTTTTACTGTATCTTCTTTCTTTCTGTCTTTTTTCCTTCTTTCCCTCCTTCCTTCCTTCCTCCCTCCCTCCCTCCCTCCTTTCTTTCCTTCTTGCCTTTCCTTCTTTGCTTCTTTCTTTCTTTCTTCCTTCCTTCCTACCCTCCCTTCCTTCTTTCTTTCCTCATACTTCTACTAATTCCCTCTACTTTTTCTCCCTTTTATCCTGAGCCGTGTGGATGAAAAGCTTTTGGTGCTCCAGCCAGGAGGCAGGGCTCTGCCTCTGAGGTAGGAGAGCCAACTTCAGAACACTGATCAACAAGAGACCTCCCAGCTCCACATAATATCAAACGGCGAAAATCTCCCAGAGACCTCCATCTTAACACCAGCACCCAGCTTCACTCAACGACCAGCAAGCCACAGTGCTGGAAAACCTATGCCAAACAACTAGCAAAACAGGAACACAACCCCACCCATTAGCAGAGAGGCTGCCTAAAATCATAATAAGGCCACAGACACCCCCAAACACACCACCAGACGTGAACCTGCCCACTAGAGAGACAAGATCCAGCCTCATCCACCACAACACAGGCACTAGTCCCCTCCACCAGGAAGCCTACACAACCCACTGAACCAACCTTAGCCACTGGAGACAGACATCAAAAACAGGAGGAACTACGAACCTGCAGCCTGCAAAAAGGAGACCCCAAACACAGTAAGATAAGCAAAATGAGAAGACAGAAAAACACACAGCAGATAAAGGAGCAAGATAAAAATGAACCAGACCTAACAAATGAAGAGGAAATAGGCAGTCTACCTGAAAGAGAATTCAGAATAATGATAGTAAGGTTGATCCGAAATCTTGGAGATAGAATGGACAATAGATTGGACAAAATGCAAGAATCAGTTAACAAGGACCTAGAAGAACTAAAGATGAAACAAGCAACGATGAACAACACAATAAATGAAATTAAAAGTACTCTAGATGGGATCAATAGCAGAATAACTGAGGCAGAAGAACGAATAAGTGACCTGGAAGATAAAATAGTGGAAATAACTACTGCAGAGCAGAATAAAGAAAAAAGAATGAAAAGAACTGAGGACAGTCTCAGAGACCTCTGGGACAACATTAAACGCACCAACATTCGAATTATAGGGGTTCCAGAAGAAGAAGAGAAAAAGAAAGGGACTGAGAAAATATTTGAAGAGATTATAGTTGAAAACTTCCCTAATATGGGAAAGGAAATAGTTAATCAAGTCCAGGAAGCACAGAGAGTCCCATACAAGATAAATACAAGGAGAAATACGCCAAGACACATATTAATCAAACTGTCAAAAATTAAATACAAAGAAAGCATATTAAAAGCAGCAAGGGAAAAACAACAAATAACACATAAGGGAATCCCCATAAGGTTAACAGCTGATCTCTCAGCAGAAACCCTACAAGCCAGAAGGGAGTGGCAGGACATACTGAAAGTGATGAAGGAGAAAAACATGCAGCCAAGACTACTCTACCCAGCAAGGATCTCATTCAGATTTGATGGAGAAATGAAAACCTTTACAGACAAGCAAAAGCTGAGAGAGTTCAGCACCACCAAACCAGCTTTACAACAAATGCTAAAGGATATTCTCTAGGCAAGAAACACAAGAGAAGGAAAAGACCTATAATAACGAACCCAAAACAATTTAGAAAACGGGAATAGGAACATACATATCGATAATTACCTTAAATGTAAATGGACTAAATGCTCCCACCAAAAGACACAGATTAGCTGAATGGATACAAAAACAAGACCCTTATATATGCTGTCTACAAGAGACCCACTTCAGACCTAGAGACACATACAGACTGAAAGTAAGGGGATGGAAAAAGACATTCCATGCAAATGGAAGCCAAAAGAAAGCTGGAGTAGCAATTCTCATATCAGACAAAATAGACTTTAAAATAAGGACTATTAAAAGAGACAAAGAAGGACACTACATAATGATCAAGGGATCGATCCAAGAAGAAGATATAACAATTGTAAATATTTATGCACCCAACATAGGAGCACCTCAATACATAAGGCAAATACTAACAGCCATAAAAGGGGAAATCGACAGTAACACATTCATAGTAGGGGACTTAAACACCCCACTTTCACCCATGGACAGATCATCCAAAATGAAAATAAATAAGGAAACACAAGCTTTAAATGATACGTTAAACAAGATGGACTTAATTGATATTTATAGGACACTCCATCCAAAAACAACAGAATACACATTTTTCTCAAGTGCTCGTGGAACATTCTCCAAGATAGACCATATCTTAGGTCACAAATCAAGCCTTGGTAAATTTAAGAAAATTGAAATTGTATCAAGTATCTTTTCTGACCACAACGCCATGAGACTAGATATCAATTACAGGAAAAGATCTGTAAAAAATACAAACACATGGAGGCTAAACAATACACTACTTAATAATGAAGAGATCACTGAAGAAATCAAAGAGGAAATCAAAAAATACCTAGAAACAAATGACAATGGAGACACAACGACCCAAAACCTGTGGGATGCAGCAAAAGCAGTTCTAAGGGGGAAGTTTATAGCAATACAAGCCCACCTTAAGAAGCAGGAAACATCTCGAATAAACAACCTAACCTTGCATCTCAAGCAATTAGAGAAAGAAGAACAAAAAAACCCCAAAGCTAGCAGAAGGAAAGAAATCATAAAAATCAGATCAGAAATAAATGAAAAAGAAATGAAGGAAACAATAGCAAAGATCAATAAAACTAAAAGCTGGTTCTTTGAGAAGATAAACAAAATAGATAAACCACTAGCCAGACTCATCAAGAAAAAAAGGGAGAAGACTCAAATCAATAGAATTAGAAATGAAAAAGGAGAGGTAACAACTGACACTGCAGAGATAAAAGAGATCATGAGAGATTACTACAAGCAACTCTATGCCAATAAAATGGACAATCTGGAAGAAATGGACAAATTCTTAGAAATGCACAACCTGCCAAGACTGAATCAGGAAGAAATAGAAAATATGAACAGACCAATCACAAGCACTGAAATTGAAACTGTGATTAAAAATCTTCCAACATACAAAAGCCCAGGACCAGATGGCTTCACAGGCGAATTCTATCAAACATTTAGAGAAGAGCTAACACCTATCCTTCCCAAACTCTTCCAAAATATAGCAGAGGGAGGACCACTCTCAAACTCCTTCTACGAGGCCAACATCACCTTGATACCAAAACCAGACAAGGATGTCACAAAGAAAGAAAACTATAGGCCAATATCACTGATGAACATAGATGCAAAAATCCTCAACAAAATACTAGCAAACAGAATCCAACAGCACGTTAAAAGGATCATACACCATGATCAAGTGGGGTTTATTCCAGGAATGCAAGGATTCTTCAATATACGCAAATCTATCAATGTGATAAACCATATTAACAAACTGAAGGAGAAAAACCATATGATCATCTCAATAGATGCAGAGAAAGCTTTTGACAAAATTCAACACCCATTTATGATAAAAACCCTCCAGAAAGTAGGCATAGAGGGAACTTTCCTCAACATAATAAAGGCCATATATGACAAACCCACAGCCAACATCATCCTCAATGGTGAAAAACTGAAAGCATTTCCACTAAGATCAGGAACAAGACAAGGTTGCCCACTCTCACCACTATTATTCAACATTGTTTTGGAAGTTTTAGCCACAGCAATCAGAGAAGAAAAGGAAATAAAAGGAATCCAAATCGGAAAAGAAGAAGTAAAGCTGTCACTGTTTGCAAATGACATGATCCTATACATAGAGAACCCTAAAGATGCTACCAGAAAACTACTAGAGCTAATCAATGAATTTGGTAAAGTGGCAGGATACAAAATTAATGCACAGAAATCTCTGGCATTCCTATATACTAATGATGAAAAATCTGAAAGTGAAATCAAGAAAACACTCCCATTTACCATTGCAACAAAAAGAATAAAATATCTAGGAATAAACCTACCTAAGGAGACAAAAGACCTGTATGCACAAAATTATAAGACACTGATGAAAGAAATTAAAGATGATACAAATAGATGGAGAGATATACCATGTTCTTGGATTGGAAGAATCAACATTGTGAAAATGACTCTACTACCCAAAGCAATCTATAGATTCAATGCAATCCCTATCAAACTACCACTGGCATTTTTCACAGAACTAGAACAAAAAATTTCACAATTTGTATGGAAACACAAAAGACCCCGAATAGCCAAAGCAATCTTGAGAAGGAAAGAAGGAACTGGAGGAATCAGGCTCCCTGACTTCAGACTATACTACAAAGCTACAGTTATCAAGATGGTATGGTACTGGCACAAAAACAGAAAGATAGATCAATGGAACAGGATAGAAAGCCCAGAGATAAACCCATGCACATATGGACACCTTATCTTTGATAAAGCTGGCAGTAATGTACAATGGAGAAAGGACAGCCTCTTCAATAAGTGGTGCTGGGAAATCTGGACAGGTACATGTAAAAGTATGAGATTAGATCACTCCCTAACACCATACACAAAAATAAGCTCAAAATGGATTAAAGACCTAAATGTAAGGCCAGAAACTATCAAACTCTTAGAGGAAAACATAGGCAGAACACTCTATGACATAAATCACAGCAAGATCCTTTCTGACCCACCTCCTAGAGTAATGGAAATAAAAACAAAAATAAACAAATGGGACCTAATGAAACTTAAAAGCTTTTGCACAGCAAAGGAAACCATAAACAAGACCAAAAGACAACCCTCAGAATGGGAGAAAATATTTGCAAATGAAGCAACCGACAAAGGATTAATCTCCAAAATTTACAAGCAGCTCATGCAGCTCAATAACATGAAAACAAACAACCCAATCCAAAAATGGGCAGAAGACCTAAATAGACATTTCTCCAAAGAAGATATACAGACTGCCAACAAACACATGAAAGAATGCTCAACATCATTAATCATTAGAGAAATGCAAATCAAAACTACAATGAGCTATCATCTCACACCAGTCAGAATGGCCATCATCAAAAAATCTAGAAACAATAAATGCTGGAGAGGGTGTGGAGAAAAGGGAACACTCTTGCACTGCTGGTGGGAATGTGAATTGGTTCAGCCACTATGGAGAACAGTATGGAGGTTCCTTAAAAAACTACAAATAGAACTACCATATGACCCAGCAATCCCACTACTGGGCATATACCCTGAGAAAACCATAATTCAAAAAGAGTCATGTACCAAAATGTTCATTGCAGCTCTATTTACAATAGCCCGGAGATGGAAACAACCTAAGTGCCCGTCATCGGATGAATGGATAAAGAAGATGTGGCACATATATACAATGGAATATTACTCAGCCATAAAAAGAAACGAAATTGAGCTATTTGTAATGAGGTGGATAGACCTAGAGTCTGTCATACAGAGTGAAGTAAGTCAGAAAGAAAAAGACAAATACCGTATGCTAACACATATATATGGAATTTAAGAAAAAAAATGTCATGAAGAACCTAGGGGTAAAGCAGGAATAAAGACGCAGACCTCCTAGAGAACGGACTTGAGGTTATGGGGAGGGGGAAGGGTGAGCTGTGACAGGGCGAGAGAGAGTCATGGGCATATACACACTAACAAACGTAGTAAGGTAGATAGCTAGTGGGAAGCAGCCACATGGCACAGGGATATTGGCTCGGTGCTTTGTGACAGCCTGGAGGGGTGGGATAGGGAGGGTGGGAGGGAGGGAGACGCAACAGGGAAGACATATGGGAACATATGTTTATGTATGACTGATTCACTTTGTTATAAAGCAGAAACTAACACACATTGTAAAGCAATTATACCCCAATAAAGATGGTAAAAAAAAAAAAAACCCATAACAATTAAGAAAATGATAATAGGAACATACATATTGATAATTACCTTAAATGTAAATGGATTAAATGCTCCAACCAAAAGACATAGACTGGCTGAATGGTTAAAAAGCAAGACACATATATATGCAACAGGAGACCCTCTTCAGACCTAGGGACACATACAGACTGAAAGTGAGGGGATGGAAAAAGATATTCCATGCAAATGGAAATCAAAAGAAAGCTGGAGTAACAATACTCATATCAGATAAAATAGACTTTAAAATAAAGAATGTTACAAGATGCATAATGATCAAGGAGGCAATCAAAGAAGAATATATAGCAATTATAAATATATATGCACACAACATAGGAGCACCTCAGTACATAAGGCAACTGCTAACCGCTGTAAAAGAGGAAATTTACAGTAACACAATAATAGTGGGGGACATAACACCTCACATAAACCAATGAACAGATCATCCAGACAGAAAATTAATAAGGAAACACAATCTTTAAATGACACAATAGATTAGATTTAATTGACATTTATAGGACATTCCATCCAAACAACAGATTACACTTTCCTCTCAAGTGCACATGGAACATTCTCCAGGATAGACCACATCTTGGGTCAAATATCAAGATCAGTAAATTTAAGAAAATTGAAATCATATCAAGCATCTTTTCTGACCACAAAGTTATGAGATTAGAAATCAATTACAGGGAAAAAAATTTAAAAAACACAAACATGTGGAGGCTAAACAATATGTTACTAAATAGCCAAGAGATCACTGAAGAAATCAAAGAGGAAATCAAAAAATACCTAGAGACAAATGACAATGAAAACACGATGATCCAAAACCTATGGGATGCAGCAAAAGCAGTTCTAAGAGGGAAGTTTACAGCAATATAAGCCTACCAAAAGAAACAAGAAAAATCTCAAATAAAAAATCTAACCTTACACCTAAAGGAAGTAGAGAAAGAAGAACAAACAAAACCCAAACTTAGTAGAAGGAAAGAAATCATAAAGATCAGATCAGAAATAAATGAAATATAAAAAAAGAAAACAATAGCAAAGATCAAAAATAATAAAGCTGGTTCCTTGAGAAGAAAAACAAAATTGATAAACCTTTAGTCAGACTCATCAAGTAAAAGAGGGAGAGGACTCATATCAATAAAATTAGAAATGAAAAAGGAGAAGTTACAACAGACACTGCAGAAATACATAACATCATAAGAGACTACTAAAACAACTCTACCCAATGAAATGGACAACCTGGAAGTAATGGACAATTTCTTAGAAAGGTATAACCTTCCAAGAAATGAGGAAGAAACAGAAAATATGAACAGACCAATCACAAGTAATGAAATTGAAACTGCGATTAAAATCTTCCAACAAACAAAAGTCCAGAACTAGATGCCTTCACAGGTGAATTCTATTAAACATTTAGAGAAGAGATAACACCCATCATTCTCAAACTCTTCCAAAAAAGTGCAGAGGAAAGAACACTCCCAAACTCATTCTATGAGGCCACCATCACCCTGATACCAAAACAAGACAACGATACTACAAAAAAAGAAAATTACAGACCAAAATCTCTCATGAATATAGATGCAAAAACCCTCAACAAATGCTAGCAAACAGAATCTAACAACACATTAAAAGGATCATACAACATGATCAAGTGGGATTTATCTCACGGATGCAAGGAGTCTTCAATATACACAAATCAATCAATGTGATACACCATATTAACAACTTGAAGAAGAAAAACCAGAGGATCCTCTCAATAGACGAAGAAAAACTTTTGACAAAATTCAACACCCATTTATAAGAAAAACTCGTCAGAAAATGGGCATAGAGGGAAGCTACCTCAACATAATAAAAGCTATATATGAAAAACCCACAGCAAACATGATTCTCAATGGTGAAAAACTGAAAGCATTTCCTCTAAGATCAAGAATGAGACAAGGAAGTCCATCAGAGAAGAAAAAGAAATACAAATTGGAAAAGTAGAAATAAAACTGTCACTGTCTACAGATGACATGATACTATACATAGAGAATCCTAAAGAGGCCACGAGAAAACTCCTAGAGCTAATTAATGAATTTGGTAAAGTTGCAGGATACAAAATTAATGCACAGAAAGCTCTTGCATTCCTATTCACTAATAATGAAAAATCTGAAAGAGAAATAAGGAAACAATCCCATTTACTTTTGCAACAAAAAGAATAAAATACCTAGGAATAAACCTACCTAGGGAGACAAAAGACCTGTATGCAGAAAACTATAAGACACTGATGAAAGAAATTAAAGATGATACCAACAGATGGAGAGATATACCGTGTTCTTGGATTGGAAGAATCAATATTGTGAAAATGACTATACTACCCAAAGCAATCTACAGATTCATTGCAATCCCAATCAAACTACCAATGGCATTTTTTACAGAACTAGAACAAGAAATCTTAAAATTTGTTTGGAGACACAAAAGACCCCGATTAGCCAAAGTAGTCTTGAGGGAAGACAACAGAGCTGGAGGAATCAGTCTCCCAGATTTCAGAGTATATTACAAAGCTACAGTAATCAAGACAATATGGTACTGGGACAAAAACAGAAACATAGATAAATGGAACGGGATAAAAAGGCCAGAGATAAACACATGCACCTATGGTCAACTAATCTATGACAAAGGAGGCAAGGATATACAATGGAGAAAATACAGTCTCTTCAATAAGTGGTGCTGGGAGAACTGGACAGCTACATGTAAAAGAATGAGATTAGAACACTCCTTAACACCATAAACAAAAATAAACTCAAAATGGATTAGAGACCTAAACATAAGACCGGACACTATAAAACTCTGAGAGGAAAACATAGGAAGAACTCTCTTTGACATAAATCACAGCAAGACCTTTTTTAATCCATGTCATAGAGTTATGGAAATAAAAACAAAAGTAAACAAATGGGACCTAGTGAAACTTAAAAGTTTTTTTCACAGCAAAGGAAACTGCAAATAAGATGAAAAGCCAACCCTCAGAATGGGAGATAATATTTGAAAATGAATCAACAGACAAAGGATTAATCTCCAACATATATAAATAACACATGCAGCTGGATATTAAAGAAACAAAGAACCCAATCAAAAAATGGGCAGAAGACCTAAATAGACATTTCTCCAAAGAAGACATACAGATGGAGAAAAGCACATGAAAAGCTGCTCAACATCACTAATTGTTAGAGAAATACAAATCAAAATTACAATGAGGTATCACCTTACACCAGTTAAAATGGGCATCATCAGAAAATCTACAAACAATAAATTCTGTAGAGGGTGTGGAGAAAAGGGAACCCTCTTGCACTGTTAATGGGAATGTAAATTGATACAGCCACTATGGAGAACAGTATGGAGGTTCCTTAAAAAACTAAAAATAGAATTACCATATGACCCAGCAATCCCACTACCTGGCATGTACCCAGAGAAAACCATATTTCAAAAAGACACTAGCGTCCCAATGTTCATTGCAGCACTATTTACAATAGCCAGTTCATGGAAGCAACCTAAATGCCCATGGACAGATGAAAGGATAAAGAAAATGTGGTACATATATACAATGGAATATTACTCAGCCATAAAAAGGAACGAAATTGCATCATTTGTAGAGATGTGGATGAATCTAGAGACCTTCAAACAGAGTGAAGTAAGTCAGAAAGAGAAAACCAAATACCATATATTAATGCATATATGTGGAACCTAGAAAAATGGTACAGATGAACTGGTTTGCAGGGCAGAAATAGAGACAAAGTTATAGAGAACAAATGTATGGACACCAAGGGGGGAAAGTGGTGGTGGGTGGTGATGGTGGTAGGATTAATTGGGAGATTGGGTTTGACATATATACACTAATATGTATAAAATAGGTAACTAATAAGAACCTGCTGTATAAAAAGTAAGTAAAATAAAATTTTAAAATTAAAAAAAATTCTTAAATTGTCAAAACAACATGTCTAACATAAATAGGGGCTTTCTAAATATGTACACCATTTCCACAGCAATTTTGGGGCACCTATTATATAGGAACATGTTTCTGAAAATGAAACATATAAATAAATACTGCTGTTAAGGACAAATCACTTTGTCTCTTCAGTTACTCCCTGTACCTTTTAGGGTTTCTCTTGGAAAAAAAAGAGATTTAAAAATGATTCTCTTTAGTGAAGCTATGTACTATGTTGAAACAAACTTGCCTTATGTTATTTCTTAGCACAGACTTCAAATGTTGTGAGAAAACTTGGATTATACTAAAGTCTTCTGAGAATAGCAAAGAAAATTAAAAGTTATGCATCTTAAAAAAAAAAAAGCTATGCATCTTACTTTCTGTTTCATAGAACCAGAGGAAATGATTTAAATGATTTAGCTTACCTGCAGTATAAAATATAATGTGATACCTTGTTTCATAAACAATAGCTTCCAAACCTCAAATCACTAGACTAAAGTAGATTTACTATGCTAACTTAAGCATGGAATATAGCCAGTTTCCGTAATATTATTTTAGAAATGGCAAAATATTTCCAAAAGAATGACTACTATCTATTGTTTTATCAGAAATATGCTGGATGACAAATAGGACACTCATGTTGCATCAAAATGTATTTTTCAAATTTTCTTCTGACATTGGAGAGAAAATCAAGGCTGTGGAGCAAATGCACCATATACTCCTAATCCTGCCTCATTCATTACCTTCTTTGATGAGCTAATTTTAAAATTAAGCAAATTAAACCATTTGTCTCTTCATCTAAAATTGTATATACCTGGGGTTGGGACTGTAATCTTTATGATAGCCATGGAATTGAGTACATTATACACTGAATAGATAAAAAAAACAACTATAATGATGATAAGAGTATTTTCTGACAAGTCTTATTTGATCTGCTTCCTTGTTTTCTGAAACAGACTTTCAGTTCTTTCAGTGTTATACATGCAGTTTACAATTAGTAAAACAATCTGTTTTAGGCAAGTCCAAAGCAACAGCATCCCTGGGCCATATCATGCATGGGAGTTTATAATCAATGTTCAAATTCCAATTCCCTCCTTTTCAAAATTACTTCAAGAAACCACTCTTTCCATAAATCACATTTCTTAGTGTCTGTCAACTCTCCTATAGATGGAATTCATGTCATTCAATTTATAATCTTAAGAAATATACAAGTTAGAAGAGTCTCCTCAGTGTTTTGAAAATTATTGTATCATTCTATGTAATAATGGTATTCATTGAAGATCAAATATTGGACTTGATGACTTCAGCAATACTCTATTTTTTTTCTTGTTTCTAAATATATGTCTTTATTTATTCCTTAACCCTTCTTGGGACCTGGGTAACTTTTTAAAAATTAATTTTTATTGGAGTATAGTTGATTTACAATGTTGTGTTAGTTTCTGCTGTACAGCAAAGTAAATCGGTTATATACATATACCCACTCTTTTTAAGATTCTATTTCCATATAGGTCATTAGAGAGTACTGAGTAGAGTTCCCTGTGCAATACAGTAGGTTCTTATTAGTTACCTATTTTATATATAGTAGTGTGACTGTGTCAATCCCAATCTCCCAATTTATCCCTCCTCACTCCCCTATTCCCCCCCTTGGTAACCATAAATTTGTTTTCTACGTCTGTGACTCTCTTTCTGTTTCGTAGATAGGTTCATTTGTACCATATTTTTAGATTCCACATATAAGAGATATAATACTATATTTTTCTTTCTCTGTCTGACCTGCTTCACTCAGTATGAGAATCTCTAGGTCCATCCATGTCACTGAAAATGGTATTATTTCCTTCCATTTTTATGGCTGACTAATATTCCATTGTATATCTGTACCACATCTTTATATATTCCTCTGTTGATGGACATTTAGGTTGTTTCCATGTCCTGGCTATTGTAAATGGTGCTACAATGAACATTGGGGTACATGTATCTTTTTGAATTACGGTTACCTCCAGATGTATGGAAACACAAAAGACCCTGACTAGCTAAAGCAATCTTGAGAAAGAAAAACAAGAGCTGGAGGAATCAGACTCCCTGACGTCAGACCATACTACAAAGCTACAGTAATCAAAACAGTATGATACTGGCAGAAAAACAGAAATATAGATAAATGGAACAGGATAGAAAGTCCAGAGATAAACCCATGCACCTCTGGTCACCAAATCTATGACAAAGGAGACAAGAATATACAATGGAGAAAAGACAGACTCTTCAATAAGTGGTGCTGGGAAAGCTGGACAGTTACACATAAAATAATGAAATTAGAACATTCTCTGTCACCATATGCAAAAATAAACTCAAAATGGATTAAAGACCTAAACGTAAGACCGATACTATAAAAGTCTTAGAGGAAAACATAGGCAGAACACTCTTTGTCATAAATTGCAGCAAGATCTTTTTGGATCCACCTCCTAGAGTAATGAAAATTAAAAACAAAAATAAACAAATGGGACCTAATGAAACTTCAAAGCTTTTGCACAACAAAGAAAACCATTAAAAAAACAAAAAGACAACCCATAGAATGGGAGAACATATTTGCAGATGAAGCGACTGACAAGGGATTAACCCCCAAGATATACAAACACCTCATGCAGCTCAATATATATATATATATATATATATATAAAAATAGAAACAACCCAATCAAAAAATGGGCAGAACACCTGAATAGATATTTCTTCAAAGAAGACCAAGAGGCACAAGTAAAGATGCTCAATATCACTAATTATTAGAGAAATGCAAATCAAAACTACAATGAGGTTATCACCTCACACCAGACAGAAGAGGCATTATCAAAAAAATCTACAAGCAGGAGACTACAGGTGGTGGAGCGGAGGAAGCTTCATAGCCACAGAGGAGAGCTCAGCAACAGAGGTGAGGAGGGCAAAACAGAGAGATCTCTGCACAGAGGATCGGTGCCGACCAGCACTCACCACCCCGAGAGGCTTGTCTTCTCACCCACCAGGACGGGTGTGTGCTGGGAGAGGAGACTCAGGCTTCAGTCAGATCCTAGGGAAAGGATTGGGGTTGGCTGAATGAACACAGCCTGAAGGGGACTAGTGAGCCACAGCTAGCCGGGAGGGAGTCCTGGAAAAAGTCTAGAGCTGCCAGAGAGACAAGAGGCTTTTTCTTGCCTCTTTGTTTCCTGGTGCACGAGGAAAGGGGATTAAGAGCGCCACTTAAAGGATTTCCAGAGACGGGCATGAGCCACAGCTATCAGTGTGGACCACAGAGACAGGCATAAGACATTAAGGCTGCTGCTGCAGCCACTAAGAAGCCTGTGTGCAAGCACAGGTCACTATCTACACCTCCCCTCCCGGGAGACTGCAGCCTGCCAATGCCAGGGTCCCGGGATCCAGGGACAACTTCCCCAGGAGAACACACAGCACACCTCAGGCTGATGCAGTGTCATGCCAGCCTCTGCCACTGCAGACTTACCCCGAACTCTGTACCCCTCTCTACCCCCAGGCCTTAGTGATCCAGAGCCCCCGAATCAGCGGCTCTTTAAACCCTGTCCTGACTGAGCGAAGAACAGATGCCCTCAGGCGGCCTACACGTAGAGGCGGGTCCAAATCCAAAGCTGAACCCCAGGAGCTGTGCAAGAAAACAAGAGAAAGGGAAATCTATCCCAGCAACCTCAGGAGTACCGGATTAAATCTCCACAATCAATGTGAGGTACGCTGCATCTGTTTAATACCTGAATAGAGAGCAAATCATCCCAAATTGAGGAGGTGGACTTTGGGAGCAAAGATATATATTTTTCTCTTCTTCTTTTTTTGTGAGTGTGTATGTATACGCTTCTGTGTGTGATTTTGTCTGTATAGCTTTGCTTTCACCATTTGTCCAAGGATTCTGTCTGAATTTTTTGTTTTTTCTAGTATAGATTTTAGCACTTGTTATCATTGGTAGATTTGTTTTTTGGTTTGGTTGCTCTCTACTTTCTTTTCTTTTTTTATTACATTTAAATTTGTTTTAATAATTATTTTTTATTTTAATAACTGTATTTTATTTTATTATATTTTATTTATCTTTTTCTTTCTTCTTTTTTCTCCCTTTTATTCTGAGCCATGTGGATGACAGGCTCTTGGTGCTCCAGCCAGGCGTCAGGGCTGTGCCTCTGAGGTAGGAGAGCCATGTTCAGGACACTGCTCCACAAAAGACCTCCCACTTCCACATAACATCTAAAGGTGAAAATCTCCCAGAGATCTCCATCTCAATGCCAAGACCCAGCTCCACTCAACCACCAGCAAGCTCCAGTGCTGGGCACCCGATGCCAAACAACTAGCAAGACAGGAACACAAACCCACCCATTAACAGAGAGGCTGCCTAAAATCATAGTAAGGCCACAGATACCCCAAAACACACCACCAGATGTGGACCTGCCCAGTAGAAAGACAAGAACCAGCCTCATCCACCAGAACACAGGCACTAGCTCCCTCCACCAGGAAGCCTACACAACAAACTGAACCAAAAACAGCCACTGGGGGCAGACACTAAAAACAATGATAACTATGAACCTGAAGCCTGCAAAAAGGAGACTCCAAACACAGTAAGTTAAACAAAATGAAAAGACACAGAAACACACAGCAGATGAAGGAGCAAGGTAAAAACCGACAAGGCCTAACAAATGAAGAGGAAATAGTCAGTATACCTGAAAAAAAATTCAGAATGATAGGAAAGATGATCCAAAATCTTGGAAATAGAATGGAGAAAATACAAGAAATGTTTAACAAGGACCTAGAAAAACTAAAGAGCAAACATACAGTGATGAACTACACAATAAATGAAATTAAAAATTCTCTAGAATGGATCAATAGCAGAAAAATTGAGGCAGAAGAACAGATAAGTGACCTGAAAGATAAAATAGTGGAAATAATTACTGCAGAGAAGAATAAAGAAAAAAAGAAAGAAAAGTATTGAGAACACTCTGAGAGACCTCTCGTACAACATTAAATGCACCAACGTGTGAATTATAGGGGTCCCAGAAGAAGAAGAGAAAAAGAAAGGGACTGAGAAATTTGAAGGGATTAGTTGAAAACTTCCTTAATATGGGAAAGGAAATAGTTAATCAAGTCCAGGAAGCACAGAGAGTCCCATACAGGATAAATGCAAGGAGAAACATGCCAAGACACATATTAATCAAATTATCAAAAATTAAATACAAAAATATATATTAAAAGCAGAAAGGGAAAAACAAAAAATAACATACAAGGGAATCCCAATAAGGTTAACACCTGAACTTTCAGCAGAAACTCAGCAAGCCAGAAGGGAGTGGCCCAACATATTTAAAGTAATGAAGGGGAAAAGCATACAACCAAGATTACTCTACACAGCAAGGATCTCATTCAGATTTGATGGAGAAATTAAAAGTTTTACAGACAAGCAAAAACTAAGAGAATTCAGCACCACAAAACCAGCTTTAAAACAAATGCTAAAGGAACTTCTCTAGGCAGGAAACACAAGAGAAGGAAACAACCTACAATTACAAACCCAAAACAATTAAGAAAATGGTAATTGGAACATACATATTGATAATTACCTTAAATATAAATGGATTAAATGCTCCAATCAAAAGATAAAGACTGGCTGAATACACACAAAAGCAAGACCTGTGTATATGCTGTCTACAAGAGACCCACTTCAGACCTAGGGACACATTCAGAGTAAAAGTGAGGGGATTGAAAAAGATATTCCATGCAAATGGAAGTCAAAAGAAAGCTGGAATAGCAACTCTCATATCAGACAAAAATAGAATTTACAATAAAGACTATTACAAGAGACAAAGAAGGACACTACATAATGATCAAGGGATCAATCCAAGGAGAAGATATAACAATGGTAAATATTTCTGCACCCAATATAGGAGGACTTCAATACATAAGGCAAATACTAACAGCTATAAAAGGAGAAATCAACAGTAACACAATCATAGCAGGGGACTTTAACACCACACTTTCACCAATGGACAGATCATCCAAAATGAAAATAAATAAGGAAACACAAGCTTTAAATGATACATTACACAAGATGGATTTAATTGATATTTATAGACATTCCATTCAAAAACAACAGAATACACTTTCTTCTCAAGTGCTCATTGAACATTCTTCAGGATAGATCATATCTTGGGTCACAAATCAAGCCTTGGTAAATTTTAGGAAATTGAAATTGTATCAAATATATTTTCTAACCACAATGCTATGAGACTAGATATCAATTACAGGAAAAAAATCTGTAAAAAAATACAAACACATGGAGGCTAAACAATACACTACTTAATAACCAAGAAATTACTTAAGAAATCAAAGACCAAATCAAAAAATACCTAGAAACAAATGACATTTAAAACATGATGACCCAACTCCTATGGGGTGCAGCAAAAGCAGTTCTAGGAGGGAAATTTATAGCAATACAATCCCATCTTAAGAAACAAGAAACATCTCAAATAAACAACTTAACCTTACCCATAAAGCAATTAGAGAAAGAAGAACAAAAAAACCCAAGTTAGCAGAAGGAAAGAAATAATAAAGATCAGATCAGAAATAAATGAAAAAGAAATGAAGGAAACTATAGCAAAGATCTATAAAACTAAAATTGGTTCTTTGAGAAGATAAACAAAATTGATAAACCATTAGCCAGACTCCTCAAGAAAAAAAGGGAGAAGACTCAAATCAATAGAATTAGAAATGAAAAAAGGAGAAGTAACAACTGACACTGCAGAAATAAAAAGGATCATGAGAGATTACTACAAACAACACTATGCCAATAAAATGGAAAACCTGGAAGAAGTGGACAGATTCTTAGAAATGCACAACCTTCTGAAACTGAACCAGGAAGAAATAAAATATATGAACAGACCAAGCACAAGCACTGAAATTGAAACTGTGATTAAAAATCTTCCAACAGGGTTTTCCCTGGTGGTGAAATGGTTAAGAATTCACCTGCCAATGCAGGGGACACGGGTTTGAGCCCTCGCCTGGGTAGATCCCACAGGCCGTGGAGCAACTAAGCCCACGTACCACAACTAATGAGCCTGCACTCTGGAACCTGTGAGCCACAACTACTGAAGCCCACACAATGCAATGACGAGCAGTCCCCACTCACCGCAACTAGAGAAAGCCTGCACACAACAATGAGGACCCAACACTGCCAAAACTAAATAATGAATAAAATAAATAAATTTATAAAGAAAATCTTCGAACTAACAAAAGCAAAAGACCAGATGGCCTAGAGGTGAATTCTATCAAACATTTAGAGAAGAGCTAACACCTATCCTTCTCAACTCTTCCAAAATATAGCAGAGTAGGAACACTCCCAAACTCATTCTACGAGGCCACCATCACCCTGATACCAAAACCAGACAAAGATGTCACAAAGAAAGAAAACTACAAGCCAATATCACTGATGAACATAGATGTAAAAATCCTCAACAAAATACTGGCAAACAGAATCCAACAGCATATTAAAAAGATCATACACCATGATCAAGAGGGGTTTATATCAGGAATGCAAGGATTCTTCAATGCATGCAAATCAATCAATGTGACACACCATATTAAAACATTGAAGGAGAAAAACCATATGATCATCTCAATAGATGCAGAAAAATCTTCCGACAAAATTCAACACCGATTTATGATAAAAACCCTCCAGAAAGTAGGCATAGAGGGAACTTACCTCAACATAATAAAGGCTATATATGAAAAACCACAGCAAACATCATCCTCAATGGTGAAAAACTGAAACCATTTCCACTAAGATCAGGAACAAGACAAGGTTGCCCACTCTCACCACTATTACTCAACATAGTTTTGGAAGTTTTAGCCACAACAATCAGAGAAGAAAAATAAATAAAAGGAATCAAATTGGAAAAGAAGAAGTAAAGCTGTCACTCTTTGCAGTGGCATACATAAGGACATACATAGAGAATCCTAAAGATGCCATCAGAAAACTACTAGAGTTAATCAATGAATTTGGTAAAGTTTCAGGATACATAATTAATGCACAGATATCTCTTGCATTCTTGTACACTAAGGATGAAATATCTGAAAGAGAAATTAAGGAAACACTCCCATCTACTTTTGCAAAACAAGAATAATATATCTAGGAATAAACCTACCTAGGGAAAAAAAAGACCTGTATACAAAATATTATAAAACACTGATGAAAGAAATCAAAGAAGACACAAAGATGGAGAGATATAGCATGTCCTTGGATTGGAAGAATCAATAATGTGAAAATTACTATACTACCTAAAGCAATCTACAGATTCAATGCAATCCCTATCAAATTACCAATGGCCTTTTTTAAAGAACTAGAACAAGAAATCTTAAAATTTGTTTGGAGACACAAAAGACCCCAAATAGCCAAAGCAGTCTTGAGGGAAAAAAACGGAGCTGGAGGAATCAGGCTCCCAGATTTCAGGCTATACTACAAAGCTATAGTAATCAAGACAATATGGTACTGGCACAAAAACAGACATAGATCAATGGAACAGGATAGAAATCCCATAGATAAACCCATGAACATATGGTCACCTTATCTTTGATAAAGTAGGCAAGAACATATAGTGGGGAAAAGACAGCCTCTTCAGTAAGTGGTACTGGGAAAACTGGACAGCTACATGTAATAGAATGAAATTAAAACACTCCCTAACAGCAAACACAAAAATATAATCAAAATGCATTAAAGACCTAAATGTAAGGCCAGACACTATTAAACTCTTAGAGGAAAACATAGATGGAACACTCCATGACGTAAATCACAGCAAGATCCTTTTAGATCCACCTCCTAGAGAGATGGAGAAAAAAACAGAAATAAAGAAATGGGACCTAATGAAACTTAAAACCATTTGCACAGCAAAGGAAACCATAAACAAGACGAAAAGACAATCCTCATATTGTGAGAAAATATTTGCAAATGAAGCAATGAACAAAGGATTAATCTCCAAAATTTACAAGCAGCTCAATATCATAAAAACAAAAAACCCAATCCCAAAATGGGCAGAAGACCTATATAGACATTTCTCCAAAGAATATATACAGATTGCCAACAAACACATGAAAGAATGTTCAATGTCATTAATCATTAGAGAAATGCAAATCAAAACTTCAATGAGATATCATCTCACACCGGTCAGAATGGCCATCATCAAAAAATCTACAAACAATAAATTCTTGAGAGGGTGTGGATAAAAGGGAACCCTCTTGCACTGTTGGTGAGAATGTAAATTGATACAGCCACTATGAAGAACAGTCTGGAGGTTCCTTAAAAAACTAAAAATAGAACTACCGTATGACCACTACCGTATGAGCAATCCCACTATCGTGCACATACCCTGAGAAAACCATAATTCAAAAAGAGTCTTGTACCACAATGTTCATTGCAGCTCTATTTACAATAACCAGGATATGAAAGCAACCTAAATGTCCACCAACAGATGGATGGATAAAGAAGATGTGACACATATATACAATGGAATATTACTCAGCCATAAAAAGAAATGAAATTGAGTTTTTTGTAGTGAGGTTGGTGGACCTAGAGTCTGTCATACAGAGTGAAGTAAATCAGAAAGACAAAAACAAATACCGTATGCTAACACATATGTATGGAATCTAAGAAAAAAAAAAAAAGGTCATGAAGAACCTAGGGGCCAGATGGGAATAAAGACACAGACCTACTAGAGAATGGTCTTGAGGATAGAGGGAGGGGAAGAGTATGCTGGGATAAAGTGAGAGAGTGGCATGGACATATATACCCTACCAAATGTAAAATAGATAGCTAGGGGAAGTGGTTGCATAGCACAGGGATATCAGCTCAGTGCTTTGTGACCACCTAGAGGGGTGGGAGAGGGAGAGTGGGAGGGAGGGAGATGCAAGAGGGAAGAGATATGGGGATATATGTATATGTATAACTGATTCAGTTTGTTAAAAAGCAGAAACTAACACTCCACTGTAAAGGAATTATAGTCTAATAAATATGTTAAAGAAAATCCACAAGCAATAAATGCTGGAGAGGGTATGGATAAAAGGGAACCCTCCTACACTGTTGGTTGGAATGTATATTGGTAGAGCCACTGTGGAGAATAGTATGGAGGTTCCTTAAAAAACTAAAAATAGTGCTACCATATGATACAGCAATACTTTAATTCAAAACCTATCAGGCAAGATTAGAGACTAACATAAAGATAGCATTCATGTATTAATCCAAAAGAAAATAATACATATCTTTAATACTAAGCATATCAGTATAGAAGTGAACACAGTCTGATTTTCCTTAAGCAGTATGATTATAGTGAAATCTGGAATCAGAATTTTAAAGTATAATACGCAGGGAGGAACCAAGATGGCAGAGTAGAAGGACTTGCTCTCACTCCCTCTTGTGAGAACCCCAGAATCACAACTAGCTCCTGGATAATCATCGCAGGAAGACACTGGAACTGAACAAAAAAGATACCCCACATCCAAAGACAAAGGAGAAGCCACAATGAGATGGTAGGAGGGGCGCAATCACAATAAAATCAAATCCCATAACTGCTGGGTGGGTGACTCACAGACTGGAGAACACTTGTACCACAGAAGTCCACCAAGTGGGGTGAAGGTTCTGAGTTCCACATCAGGCTTCCCAGCCTGGAGGTCTGGCAATGGTAGGAGGAATTCCTAGAGAATCAGACTTTGAAGCCTAGTGGGAATTGATTGGAGGACTTCGACAAGATTGGGGGAAACAGAGACTCCACTCTTGGAAGGCACAAACAAAGTAATTTGCACATCGGGGCCCAGGGGAAAGAGCAGTGACCCCAGGGGAAACTGAACCAGACCTACTTTCTAGTGTTGGAAGGTCTCCTGCAGAGGTGGGGGGTGGCTGTGGCTCACCGTGGGGACAAGGACACTGGCAGCAGAAGTTCTGGAAAATACTCCTTGGCATGAGCCCACCCAGAGTCTGTCATTAGCCCCAGCAAAGAGCCCGGATAGGCTCCAGTGTTTTGTTGCCTCAGGCCAAACAACCAACAGGGAGGGAACCCAGCCCTACCCATCAATAGTCAAGCAGATTAAAGTTTTACTGAGCTCTGCCCACCAGAGCAACAGTCAGCTCTAACCACCACAAGTCCTTCCCATCAGGATAATTACACAAGCCTCTTAGATAGCCTCATCCACTGGAGGGCAGACAGCAGAAGCAAGAAGAACTACAATCCTGAAGCCTGTGGAACAAAAACCACATTCACAGAAAGATAGACAAGATGAAAAGTTAGGGGGCTATGTACCAGATGAAGTAACAAGATAAAACGCCAGAAAAACAACTAAATGAAGTGGAGATAGGTGACCTTCCAGAAAAAGAATTCAAAATAATGATAGTGAAGATGATCCAGGACCTCGGAAAAAGAATGGAGGCAAAGATTGAGAAGATGCAAGAAATGTTTAGCAAAGACCTAGAAGAATTAAAGAACAAACAAACAGAGATGAACAATACAATAGCTGAAATGAAAACTACACTAGAAGGAATCAATAGAATAACTGTGGCAGAAGAATGGATAAGTGACCTAGAAGATGGAATGTTGGAATTCACTGCTGCAGAACAGAATAAAGTAAAAAGAAAGAAAAGAAATGAAGACAGTCTAAGAGACCCCTGGGGCAACATTAAATGCAACAACATTCACATTATAGGGGTCCCAGAAGGAGAAGAGAGAGAGAGAAAGAACCAGAGAAAATATCTGAAGAGATTATAGTCAAAAACTTCCCTAACATGGGAAAGGAAATAGCCACCCAAGTCCAGAAAACACAGAGAGTCCCATACAGGATAAACCCAAGGAGAAACATGCCGAGACACATAGTAATCAAACTGGCAAAAATTAAAAGCAAAGAAAAATTATTGAAAGCAGCAAGGGAAAAATGAAAAATAACATACTAGGGAACTCCCATAAGGTTAACAGCTGATTTCTCAGCAGAAACTCTACAAGCCAGAAGGGAGTGACATGATATACACAAAGTGATGAAAGGGAAGAAAATACAATGAAGATTACTCTACGCAGCAAGGATCTGGTTCAGATTTGATGGAGAAATCAGAAACTTTACAGACAAATGAAAACTAAGAGAATTCAACACCACCACACCAGTTCTACAACAAATGCTAAAGGAACTTCTCGAAGTGGGAAATACAAGAGAAGAAAAGGACCTACAAAAACAAAAACCCAAAACAATTAAGATAATGGTCATAGGAACGTACATATCAATAATTACCTTAAACATGAATGGATTAAATGCTCCAACCAAAAGACACAGGCTTGCTGAATGGATAAAAAAACAAGACCTATCTATATGCTGTCTACAAGAGATCTACTTCAGACCTAGAGACATATTCAGACTGAAAGTTAGGGGATGGAAAAAGATATTCCATGCAAATGGAAAACAAAAGAAAGCTGGAGTAGCAATACTCATACCAGATAAAATAGACTTTAAAATAAAGTATGTTACAAGAGACAATAAAGGGCACTTCATAATGGTCAAAGGATCAATCCAAGAAGAAGATATAACAATTATAAATATATATATGCACCCAAGATAGGAGCACCTCAATACATAAGGCAAATGTTAACAGCTCTAAAAGAGGAAATTGAGAGTAACATAAAAATAGTGGGGGACTTTAACACCTCACTTACACCAATGGACAGATCATCTAAAATGAAAATAAATAAGGAAACAGAAGCTTTAAATGGCACAATAGACCAGATAGATTTAATTGACATTTATAGGACATTCCATTCAAAAACAGCAGATTACACTTTCTTCTCAAGTGTGCTCAGAATATTCTCCAGGATAGATCACATGTTGGGTCACAAATCAAGCCTCAGTAAATTTAAGTAAATTGAAATCATGTCAAGCAACTTTTCTGACCACAATGCTTTGAGATTAGAAATCAATTACAGGGAAAAAAAAACGTAAAAATCAGAATACATGGAGGCTAAACAATACGGTACTAAATAACAAAGAGATCACTGAAGAACTCAAAGAGGAAATCAAAAAAATACCTAAAGACAAATGACAATGAAACACAATGATCCAAAACCTATAGGATGCAGCAAAAGCAGTTCTAAGAGGGAAGTTTATAGCTATACAATCCTCCCTCAAGAAACAAGAGAAATCTCAACTAAACAATCTAACCTTACACCTAAAGGAACTAGAGAAAAAGAACAAACAAAACCCAAAGTTAGTAGAAGGAAATAAATTATAAAGATCAGAGCAGAAATAAATGAAATAGAAACAAAGGAAACAGCAAAGATTAATAAAACTAAAAGCTGGTTCTTTGAGAAGATAAACAAAATTGATAAATCATTAGCCACACTCATAAAGAAAAAGAGGGAGAGAACTCAAATCAATAAAATTAGAAATGAAAAAGGAGAAGTTACAATAGACACCACAGAAATACAAAGCATCCTAAAGACTACTACAAGCAACTCTATGGCAATAAAATGGACAACCTGGAAGAAATGGACAAATTCTTAGAAAGTTATAACTTTCCAAGACTGAACCAGGAAGAAGGGTAATTATGAACAGACAAATCACAAGTAATGAAATTGAAACTGTGATTAAAAATCTTCAAACAAACAAAAGTCCAGGACCAGATGGCTTCACAGGTGAATTCTATCAAACATTTAGAGAAGAGCTGACACCCATCCTTCTCAAACTCTTCCAAAAAATTACAGAGGAAGGAACACTCCTAAACTCATTCTATGAGGTCGCCATCACCCTATTACCAAAACCAGACAAAGATACTACAAAAAAAGAAAATTACAGACCAATATCACAGATGAATATAGATGGAAAAATCCTCAAGAAAATACTAGCAAACAGAATCCAACAACACATTAAAAGGATCATACACCATGGTCAAGTGGGATTTATCCCAGGGATGCAAGGATTCTTCAATATATGCAAATCAATCAATGTAATACACCATATTAACAAATTGAAGAATAAAAAACATATGATCATCTCAATACATGCAGAAAAAGCTTTTGACAAAATTCAACACCAATTTATGATAAAAACTCTCCAGAAAGTGGGCTCAGAGGGAACCTACCTCAACATAATAAAGGCCATATACAACAAACCCCCAGCAAACATCATTCTCAATGGTGAAAACCTGAAAGCATTTCCTCTAAGATCAGGAATGAGACAAGGATGTCCACTCTCACTACTATTATTCAACATAGTTTTGGAAGTCCTAGCCATGGCAATCAGAGAAGAAAAAGAAGTAAAGGAATACAAATTGGAAAAGAAGAAGTAAAACTGTCACTGTTTGCAGATGACATGATACTATACATAGAGAATCCTAAAGAGGCCACAAGAAAACTACTAGAGCTAATCAATGAATTTGGTAAAGTTTCAGGATACAAAATTAATGCACAGAAATCTCTTGCATTCCTATACACTAATGAAGAAAAATCTGAAAGAGAGTTTATGGAAACACTCCCATTAACCATTGCAACAAAAAGCATAAAATACCTAGGAATAAACCTACTGAGGGAGACAAAAGACCTTTATGCAGAAAACTATAAGGCACTGATGAAAGAAATTAAAGATGATACCAACAGATGGAGAGATATATCATGTTCTTGAATTGGAAGAATCAATATTGTGAAAGTGACTATACTACACAAAGCAATCTACAGATTCAATGCAATCCCTATCAAGTTACCAACGGCATTTTTTACGGAACTAGAACAAATCATCTTAAAATGTGTATGGAGACAGAAAAGACTCCAAATAGCCAAAACATTCCTGAGGGAATAAAACAGAGCTGAGGAATCAGACTCCCTGACTTCAGACTATACTACAAAGCTACAGTAGTCAAGACAATATGATACTGGCACAAAACCAGAAACATAGATCAATGGAACAAGATAGAAAGCCCAGAGATAAACCCACGCACCTATGGCCAACTAATCTATGACAAAGGAGGCAAAGATATACAATGGTGAAAAGACAGTCTCTTTAATAATTGGTGCTGGGAAAACTGGACAGCTACATGTAAAGGAATGAAATTAGAACACTCCCTAACACCATACACAAAAATAAACTCAAAGTGGATTAGAGACCTAAACGTAAGACTGGACACTATAAAACTCTTAGAGGAAAACATAGGAAGAACACACTTTGACATGAATCACAGTAAGATCTTTTTTGATCCACCTCATAGAGTAATGGAAATAAAAATAAAAAATAAACAAATGGGACCTAATGAAACTTCAAAGCTTTTGCACAGCAAAGGAAACCATAAACAATATGAAAAGACAACCCTCAGAATGGGAGAAAATATTTGCAAATGAATCAATGGACAAAGGATTAATCTCCAAAATATATAAACAGCTCACCTAAATAGACATTTCTCCAAAGAATAGATACAGGTGGCCAAGAAGCACATGAAAATCTGTTCAACATCACTAATTATTACAGAAATGCAAATCAAAACTACAATGAAGTATCACCTCACACTAGTTAGAATGGGCATCATCAGAAAAATCTACAAACAACAAATGCTGGTGAGGGTGTGGAGAAAAGGGAACCCTTTTGCACTGTTGGTGGGAATGTAAATTGGTAGAGCCACTATGGAGAACAGTATGGAGGTCCCTTATAAAACTAAAAATAGAATTACCGTATGATCCAGCAAACCCACTACTGGGCATATACACAGAGAAAACCATAATTCAAAAAGACACATGCACCCCAATGTTCATTGCAGCACTATTTACAATATCCAGTTCATGGAAGCAACCTAAATGCCCATCGACAGATGAATGGGTAAAGAAGATGTGGTACATATATACAATGGAATATTACTCAGCCATAAAAAGGAATGAAATTGAGTCATTTATTGAGATGTGGATGGATCTAGAGACTGTCATACAGAGTAAAGTAAGTCAGAAAGAGTAAAACAAATATCATATATTAACACATATATGTGAAACCTAGAAAAATGGTACAGATGACTCGGTTTGCAGGGCAGAAATTGAGACACAGATGTAGAGAACAAACGTATGGACACCAAGCAGTGAGAACCGCAGTGGGGTGGGGATGGTGGTGTGCTGAATTGGGCAATTGGATTGCCATGTATATACTGATGTGTATAAAATTAATGACTAATAAGAATCTGCAGTATAAAAAAACAAAGAAAGAAATAAAAAAACGACTAATACTAAACTTTCTTTGGGTTATTTGTATGGAAATATGTTAATATAAATGTTTCAGACATTACATGAAATTTCTAAAAATCTTATATGTTCTGGTATAATGTTATAAGTCATAATTCTAGTTATTACTTTAAAATGTGTATCTCAGAAATAACTAAATTTCCTTGTCAATTGTATTATTATGAACTTTCATCAAATCTTTAACCGTGGTCATTTTTAAGTCTTTTGTCATTTACAGACTGCTCTGGATGTACTCTGATACTTTTGCAAAAATGTTCCTATAAAAGGTTTTCATCTTCAAGGAATGCATGGAGAAGACTCTGATCAGTACAGGTTTCTGGTAATTGACTATACTGCTGAACTGAATGAATAAGCATTTTCAGAACTCTAATGGAAAACTGATGAATTCATAAAAGTGCTAACAAAGATCAAGATAAAAAAATTAATTATCTGGGACTGAGTGAAAAAAAAAAGTGAAGTGTCAAAGAGTGTATGCATAGGACAATGCCTTCTGTATATGAAAAAGAGGAAATATATCTACATCTATCAATCATCTATCTATCTATTTGTTCTTATTTTTGCTAAAAGAAACACCAGAAGAATGCATCAGAAAATAATGAAAATAGTACCTATAGGGATAAGTGGGAATATAGTAAAAGGGATAGGGATGGGAAGGACAGCTCTCCAAGTATATCTTCTTGTACAGGTTGGATTTTTTGTTGTAACATTCTAAAAGAAAACGAGCCTTGACTCTTCAAAAATGCCAAGAAAGATTTAGAAAAAGAAAAAAAGGAGAGCAATTTTTCTATATTAAAGGAGAATAAAGAGACATGACAACTAAAAAAAAAAGTATAATGTGCATGAGCGCACGTGCACACACATATTCACATTTCCATTTTAGCAAATATAGTATAAGGAAAATCAAAATTACCAATTTTCCTCTGTGTCTTTTAAATCAGTCAGTTATTAGCAAGATTACTATATTTTCAACATCTTTGTTTAGCATCCCCTTCAGCTTTTTGTTCTAAATAAAGCTGGTTTTCTCCATGCTTTCTCTGTTGCATTCTCAGTGGTCATGTTCTCTCTATACACTCTGCAGGCTGGGAGGTGAGATAAATATCCTCTTTGTTCCTCATTGCTGCTTCCAGAAGGTTAGCCTTCTATCCTCTCTTAACAGCCCAGTTTTGAATGAAGATCAGGCCATCAATCTACACCACCCGCTAAACTTCCTGATCTTTTTACCTCTGGAGTCACTACACTTATTCTTTGATTTTAACACCTAGCTACTGTCTCCTCCCTCCCATAGGAATCTGGACATCTTTGGTGATATCAGTATCAAGATAGCAATTATTCCAATAACCTTTCCTCTCAGTTCGACAGCCTTCTTTATGCTAATAATCTAGCTACTTACTAAGAAACCACATGGTATTACATATTGCTTCACATCATTACCAAGAACTTCATTCACTTCATCATAGCAATTTTACACACCCCAATCTTCAACCTCCACTTTCTATTTTCTGGCTCACTCATTCTAATACCCTAATTCCAGAAAAGACCTGTAATCTATTGACCCTGGCAGTTTTCCACTCACTCTCTCCCTCTCCTGTTCTCATACTGACCTCACCCAAATTAGTAGAGTTCTTTGCATAAACACTCCCTTGCATATATTCTCAATATATCCCCTCCTTCTCCCCTCTAACAAAGCCCTGACTTTGGTTAAATTTTCTACCAAATTACTATTTTCTGGGTCTGAGCAGCTGATAGTATCTAGAGACAAAATACAGAGTCCCCCAATCCTGTATCCACCTTCCCATTGTATATCTCTTGATTTTTTCCTCCAAATTTGCTCCCTCTGCTTATGTTTTCTCCATGGCAGAAATAAATGGCACAATTATTATTTTTTTTTTTAGATTCTCAAACCAAAATCCTTGAGTGAGCATCCTCAACTTCCTTTTTTCTCTCATATCCCACATCATATATCCAGACTCATACTACATTTCACCCCCTCCACATCACCGTGGTCTAGCCACAATCCACTCTCACTTGGATTATTGTAATAGCCTTTTCTAATACCTTTGTCACCCTACAGTTTATTTTCCGTTATGCAGCCAGATTGAGTCTTTAAAAACCTATACCAGAACATGTCTTTCTTCTGCTTAAATACTCCAAGGCTTCAACTCACTTAAACTAAAAGTCCTTTAGATAATCTACAAGACCCTACATGAACCGATCCTATCTATCTACACACACCCTGGTCCTAGTCACCGCTCCCTTGCTGCCCCTCTTAGCTCCACAATTAATCTTGCCTTTCAAAGTGTGTTCCCCTGACCAGCAGCATTTGCATCACCAGGGAGTGTGTTATGATGGCTGACATTCAGGCCCCACAACAAATCTATTAAAACAGAATCTGCATTTTAAAAGGATCACCAAGCAGTTTGTATGCCCTTTAAAGTTTGAAAAGCACAGATGCAGGTATTACTTGTGTAGGGATATTTTAATTGTTGTTTACCAATTAAAAATAAGAGGCTTAATTCCCCTTATTGAAAATAAGGCAAGAGATTTCCTTCTCTTCACTTTTTGTTGGAACATTAACCTTAGAAAACTTGATATTGTAAGTACTTTCTCTGTCTCTTTGAAATGTATGTGAATCTTTTAGAAACTTTTTAAAAAGAAGACTTTTGTCAGCTTTATGACTTAAAAATGGCTTTCTCAAGGACCTGGAAGCCATCTGTTTGAAATATAAATATCAAGGAAAATAGTGCCCCCATCTACCAATTTTTGTGGGAGATAGGAGCCTAACTTCAGTGGGTACCCTGCTTCAAGTTGCAAAACTACCTACAAAGAAGATTTTTTTTTTTTTTTTTGGTCTGGATAAAGCCAAGAAGGTAACATAGATGGTCACTTGAATTACTAGGTAAAGCTAGGATGTACTATTTATGACAAAAGGTGTTGCCAAGTCTTCTTACTTGAGGACTAGTTATTGTTTGAGACCATGTATATAATGAGTAGTATTGATTGACTAGTAAATAAGTGGTGAGATTCCTTTCTGTCTTTGAAGTCACTTAGCTGATCATCTGTGATGTAACATCATATTCTAATTCAATTATTATTCAATAATAAAAGTGTTTTCTTTCTCTACTACCTTTGTGGAGAAGATTCCTGGGATGGAAGGAGATTTTGTTTTTAATTATATTTCCCCAACATTTGCAAGTTGTAAGTTGTAAGTTTAGGGAGATACACTCAATTAATCTGCAAATACCTATACCTCATGCTTTGCTCACACTATTCTTAGACTCATTGGCATCCTATAGTTCCTTAAACATTCTAAACACTTTAAACTGTTGCTGTTTTCTCTGCATGCAAACACATCCCCAAGATGAGTCTCACCTAAGAAAATTGTTAACTTATCAAATATTTCTTCTTCACTGTTCTATTTATAAAAAAAACTTCCTCTATTCCCTTTGCTTCTAATTTATCTCTGCTTATAAATATTTAAAATAATACAAATCTCTTTTGTTTTGTTTTTCAATCATCAGAATGTTAACTCTGTTAGGACAGAAATATTCTTTATTTTGTTCCCATCTCTATGTAGCCCAAGCACCTAGAACAGTACCTTACATGATATGTGTGCAATGAATATTTGTAGATTAAATTAGTGAGTAAGATGTCATTCATATGAATGTGTTAATGATCTTAATCAAATGTTTAAAAATATTTAGTTTTCCACTTCAAAAAAATAAAGGTTTGAAACTAATTAACCCAGGTTGTACATTATGGTGATTTTAATGACTGCAACTATTCAAACTATTACTGCAGAGTAAAGTATTGAAACAAATTAAACCTCTTCTTTCTTGTTCTCCTTTTAAATTTCTGTTTATGATTCTTCCTTTTGTCTCCTATCCTACCCGAGATTTCCACCTCTCACTGTCTTGATTGCTCTGATGACCACAATCAAAAGGCAATTACCTACTGAGGGTGGAAGGTAATTATTCCTATCAAGTAGAGATTGAACACACCTGAACAGACAGCTGCAGTTCTTTTCAGAATGACATTGTTACCACAAAATTTGACCCTGGAAATTTGTGATGCATGTAAAATCTATGATAAGTTGTTGATTTATTTGCAAGATTTGCAGGACAGCTATTTTTTTCCACTAAAAGCCATCTTTCTAAAAGGCAAAGTAAATAAGGGAGTGAATTGGATTTGGAGAAATTGGAAGATTTACTCAAATTTCTAAATTAGACTTACAAAGAAAAGTGCATTCTAAGTTAATTTTATTGGACTAAGAAAATCTTACAAATATTTCACATATGTATATTTATAAAGCTCATAAAATTCTGACACATGCCATGTACTCAAAAATGGGAAAAAAATCAGTCATAAAAATGGCAAATTATTTTCACACATCAACATTGTCATAAACCAATATCATGCAACATAAATCACATTATTTAGAAATTTGAATGTATTAGAATTTTTTGATATGAAATCACTTCCATTTTGGGAGTTTCTAAGGTAGCTACTTGCAACAGGGAAGGAAGGAAAATGCTTTCAGTCCTGAATTTGTAACCAAGCAGGAACCTGGGACTTCCTCGGGCAAACCCCCTCACCCTCATGTCCTCTGCCTGCTTTTTACTTGTAGAAAAGTTTTAGTTAGTCTCCCAGGCCTCCCCTGAGTCACAAAAGCCTGGCTCGGGAATTAATGATTAAAAGAATGTGAACATATAAAGGCAAAAAATAGCAGTTGGGTGAGGAGAACTGGTAACAATTTAAACAGTAAATTAGCCATCTGACAGCACAGAATCTTTAGTTCCTCTCTGAAGGACATAGATAACAGTGACTGATGCATATTCCTGAGTTGTTTTGCAGATACTAAAACCCCCACCAGATGGAAGAAGCTAACTACCTGATGACCATGAGCATGTAGACCCCAGACAAGCTGGAGTCTAAGGATTGATGATGTGTGATGCCAACCCTGTGACATCACCATCAACCAATCAGAGAATTGTGCACAAGCTGATCATGCACCCTGCAACACTCTTCCTCACCTTGCCTTTAAAAATGCTTCCCTGGGCTTCCCTGGTGGTGCAGTGGTTAAGAGTCCACCTGCCAATGCAGGGGACATGGGTTTGTGCCCTGGTGTGGGAAGATGCCACATGCCACAGAACAGCTGGACCCATGAGCCATGGCCGCTGAGCTTGCGCGTCCAAGCCTGTACTCCACAATGGGAGAGGCCACAACAGTGAGAGGTCTGCGTACCGTAAAAAGAAAGAAAGAAAAAAATGTCTCCCTGAAATCCATCAGGGAGTTCAGGTCTTTTGAGCATGAGCAGCCTGTACTCCTTGCTTGGCCCTTGCAATAAACATTTCTCTGCTCCAAACTCTGATGTTTTTGTTTGTTTGACCTCACTGTCCATTGGGCTTGAACTTGGGTTCAACAACAAGTTCTGTTGCTGCTCTTATAGCTTCCTTTATCAGTAAGAATATACAGAGTAAGTCTTCTCCTACCTAGTTCCCTTGGTAGCTTCCTTAAAGTGAAATTAGATCACTGGTCATTGAATTATTGTCAAAATTATTCACTATCACAAATTATGTTCTAATTATTTGTTAATTCCATTCATTTAATTCTTCAAGACCACATAAACTCTGTAATGGGATCTGAAGTCTGTTGTTTGTCCCAGTATCTTCAGAACTTAAAACAATGCCTAGCCTATGGTAAGCACTCTTTAAATATGTATTAGGAGAAAAATTTCAGTGAATAACATACAGTTAGGATCATGCCCTGACTATAAAAGAAAGCTCTTCCTATACTGCTTTTGTGTGCTCTTTCTGACAAAAAGAATCTTTCTGATGTAAAGAATGAATTACAATTTTCAGGAAGGAGGTAGGAAAGAATGAGGAGGCATCTGAAAGTGGAGTCCTGCTGTCCATGCTTCCCAGAAGGTACATTTCTGTGACTGTGCACCTGGGGAGAAGTGCTGCCTTTACATGGACAACAAATGGCAAGAATGCTGAGAATTGCTCCAATTTCTTTTGTCCCCATGAGGGTGAAATTCAAGCTGGAAATGGAAAATACTATCAGAATTTTATTTCAGGTAAAGAAAAGCTCTACTTTCTGTATTTTCTTATGTAACCGTAAGACCTGATGGTTACTAGTTAGTTATTTCTTTTAAGCTCCCTTTGATTAACTACTTTCAATGTATCAGGCATTCAACAAAGTATTTTTTCATCATTATCTTATTTAATCCTCTCCACAACTCAATTATGTAAGCATTATTATGCCCTCTTTCAGGCAAGGATTCTGAGACTTAAGAGAGATACATTGTTCAAGTTCTGGAAGTGCCATGATTTGAACTCTAGAATCTTGTTCTTTTTATTAGAACAGTAGAGTATTTTTGATAATATGGCATCATGCATGTGAACTGTTATAATTATTACCATTAATATTGAAATGCCTTGTTTTGCACTTCAAGCTGAAATTTCTAAAATCTCAGTGTCTGCATGCACACTGAAAAAAAATTCATATTTACCTAAACTGGGACATATACTTGATACATCCTTTTGAGGACAATCTTTTTCCCATATATTTTTAGCTTAATTTTTCCAAATGCATTTCACTGAAGTAATTTTCTTTTTGCAAAGGAGACTGGATAACTGGTTACCCAAGATTTACTGAAGAGGGATTTTGAACCAAACCAAGGCAACAGTCAACGGACCCATGGTTTTGCATTATAATTAGAGAGTTGTACTAAATCATTTCTAACAATCTTTCAGCACTAGACACACTTTCCTAGCACCCTGTATTCACCCTGACTGCCGTATTTATCCTGCTCTATTTTAATTATCCATCTTCTTCCTTGGGCTATGAATGCCTGGTGAGAAAGTCTTCATCTTGTTCCATGCCACATACCCAATGAAGGTTGCTATGCTTGGTGCATAGCATTTGCTGAATATTTATTGAACTAATAAAAATAATTAAGCCTCTATGAGTTTTCAGAGATGTAATTCATTGGAATACAAGAATAACAAGAATTTATGCAACTGCTTAATAGTTAAGGGAAATATAACAATAGAAATATCCTGAAACAAGAATTACCAACCCACTGCCAACTTAAATTTTCCCAGAAACTTGCATCACTTTCTCTAACCTCCCCTCATTTTACCCCCACGGCACAATCCAATATAGTGTAAGCAAAATATACTATTTAAAAACTGGGCATGATACATATCATTCATTAGCTACAGTCCATAAAACTCTGGTTTAGTATTGTCCCTAATTCCATTGCTGTCAGGCTCTATATTTAACACTCCCAACCCTAATAAGCTAAAACAACCAATTAGCCCTTCCAGGCACAGCATGGTTTTAACATTCATTCAAAGTTAGAGGATAAAAGCAGAAGCAACCACTTAAACAAGAAATAAAGAATTGCAATAATTTGTAAAACAATTTTTAATGTTATAAAATAAACTTTTCAACTTCTAAGGATTTCAGCTTGTTTCATTGTCCTTTCAACCCACCAAAAGGCAAAGCCTTTAGAAAATGAGTGAGGTCACCATGTAAAGTGACATGGTCTGTTCACATCTGTTCACCATGTAAAGGTACATGGTCTGTACACTCTGTTCACAGAGGGTACAATTCACATTGACTGCAGTTTGGAAAGCATCCTGAGGCTGTGCAGTGCAGCTGCTCTGACATAGAGGTGATGGTTAGCAGGATCTCTGCTCTCTGTGTGGTTGAAGAGATTTTCTGAGAAATAGGAGATGGGTAAGTGGAAGTAATCTTTGTTGGTCATTTACTTTGGTACTTGCTTAGTAACAGGCACTATGCTATGGAGACACTCTATATTCCTTATCATGTATAATCTTCACTCTTCACAGTTGAGGGCACTGAGTTTTGGAAGGAATAAGTAGAATTGCCATAGCTAGCTAAGTGGAAAAACATACATTAACCTATATGATTTGTCTGCCTCCATATTCCACAATTCCAATTCACGTAGGGTATTTTGTAACAATTAAAGGACTTGCGTGTCACACAATTGCATATAAACTTTGTGTGGAGGTGATAGGGAGACATAAGAGCCTTTATTCAGGATCATGACAAAATTATATAGACATTTTAGAAAAATAACTGGCAAGAGTAAATAGAACAGATATTAGGTAGAATTTACTGAAGAGGCCAAGGAGACTCAAAATGCCTGTCAATTTTACTAGTGCCTCAGGAAGAAAGAAACCCCAAGGAATTCTTTCTAAAGGCAGTTGATGTGGCTTCCAAAACTAAGTGATCAAGTTAGTCTCAGTAATCAGGAATCACTGTCCATACTAAAAGACTCCAATAAGAAATTTAATTTTTGCTGAAGATAAAATCCAAACAAATGCTCTCTACATGGATAATTCGAGAGTGAGAAGCAGACAGAAAAGCAGAGATATCTGAACATCTAAACATTAGAAGGATACTCCAACCCCTAGAACTAGTTGAATACCAGGAAAAAAAAAATATTGCATCCTGCCTTAGGACTGCTGGCATATGTCTCTTCCTTCAAACCTAAAAGATCCTAGTGCAAACCCTTCTGGCATGCATTTTAAGAGCTATATTTTAGGCAGTCATGAGGAGAAGAAAAAGGAACTATTTAGAAAATCTTTCATAGTGCCTTTTTTGCTACCATGTGAGGAACTGGAGACATGCAAATAATCTCCATTATTCTGGTTAAAACTTTGCAGTATGAATCACCCCTTCAGTCATCACATTTGAGCTTTTAACACAACTGATCTTTCTAGATATTTAATGGCTTGATGTCAACTTGATACTTACTCTCTTTTCTTGCCTTTGGAGCTAGTTAAACAAACAAGCAAGCAAGCAAACAAAAAACACACTTCCCACAATTTCCTATCCATATAGAGTAAGACTAGCTCCATATCTTTTTTAAAGTAGTTTCCAGACTGGTACTATAATATTTTTTCCTTTCACTCAGCAACTACAAACTATTTATTTTGAGCAATCTGTTCATTCCAATAGCTTCTTTCTTTGTTCTTCCCTAATATTCTGGTTGAACTCATGAAGAAATTGCATGTATAATCTTGGATTAACCTTTGCAAGATTGACTTTTCTAACAGTATTGTAAGCAGCAGAAATATAAAAGCAGGGCATCAGATACTTCAAAGACCCTGAATACTTTAATCTATAAATTACTTCTGTGACCAAGGTTAGTTTTTCATAAATCTATAAAACAGTTGCCCATATCAGCATAATGTAAAGTTTACAAAAGTAACTCTCAGAGATCTGTTTTAATACAAAGGTTTTCTGATGATACCATAATGAAATACATCTCATCCTATCCAGTTGAGTGCTTCATCTCACCAAAATAAGAATAAGAAAGTCTATTAAATGTAACAATACCTAGTCATGATTTTAGTATTCAAAGAACATGATTTACAATTTGTGTTTGTTGAAGACTAAAAGTAATAAATTAAAATTCCCCTTTGGCACTATGAATTTGCAAAAGAAGGGAAACTGAGTCTCTGTCTTTAGAGTATTTATAATTGAATATACTTTACATTCTTAAACTAACCTTATATCTTCCTAGATAATAATAAAATAATATAAAATAGTGGGAACAATTGAGTACCTCAACTCAACAGGAACAATAAAAAGTATTAGACTCATTTACAAATAAAATAAAACTTAACCCTTAATGAAATACCTTTTATGCATTTCCAGTAAAAAACTTAAAATTAATGCTAACTCGACTGTATTTATATTGTTGATAGTGTTTTCTTAGATAATAACTATAATTGACATATTTGCTCATGTCATTATTGTACATTTAGAATTTCTACTCCAGTTATAGTCATTGGCTAGTAAAAAATGTGTTTTTATAATCTGTAGTTTCAACAAATCAAGCTTTGCCTGCCAAACGAATGAATGTGTTTAATCACTTTGCATATTACCACTCTAAAATTAGAACAAGGCTACCTAATATAAAAGTGACTCCCTGAAAAAAATATAAACATAAAATATAATCAAACTGCTATTTGAAACATTAGATCCAACTATTTTTAATTGAAAATGCTGTAATTTAAAAAAATAATATTTAAAAAGATAATTTATCAGAAATTTCTCCTGATGAAAGAAATTAAAGATGATACAAATAGATGGAGAGATCTACCATGTTCTTGGATTGGAAGAATCAACATTGTGAAAATGACTCTACTACCCAAAGCAATCTACAGATTCAATGCAATCCCTATCAAACTACCACTGGCATTTTTCACAGAACTAGAACAAAAAATTTCACAATTTGTATGGAAACATTAAAGACCCCGAATAGCCAAAGCAATTTTGAGAACGAAAAATGGAGCTGGAGGAATCAGGCTTCCTGACTTCAGACTATACTACAAAGCTAGAGTAATCAAGACAGTATGGTACTGGCACAAAAACAGAAAGATAGGTCAATGGAACAGGATAGAAAGCCCAGAGATAAACCCACGCACATATGGTCACCTTATCTTTGATAAAGGAGGCAGGAATGTGCAGTGGAGAAAGGACAACCTCTTCAATAAGTGGTGCTGGGAAAACTGGACAGGTACATATAAAAGTATGAGATTAGATCACTCCCTAACACCATACACAAAAATAAGCTCAAAAAGGATTAAAGACCTAATGTAAGGCGAGAAACTATCAAACTCTTAGAGGAAAACATAGGCAAGACACTCTATGACATAAATCACAGCAAGGTCCTTTTTGACCCACCTCCTAGAGAAATGGAAATAAAAACAAAAATAAACAATTGGGACCTAATGAAACTTAAAAGCTTTTGCGTAGCAAAGGAAACCATAAACAAGACCAAAAGACAACCCTCAGAATGGGAGAAAATATTTGCAAATGAAGCAACTGACAAAGGATTAATCTCCAAAATTTATAAGCAACTCACGCAGCTTAATAACCAAAAAACAAACAACCCAATCCAAAAATGGGCAGAAGACCTAAATAGATATTTCTCCAAAGAAGATATACAGACTGCCAACAAACACATGAAAGAATGCTCAACATAACTGGTCATTAGAGAAATGCAAATCAAAACTACAATGAGATATCATCTCACACCAGTCAGAACGGCCATCATCAAAAAATCTAGAAACAATAAATTCTTGAGAGGGTGTGGAGAAAAGGGAACCCTCTTACACTGTTGGTGGGAATGTAAATTGATACAGCCACTATGGAGAACAGTATGGAGGTTCCTTAAAAAACTACAAATAGAACTACCATATGACCCAGCAATCCCACTACTGGGCATATACTCTGAGAAAACCATAATTCAAAAAGAGTCATGTACCAAAATGTTCATTGCAGCTCTATTTACAATAGCCCAGAGGTGGAAACAACCTAAGTGTCCAACATCAGATGAATGGATAAAGAAGATGTGGCACATATATACAATGGAATATTACTCAGCCAAAAAAAGAAACGAAATTGATCTATTTGTAATGAGGTGGATAGACCTAGAGTCTGTCATACAGAGTGAAGTAAGTCAGAAAGAGAAAGACAAATGCCATATGCTAACACATATATGTTGAATTTAAGAAAAAAAAATGTCATGAAAAACCTAGGGGTGAAACAGGAATAAAGACACAGACTTACTAGAGAATGGACTTGAGGCTATGGGGAGGGGGAAGGGTAAACTGTGACAAAGCGAGAGAGAGGCATGGACATATATACACTACCAAATGTAAGGTAGATAGCTAGTGGGAAGCAGCCGCATAGCACAGGGTGATCAGCTCGGTGCTTTGTGACCGCCTGGATGGGTGGGATAGGGAGGGTGGGAGGGAGAGAGACGCAAGCGGGAAGAGATATGGGAACATATGTATATATATATAACTGATTCATTTTGTTGTGAAGCTGAAACTAAAATACCATTGTAAAGCAATTATACTCCAATAAAGATGTTAAAATGAAAAAAGGAAAAGGCAAATAGCAAAAATAATGAACTTTAAAGTTAGAGACAGAGACAAACTCTCTTCAAACATGATATAGAGGGCTTCCTTGGTGGTGCAGTGTTTAAGAATCTGCCTTCCAGTGCAGGGTACATGGGTTCGAGCCCTGGTCCGGGAAGATCCCACATGCAGTGGAGCAACTAAGCCTGTGCACCACAACTACTGAGCTTGCGCTCTAGAGCCTGCGAGCTACAACTCCTGAACCTGCGTGCCACAACCACCGAAGCCCATGTGCCTAGAACCTGTGCTCCACGACAAGGGAAGCCACCACAATGAGAAGCCTGCGCACCACAACGAAGAGTAGCCCCCGCTAGCCGCAACTAGAGAAAGCCCACGTGCAGCAAGGAAGACCCAACACAACCAAAAATAAATAAATTAAATAAATAATTTTTTTTAAATCAGTTTTTAAAAAAGAAGATGATATAGACAACTATGTATGTACAGCATTGGTGGAAAAGAATTCAGAATAAAACACTCAAGAAAAATCATAATTACTGTATTTATTGTCAGTGATAATAAAAAAGCCTTCTTTTCCAAAATAAAATTTTGGAACATCTGTTTACTGATATGGATGGCATGTTGTGTTTCACTGGATGTTTCTTTGTTATAAGGGTTATAAATATGATCAAAAAATAATTGGAGCAAATATAAACTTAAATGCACTAAAAAAAAAAAGAAATTTCTCCATTAAAGTAATAGTGTTTAGAGTCAACACACACTTGTTAGATTCTAGGGTGGATACATAGATGACTAGATCAGCTCTGTCTCTTGGAATTTAATCTCTCAAAGCACATATTTTCTTTTTTTCTTTTTTTTTTTTTTTGCGGTACGCGGGCCTCTCACTGTTGTGGCCTCTCCCATTGCGGAGCACAGGCTCCGGACGCGCAGGCTCAATGGCCATGGCTCAGGGTCCATGGCTCAGGGGCCCAGCTGCTCTGCGGCATGTGGGATCCTCCCGGACCGGGGCACGAACCCGTGTCCCCTGCATCGGCAAGCAGACTCCCAACCACTGCGCCACCAGGGAAGCCCCAAAGCACATATTTTCAATAAAATGTAGCAAGTTCAATATAAGACTAATATTAAAATGTTCCGTTTTCATGAAAATGTGCATGGTAATTAGGTTCTCCAAAACAGAAAAATAAATAGAGTCCTGATTTGTATAATAGCATTTGCCAGTCTCCATGGTATAAATACTCCCACGGTGGCTGATTTCAAGCTGCCAGTGTGGTGTCACCTGGAGCGGGGCAGTGAGGTGCACAAAATTTTGAAATCATATATGCACTGGCTCCAGCATGCCATTGTCTGTTATGCTCTATATTGTCTGATTTTATTTCAAAAACTTAAGTTTTTGAAATGGAATAAACATTATTGACAAAAACCAAAGAGCAGAATTAATTGACTTTTTCAGTGTGGGCAAGTCACTCAACTTCTATGGATCTCAGTTTCTTACTTCATAATATTCCTTTGGTGTCCCTCTACCATCCTAAAGTGTTAAAAAATTGTGAACTGACAATAATGGGAATAACTGGCAATAATCTTATATAACAATGTGTTAATAGGTTAACATATCAGTGGTGCCAGGTATCACAGAATTTATCTTTTCAGATGCCTTGTTGACACAATCCATGACAGCAAATATTTTGGGAATTACAGTATTGAGTTGTCCATTTTACTTGAGTTTTTTTAAAAAATAATATAAATAACAATTTATAATATTGAACCAAAGGAAATTTAAAAACCACTGACAATACCATCTTCTAATAGCTTTCTTTCTCTGTTAAAATTAAATATTCTTAACTTGATATATCTTTTTTTTTTTTTTTTTTTTTTTTTTTTTTGTGGTACGCGGGCCTCTCACTGTTGTGTCCTTTCCCGTTGCAGAGCACAGGCTCCGGACGCGCAGGCTCAGCGACCATGACTCACGGGCCCAGCCGCTCCATGGCATGTGGGATCCTCCCGGACTGGGGCACAAACCTGTGTCTCCTGCATCGGCAGGCGGACTCTAAACCACTGCGCCACCAAGGAGGCCCATTAACCTGGTATATCTTTGATTGTCTACCATTCTCTACTCTGTCATTCCATTCCAAACAGAAAGGCTTCCTTGCCATTCCTTGAAAACATCAAGTTTAGTCTCAGGGTTGTGGGCTTTCCTCTCTCTGCTTGTACCACTTTTCCCCAGATATCCACACTCCCAGTTTCCTCCCAAACTTCAGCTCCAGGCTCAAATATCACCTTAACCAAGAGAACCTCTCAAAATACTCCTCCCACACTTCTACCACTACCCATCCTCTTTACCCTGCTCTATTTTTCTTCCTAGCACTTATCTACTCCATGACATACTCTATATGTTTGTTCATTGCTGGACTTCTTCGAAAGTTAAGAATTTTGTTTTCTTTTCTACTGTATCTCCCAGTCACAGCGCTTAGAAGAGTCTCTGGCACTCAATAGGTACTCATTAAATATGCATACACACACACAAACACACACACTCTTTCTCTCTCTTTTAGTGGGGGTAGAAGAATAGCATCACCTGTATCACTCAGTTGAAACCTTTCTGGAGGAAATGGTCTGTCAATTTAAATTGAATATATTCACACAGTGACACCAATACTACACTATAAATATGAGTACTTTTATTATTCTTTTTATGTTTGTTCAGCTGGAGCTAATGCATTATAAGACATAGCTGGACAGTTTTCCTAATCCATGATGGGAGGAGGGAAACAGGCAGAATTTCTCTTCACAAATCAACTAATTAACACTGACATACTTGGGATCACTAAAGCTCCTTTTCTTTTGTATCTATTTGTTGAGTAAACATAAAATGCAGTTATTTGTATTAAATTTGTTTTCTAGCTCAACAGCCTGGTTTTTGGCTGCCCATAAGTAGATTTGTGAGAGATGTGTTGACATTTAATTTATGCATAGCCAAAAATCAATTTATTCTAAACAGAAAAATTGGCTGTAGCAGACTACTTGAGATTATAAATGCAAGTATTTTTCCTTGCAGATGGAGAAGCTTCTTACTGCATTGCTTTCACCAATTTTACAAACATTTTATAAGAGAGTTATGGATTATATATAGATTTAATTGTCAGTACAATAAAGACATGAGAAAAAAATAGACTTCAAAATAGGAATACTGATATTTTATCCTTGCTGAATGCCACAGTGATAACTTGTCATATTATCAGGTACTCTTTGTCATACCAGTATATTTGTGATTAAGTCTCTTGCTTTGGGGTTGGTTTTCTGCTGTGCATTAATCATTGTATGAAGTTATACCTTCCTCATTATTATTTGACTCTAAATATTTTCTTCAGGATGCTTTGATGTAGATTAATTTGCCTCTAGAGAAACAGCAGCGGCAGATGCTTCCCTGACTTCTGAGTTCTCACTTTAAAGACAAGTGAAATAAAAGGTTAACAAGAAGTAGAAACAGAGAAGCTATGTCATCAGTATTGGCACCCATCTGCTACTGCAGTTTATAATAAAGTATAATGTAAATCATAAGGTCAAATGTGTAATTGGTTGTTGTTGTCTGCTTGCTGATTTACTTTAGGAATTTAAAACAATTAAATTAGTTATATTCATCCTTTTCTGATTACTCATTGCTAATCTTCTATTCAAATTTAAACATGTTGGGCTTCCCTGGTGGCACAGTGGTTGAGAGTCTGCCTGCTAATGCAGGGGACATGGGTTCGAGCCCTGGTCTGGGAGGATCCCACATGCCCTGGAGCAACTAGGCCCATGGGCCACAACTACTGAGCCTGCGCGTCTGGAGCCTGTGCTCCGCAACAAGAGAGGCCGTGACAGTGAGAGGCCCGTGCACTGCGATGAAGAGTGGCTCCCACTCGCCGCAACTAGAGAAAGCCCTCACACAGAAACGAAGACCCAACACAGCAAAAATTAATTAATTAATTAATAAACACCTACCCCCAACATCTTCTAAAAGAAAAACATTTAAAAAAAATTTTAAACATGTTGATTCATTTACAGAAAAGGGAAACAATAATACACTCTAACTTATGAGTTAAAACAATTGCATAATATCAATTATTCTGTGAAGGAAAAATTGATAGAGAATGCAGTATGATGTTGTACTAATGGCCAGCATTGTGTCCATACTGACTGATATGGTGATCTTGGGAATTTTATATGACTTCTTCAAGGCTCAGTTTCCTCCTCTGTAAAATGGGATTACAATAACATCTATTTCACAGAAAAGATGGATTAGATGAAATAAAATATAAATGACTTTTAGCATGGTAGCTGGCACACAGTACTGCATATAACACGTTAGATGATGATGGTGATGAAGATGGGAGTGATGATGAAATTATGAAATTGATTACAGTCCTAAATATTATTCATTCTTTAAAATCAGTCTTCATAATTAGCTAGTAGGGTGAAGGCTTATTGGAAACTATGTATAGTTTACTTGAAGATAGGAGCATTCTATCTATTCCCTAGAATTGTATAGTAGTTGTTCCTGGTATACAGAACATATTTCATAAATGCTGCATGGCACTTTGAGGTCAGAAACTGTCCATCCATCTTTATTTTCCTCCTGTCCCTTACCAGTGTATAGGAAAATGCCTTACTTAGAATTATATTGCAATGTTCTGAGAAGTCTGAGAAATTTTTGGAATTTTACCTTCCTAAGAAGGTTCAAATAGTGCCTTTCTCTTATATAAAAATCAAACAAGGGCTTCCCTGGTGGCGCAGTGGTTGAGAGTCCGCCTTCCGATGCAGGGGACACGGGTTCGTGTCCCGGTCCGGGAAGATCCCACATGCCGTGGAGCGGCTGGGCCTGTGAGCCATGGTCACTGAGCCTGCGCGTTCGGAGCCTGTGCTCCGCAACGGGAGAGGCCACAACAGTGACAGGCCCGCGTAGTGCGAAGAAAAAAAAAAAAAAATCAAACAGGAAAATGTTATACATTTATGAGACAGATAATATAACTAGAAAGAACTCCAAATTATAATATTTAATAGTCTCATTTCTCCAACAATTTTTCATTATGGTGGTATACCTCCTAAGATGTCAAAGTAATACAAAGTAACACATTTAGTCGGCTCAGAGGTCAGACCTGTCTCCCCATACTTGGGAGAGAAATGTCTTTCACAACATTCAAAACAGGAGTGTGTGTGTTCTCTATTCCTCTGATTCAATAGAGTCTAAAGATTTTTTTTAAAAATGAACTATATCTAAGATATAAAAACTGGTATTGTATAGGTTTACAATATGATTGTTCTTAGCATAGTGATTTGTATACTGTTTACTGCTTAAAATTTTTGTCTAAGGATCTATTGATACAAAATAGCAGAGGCAAACATTCAAATTCCTTGGCCCCTAAACTATAGAAATAAGTGTAATTTGAAATAGAAACATTCAAATAAAATTGGTCTCCTGTGTGGTACTTCTCCTGAGCTCACCTCCAAGGCACAGAAAATTCTGAGAACTGTGGTGAAAGAGAAGATACCCCTCTTTTCCTACTTATCTGTTCTTCAGTTTCTCCAACTGAAAAGTATAACTATATATTGTGTATATCTCAGCAGTTTGGGGAAAAATCCATCTATGTAAAAATTAGAGAACATGTAGAAGTAAATTTATATTATCAATATAGACTTACTGAAAGTTTAACATGTTATTATATAAACCAAACTCTTCACTTTCAGAGTAATAGTAGAATTCATTAAGGACAATGAAAGAGAAGATTTACTAAAGTTTACGTAATCTCTGAAAAATGTGCAGCCCAACATCCAGAAATAACTTTGGGCAATCCGCTTGCTTTCTATTACTATATACTGTGGTTTGGAAACTTCTAAGATTAGGTTGTTAAAGGAGAGTGCATAAAACTGCCGATTCATTACTTTTCTAATAATAAACTGTGATGAGTAACTATAAATGATTATCAGGGAATAGAGTGCTCAATAGCTATAATGGACACAGAGGGTGTACATTTCCAAAATAGCATGTGCCATATATATGCACAAAACCAACTATGCAAGTAATGTACATATCACTCATGCCACATTTTGCAAATCAGCAAACCGTTTAAAATTCCTTCTAATGAGAAGTTTGCTGATTATTGCTCAGGGAAAATTAAGGAGGATTTGAGTAGTACCTTCTGGAGAAATTTACAGCTGTGTAGTTCTCTCTTCTCTCTTTCTCTCTTTCTCGTTTTGGATCTCTTTCCTTTAATCATCAAGAAAAAAATATTTATATATTACATTTAGAAGCCTTTGGTTCCATAGTTAAGACTCACATCAAGGCATCTAGTTTATTAGTTAGATCACTCATGGCTGTAGCAGTATTGATCTAGCCTTCCGGCCATTCATGAAGAAAGGGGAAGGTATATTCACTTCACTCCTACAAGTTGATGCTTGGCATTGTTTTCACCTATTGTATTAACTGTGCCAGTTCTTCTGTAAAATCTAAAGGGACTTCCCATGTTTTTACAAGTTGAAACAAATAAAACAAGGCCACATGTTTTGTGAAATAAATTTAAATTTTAGAGTTTCTAGATAGGAAACTCTAAGATACAACCAAAGGAGGGTTTAATACTTCTTCCATAATCAATATAACCAATATATATGTGATTTTTAACATTTATCACCTTTTTTTGTTATTATCAGCTTATAATTATGTTTTGTAAACTAGGCCTTGAGAAAGGATAGAACTTTATTAATTGTGATAGTCCTAGCAAAACACCTTAAAACTCCTAGGAACTTAATAAATGAACAAGTGAATAAACCTCCTTCACCATAAAAAATATATTACGTGAAATTATTTTCTTGAGAGTTCCATGGGAATGACATGTGAAAGCACCAAGCTCAGGGCTTGGAATATTGTAAGTGCTCAATAAATAATAGTTAAATTTCCTTCTTAAACACAATTTATTAGGCTTTCCCAATGTCACTTCTTTTTTCTCCTATGAAGTAGCAGCATTATTCTTACCAATTAACTTCTATTTCTGGTTTTCTTGTTAGGTCATTTTGCTATACTAGTAAAATATAATCTACACCTGATGGCTGCAATGGTCTTTCCAAGCAATTAATTGAGTTCACTCCTGTCATTTTAACTGTTACTACACTACTTCCCTGTCCTTGTTCTACCCAATCTTCCAACCTTCAAAGATATTTTTTCCTTCCTCATGTCCAACTCTATATAAAATAAAACCATATGTGTATGTATATACTGATATATATATATATATATAATTCATGATTTACTTTGTCTGATTATAGACAAACTTAACTCCTACATTTAAAAAATAATCCAATCAGAGTAATAACATTTATCTCAGAGCCGTTTGAAGATAATAACTAAAAGTTGTTTGTGTATAAAGTAGTGAGAATTACTGAAAATATCAACTATATTATTTCAACAAATAAGGATGATATATAATATATATAATAAATATATATTTGATTTTAGATGATTGAAATAACACACTGCCATGTTCAAAATTTGTGCAGGAGAATTACAAAAATTTATGTAGATATGCTCATAACTACCCACTCCTTAAGTGTGGACTGTGCATGATGACCTTCTTCCTAAGAGTACAAAATGAAAAGGGAAAAATGAGTAACTTTATAGATGGAGAAATTGATGAAGGTCAACATCAACTGTGGTAAGTCATGTTGATGTAATGCATTCTTGATATGATGTGGTTGTTGAGAATTGTACTTCACTTCTATGAACTTCCTCTCTAAAAGCTATAACCCCATTCTCATCATGAAAAAAAAAAAAAAAACAATCAGACAGATTTCAATTCAGCGATGTTCTGTAAAACACTCAGCCAATACTTCTCAAACTGTCATGCTCATCAACAACTAGGAAAGATGAAGAAACTGTCAAAATCTAACAGAGTCTGGCCTTTGGCATCAGAGTTCTAGGGAAAAATATTGACTTTGCATCTTCCTGGCTATTAGATATTAGGCAAGCTGTCAAACATTTTTAGATGCTCAGTTTTCTCATCTATAAAGTTGGAATGACAACACCTAAGTGAAAGGGTTCGTGGTAAATGAGATAAGGTAGGTAAGAGACCTTGTAAATACCTGGAATGTTGGCAGCACTAAATAGATACTGGCTTTCTTTTTCCTTCTCCTTTTATATACCACCAGGAGCTTATTCATGTTAAAGTGCTAAATGATGACATCACATTCCATATAGTTAGCTATTATTTTATCCTTTTCCCCTTATTAAAATAAAATATGAAAGATGCCTTATCTTTCTAGTGTTGGACTGTTTTTCTATAGCAGCCTTAAATATGTGTCTAACTTATGACAGAAGCAGCTTCCTTGAAAATGCTTTCCTCCATTAAAATATTTTCACAATTTTTATTGCTTTGCTATTTATACTTTGGGTTCATATACACCTTCATCTTATAGTAAGAGTAACTTCTTTTTCCCCTAGTTAATTTTAAATATATTATACTTTCCTTTATTCCAAAGGGAAACATTGCTTTATTAACATTTGTAGAATTTTAAGAATACTGACTGATTGAGGTTTATAAAAGCAGGTTGTGGTTTCACAACCGCAAGTATAAGTGGCACTACTGGATATTTACTGCCTTTGTAAAAATGACAAAGAGTCATCCTCACCTGGACTATCAGATTTATCATATTTTATTTAGAAACAAAAATTACTTTAAGGATTGTAAGTCTTTTAGATGTTTCACAATATCTTTTTAGTTTCTCTTTCTATTATATTTTAGAAAGATTTGATCTGTTCTGGTGTGCTTATTTTTAAGAATAAGCACAAAAAATCACTGGTTTGAAAATTATGTTATATCACAGTTTCTCATAAACCATGAGAAAACTAGCATCTACTTTGATTCTGGAATAGCAGAAAAATGAAGTTATTGTACAATTTTAGCTTAGTGCTTATTTTATATTTTCAAGGATGGCAATTTTAATGTGAATCATAGGTAATTGCTTTGTTTATTTTAGTATTACAAAGATACATTAAATCTTTATAATAAAGTAGTTTTTATATATCTTTCAAAGTATCTAGCAGTGAAATTATGAAAAACAAACATAACATCAAATATTTCTAACCATATTTTCCCTTGCTTGCTGTTGACTTTAATTTTGCTCAGCCAAAGATATATACAAGTTGATATTCAATAATACTAAATTGACTACAATTTCCCATTCTCCTGAGGAATATGTTTCAATATTCGTTTACCCCTATCATTTGTGAATAAAAAGGGTATTTTGTATGTTGGCAAAGATATAGAAGGCATGAAACTTCCTTAATGTAATTTCAGCTAATTAAAGACTTGTTAAGAAAGAAATAGAAATGAGAATTTGCTTGAGAACTTTCTTAAGTAATTTTAATTTTTAATCATTTTATTCTCATACTAATTAAACAGTTTGATGGGTACCTATAGGCTATTTACCTTGTTTTCTGTATTTTACTCTACAATTTACTGTGTGAGCACCATCAAATCGTGATAGTTTCTGAAAGTATTCAGATTTTTTCCCACATTGTTTTGTTTTTAAGTACAATGCTTGAACAATTCACATAAATGTACTATAGAATTTTCTATACTTCCCTTCAGCTCTATTAAAAAAGGAATTCAAGAGAATCCCAGTATTTAAGGCATATATAAAATGGAGGAAGAGAAATCAGCAAAAGGAACAACAAAAAAAGGGTAAATGACAGAAAAGGACAACCAGAAGAAAATCACTCTTTAATTAACCAACAACCCATTGGATTTTACTCCAATACATGCCTACGGTCAAACATATGCCTTCTTCCACACCTCTTGAAGTATACTTCTGCAACATCAAGCTTCTCACATTTCCGTGTTCATAAGCCTGTACCCTTATTATTTCTATAACTACTCATTGGATTTTCCTTCCAGTTGGAGATTTTTATTACTGGGCAATTCCTGCTATTCTTTCAACACATAGCCTGAATGTTCCTCCTTGACAAGGCTTTTCTTAAATTATCCAGGAAGAATTTATTATTTTATTTCTATAGAAACTTATTTAAACCACTGAAATTGGGTGTTATTTCTATTTTGTACATGTGTCTTCCCCAATCTTATTCACCTTCATCTTCTTATTTCTATGTGTTGTTCGAAGTCAATGTTCAATAAGTGCTTGTAAATTTAATATAACCATCCCTCTTCTACTTTTTATTGATTAGGTGTGTTCTGTTGTTTTGTCTATAAAATTAGATATGGAGTGATTAATTCCATTAACAAATTTTCCTTTATCTTGGGGCACATTGGGAAAGCCCCAGCCTGTGTCCACTCCAGCTCCAGTCATTCCACCAAGGTGGCCTGATTAGAGCTAGTGCACCCCAGGAAAACCCTGGATTATACCTGCTGCAGACCCAGATGGTCTGCAAAAGCCAACCAGCACACATAATCTACCTAGGAGACACTCCTATGTAAAGACAAGTCTTCAAGTCCAGGAGAAGCAACTGTTTCACTTAATTCATAGAAACAAACAAAGGAATTCAAACAAAATGAAAAGACAGAGGAATCTGTTCCAAATGAAAGGACAAGATGATTCAGCAAAAAAAAAAAAAAAAAAAAAAAAAAAAAAAAAGAAAAACAAAAAACAACAAAAAAAGACCTAATGAAATAGAGAAAGGTAATTTTCCACATGAAGAATTTAAAGTGACAGTTGTAAAGAGGCTAATGTAACTCAAGAGAAGAATGGAGAGACACAATGAGAATTTCAACAATGAGATAGAAAATTTAAAAAAAGAATCAATAAGAGCTGAAGAATGCAGTAACTAAGATGAAAAATACACTAGAGAGAATCAACAGCAGATTAGATGGTCCAGAAGAATGCGTAAGCAACCTGCAAGTCAAAGTAGTGGAAATCACTCAATCAGAACTGCGAAAATAAAAAAGAATTTTTAAAAAATGAGAACACTTTCAGGGACTTCTGGGAGAACATCAAGTGTACTAACATTCCCATTATTAGGGGTCCCAAAAGGACAAAAGAGAGAAAGGAGCAGACAAATTATTTAAAGAAATGATGGCTGAAAACTTTCCTAACATGGGGCAGGAAACAGATATCCAGCTCCAGGAAGTACAAAAATTTCCCCCAGAAAATAAACCCAAAGAGATTCACACACAGAAATATCATATCACAATTAAAATGGCACAAGTTAAAGAGAATTTTAAAGGCATCAAGAGGAAAACAATATGTCACATACAAAGGGACCCCCATAAGGCTATTAACTTGATTTTTCAGCAGAAACTTTACAGGTAATAAGGGAATGGCATGATATATTTAAAGTGCTAAAAGGAAAAACCTTAAAATCAAGAATCCTCTACCTGGCAATGTTATCATTCAGAATTGAAGGAGAGATAAACAGTTTCCCAAATAAGCAAAAACTAAAAGAGTTTATTATCACTAAACCAGACTTAACAGAAATGTTAAAGAGTCTTCTTTAAGCATGAAAGAAAAGGTCATAACTAGAAATAAAAAAAAATACATGGCAGAAAAAATGTCACTTGTAAAGGCAAATACATTGTAAAGGATCAATCACTTAAAAAGGAAGTATGAAGGTTAAAAGACCAAAATCTTAAATCCAACGATCACTATAATAAGCATTTAAGAGATACACAAAGTGAAAAGATACAAAATATGACATCAGAAACATAAAATGTGAGAGGGGGTATAAAAATGTAGTGCTTTTAGAATGCATTTGAACTTAAGTGACTATTAGCTTAATACAAACAGCTATATATATTGGTCAATATAAATAAACTGCATGGTAACCACAAATCAAAAACCTATGATATATACACAGAAATTAAAGAGAAAGATAAACATAACACTAAAGAAAATCAAACCATAATGAAAAAGTCTAAAAGAAGAAGAAAGGAACAGAGAAGAACTACAAAAATAATCAGAAAATAATTTTTAAAATGGCAATAAGTACATATCTATCAGTAATTGCTTTAAATGTAAATGGATTGAGTGTTCCAATCAAAAGACACAGGGTGGCTGAATGGATTAAAAAACTCACCATCCATCAATATGCTTCCTCACTTGGATCCAAAGACACACACAGATTAAAAGTGAAAAGATGGAAAAAGATATTGCATAAATATGAAAATGAAAAGAAAGCTAGGGTAGTAATATTCAAATTAGAAAAAAAAATACTTTAAAACAAAGACTGTAACGACAGAAAAAGGGAATCACATAATGATGAAGGGATCAATTTGAGAAGAAGATAAAGCATTTGTAATATTTTTGTACCCGACATAGGAGCACTTATATATTTAAAGCAAATATTAATAGATATGAAGGGAGATATAGACAATATAATAATAGGAGGGACTTCAATACCCCACTTTCAAAAATGGATATATCATACAGACAGAAAATCAATAAGGAAACATTAGACTTAACTTACAGATTAGACCAGATGGCTTTACCCAATGTATAGAAAACATTCCACCTGACAGCAGCAAAATACACATTCTTCTCAAGCACATAGGGAACATTCTTCAGGGTAGATCATATGTTAGGCCACTTGTTAGCCTTAATAAATTTAAGATGATTGAAGTTATATCGAGCATACTTTCTAATCACAATGCTATGAAACTAGAAATCAATTACAAGAAGAAAACTGGAAAGTTCACAAATATATGAAGAATAGACAACATGCTCCTGAACAATGAATGAACCAAAGAAGAAATCAAAAGATAAACTAAAACAAATCTTGAGGCAAATGAAAATAAAAATACAAGATACCAAAACTAATGGTACACAGAAAAATCAATTCTAAGAGAAAAATGCATAGCATAAACACCTGCATTAAGAAAATGGAAAAATCCAAATAAAAAACCTGTTTACACCTCAAAGAACTAGAAAACAAGGAACAAACTAAACCTAGATTTAGTAGTAGAAAGTAAATAATAAATATCAGAGCATATTAAATTAAATAGAGACTAAAACAGTAGAAAAGATCAATGAAACTAGAACCTTTAAAAAAAATAAACAAAATAAAGAAAACTTCAGGAAAATTTACCAAGAAAGAAAAAAGAGAAGACTCAAATAAAATTAGGAATTAAACAGAAAACATAACCCACAATACAAAGGATCACAAAAGAATACCAAGAACAATTTTAGGTCAATAGATTGGACAGCCTAGAAAAAACACAAATTCCTAGAAACATTCAACCTACCAAGACTAAATAAGAAGGGGATAAGAAATCTGAACAAACTGATAACTAATAAGGATATTAATCAGTAATTTAAAAACTCCCAAGAAACAAAAGTTCAGGACCATAAGCCTTCACTGGTCAATTTTACCAAACACTTAAAGAAGAATTACTGCCAATTCTTCTCAAACTGTTCCAAAAATCAGACAAGGAGGAAAAACTTTCAAACTCATTTTATGATGATAGCATTATTTTGATGCCAAAGCCAAAGACACCACAAGCAAAGAAAATTACAGACCAGTATCCCAGATGAACATAGATGCAAAAATCCACAATATATTAACAAAATAAATTCAATAATACATTAAAATAATCATACAACATGATCAAGTGGGATTAACTCCAGGCACAAGGATGGCTCAACGTCTGCAAATCAAGAAATGTGTTTCACCACATTAACAAAACAGAAGATAAAAGTCACATGATCATATCAATAGATGCAGAAGAAACACTTGACAAAGTTTAGCAATGATTTATGATAAAAATCTCAACAAAGTGTAATTTAAAGGGAACATCTGTCAGTATAATAAATGTCATATATAACAAACCCACAGTAAACATCATATTCAATGGTAAAAAGCTAAAAACTTTTCCTCTAAGATCAGCAGCAAGATAAAGGAAGACATAAAACTATCACTATTTGCAAATAACATAATACTATATTTAGAAGAATTTAAAAACTCCACCAAAAAACTGTTAGAACTAATAAACAAATTCAGTAAAGTTGCAGGATATAAAATAAATATACAAAAATCAGTTGCATTTATATACACTGACAATGAACTATCATAAATAGAAATTAAGAAAATAATCTCATTTACAATGCATCAAGAATAAAATATCTAGGAAAAAAATTAACCAAGGAAAGACATGTACACTGAAAATTATGACATTGATGAAATAAATTGAAGAAGACACACATAAATTCAAAAAGTTTATGTGCTCAAGGATTGGAAGGATTAATATTGTTAAAATATCCATACAACCTAAAGCAACCTACACATTCAATGCAACCTGTATCTAAATTCTAATGGCATTTTTCACAGAGATGGAACAAATAATTCTAAAATTTGTATGGAACCACAAAAGATCCAGAATAGCTGAAGCAATTTTGAGAAAGAACAAGTGCTTCCTGATTTTACACTGTGCTACAAAGCTATGGTAATCAGAACAGTATATACAATGGGAAAAGGACAGTTTCTTCAATTAACAGTGCTAAAAAAACTGGACAGTCACATGCAAAGAAAAGACCTGGACCACTGTCTTATACCATATACAAAAATGAACTCAGAATGGATTAAAGACTTGAATGTAAGACTAGAAACCATAAAGCCCCTAGAAGAAAATATTGGTGATAAGTTCCTTGACGTGGGTCTTGGTGACACCTTTTTTTTTTCTTTTGGATTTACACCAAAAGCAAAGGTAACAAAAGCTAAAGTCAACAACTAGGACTGGTTCAAACTAAAAACTTCTTCACAGCAATAGAAACCATAAACAAAAGCAACCTACTGAATGGGGGAAAATATTTCCAAATCATATATCTGACAAGAAGTTAATATCCAAAATATATAAAGAACTCATATAACTCAATAGCAAAAAGAAAACAATCAAATTAAGAAATGGGCAGAATAACTGAATAGACATTTTTTTCCAAAGAAGATATACAGATGGCCAACAAGTACATGAAAAAGTGCTCAACATCACTAAGTATTAGGGAAATAAAAATCAAAACCATAATGAAATATCATCTTACACCTGTCAGAATGGCTATTATCAGAAAACCAGGAAATAACAAGTGTTAGCAAGGATGTGCGGAAAGGGGAACTCTCGTGCACTAATGGTGGGAATATAATAAACTGTTACAGCCATTATGGAAAACCATATGTAAGTTTCTGAAGAGATTAGAACTATCACATGATCCACCAATTCCACTTCTGGGAACATATTCAATGGTAATGAAACTATTATCTCGAAGAGATAGCTGTATTCTCATATTCATCGCAGATAATTCACAATAGCTAAGATATGGAAACAATCTAAGTGTCTGTCATCAGATGAATGGATCAACAATATATGGTATATATACATACAGTGAAATATTATTCGTCCTTAAATAGGAAGGTAATCCTGTATTTGCAACATCATGAATGAACCTTAAGACTAAATGAAATAAGCCAGCCAGAGAAAGACACCACCGCATGGTATCTCTTATGTGTGGAATCTATTTAAATAAAAACAAAAGTAAAACTCATAAAAACAGAGAGTAGAAAAGTAGTTGCCAGGGGCTGGGGGTGGGTAATCACCATACTTATAGCATGGTAATTATAGCTCTAACTCTAGAGTGATAATTCTATCTTGTATAATTGAAAGTTGCTAAGAGAGTAAAATTTAAATGTTCTCACCAAAACAAAGTAAATATGAAGTATGTGAGGTGATGGATTTGTTAATTAATTTGGTGGTGTAATCCTTTCACAGTGTATACATATATCAAATTATCATGTTGTATACTTCAAATATTTTATAATTTTATTTGTCAATTATACCTCAACAAGGTTGAAAAAAATTAAATTACTTATACCTCATTAGTGTACAAACAAATATATAAAAAATTCTAAGCTTGACACAATATGGTAAGACTGAAATAAAACCATTTTAATCTTGTGAGTCAAACTACAATATTATTTTACATACTTTATATATGTCATCAACTTATTAAAAGGTAAAAGATATATTTGTTTTATAATAAATTTATTTTTTCTTACAAATAACAAGTATGTCTTTTTTTATAAAACAAAGTTTTGACTTTGTTTTTCCATTTGATTGCAAGTTTATTTTGTTTAAATATTAAATCATTCAATAATATTTATTAGACATTTACTATATGTCAGGCTATGTGATAACACTAATTAGATAATTAAGGTATGCTTCAACATCTGATATTTAGGACTGGACACTCTGAGAGTTAAGAATTATAATAACTGGCTTAAAAATTAAATTTTAACTTGAATCCAAAAGTAATCAAACTTTCAGATTCGATTAAAGGAAAGGCTCATTCTGGTTAATGTGATTTTTATTAATTAAGAAATCATTAAGGAATAAGGAAATGAAATCCTACACCATAACTTTCCAAATTAATTTAAATCTCTAATCATATTCTGTTCCTACCACTTGGGGTAAATACCAGGTTCTGATTTGCATCTGCCTGTATTTTGACATTTCATATCCCATTAGTCATTCTGCTACTTTCTTTCCAAATATTATTATGTCTGGTCTAAAATATATCACAATTTTATTTGTATGTTTGAGTGTATGTGTTTGTGTGTGCAATTCAAAGTTATGTGAAGCTAATGTTTATGTTAGACTCATTCTAATCTGTAAAGAAAAAAAAAACATCCATTTGCTTTAATCAGTAGTGTTCTTTATCTGCAATGTTAAAGTTAAAGGACTTGGGCTTCCCTAGTGGTGCAGTGGCTTAAGAATCTGCCTGCCAATGCAAGGGACACAGGTTTGAGCCCTGGCCTGGGAGGATCCCACATGCCATGGAGCGGCTAGGCCCGTGTGCCACAACTAGTGAGCCTGAGCTCTGGAGCCCACAAGCCACAACTACTGAGCCCACACGCCACAACTACTGAAGCCTGCATGCCTAGAGCCTGTGCTCTGCAAAAAGAGAAGCCATGAGAATGAGAAGCCCACGCACTGCAAGGAAGAGTAGTCCCCGCTCACAGCAACTAGAGAAAGCCTGCGCACAGCAACAAAGCCCCAACACAGCCAAAATAAATTAATAAATAAATAAATTTAAAAAAATAAATAAAATAAAGGACTCAATTATCTAGAATCGGCTGTTATTGAATTATTATGGGAACTTCATTATACACAACATAGGTCCAGGTAGGACTTTTCTTGAAGGTAGTGGTTATTTCTACTGTCCGTACCATTGAGAAAGGTTTTAACCTGGAATAGAAAATAAGGACTGGCTAGGTAGATATTAAACTGGCTTAAGAATAATTTTCTTCATCTTTCTCTGAGTCTTAGGTGATTTAGTCTGCATTCCACTGCAAGTTATACCCAGAGCACTTCATTTGGTGGTTGTGGACTTGTGTGTGTGTGTGTGTGTGTATGTGTGAGATGGAGATAGGCTGAGAGGTAAACCTGTTCCATTCATAGAAAGGGGTTGAGAACTAAGCAAGTTTTTGTGTTTACAAGTGATTGTAACTGCAGATTTAGACCTAAGTGCTGTGAACAAAGCTGCATCTTATAGTATTGGTTGTAAAAGTGTTGCATTGTTCTTTTCACTCATTCAGAGCTTTAAGTGCATATTTACAATGTGGCAGTAGCTTCCATATTGGTCTCATTATGAACAGCAATCTGATTTCAATGGGTTTGTCCTAGTGAGCAGGACCAATCATTTCATATTTATTGTTTGCCTATCATTCTAGGAACTGGAGACACACTTGTGAACAAAATTGACACCATACCTCCTCTCAAGTAGCTTACAAGTGTGCAAAGTGCTGTAAAAAAATTCAGGAGCTGTGAAAGCATCTTTCAGAAGACCAAATCTCATCTGAGAAGTGAGGGAAAATTTCTTTAATGTTACTGAAGTAGAGATGTGGAAGAGAATCAGGAGTTGACAGGATGAAGAGAGGGTGCTCAATATTGGCTCCACAATGGATTCACCTGGGAATAAATACTGACACATGTGCTTTACCTTCCAGATATTATTATTATTTAAGTTTCTTGAGGGCTGTTTGGCTGAGATTTTTAAAAGCTCCATCAGTGATTCCAATGTGCAACCAAGGTTAAGAACCATTGGCTGTTCCAGACAGTGGTAACAGTATGGGAAAGACCAAGGACTGAAGGACGTTTAAACATCTAAAAAAATTTCAGCTTGGGTCCAAAGAGATGGGAGGTGAAGGTGTGGAAGATGGAGCAAGAGGGTCCTTGGCAGCAGGGGCAGCTATGCAGCTGGGTAGTCTGAGGCCCAGAAAGAGGAGGCAGAACCTTCAGTTGAGTGGGGAAGGGCATTTCTGATGATGGGGTGAACATCTCACGATTACCAGGTGTCAGGTTGATGCTGAACCAATTCTAGCCAATTAGTACTAACTTTCTATAGGTGATAATATACCATTACCCACAATAAATGATTTTCAAACCATTTAAAAGTTAAAATATGGTTAATTGGAAATGGTGTCTAATAATGAAATGAGATTTATGAAATTTTTGTCTAAATTTCTTGTCATTCCAATATGGTAACAAAATACTCCTTGCAAAAATAAAATAATGTAGCTTTGGGTATCCAAAACACATGTACTAATAACAGAAAATGCAATAAAACATAAGTCTTAACTGGGGAATAATAAAAATTGGGGGGGATAGAATTTTTAAGAGACAATTGCAATGTTGGTTAGTTTTTCCATCTTCCTATTGATTTAGGCTTTTCACAAGGTAATGAATCTATAATAAATATGTCTTTATAGTTTATCCTCCATGGTATTCACAGCTTAGATGAGGAGAGTGTATATGGCTAGAAAGAAAAGACTGGGAAGTTGTTCTTCAAATATTAGTACTGAGTTTTGGTCAAGATAAGGACCAATTGGCTAACTAATGGTATATAATGAGCTATTTAAAATTAAAAACTTCCCTGGTAACACCCAGGGTAAGCTTGTTTATTGATATCTTACATTTGGTATAAATGATTGGTACAAAATAGATTATAAAATAAGAAAGGTAAATAAAAAAGAAATCATTGGTTAATATGTACATAAAAATGCATGGCAGCTATAGTTCTGGTTTTCTATAACTTGTAAGCCCAATATGCTATTTCATATATTTTTCCAATAATTATTTCCTGTTCTATATGCCTACCTCAGCCTACCAGTACGGTAACCCTCTTCCCTTATTGTTGGTTCAGTATCCACTATGATATGACTACGTGTTGGTATATTTTCATTAATTTGCCTTGAAAATAATGTGTAAACCAGCTTCCTTCAAAACAAACTGCTTTTGTTTTGTTATATCTTTACTTACTGCTTCTGCCAACTTGTTCATTTATGTTATTCAGATACAGCAATTATTGGTATGTGAGGCCACCATTCTCTTCTGTGGGGATATGTTCTTTCATTTCATCAATTTAATCCTTTTTCCTTTTACCATGCATTCCTTAGCATTATTTTCTTATAAATTAGCTATTATACTGCTTGTATTTTATGTATGCTCAAGTCTTCTCTTTAGGTCAAGAGGCTTTGATTTTACTTATATTTTTCATTCAGTTCTTTTTTCTTCTTTATTAAAATAAATTTATTTATTAAAAAAAAAAGACTGGGAAGAACATATGACAAGCTGGACAAAGGATTTATCGGTGATTACAAGGTCAATAAAATAAAAAGGAAAAGTTAAATAAATAAAATATTCCACAGAAACAGCACAAGATATCTGAGAATAAAAGCATGAATACAGTGAAATAAATGGTCAAATCAGGTGAATTTTAATAAATGTTATTGTTTAAGTAGCAATAAGAAGATAGTTAATCTTGGAAAGAAATGCTTATGAATAATGAATGTTTCTTGGTTTCTTACCCAGCATCTGTTTCCCAATGTCTGGCTCCTACTAAGTACTGAGAATTTTGTCCAATTAACTATCTTTTCCCCACATTTCCTGAGTGCTTCAGAGAAAACTGACATTACCCAAGTTCCAGAGGTGGGCGTTACTTTACTGAAGGCCAATAAATGCAATGCTATCCACTTCCCCATGGAGTTTGGTTTAGAAAAGGAGCTGGAGTCCATCAATATATGTCATTGGTTCTTGTCCTCAGAGATTTGTTCAGGGGCAGCCACATGATCTTCACCAAAGGAAATTGTGCTGAAGATTCCAGGCCATGAAGTTCCATTAAAGTCTTTTAAAATAGCTACACCAGAGATGATCTTGCCTCTTGTGTGGATGTGGAGCTTAGAATTGCTGCAGCCATTTTGAAAACATGTGGAAACCTGTGTTAGGAGGAAGCTTGAAACCCAGTAGGACCCTGTGGGGCCCTCCTGGGAACAAACCCCTCTGAGACCCATACTTCTTGTTTGACCTTCCCCATGTTTCATAGAGTAGACTCAAACAGTTAATGATTGGAGAATTGAGGGAAAGAAGAAACAAGGGAAAAGCAGTCAAATAAGAAGAGTAACAATAGCTTAAACAATAGTTGCACAATAAAACAGAATCACAGGACTCCCAGTTGCTCCTCAAGGGATATACATAATAATCTGACCCATATCTTTGAGTTGTTCTACAAAAGCTAAGACTCCTACCCAATGGAGAACGTTGACTACATGCTGACCACAAGCACATAGACCCCACACTGGTTGGAACTAGAAGGTTGATAATTAAGATTCCCGAAACATCACCCTGCTATGGCACCATCAACCAATCAGAAGAAAGTCCACAAGCTGCAACCCTCACCTCAAATGCTGCCTTTAAAAATCCTTCCCTGAAAGCCGTCAGAGACTTTGGGTCTTTTGAGCATAAGCTGCCTGTTCCCCTTGCTGTTGTCCTGCCAATAAATGCTGTACTTTCCTTCATCACAATCCAATGCCAGTAGATTGGCTCTGATGCACGTTGGGCAAGCAGATCGATGTTTGGTTGGGTAATAAGCTGACCTTATAAGAATGTAGAGCAGAGATCCCCTGACATCCTTGAGCTAAGCTTTTAAACCATGGACCTTCCAGTTGTATGAGCTGATAGGCCTTCTTTATTGTCTAAGCCATTTTAAATTGGTTTCTCTGACACTTGCAGCAAAAAAGAGCCCAAAATGATACCTGAACAACCTAAAGAAAAAAGTAGAGTTCACACTTATGACCCCCTTTCTTCCAAATTATCTCTGTCTACTGTGTCCGACTTAGAGATTCTTTTTCTGCACAATCTTTCCGTAACTCAATTTCTCACCAAACTATTTAATGTATTTTTCTCTTTTGCTAACACATTAGTATAAAATTATTGGTTTAAGAATAGCACCTATCATTTCCTCTCAGTTCTAGTCCTAGTCCACAGTTATAGGTGTGTTCTGACCCAAGCTGGGTTATGCTACTTTTGGAGAGACTTTTATTTTTCAAAATTTTTTACTCTCCTTTTCATGGAGTTTACCCTGAAAATAATCCTCAAGTGCTCAACAAGAAGAAATTTCTTATCTGCCAAATAATAAACACTTTGTGAGTTTCAATATTTTTATTCTTTTAACCAATACACTGACATTTTTATAATTTTTTTAAAAAGCAAACATATAGTAAAGGGAAGAGTAAATTAAGATTAGAATAAGGCTGAATTAGGTTTCTTTGCTTAAGATATTAAAACAGTGCAATGAATACTTCTTGGACTCAGAGATCTATCGTGGGTAATGGGAATAAAGAAGTTTCTCATAATACTTTCAGTTTCTAGAACTTGGATACAGTTCTTCTCAACTCCATGAAACAGTTTTATCATTGTTTAAATTTCACTCTAATATAAGCTCACTTTTCTGTTGTCCTGAGCCCCTTGATTGGGGGTGAAATTCACTGAGGTACATTCCCAGTTTGCAATCAAATAGCAATCAGATTTAGAAAAGCATATTGGCAAATACCAAGTGTTTGCAAAACTATTATCACGCTAAAGGGAGTATATTTGTATGTTTACAACTTGAACCAGTTTTCCCAAATTGTTTAAAAATGAAGGATCCTACCCAGGGATGCATTACTTACAGGAGTTGTGAAGGCATCAGAAAAACAGGCTTGAAGTGCTGCATTTGCATTAAAGCACAGCTTTACTGCCACACAAACAGTGTCTCTCTTGAAATGGAAATTGTTAATAAATCTAGCACTTTATACCTTTGCCTTGTAAAAAGCATTTTGAGGGGAGAAGGGATCATTTTCCCTTGATGGAACAGCACTATCATTGTCCATCTATAGCAAATGGAAGAATGGCTAGGGAATCAGCCATCTACTAGTAATGCTTTGGATTGATGACTTTTATCACCCATGGAACTCAGATGAAACCCTTCTGGTCTTTTTAATACTCTTTCCTGGAGGCTGAACTTCAAATTTCCCCTTTTATGTGAAAAGAATTTAAAGAGATTTTAGTGTCGGGGTGCATCAACCTTGGCAGTACGGTACTCAGCAGTCTTGACATCTGCATAGGTCTTCTGTGTCCCTGGTAGCTTCCCCGCCACAGTTGGAAACATGTCATTATCATCAGATGATCTTCCATGTGGAAAAGCCCAAGGTAAAGCAGCTTCTGACTTGTTAAGACAAGTGTTTCCAAATAACGTACAGTAAAAATTACAGTGGCTATGGAAAATTACAAAAATATTTGAAGTAAATTATAGGTCCTTCTGCCCAGTAAAATAGAAACATAATTTCTAGAAATATATAGTCTTAGTATAAAAAGAAAAATCACGCTTCCCAGGTGGTGCAGTGGTTGAGAATCTGCCTGCTAATGCATGGGACACAGGTTCGAGCTCTGGTCTGGGAGGATCCCACATGCCATGGAGCAGCTAGGCCCGTGAGCCACAATTACTGATCCTGCACGTCTGGAGCCTGTGCTCTGCAACAAGAGAGGCAATGATAGTGAGAGGCCCGCACACCGCGATGAAGAGTGGCTCCCACTTGCCACAACTAGAGAAAGCCCTCACACAGAAATGAAGACTCAACACAGCAAAAATAAATTAATTAATTAATAAACTCTTACCCCCAACATCTTAAAAAAAAAAAAATCTTCTCAAATGAAACATATGAGAATTCAATAAGTACAAACTGTGGGCAGGTAATAATTCCCTTGAATAACTTGTTCACTACCTATGGTATCACTGATCTTATATAAAATCACTCAGAAGCTAAAGCTGGCAAAAATCGACACCAACTTGAGATAAATGACAGTATATGTACTGATATTTTCTATGCAGCACATAGAAAAACCAATTTCTAAAATATTTTGTATTCCTCTTTACTTTTTTCTGTTCAGCAATTACCACAGACATACGCGACCAGACAGTCAGAAAAGCAATAAAGCTAGTTACCCATCGTTTCTTCAGGTCTTTTGGTTCCTATTGCTTTGAGGGCTTTAATTATTCATATACAAAACAGATTAATGATAAAATTGATTACTTCATTTCCATAAAAATATTTTTTAATGAAATAAAACTTATTTACAGATACTAGTGAGATATGTTTTGCCTGGTTCCTCTTACTTGTATGAGAATGAACTGTGTATTACTGAATCCTGTTAGAAGCTGAAGACCTTCCCCATCAAAGAAAAAAAAAAACATTAAAAAACAGTGAAGAAACCAGTATTATTTCTATATTGCCTGTCTCTGTTTGTCTCATGAGCGTCATATGTTAATGAGTTAATGCTGTCAGTTGGCTATTCATAAAATCATACATGAGAGGGAATGTGTATATAGAAGAAAGAGGAAATAAATTATCTAAAAGCACATACAAGTACTTGTTATCTTTTGCCACAAAATACCTGAAAAAAAAAATAGGGACAATTATGGCTATATATCATATCTTAAATTGGGGCCTATCAAATTTAGCAGTGGTGATTTCTAATCTTTCTTCAACGACAAAAGTCTCTTTCATTGGGACTTCACTGGTGGCACGGTGGTTGAGAGTCCGCCTGCCGATGCAGGGGACACAGGTTCGTGCCCCGGTCCGAGAGAATCCCACATGCCGTGGAGTGGCTAGGCCCATGAGCCATGGCCACTGAGCCTGCGTGTCTGGAGCCTGTGCTCCACAATGGGAAAGTCTCTTTAATTACCTTTTCCTTTCCCTCTGCATCCTCACTTCTCTGTGCCTTTCCATGAGCTCAATTTTAGCAAATTTCTGTCTAGGAGATTTCATTTTTAGGTAATAATTATTTTCTGTGGAAGCTAAAAGTCAAAGGGGCTGTTTACCATCCAATTTCTTCAGTGGCTGTGTTTGTGCTTCCTCTGGAGGCAAGACTGCTATGCCAGGTTTCACCACATGTTCTGGAAGGGAGCTATCACCTTTTCTGGTCATAGTTTACGAGGAGGATGCTTGAATCAAGCTTAGCCAACCACTGGACTCTCACAGTAGGGATCTACACATGGTTTCTCTGAGGCATTTGAAAATTCTGAAGACAGTTTTTAAACCCCTAATTTTAACTTCAAAAGCTTGGTGCTTCCCTTTTTAAAAAATTAATTAATTTTTATTTTATAAAGAGACTAAGATTCACAGTGATAGACAGTAGGGATTCCTCCCCCAAGCCGACAGGGACATATCAGATGAGGGTTGGTTTGTCATCTTCAAGCTACAGTTGCCCCCACTACCCAGATGAAGAGTTTAGCCCCTTGCTCTACCTCTTCTCTTGAAAATAACTGCTATAATTAGTCATTATTTCTAATATGTTGGGCCTGAAGAAAAGGTTGAGAATCACTGCCCTAAGGCTAATGAAATGAGCTCTAAGAAAAACATTAAAGTCATAGGATTCATAAATAATAGGACTCATAGGAGGTTTCTATTTGAGAAACTTGACTGTACTTTTATGCCTATGAAAAATGTGAACACCATACCATGTAAAATTTATGCAGAGAATCACACTTTAAAAATATCAAAAAATACTGTGAAAAAGGAGAAAGATAACTTCTGATTAATCTTGAGAATTAAAAATTCTTTGTCACTGTCCTACTTAAAATCTATGAAGGCCTATCAGTTGCTCTTAGAATGGAGTCCATAGTCCTTAATATGGCATTTAAGCTGTATAATGTGTTTTGTTTATTTTTCATCTAAATAACCCCCACTGACTTTCATCAACTTTTTTTTATTATTTGAATCTCAGCTTAAATGATATTTCCTTTGTGAAGACTTTTAAAACAATCCTCTCCTCACCTGATGATCCTTATCCCAATGGTTCTATGGAATATTATCTATGATAATGTCAGATATTATCTTAGCACTTGATATGCTGATTTGAAATTTTAAAAATATTCCTGAATATATCACACTTCAAACAAATAGTCGTCAATATGGTCACCATATTGGTATCATCTGGAGAACTTTTAAAAGTATTCAAACGTCTGAGTCCCATGCATAATGATTCAATTTATTTGATCAGGGCTGGGTTTCAGGTTTTAGTATTTCTTAAACTCTTCAGATGTTTCTAATATTTAACAAGGCTTGAAAACCACTGTACCAGTTAGGAAATTCAAAAGAATCAGGATCTTCTTTGTTGTAGCCTCACTGTCTAAAAACATGTCTGGTACTCAGGAGGTACTCAACAATAGTATTTGAATGAATAAATTTGAAGAATGTTCTAATTTGAATAATAATAGGTATAATATGATGATCATTGCTTAGTTTTAAAGGGTTTTATAGGTTACAAAACACTTTCATTACCTCTACTTGCTCATTTCTTTGAGAACATTTTGAATTGATCAGACATTTGAATTAAATAAAGCTGTAGATATATAGTAAGATATTGATTTTCTGCTGAGATGGTATGGTATTTCCTGAAAAAATGTAGAAACATTATTAGCTTCTTTGTAACAGACAAAGGTCAAATTTTTTTTTCAAATTATCATCTTGATCATAAGAACACTGACTTTTATATTTTTCAGAAGCAGTATCTATCTGTCTATTATCTATCCAATCTATCTATCTATATGTATATCCTCCACACACACACACACATACACATGTATATATACCCACACATATATTTTTTCTATATTTCCATATGTTTTTGGGGTAAACTGATTTTCATTAGTTTATAAAAAATCTTTTAGAGTAGCTCATGCTCAGAGTTAGTAATATGGGAAATAGCTGGTAGTGTTTTCTCTGGGTCAGATATAACTTTCAATCATTAATATCTCCTTTCATGTCATATAGATTATATTCTACTCAGTCTCAAGTGGCACTTAAACTAAAACACTAATTTGATTTGACATCTCAATTGAGAATGCTCTCGAACCAGAAAGCACTCAGTGATAACTACTTAAATATCTTCTTCTCCTCATTACTATCACTACCTAACATCCACCACAGATTCTTTTTATTATTAAATTTTTAATTAGAGATAATATTAAACAAAAGAGTACTTGTGACATGATCTCATATTCACTACAGTTATTCATATAATACATTAATTCATGTAATAAGTATTTAAGTATCTAATAGATGTGAGGCTTTGTTTTTGGTACTGAGGACACAATTAAAAAAAAATGAACAAAAGAAGATTTCTTGTTCTTAATAAAGTAATTTCCTGGTCAGAGAAGATGGGCAGAGGCAAGTAATAAAGAATAAATTAATAAATTCTGTATCGGGGACCATAAGTACTAAGAAGAAAACTAAACAGACAATGGGGATAGAGGTGGCTTACTGCTATTTTATATATTTAGTTTATTGGATATCATGTGCAGAAGACTATTAAAAAAAAAAAAACCTCTTCGATTCATATTAAACTATTTTCAGTGGTAGTGCCTTGCTCTTATTTCATTAATTTGTTTATTCATTTTCATCCTTTTCCTCATTGCCATATCGCTCTCTCATCTAAAAGAAACTATTCTAATGTACTCAGTGTGTATCATACTGTTTGCACATGTTCTTATAAACTAGTTTTGATAAGATTAACTAATTGTAGTGAACCTAGAGATCTCATTTTCTTTCTCATGTTTTTTTTCATCCAATCCTATGTTTTTCTACATGTACATCTAGTCAATTGCTTATAAGTTTACAACATTATACCAGAGAATTCATTCACCATATTGTATTAATTCATTCTAGGGGTGCTGCTTAGTATAAGACAGTCAGCCAAGGGTCTTTGTATATGGTGGTAAACTATATAAAGTTTACACAAAATTATGTTTTTTTTTCTATTACTGTTCTATGAATCATAGATACTTGAGATTGGAATTAAATTCTAATATCATCTAGTATAACTCATTCTCCAATGCCTGCATTCCCTCTACAAGAGCCAAGCTGACACATGTGAATAGAATACTTGAACACATCCAATGATACTGACTGGGAGATAGTCCAAAGCAGAGTTGGACAATGCCTATTAGAAATTTCTCTTTTATCATTAGAGGAATATGTCTGGCAAAAAAATAAAAATGGATAGGATGACTGACAAAGGAGTGTTGAGTAAGAGATGATAACATGAAATAGCTTAGAAAGATAGAAATATGTTAACTAAAATGTTCAGCTGAAAATATTCCCAGTATGGGAATAGAAGCCTCTGAAGTCCATGAGTCCAAGTATTGTAGAAGAAGAGTTCCCACAAATTTTAAAGATAAAGTATGGAAGAAAACTATTTATCAATAATAGCCAAGGCCAAAGAAGAGTTAAAAGTAATTATAGTTCTTCTTCGATTTGTATCCAAACTATATTACATTATAATTAGGCTAATGACATATTCTAAAATTCTCTTTAAACTGTATGAGGAAATCACTGTCTTGCATTATAAACAATCTATGAAAGGAGCAGGGTTCCCTTCTCATATGTGTTTTCAAGAGAACAAATGGAAATGTGACTTGTAGGAGGTAAAGCATTCAGGCTGTCTGCAAAAAAAGCAGACATTATTCTTTGAAGTAGTTTCCTTTAGCCAGCCAGAGAAAAGAAAAAGTGCAGACTGTATTCTAAGACTAAGCAAGGAACTAATCTGTACTTCTCTGTCCCCATATTGTTTTTCATAAACACCAAAGACGGATAGCTCCAGGCACTTCCTAGAGAGAGGAAAGTTGATAATACTCCAGCTGTTACTACTAAATATTCTCATATTTGTAAATGGAGGTTGTGAGAGTAGGAATGAGGTTATATTTCAGTGTCAGGGACTGGTTTATAGAAAGTCTAAATGATGAAGATTAATAAATCTATTTTAGAAAAATGAAGCCTTCTGATTTTTAGAATAAGTTGAGAATAAAGAAAGCAAATTAGGACCTACTAAGAATAAAGAAATATAAAACAATGCAGTTGGCCCTCCATAGTCTCAGTTCTGAATCTGTGGACTCAACCCAAAAAATTCAGAAAAAAATATTCCAGAAAGTTGCAAAAAGCAAAACTTGAATTTGCCGTGTGCTAGAAGTTATTCATGTAGCATTTCCAATGTATTCATAACTATTCACATAGCATTTGCATTGTATTAGGTATTCTAAGTCATCTAGAGAAAATTTAAATTATACAGGAGGATGTTCATTGGTTATTTGCAAATACTATGCCATTTTAAATAAGGGACTTGAGCATCTGAGGATCTGGTATCCATGCGGGGCCCCGGAAACAATCTTCCAGGGACACTGAGAGACGATCATACAACAAAATTTAAAAACAAAAAACAAAAAACTAAAGATTTGAGAAAAATTTTTAAAAATGTAAATTAAATACAGCATGATTCTCTATTGACATAAAAAAATCTACAGAATATTAACAGTAATAAGACAAGACATTCTGTGACATGGCGAAAATAAGCAAAAAAAAAAGACCAACATATGGACACATTGGAATATAAGACAAATATATTATACTACTATAAAAGAAAACAATCCCCACTCCCCAGCAAATATGAGTGACAACTGCTTTTTTTTTTAAACAATGACAACTCTAGCCCTGCTTTGTTCCACACATCTCCTAGACAAAAAAGGTTTAAGACACTTAATCATCAAATTACCCTACATCTTAACAGAGCCTAATCCAAAACAGATCCCCCACTTCCTTGAGCCCTTTGTAAATCATTCAGCAAAAGCCCATACCATATATCAAGCCCATCAAAACTCCTTAGAGACACACCCTGTAGTTCACTGTGGTGTATGATCTCCCTTGCTGCCACAAGTCAGTAAACCTATCTTTGTTCAATATCAGCTAAGTCATGCAGAATGAACTGTCTGCGTATCATGAGAATAGAAAGGATTTTTAATTATTGGCATCCTCTGATATGATATGGAAATATAGGAATTAATTACTATATTTGGAATGTTATTTTTGAAATATTCATGAGACAAGAGGCATCATTATCAGCTCGGTACATTTCTTTCTCCTTTGGACTCACATTAGGGGAGTTTGGATAAATGAAAGTGATTGGGGTAACTGGGAGAAACCAAAATTGCCAATACTTTCCAGTGGGCTGGGAAATACTTCTTGCCATCCAGCATAGGTAAAGGATTCTGATCACAACATGGGCAGATAATCCTAGATAAAGCAGGTCAACTGTGCCTTGACTACAAAGCCATTTTTAGACATCTTAGATAGCATGCCTGAAAAACAAAAATAAACTACATTTAAATTCATTTTTTAAGCACTTTTTCCTCCCTCTACTAAGAGAATATCATGTCGCTGATAGGGAACCTCCTTCAACCTGGTCCCAGAAGGAAAAGACATGTGAAACAGATCTTCAGTCCACCCAAATTTTGAAGTAGAACCTCAACTGAATTGTGGTCCTCAGAAGACATAAGCAAGAATTACCTATATACTGTTTTAAGCTCCTGATATCTTGGGGCTGTTTATTATGACTGGTATCAGAAAATACAACTAATATATGGGATCTCTAGAACAAAACGTTGCAAGTAGAATGTGGGTCAAAATTCTCCATATGCAACATCCAAATTGACATAATAATACCTCTTCCTTTGTGACACCTCCTACCTCTCTGAACTTTTCTCTTTTTCCCCTGAGTCATCTGCAAGTCTGGTTTCTTCAATACCTTCATGATATCTGCAGCAGATGGATCACCGTCATTCTTTCCAACTCAAATTCAACTACAATCCTTGGTACTTTTAAGATCCATGTAGATAATCCATTTGTGGTAGATTAAATACAACTATATATATATATATAAATAATTATTAATATTAATTATATATATATTAATCTTCATTTATTGAGGTAGATTTTATTTTCACTCCTTGAATCTAGGCTGACCTTCTGACATGCGAAGACCAATAGAATATGGTAGAAGTTCTGCATGAATTCTGGTATGTAGACCTCAATAAGTCTTGCAGCTTCCAGCTTCGCCAGTTTGGAACACTGTCCTAAGACCACAATATAAGGAAGGCTGTTTAGCCTACTACAGGGAGAAAACAAGTTTTCCCAGACCAAGCAACACCAACTGTCAGATATGTGAGAAATACTAATTTGTTATTGGTTTAAGACACTACATTTTTGGATTGTTTGTTACAGAACAATAGTTAACAAAAATGTCATTCAATAACCTTCATTCACTGTTCTTTAATAATCTATTTTCAACAACCTTCACTTCTCAATAAATTATCTTAGCTATATTCTCAAGCTTGTTATCAACTAGACTCTCCTCTCTCTGATAACTTCAGGTCAAACATTTCACTCCTCCTACTAAAATATACTATTTCTCCTTTTTCTCTCACTCTTCAATCACTTGGCTCTCCATTTTCTCCAGGTCTAGTTTCATTTTGACCTCTCTTCTTTCCTGTGTAACCTAGAAACCAAAGATGAGAATGTAAAGCACTCTTCTGCTACTATCCTGCCTGTTCCACAGCCACTTTTCCACCCAAACTTTTAACAATCAATTGGCTTTCTTCATGCTTCCAGAGTTTTCTATTATAACTAATAGAATAGTAGTGGCACTACTATTCACCCAATCACTAAATAAGGGGGTCACAAATAATTTATCTCTTTCTCTTATTATCTTTTTACCTCAGCAGTCAGACATGAAATTTTTATGTTATTTTATCCTACTTTATATACTGGAAAACTGAAAACAAGCACGATTAATTGACTTGTGCAGAGCTTCATGGTCAATAAATGTTGGAACCAAGATTCAGACGTATCTGATGTCAAACGCTTTTTGCTTTTCACTTAGTGAAGCTGATGGGTTGCTTGTGGCTGTTGTTGTTATTTTACATTTTAATATTATCTGGGAGGGAAAATGAATATGAAATTAGAAATAGATGTGCTGAAAATAGCAGACCTTTTTCCAGCTATGAAATTAGACATTTGACTATTGGTTATTAGTCAAAGAGAATTAGAGCTTAGAGTGTGTTAAATTCTATTATATCATTTACCAGTTAGTGAATTATAAATGACTTATTCTGAATAACAGTGAGATGTTCTGATAACTTCCTTGATTATTACTTGCTTATGCTTTTGGGTTATATGAATGATATTTAAAATTGAATTTAAGAAGTAAATCACTTGTCATGTGATTTGATATATGATATTTGTAATACTTTAGAGAAAGTATGTGGTAAACTTCCTGGGGCTTTTAAATGAAAAACTATATTTGTGAATTTTTAAGTAGTATAATGGTAATGAAAGTATAAATTGATATTTTTATTATATTAACAAAATATGGAGATATTAATGAAATGATAAAAGCTATTGTATATATGCTTGATTTTATTTTAATGCTATTTTTTGTAATTAAGAATAATGAAAAATATTAGTTAATTTTAATTAAATAAATATGGGAAAACATGAGAGCTGAGCACAGGATATGATGTACCCAGTCCCAAGACATCTCTTAAGGACTATCTCCTCTTATTCTCTAAAGGCACTTCATTACTTTTCTTCTTTTTATTTTTCTGTTTTCAGTAGTCCATCCAAATTTATGCCCTAGTCATTAGGCTTTTTTGGATCTAAAACCTCTAATTAAAATCTTAACTTTCTGTTTTTTCCTCCTTGTTTTATTTGGCATTGTCTTACTTCACACTGCCATTTTTTTTTTCTCAACTGTGTTATCTCTCAGACACTAAGAAACTTGACAGTGATAATCATCCTTTACCAATAAAGGAATCTGATATGTAGCTTACAGTGAGATAAATAAGAGCCAAGACTTCAATTTATCAAAGAAAACCACTCTGTGAATACTAGTGCCAACTATGAGAAGGAGCTTTTTAGAAAATTTCTATTTATGTCCCTCATGTATATTTAACCCCTACTAGTCTGTGTACCAAATGTTCATCTGTATTCCTCTTCCATGGTGAGGAGGCAGAGGTCTACAAACGGCCCTTCTCTGACCTTAGAAACCTGGGTCCAGGGAGAGAGCTCCTGTCTCCCATCAGTTACTCTTTCCATTCAAAAAATATTTTTTGATGCTCATAATACCAAGCACATAGGTGTTCCCTGGAATCATAGAGAATAAGTACAAATCTTCTTCTACTAATCAAGTCTTTAAATATTAAGATTTTATGTATAGATGCATCTTTTAATTTTTCTTTTCTTTTTTTTTTTTTTTCTGTACGTGGGCCTCTCACTGTTGTGGCCTCTCCCGTTGCGGAGCACATGCTCTGGATGTGCAGGCTCAGTGGCCATGGCTCACAGGCCCAGCTGCTCCGCGGCATTGTGGGATCTTCCAGGACCAGGGCACGAACTCGTGTCCCCTGCATCGGCAGGCGGACTCTCAACTACTGCACCACCAGGGAAGCCCCAGCATCTTTTAAATTTTAAAACGAGGGTGAAAAATAACTCATGTTTCAGTTATGCAAGATAAATAAGTTCTGGAAATTTATGTACAGCATGGTAACTACTGTTAACCACAGTATATTACAGCATTTGAAATTTACTTTGAGAGTAGATCTTAAGCATTCCCATCACAAAAACTAACAAACTAAAAGTTAATATGTGAAGTGATAGGTATGTTAACTAGCTTGTATGAGGTGGTCATTTCACAGTGTATATATATATTAAGGCATCAAGTTGTACACCTTAAGTATATACAATTGTTTTTTTTTCAATTTTGATGCCGCAAGCTCAGCCTCTGTATACTGGTGCCGAATCAAATCTCAGAAACAGAGTTTTGGGTGAAGTAGAAAAGAATAGCTTTATTGCTTTGCCAGGCAAAGGGGGACACAGTGGGCTCCTAGCCTGAAAAACTATGTGTCCCCATGGGGAAAGATTTGATGAGGCGTATAATAGCAATAGTTCAAGGGTGGTGTTCCTGACAATTAGGGTGTGTGCAGGGCTTGTATTCCTCTAATCTGGTTTCAGTTAATCTTCTTAATGAACTTCTCTAGTTTCTTTAATGTATTCTCAGGTAGTCTTTCTCTGGTACAAAGAATGCTGACATCTTAAAGAGCTTAAAGACATTGTCCCTTGAGGTGGAACCAGGACCCTGCCCCAAGGCCACACTATTGTTTCTTGGCTGCCCCTCCCTTGTCTTTGCATCCCTTCCCTTTCCAGATTAGCAACTGTTCTAATCTGCCCTTTGGAACTCAGGGAAGGTCATGGAGGCTGGAGTCTGTTTCCCACAAGAAAACAAGGGACAGAAAGTCTTCTGTGCCCAGGAGCCGCACGGCATCCCACTTGGTTTCAATTATACCACAGTAAACCTGGAAAAAAATATAAAATGCTTGCTATCACTCTCTATCAATATTTTGGAAGTAGGTAATAGAAGAAGGGACACACTATAAACTTCTGACTTTGTATAACACATGGACCAGTGGGTGAGAAAGAAATGTAAATAGATACAACATAATATATTGTAAATATTATAATAGAGATATAAACAAACTACTGAAGGATACTGAAGAGATATTGAATAATTTTGCAAATAATATTTTATTATTTCTTATGCTACATAGGTCCCTAATCAGGTTATGCTATTTTCTTCTTTTCACATGCCTTTTGAATTCCCAGGATAAAAGATATTTATTCAAAAATGGCTAATCATAGTTTAGATGTTTAAATCATATATATATTTTAAATACCTAAATTAAAATGTAAATGACCTGTTTAGATGGCATATTTCAAGTGATTGGTAAAAAATATTTTGTGCTTTGTGTGATCTTGGGTTTTGTAATTATAGGGGAGCAGAATTTGCCACCCTACCATAAGTCTCTTTGGCATCTTGTTTTAAGTAGGTTATTTTCTGAGAAACAGCAGACCTTGGAAGGCTGAAAACCAAGTAGAAGTTGCCCTTTTGTAAGAAACATTTACATCTGTTAAGGAAATCTCCATTGGTAAGGGTGTCTTTCTATTCTGTATCAGGAAGAGGAGGATGACCAAATCTCTAGAAATTTACCAACGGAAAAGAGTTAAATCTGCATAGCAATCTTACCCTTGTTTACTGTGCTGTTCCAGGTAACCTCCCATAACTGACTCTTCCTCACCCTCAACATCCTATTTTGTCTTTAGCTGAGGATGATATTTAAGACAAGGGCTTCAGTCATTTTGGCAAGTTACTCAGTTTTCCTGGGTCTCTCCCATGTGTATATGTTATTAAACTTTTTAAAATTTCCTCTTGTTAATCTGTCTCATGCCAATTCAATTCTTAGACCTCCAGAAGAACCTAGAAGGGTATAGGAAAATTTCTTCCTCCCCAACTAATCTTAGATGTCAGGTTGTTTAATAGAGGATTCTGTAGGTAAATGTAGGCATAACACATATACAATATGAACCAGACACGTTAAATCACAGCATCATCCCAAGTTACATAGTGGAAAAAAGTGCTTGAGAAATGTCCTATTCTATGGTTTCATTGTCTTGATTCTGAGCCAAAATTTCTCCTTTTTTCCCCAAATGGATCTTAAAATCTCAAGTCTTCTGGCAATCACTGATGAGTCTCCATCCAAATACGGACTATCCCAGCTTTCTCCTCTCCAAAAGGGTCCTCAATCGTGCCAGGTGGTGCCTTCCTTTAGATTTTTGTAATGCTTTATATTTTGATACTTTTCAGTTTTATATTCTGTAATTCAATGTCATATGTGTCATACTAATAATTATTAGTTTCATTTTCTTTTCACTACAACTTATATGGTACCATAGTCATTTGTTTCTTTAAATACATACTTTTTGATTATATAATGATGATCTAAGGCCTATCAAGACAGGACAACTGGAATATTTTTAAAGGGCCAATAAATAGTAAATGCAAAACTTATATACATGTAAGATCAAAGCTAAATATAGCTTGATTAAATTTTCACTAACAGCAAGTTAGTGTATGAACACTATGAAGTAAGTGTATGAACAATGATGAGGGCTGCTCTGCTGTAAAATGTATTTATCATAAGCATGTAAAGCAGAACTTCTTTCAGCTTTTTTCCATATTAACAGTTGACATGTATTTTTTTAAGTCTATTTTATATCAATTCTCTTTCACTCCTTGTATGTTACCAAACTGAACTTTGGTCCACTAACCTGCCATGCAGCAAAGCCAATCTACTAACACTAACTTGTGGTGAAGGAAAGAACAGCATTTCTTTGAGAGCATTAAACAAGGAGAACAGGCAGCTCATGCTCAAAAGACGCAAACTCCCTGATATTGAGATGGCCAAAAAGTTCCTTTGTTTTTTAAGTAAAAATAAAAGACACATTTTTATTTTCACCAAGAACTTTACTGAACAATGTATTCACTGTTTTGTTCCATTACCTTCTGCAATTTTTCAGTCAACTTCATAATTCCATCTTCACAAAACTTTTTATCTTTTTGAACAAAGAACTGTTCCAGGTGCCTTTTACAGTTTTCCAGGGAATTGAAATTTTTTCCATTAAGAGAAATTTGTAAAGACCGAAATAAATGGAAATCCAAAGGTGCAACGTCTGGTGAATACAGTGGATGAATCAGAATTTCCCAGACAAGCTGTAACAGTTTTTGCTTGGTCATCAAAGAAACATGTGGTCTTACATTATCCTGATGGAAGATTTTGCATTTTCTGTTGACTAATTCCAGATGCTTTTCATTGACTGCTGCTTTCAGTTGGTCTAATGGAGAGCAGTACTTTTTGGAATTAATCATTTGGTTTTCCAGAAGGAGCTTATAATAAAGGACTATCTTCCAATCCCACCATATAAACAACATCACCTTTTTTGGATGAAGACCGGACTTTGGTGTGGTTGGTGGTGGTTCACTTCCCTTGCTCCATGATCTCTTTCATTCCACATTATTGTACAATATCCACTTTTCATCACCTATCACAATTTGTTTTAAAAACAGAACTTTTTCATTACGTTTCAGTAGAGAATCACATGTGGAATTATGGTCAAGGTTTTTTTCGCTTAACTTACATGGAACCCAAACATCAAAGCGATTCACATAACCAAACTGGTGCAAATGATTTTCAATGCTTGATTTGCATATTTTGAGTATGTTAGCTATCTCCCGCATGGCATAATGTTGATTGTTCTCAATTAATGTCTCAATTTCATCACTATCAACTTCAACTGGTCTACCCGACCACGGAGCATCATCCAGTGAGAAATCTCCAGCATGAAACTTCGCAAACCTCTTTTGACACATTTGATCAGTCACAGCACCTTCTACATACACTGCACAAATTTTTTTATTTTTTTCATTTCAGTTGTGTTTTTACCTTTCTTGAAATAATAAAGCATAATATGCTGAAAATGTTGGTTTCTTTCTTCCATCTTCAATATTAAAATGGCTACACAAAAATTCACCAGTATTGGTAAGTTGTTGTTTTTTTTTTTTTTAACGCACACTGACATGACAGCTGTCACAATAAAATTTAACAAAATTGTTTCCAATGAAGTTAAAGATAAATAAGTGCTACTACAGTCATCTTATGGCAAACAAATGAACTTATTGGCCAATCCAAATTGTTCCATAGCTTTCAAGGAAATATTTTTAAAGACAACATTTGAGGTGACGGTTGCAGCTTGTAGACTTTCTTCTGATTGGTTGATGGTGTTGGAACAGAGTGCTGTTTTGGGAATCCTAATCATCAACCTTCTGGTTCAAACCAGTCTGGGGGGTCTATGTGCTTGTGGTCACCGTGTAGTGACCATCCTTCTTAGAACAACTCAAAAATATGTGTCAGATTGTTACGTATATCCCTATAAGAGGAATTAGGATACAGTTTTATCACTGAATTAATGTTTCTTGCCTGCTTTTCCTTTGTTTCTGCATTCTGTCACTTCCTTAATTAGTAAATAATTGAGTTTGCTCTTTGGAACTCAGAGAAGGCTTAGGAGACTAAAGCCTTTTTCTACAAAAAAGAAAGAGAGAACAAAGAGGAGTTCCTATACCCAAGAGAGCCCTATAGGATCCCGCACAGATTCACTTCCCCCTTTTCTTTGATACTCCTTAATCCTGAGGGGAACAGGTGTGGGATAAGAAAGGGAATATAGTTTTAGATGAAAAGGTAAATCATAAACTTAGCAGGGGAACTAGGTTTTAGGGGGACTCAGGGTCATATACTGTCAATAACTTTCTGTGAAGTCTCATTCTTTCTTACTGGGTTTGAAACATGTATATGTAAACATATGTACCCAAAGATATAAACATGCACTGTGAAAAATGGGCAGGGGGCTTTTCATACTTAGGTGTCTAAAGGAAAGAAGATAGTACCTAAGGCCACAGAAATTATACTTCGTGTTGGCGTGCAATTTTCTTTTGATGAAGGGTGTTTTTTAAAAAATATTAAATATATGTAAACTAAAGCATTATTAAGGGAAACTAAAAATAGCATGTGATAGAACATACAAAGGTCTCAAACTGAAAACAAAATTTGGGAACAATCTGACACGTAAAGCCTTATCCCTGTACCCAGAAGAAATTTGGTTCTCTTTTCTTCTTTAATATCGGATATCAAAATAATGGTAAAACTCCATCAATTAAATTTAATCTACTTTAATTTTCCTCTAAGAAATTAGTCCATCTAATCCTCACCTTAATATTACTGAAATCATGTAAAAACATGGAACAGTTACATCTTATTTGTGTATTTCTCCAGCCCTCATATATGACTTACTTTGAGTAATAGCTCAATATACATTTGTTGCAATGAGTGCGTGTGTGTATATATATATATATATATATATATATATATATATATATATATATATATATAAAATATCAGGGACAACTATATATATCAAGTAAGTATATATTTTGAAAGCATTTTTATATAATTGTTATATATAATATAAAAAATCTGTAGTTTTTTAAAAATGGATATAATTTGAATATAGTGATGCATGATATATTTAAAAATATATCCCACAACTAATCTGCAAATTATTTTTTCTTATCTCTGTCAACAAAGATTTCTTTACTAGGGAATGATTTACATGCAGTATAGAAAACATGTATTTTCTTTCTCAAAAAAAACAAACAAATGAGCACAAGTAGAAACCTGAGGAATCAGGCTGCCTCCCCACAACAGAGATCTGCAGAGCCAATTACTCTGAGTGGAACAAGTGCATCCTGATGAGGGGCAGCTCCCTGCCTCTGTGACAGCTGCTAAAAATCAGTGCTATTAACACCTCCAGACCTGTTCTTCCAAACACAGTAGGAGAATGAGTAGGGGAACAAATACCCACAGGCATTAGTCATTATAATTCTTTACCATTATTTAAATTTCATAATATTCCAGTCTTTTCAAAAGTTTAGCAAATCATTTCAGCTTTACCACAAGAGTCTTGTGTACAAACTAGCTCTGACCAAATTTAAGCAATTATAATGTATATATTTCAACACAGAGCAGTGTCAATTCCCTTGCCTTTGCCCATGCCTGATTCTAGAGGTCACTTATCCCATTTCTGTACTTTAATGTAAACTCTCTCAGCCAAGGAATGTTTGTTAGATGTGAAAATTAATAAATGTGATTTATATTTACACAAAGAAACATAACTTCAAAGATATTATGACATATAGCACAAACACTTGAATTTCTAATGGTGACAAAATTTCATCTTTTGAAGGTAGGTTTGCATTGTAGAAGTAGTTGATACTTCTTCAGAGTCAAGCACAGCAAATAAGGTATGTGAAAAATTTCATTAATGTTGTCAAACCCAAATTTGTGTGCCCAAAGCACAGTGAGGCCAAACAAACCGAAATATCAGAGTTTGGAGCAGAGAAAGTTTTATTGCAGGGTTGAGCAAGGAAAATGGGTGGCTCATGCTAAAAAGACCTAAACACCTGGATGGTTTTCAGGGAAGAGTTTTATAGGCGAAATTTGGTGGTGGTGGTGGGGTGGTGACCTTCCTCTGATTGGTTGGTGGTGAGGTAACAGGGTAGTGTTCTAGGAATCTCAATCATCAGCCTTCTGGTTCCAACCAGTCTGGGTCCACTTGCCTGTGCTCAGCCTGAAGTTATCATACTCTACCTGGGTGGGGGCCCTAGGTTCCTGTGGAAAAACTCAAAGATTGTTACATATATCTCTTGAGGAGAAACCAGGACCCTGCTCCAACACTACACTATTGGGTTTTTTTTGTATTTTTAAAATTTTATTTAATTATTTTATTTTTGGCTGCTTTGGGTCTTCATTGCTGCACGTGGGCTTTCTCTAGTTGCATGAGGGTGGCTACTCTTTGTTGTGGTGCATGGGTGTCTCATTGTGGTGGCTTCTCTTGTTGCAGAGCACGGGCTCTAGGCACGCGGGCTTCGGTAGTTGTGGCTCACAGCCTCTAGAGCGCAGCCTCAGTAGTTGCAGTCTGTGGGCTTAGTTGCTCCACAGCATGTGGGATCTTCCCGGACCAGGGCTCGAACCCATGTCCCCTGCATTGGCAGGCAGATTCTTAACCACTGTGCCACCAGGGAAGCCCTACACTATTGTTTATTGACTGTCTTTCCTTTGTTTCTGCATTCCCTCAGTCCTCTAATTAGTAACTGTTTCAGTCTGCCCTTTGGAACTCAGAGAAGGTCTAGGACAGTGGTCCCCAAACTTTTTGGCACCAGGGACCAGTTTCATGGAAGACTTCAATGGACTGAGATGGGGAGGGATGGTTTTGAGATGATTCAAGTGCATTATATTTATTGTGCACTTTATTTTTATTATTATTACATTGAAATATATAATGAAATAATTATATATCTCACCATAATGCAGAATCAGTGGGAGCTCTAAGCTTGTTTTCACTTGCCACTCACTGAGAGCATTCTGATACGAGTCTGCAAGCATTGATTTGTTATGGTCTCTGTGCAGTCAAACCTCTCTGCTAATGATAATCTGTATTTGCAGCCACTCCCTAGTGCCAGCATCACTGCCTCACCTCCACCTCAGATCATCAGGCATTAGATTCTGATAAGGAGCACGCAACCTAGATCTCTTGCATTTGCAGTTCACAGTAGGGTTTGCACTCCTATGAGAATCTAATGCTGCCACTGATCTGACAGGAGGCGGAGCTCAGGTGGTAATGTGAGCAATGGGAAGTGGCTGTAAATGCAGATGAAGATTTGCTCCCTTGCCCATCGCTTACCTCCTGCTGTGAAGCCTGGTTCCTAACAGGTCATGGACCAATACCAGTTCATGGTCCAGGGACTGGGGATCCCTGGTTTAGGAGGCTGAAACTTCTCTCCTACAAACAAGAAACAGGGGACATGGAAAGGCTTCTGTACCCAAGAGGCCCACAGGGTCCTGCTTGCTTTCATTAATACTATGCTTAGTAAAAACTGAAATGTAACTACAAAATTTCTTAGTGGCCTAAAAACTGATCCTTAAATATATTTCCATCAATCCAAAAGTAGATTGAAAAAACAAATTCTGCAATGATGATATTCCTGAGAATTAATCTGAAGATTATTTATTGTGTACATGAACTTGGTTCCCAGCTTTCTCAAGTTCACATTGTTTCTGGCAGAACTAGAACTTCAAGTAGGTTTTCCTGATCCCTAGTTTTTTATTTCATTTGTTTGTTTTTGTTTCATTTTGCTATATCTTTTGATCCCTCCAAATAATCTGAAATAAAAATACTTTGTTTATTTTGTTGTCAACATTAAATTCCTTTGCTTGTTTAAGCAAACACATCAGGACCTTGACAACTGTTCTCTCAGGTTCTCCCTTTACCTGGCAGATTCAGGCCCCAGTTGCATCCTTGGGGAAATCTACCTTGTCTCTGTTTGGCAAGTGTGTTAACGCACTCGCAGCACTTTTATTTTTTCTTTCACAGCACATCTCACAATAGTAATCATTTGTTTATAAAATTATCTATAAAATATCTGCTTCTTCTTAGACTGTAAGTTCCGACAGCAAGAGATCTTAATTCCCCTGCTCACAGATAGATCTCCAGCACCTAGCAGAGTGCCTAGAAGATACAGGTACTATGCTATATTTTTGTTGAATACAAATTATTTGTTGACTAAACATTTGTTGAATAAAATAATAAATCCCTATATATTCTGGATGATGGTAAAAGGAACATGGGTAATCAAATTTTGGAAAATCTGAAGTTTTATCTGTTTTCTACCAACATCTAGATGTGTTTCTGTAGGCAAATCTCAAATTTCTCAACTGTATTTTGAAATACAGTTTATTCAAGTCTTTACTAAAGTGTTCCTAAAACATTTTACATTCAGAACATACCTGGCAAATTAATATTAACTTAAAATAACATAATTATACCACAATTTGAAGGGAACATATCATCAGCAAATAAATTGCAATTCTGTGGACAAATAGCTAATATTCCTAACTGTTATTGTGGAACCAGTATAAATAGGATTCAGTATAAAGTCAGGGTTATAAATAGGATTCAGTATAAAGTCAGGACCCCGAGTGGGGTCCTGTGGAATTCCCAAGCATGGAGGCCTTTTTGTCCCATTTTTGTTTCTTGTAGGCAAGACTCCAGACTCCACAACCTTCCCTGAGTTCCAAAGGGCAGATTCAGTTGCTAATCAAGGGAGGAGCAGCCAAGGAACCACCTGAGGCAAGATTAAAGGGACCAAAGAAGCTCATCAAAATTAGGAGACCCCACCACCGGAGACCCTGCACACACCCTAATCTTGTCAGCAGCACTACTCTTGGGAATTATTGTCATAAACTCCTCATCAAATCTTCCTGGGTTGGGACACATAGTTTTTCAAGGCAGGAGCCCACCGTGTCCCTCTTTGCCTGGCAAAGTAATAAAACTATCCTTTTCTACTTAACCCAAAACTCTGTTTCCAAGATCTGATTCGGCACCAGTGTACAGAGAAGCTGAGCTTTCTGCATCAATTCTGGCACAAATCTGGGGCCGACTTGGGGACGGTCCACGGGAGGGATTCCTAGAGGCCAGATTGCCTGGGACCCTTGCCTGGAAAGGCCGAGCCCCAGTCATACCCCGTCCACCATCCTGGCAGCTGAAACTCTGAGGCAGGAATAGACCATGGAAGAGGGACTGCTCTAGCAGATTCTGAGGCCCTTTTTGCCTTGAGGATGCTCCTCTCTTCCTTCTGCCTGGGCCGCCCTGGACTTTCATCCCCGAGGAGTTATTTTGGGGAAGCAGAAGAGTAGCATTCGGGAAGTCACAATACCTCTGCCAGCATTTTGGTAAGTAAGTCTCCCAGCATGCATGCTGAGGTTGCTTGACTTGGTCTGTTTGGGGAAACTCTGGTTTCTGTTTGGGGATTTTCCATTAGGAAGATTCCATTTGTAAGGGACCACTTGGACCAAGGTCACCAGTTTAGTGGGACTTGGAAGCCAGTTTGAGCCTTGGGCTCTTTATTTGTGTGTGTGTGTGTGGCTTCCATTTGGCTGGCAAGGATTCTGGTTTTGCTCTCCGTTTTGTGCACACAGCTGTTTAATTCAACTCAACATGGGAAGCACTTCTTTGATTCCATCTGATAGCCGCCTGGGAAAATTCTGGCAGTTTGATCTACCTATAACTATGAATCTATGACTGAAAAGAATGAGATTCTATTGTAACTCTGTTTGGCCATTGTATATTCTTAAAAGTGAGGAGAGGTGGCCTCTGTATGGTGGCTTAAGTTATTATACTATTCTTCAGCTATAAATGTTTTGTCACAGGAATGGAAAGGCTGGGAGTTTTCTCCACTCCAACTGGGCTAGCCACTCTGGGCTCACTCCCTTGCAGGAATTGAGCCACTCTGGTCTCCCTGAGAGCCAACTCTAGGTTTGTTCTGTTTCAAGAACTGAGCCAATCTATTTGGAAGCCTTTGTCTGGGAGTGGAAGTACAATTTTTAAATTATACCTCCTCTGATATTCTGTCTGTGTGGCTATAGCTTATGTGTCATTTGTGTTTTAGTGTTTATTGTTTTGGGATGAGCCACTCAGGCTTGCTCAGGGTGGGAAAATTCTACCCAATCATTGCGAGCCGTTTTGAGTCCTCTGCCTGGGAGTGGAAATGGAATCTTTAGGCTACACCTTGTCTGATCTTTTGTTTGTGGGACCATGTTTGTTGTTTGTATGTATGTGTGTCAGTACTTACTTTGACTGGTTGAGACATTTTTGGTAAATAAGAGGGCTCACATGTGACAGCACCAGGGAATCCTTCCCTATTGTGTCAGGCTTTGCCTGTGGAAGAACGTATTGGGGATTTTCCCTTTTGGACTGGCCTTGTTATGGGTGATCAGAGCTCTGCTCCAACATGTAGGCCCCCCCAACCACCCCCACCAGGGTATTTTTGCAAAACTGGGAGATATTCAGCTATGCTCCCATGAAAAAGAACTGGCATTTCTCCCCTGTGCTCAGGCCCTCAGGAATACTTATCTTGTCTAGACTATCTCTAGAAAAAAAAAACTTAAAAAGGCAGGGGGGTGGGGGGTGGGGGGTGGGAGCCTTTTAAACTCAAGTGGAAAAACTGTGAGATTTCTGGTTCTGTCTTTATGTAAAAGTAAACCTGTAAATGAACTATATTTAATTGACTTAAAAGTGTGCACTTACAAATTAAATCTAAATATATAGAAAATTGGCCATGATAAATTCTTGGACCACATGATCTGGGAAATATACAGTACTGAATTGATATTGGCTATTGAAGGTGGCTTAAGCATGTTGGTCTGATTGATATAGACATGTCTTTAGAGTCATCAATGTTAAGTAATGCAAGTGAGATATGAGCTTTGGGTGAATTTTTAGGAATAATTATGTTTTAGGAATGTCTTCTTAAGGATTTTGACTACTTAAAAATTTAAAGTTGTGCTAAATTAAGTTAAATGATGGAAGTTTATTGAATAACTAGGACATTTCAAAATAAAATAAGATGCTGAAACATTAATTATTGAACATTGACTTCCTTTTACAGAGAAATAAAAGGTTGAGAACTATTAATAAATATGTTTGGTGCTACACTGAAATATTTTCTATAAGAAAGCACATATTTCAAGAAATTATTTTTTGGATTTATGTTTACTGATCTACATAGTGCTGATATAAAGGACAGTTCATGGTTGCTTAAGGAAAGTAGGATGTGTGTTTTCAGTAAAGAAGGTATAAGGAATGGAGTTGCATTTTATTAAGGGAAAAGGAAGTAGGTCTGACTTAGGGCTGGCTGTTTCTGAATGGAAAAATTAAGTGATGAATACAGAAAGTGATAAAACGTTTGGTGGAAAGTGGGCCCCGAGAAAAGAGTTTTGTGCATGGTGAGGATTGACTAACGTTAAAATGAATTTAATTGAGTAAATGAATTTTAAAAGTAAGCGGGTACAAAACTTGAATTTGGCTTTTCTCTCTGTTAAGAGAACAAGTTTTCTTAAGATGTGAAGTGCCTTTGATAACAGATTTTAAGTTTCTTTACCTTTTCAAGAGATCTGTTCTATATTTGTCTTTGAAATCTTTTATTGTTACTTTGTCTAAGTGAATAACTATTGTTTCACAGTGACCTATGATCCTGACTGAGTGCTCTAAACCATTTTGATATATATATATATATTTGTGACATATATTTTTGATGTATATATATTTGACAAAACTTCTTAAATCAAAATTTAATGAAGTCCTTTGACCTCTAGCTAACTTTGGGATGCTTCAAAGGGCCCCTGAAACATCCCAAAGAGAGATAATAAACTAATTAGTTTTATTTGGTATGTTAAAAGTACATGGGAAGTATGGTCAAATGAGTAATAAATCTTAGGTTATAGTATATGGTAAATGTTAATAACATAGATATTATAGAAATTATATGGAATTCCTAAAATTCTTATATGTCCTGATAAAATATCATCAGTTATAAATCCAGTTATTATCTTAAAGTGTTGTATGTCTCAGCAGTAACCAAGTTACTTTGTCAATTGCATTACATTGTAATCAGACGTTAAACATGACTTCTTAAGTCTTTTGTCATTATAGACAGTTATGGTTTTAATTCTGATGCCTTTGCAAAAATGCTTCCTCTTCAAGAAGATGTATAGAAAGGACTTTTGGTTAAATACAAGTTTCTGACTTTCAGACTATAATGCTGAACTGGGTAAGAGATTGAAAAATTCTAGGGAAAACCTGTTGGCTTTATAAAAAGTTAGCAACAGGACTGGTTACTAAATAAACAGGTGAATATGGTTATAATTTTTATGGGTTTTGTCTGAAATGTTATTGGTTTTGATTTGTGTTTTCCAGATATAGGAAAACAACTTCCACTCAAGTTGGTTATGATTTACAACAATGTGGTAAATTATACCTTTGTGAGTGAAACTGAGATATTTTTCTTTTCCTTCTGCCTGCTCCCTTTAAAAACTGGAGACTCTTGGGTTCTTTTCAGGTGAATTAAAAAGGTTGTCTCCTGGCATGTGTAGGAATCTTGATATTTTGGGGACTTCTAGAAGAGAGAAATCCACCTAGGCAAAGTATTGATGGCAGGCCTTTGATATGACTTTCTTGGCCTTGAGGGGCCTTTGGAAAGTTTAGTCTGAGATGCCTTCTGAGGAATTACACCAGAGTCAGTGTGGAAGAACCTATGTGGTCAATGGACCAAACTTATTTTCAAAGCAAATTAGCCTTGGATGTACTTGATGAAAATGGAGGTAATTTAAAAAAATTATATTTCACTGAATATTAAATTCCAGTTTTGTTAATTAAGGCCTGTATTTACCAATACTCACTTCCCAGATAGTTCCGTGCTGTTATATTGTTACAAAATATAATTAAATTGTCAGAAGAACATGCTAAGTTTTTTTCTGAAGCCTAACTTTGTAATCAATCTTTGGATAAAGATCAGATGCTCCATGATCTACAACCAGTAGGTTAACAGCAGGCTATGTTCATTCAAATTTAAAGGCTCCCTTATGTTGGGGACAATTAAACCCATACTAGGGATAACCAGACTAATAACACTAGGAAACTGGGCTGGGTTCCTTATGGGCAATGCCAATATACAATTTCCCTTAAAAATAAGGATTGGTACACAGTAGACTAAGTCAGACAACCTGGTATATACTGGGCTGCACCTAATGGAAGTTCTTGATTTGTATTCTTACTTATGACCTTACTATCTGTTAGTTATATTGTTTTTTATATTGCCTGTTTTGCAAAATTGTTGTTTCTTGCATTACCAAATGTGTGACTGGGCCTTTGATAAAATGGTGATATATAGTTCCATATGAGATCAATGACTGTAATAGCGTAACTCTAGATATGGGAAGAAGCAACACGAGGGAATATTTTTCTGGGCCATAAGGGACTAGTAAGACAGGTGGTCCAGAGACCTTTGGCACTGTTAATAGGCCTAGTCCAATAGTAGCACATTGAGTGGCCTATCAGTGAAATCTTTGCCAGACCTGGGAATGAGCATTCCCAGCTCTATGGGACAAAATGGTCATGAAATGCCCCCTGAACCATGCTTGAATTTATAACACTGAAGGGGTTCTGCCAACTGAAAATTGCAATCTGCCTCTGCAAGGATTAAGGCAATGGCCACTGAGGCCACTGACCTTCAAGGAATTCAGGGTGGAGATCAGGAATGAAGCACTCTGTGCTCTAGGAAATAACTGGCAGAACAGGCCTTCAGATATTTAGATATTTTCAGGAGATTTTATGAGCCCAATTTCTTCATTTTCCCATAACTAGAAAAACAGTGAAATCATTAATAGTGACATCTGCTTTACCATTGAGGAGGGGAATGCATTTGAAAGTCAAAATGGAGTAACTATGGTAAAACTTGCAGCCCCGTATGGATGTGATTTAAGACAATTCATTCCTGTATTGTTGCAGACTTGAATTTTCTGATCTATGTCAGATACCACAAGGATTAAAAAATTCCCCCACCCTCTTCAAAAAGATTTTGGCTAAAGAATTGAGAGGATCACACCTGCATCAAGGTTGAATAAAGGCTTTTCCAGCCAGAAAGGTAAAAGCATCAGAAGTGGCAAAAACCCTTCTTAAGGACGTTATTAAGAAAACTCTCACCAAGCTATGCAAAAAAGTCACCTAAAATGGGACAACGTCTTGCCAATTGCTATGTTCAACAGATTGGTCAGTTGTTAACCTCTGTGCATGAGTTTGTGTTCCATAGGTCTCCCCCTCACCTGAAAGCTCCCTTGCATCCCCTCAAAGCAGGAGACCTGGTGTTACTGAAAGTGAGAAAAAGAACAATGGCCTGAGCAGCAGATTGAAGAAAAATGGAAGGGATCCTATGACATTCTTCTTAATACTCATGCCTCTCTAAAACTGGATGGAGTAAAACTGTGGGCACATCATACCAGAGCAAGAAGATTATCAGAGACTGACTAGCCAAGCCTGCCTACAGCCAGCGAACAGATTCCCAAGAAGCAGACATCTCACTCTTTGGGAAACTTTAAGTATCTGTTCCAACAAATGAAAGTTCTGTTTTCTTATCCTTTCTAAGGTTCTGTTTTCATACCTTCTACTTATAGATTCATCTGCTGTTTCTTTCAATATTTATAACTGCTAGATATATGGTCAGCTTACTATTTCCATGTCTTCAGGATTGCCTTGAAGGGTTTCCCCATCCAGGGAATGGTTTGGAAACAACTGGCTTCAGACTTATTCTCTTGAATTCCTTAGGAAATGAAATCTATTCTGTCTAATAAAGTTCTAGTTGTCATTCCTCTTACCTCTAACTGGGTCTATTGAACCAAAATGGCAGAACAGGGATTGAGATCTTAATCATATAAGACTCAGAACCAGGACTTGGAATGCAAATATTTCTAATTTGGTATCTATTCCCCCAAATTTAGGCAGGACTATGCCCCATCTCAGCAGGAAGTAGTCAGAGCAGTCATCACCCTGTTCCCTGAAAGATTTGGGGAAAGATAAAACTGAAGTGGGGATTAAAACCTATCCCCCCCCCACCAAAAAAAAAAAAAAAAACCTAGTCTCCCTAAAGCCGAGTTCTTCTGCTGAGTTTATGATTAACATTGCTATCCAAAATGCTGTTGTTCCCTTTCTCATCCAACGTCTGTTCTCCTCAAGATTGAGGAGTATGAAGGAAAAGGGGGGAGTGAAACCAAGTAGGGTCCTGTGGTTCTCCCAGGCATGGAGGCCTTTTTGTCCCCCATTTCTTATAGGCAAGACTGCAGATTCCAAGACCTTCCCTGAGTTCCAAAGGGCAGAATCAGGGAGGAGCAGCCAAGAAACCACCTGAGGCAAGATTAAAGGGACCAAAGAAGCTCATCAAGGTTAGGAAACCACCTGAGACTCTGCACACACCCTAGTCTTGTTAGCAACCCCACCCTTGGGAAGTATTGTCATAAACTCCTCATCAAATCCTCCTGGGTTGGGACACATAGTTTTTCAAGGCAGTAGCTTGCTGTGTCCCCCTTTGCCTGGCAAAATAATAAAGTTATCCTTTTCTACTTCACCCAAAACTCTGTCTCCAAGATTTCATTTGGCACTGGTATACAGAGAAGCTGAGCTTTCGGCATCATTATGAGCTCCTGCATTTGTGTCTGACAGACATGGACTTTGACCAAGACAACTTTAGCATTCTCCTCAGCTTGACTAAACTACAGCAATTTCTTCCCCATTATAGGCCCCTGACCTTCCTTTTCTTAGAATATTTACTTTAGAAAACTTGTAATTGTAAATTACTTCTCTGCCCATTTGACATGCATATAAATCTCCTAGCCTGTTGACAGTTTTATGACCCAGAGAATGCCTTTTGTCAAGGACCAGGAATCATCTCTTTGAAATGTACTCATCAAGGAAGATAGCATCCTATTCCCCAGTCTCTGTGGGAGGGGAGGGGAGGAGTCTAATTTTGATGGGTGCCAATTAGGAAACATAGATGGCCTAATCACTGAGAAAAAATCTGCAAACTCAGAAATAACTCAATATGCTCAGCACATCCCATTGGTCAACCTCCCCTGTAACGTCCTCTAGTTCTTTTCTACTAGCTCACTCAGTGATTTGAAACCATCCCATCTTTGTTTCAGTAGAGATGAGTTCAGTCTTTCTTCCTTATTGCAATAGCCTTGAAACCTGTCCTTGCCTGTTTAACTTTGTCCAGTGTAATTTCTGCTTTGACAATTTAAATCCCGTTTGAGGAATTTGGTAACCATGAGACCTAGAACATGTATTTTGCACTTTAAGTATTTATTTTCTGATTGATAAAATAGAAATTATATGTGTAATGTACACAGCACTAGTATGAGAATTATACATGTAAAGTCCTCAACATAAACCTTATGTGACATATTATGTGCACTGGTTTATTACTGACTAATTAAATAAAACACACCAAATAATTATCAGTATATCATCTATTATGAAATTGATTGTTTTAGGATCTGAGGGTAAAGCTAAAGTTCTCAAAATGATTTTAAACTGAAAATAACTGTGGGCATTCAAAACTAATATGGAGCTATTTTTTTCTTTAGGCTGAGAGTTCTGAGTAGCCTATTCAAGGGTATTCTTGAAAAACCCAATAACTATTAAGTTCTCACAATTATTCTGAATTAATTGAAAAAAATGGAATGTGGGAATAGTAAAATGGGGGGAAAATAACAAAGTTATTTAGTTTTCTAGGCAGCTGATTTGGGCAAACATAGCATTGTGATCCAGTTTTTATTTTTAAGAATTGTGGTCATATCAAAACCCCTTGAAGAATGGGGCCTTGAAAAATAAGGTCCAAAATGTCTACTGCAAATGGTATCAGAGAATACCATCAGTCTTAATTTAATAGAGGTATTCAGAAAATTGAACTTCAGGAATTGAGATATTACTTTATTGCTAAGTCTATTAGTTTTTATCTCAGTGTTATGACAACAGTCTCTGAAATCTTCATACTCCCTCCAATTGCCTAAAATGTGTTACAGCATATGATGTTCATAGTTGGGTACTGATGTTCTTAACTTATTCAATTTATTCTTTAAATTCCAATATTAAGTGTTCTCCCTCTCTCCCTTTTCTCTCTTTTTTATGACAGAGTATACTCTGAAATTTTCTCAGTTGGATGATGTTAACTTACTACTGCTTTAGAAATTGCTGATCTCACTACATTTTTCATAACTGTACACCTGTGTTACACAAACAGCAATGTGCAATCAGATTCATATTTCCAGATAAGCACTGTCTGTCTTTCTACCTGCTATTATATTTGATCACTTGCATGTGAATTTACATTCCATAAAATGTTCTTGCTACACTGGAAAGAAAAAATCGAAGAAAACACTATGTTTTCTTAACATTATCAGTTCCAAGTTCAAGATCAAACTCTTCCTTTCACATTCACAGATTCTAATGCCAGGCAAAGCTATTGCAGGGGAGAAGAATTTGCCACCCCAAAGTATGTCTCTTTAGCATAAGGATTATTTTAGGCTGATTATTTTTAAGAAATTGTAAACACAGGAGAAGCTCTGAAAACCAAGTAGACATAAGACTTTTGTAAGAGACATTTACAGGTATAAGGGAAATCTCTATTTGTAAGGATGTCTTCCTCTCTTACAAGGAAGAGGGGGATGACTCTAAATCCCTCAATATTATTTTCAGTGGAGAAGGCAACAACTTAAGTGTGCATAACAACCTAACCCTTGTTTACTGTGCTTTTCCTGACCCTTGTTTACTGTGTTTTTCCTAGTAACCTCCCATAACTTATTCCTCACCCCTAACACCTTTTGTCTTTAGCTGAAGACAGTATGTGAAGTTATGGCTTTCCCCATTTTCAGTTTTTCTGGGTCTCTCCCATGTAAACATGTTGCTAAATTTTGTTTGCTTTTCTCCTCTTAATCTTTCTTATATCAATGTAATTATTAGGCCAGCTACAAAACCTAGAGGAAAAACTTCTCTGGCCTGCACTTTTTAAAAATGTTTCCTTTGGTTTTTTTCAATGTTTCAAACCATTTAAACTTCATGAATAATTGTTTTTTAAGTTTTCCAGTTTAGTATAGTCAATGCAGGCCATTTCCCAGCATAACGATGAATTGTTTGAAAGCGGTATAAACTGACAGCAGCCCATATGCTGAGTGACAAGTCAGGTTCTATAAAACAGCAAATGTTTTATACTGGTTATTTTGTTTTTTCATTGTGCTGAAAATTTCAGGTTAGTAAATCCTTAAAATGTATTTTAGAATTGGATGATTAAATCTTGCCAGGTAATTTTATTTTATTTACTTATTTATTTTTATGTTTATTTATTTATTTCTTATTAGTCATCCATTTTATACACATCAGTGTATACATGTCAATCCCAATCTCCCAGTTCATCACACCCCCACCCCCACCCCCACCGCTTTCCCCCCTTGGTGTCCATACATTTTTTCTCTACTTCTGTGCCTCAATTTCTGCTCTGCAAACCAGTTCATCTATACCATTTTCTAGGTTCCACATATATGTGTTAATATATGATATTTGTTTTTCTCTTTTTGACTTACTTCACTCTGTATGACAGTCTCTAGATGCATCCACGTCTCTACAAATGACCCAATTTTGTTCCTTTTTATGGCTGAGTAATATTCCATTGTGTATATGTACCACATCTTCTTTACCCATTCATCTGTTGATGGGTATTTAGGTTGCTTCCATGACTTGGCTACTGTAAATAGTGCTGCAATGAACATTGGGGTTCATGTGTCTTTTTGAATTATGGTTTTCTCTGGGTATATGCTCAGTAGTGGGATTGCTGGGTCATATGGTAATTCTATTTTTAGTTCTTTAAAGAACTTCCATACTGTTCTCCATAGTGGCTGTATCAATTTACATTCCCACCAAGAGTGCAAGAGGGTCCCCTTTTCTCCACACCCTCTCCAGCATTTGCTGTTTGTAGATGATTAAATCTTGTCAGGTAATTTTAAACCTGTAGAGGCATAATACCATAAAAAGCATTTTAACATCTTTGATTTTATTCTATCAAAAACAAAGTATTTTTCCAGTATAAATATCCACAGCTTACTATGTGTCCTATCTGTCGATATCACAAAATGACAGCATTCAGAGACTTGTTATCTGCAAAGGCAGTGTATCTGCTATTTGTCACTAAGCAACATTCAGAAAAATTTTCCCCTTTTCTAATATCATGGAAAATGTGTCAGGACAAGAAACACACACAGAGAAAATTACTCCTCTGGTGAGATATTTTGACACAAAAAGTCTTTCCTGGTCAAAGATGAAATGCACCTTGTCAGTCACTTGTAATTACTGCCTCATTTCTGTCAATAGAACGAAAACCAACTGCCTGTGGCGACGTCACAGAGGCATTTACCAACATACAGAGTTGGATTTGGCCTGTGAACAGTGTTTGCTGAGCTCAGCCAGGTCTGAGTCAATGCACACAGATAGAGTGATCTTTAATTACAACTATTAATCTTCTTTAAAGTCGAAGAAAGGATATTTTGTTGTCTTTTTTGCAAGAATATTTTCTATTTCATCTTTGGTATCAATGGATAACTTTCTTCCTCAGCCTTTTCTGTTATGCCTATGGCATTAAAGTGTACTGATTACCAACAATCACATTGCAAGAATCAATTTGAAGAGCTGTAAACTTATTAAACGTTAAAATAAGGCGTTTCCTATCCTCTGCCTGTGATTAATATCCATAACCAAATAATCTGGACAGGAATGGAGGGGTGTGAAGGTTGAGTTAACAAGATGCAGAATCATTAACCATGTGTGGAAAACACTTCCTTAGAAGAATTATAATTCTGGCCACTTGCAACAGATTTTCTAGGCAGAGCATTATGAAATAGAGGGAGAAAAATAATCATTAGTGAGCAAACCAGCAACAACATGAAGGCTCTCAGTAATCTCACTTTGAATTAAAGCCAGGTTTATATGGAGGATCTGTTAATAATGAAGGTGGATGGGATGCTGGCACCTCAGGGCTTTCCTCTGGCATCTTTAAGTTTATGATGGCATTGCAAAACCTACTGTAAAACCCTATCCCCAAGGCCAACCCTGATAGAAAAGAATTTTTCAGGAAAAGCATCTATATTACCAGAGTAGTATAGGGGAATAACTGCTTACACTCTCTGACCATTCTTTCATTGCTATTTGCATTGATCTGTTATTTTTATTTCATATAAGTTATGGTACATTTGATTAGCTCTTTCCAAAAAAGAAGGTAATGTATTCAAATAGTAACCCTTTACTGAGGGGCTGTTATGTGTCAGATCCCATAGTAGGCACTGAGAATAAATACTAAGACAAATTGGGTATAATCTGTCCTCCAGGAGCTAAAGTTATTCCATATGATATCTCATTTTTTTAGAAACATATCAGATTTAGAGCTTGGACCATAACCAACTTCTGATACCAGAAGGACAAATATTAGAATATCTGAAATGAAACAAAATGGATTGGCAAGGTCATTCAGTATATCCCCAGCTTTAATACTCGACTACTTTTAAAGCTCTCTAAAACTGTTTTGTACCCTCTCAACATGTTTTCTGTGGTGGTATTGCATAGTAGAAAATCCACAAAATTTGAATCAGATGGCCTAGATGCAGGTTTGTGCTATGCCACTTTCTAAAAGTACAAATTTAGGGCTTCCCTGGTGGCGCAGTGGTTGAGAGTCCACCTGCCGATGCACACGGGTTCGTGCCCCGGTCCGGGAAGATCCCACATGCCGCGGAGCGGCTGGGCCCGTGAGCCATGGCTGCTGAGCCTGCGCATCCGGAGGGAGAGCCTGTGCTCCGCAACGGGAGAGACCACAACAGTGAGAGGCCCGTGTACCGCAAAAAAAAAATGAAAAATAAAAAATAAAATAGAATAAATAAAAGTACAAATTTAGAAAACTGTTTTACCTATTACAATGTAGGGGGCAAATTTTTGCCACCCCAAAAATGTGTGTCTTTGGCATAAAGATTATTTTAGACTGATTAGTTTTAAGAAATAGAAGTCTCAACAAGTTTTTCTTTTTTACCTCCCCCTTAACTGCCTAACAGAATTTAGATAGAGGGCCTGTTCCGGGAAGGGAACTATCACCAGAGATAACTACAAAGAATATGCACGATGTGTGGTTGAGGTATTTAGCAAGGCCTACTTGTTCAAAGTCCTCTCTGTGTTCCACTGTCTTTGCATGACATGGCAAACATTTGTTACCGAGTGCAAACTCGCTCTGCTCGCTGCACGACAGGCCAATGAATCAGAGACGAGGTGTTGAGGCAAGGAATACGACTTTATTCGGAAAGTCGGCAGACCGAGAAGATGGCAGACTAAAGTCTGAAAATAACCATCTTATCGGGCTTTGGATGCCAGTTTCTTTTATAGCACAGAGAGGGAGAGGAGATGAGGAAGTAAAAAAGGCCGTAAGTTTTGCCAATATCCCCTGGAATGGCCAGCTTCGGTGAGGGGTGAGGAGAGGTGTTAATTTCTTCTTTTTTGCAGCCATCCACGGGTGGGCGGGGTCAGATTGTCTCCTTGTGAGCTGAACAGAGGCACTTTAACATTCAGGCAGAGGGGCAGGGTTACCTGAGGCAGGCCATTATGTATGATTATAATAACAAAAGCAACAAAAAGCAAAGGTTAAAGTTAAAGAAACAGATGGAACATGGGGTCCAATTTAGCTCTTCCCTGTTACATGTTTGCTTACCAAACACTGGCTTTTCCCATCTTCCTTTAAACTGTCTTCCCTCTTCCCTTTGTTACAGATCCCTATGTCTTTCTACTTTGCTCAGAATGGCATATAAACTGCAATTGCCTGACTGCCAGTGGGTTTCACAGTCTTATGTGACCCTGTATGTACATAATTAAATTTGTTATTCTTTTGTTAATCTGTCTTGTGTTAATTTAATTACGGAACAGCCAAAGAACCTAGAAAAAAATTTCCTAACAACGTTACTTTTCATTTATTGAATATTGATTATATGTTATTACACATGATGCTAAATGTGTCTTATTCATTAAATCCATATAACTCTATGAGAAATGTACTGCTATCACACTCGTTTTACAGATGGGAAGAGAATTTGAGGATTAAAGTGATTAAGAATATTCTACACTATCAAAGGGCTAAGTAGCAGAGCTGGGGAGCAGAGTGATGCCAGGTCCATTTCACAGCAAAACACACACTCTTACCTTTTGGGTCACTTGGCCTCTTCCTGCTGGCCTAAGTTAGATCCTTATTTAGGTCTTCATTCCTTTTCAGCTAGAGCCTCACAAGTAAGTCTCTGCCTCCAGTCTTTTCTCCCCTCAAAGTCACCCTTATTCAGTTGCCAGAGTGGTCTATTTAAAATGTAGATCTCACCATATTCCACTGCTGCCTAAATCCCTCAATAGCATCTTGTGGGGGCCTTTCAAGAGGAGAAATACTCAAGTATAAATGCCCACCTCCACCATGGCTCACAGAGTACAGGGTCATCTCTCTTAGTGTTATTTTCCTTACCCTCCCCCCCCCCCCCAAGATTTCACTACCTTCTCACATATGCCCCATGATTTAATCATGCTGAAGGTATCTTGTTCTCACAAAATGATTGGAGAGTTCTGCTCAAATTTGAATCCACTTTTTCCAAAATCTTTATCCTCTGATATTATGGGCATTATTGATGCTTAAAATATTAACTAATGTTGAAGTTTTACTTGTCCTAAGAACTAAAGTAGAATCATATAAGGCTATGTCTTGTCCATCTCTCCTCACTCAATCATCTCATTCATTTCCTCTGACCAAATTTCAGAGGAGGATTCTTTAATAAGCAAGGAGATAGGCTTATATGAAAATATTTGGAAAACAGTGTGTTCACTTCAGTGAGCAAAATATGCTAAATATATGTTGAATAAGCTAGAAAAATTAGAATATTATGCTAATCTTATAGCCATCTGAGTATTTGAGTGAAAATAAGAATTTATTATTGCTTAAACTGTGATACTTAAGGAAGTTAATATAGCATATTGATATTTCTGAACTTTGCAAACAAGCAGTTTTAGTTGAAACCATGTAAAATATAACCACAATTATCACATTAATTGAAATCTTAACTTATAAAAAACACTTTTTTTCTCTTTACTAATACTGCACCATTTATAAATTTTATCAAAGAATGTATTATATTTCCTTTTCCTCTAAGTCCCATGACATGTTTTAATGGATATCTGCTATTTTGAAATACAAAGAATCTCAACTCTTTTTAGTCAGTGTGATAAACTGGAAGTTGATAAGCCTTTGTTCTACTTTGCTGAAGGAATTTTATAACTATGCTCTCATCTAGTTTTTTTTGACATGTTAGGGAAGAATTTTATTCTGTTTCACAAAGAAAGAAAGCAGATAGGTCTGGTGATAGCACCCAGATAAGCTCAAGTAACTAACAATCACAACGGTGAAAGATCACTTCTTATGTGTACCTGTGATGGAAATTATTATTTGTTCATGCTTATTTGTTCCCTCCTTGTCCTTGCCATTTCCCTGCCCCGTTAATCTTAATGTGGCTATGGGATTTGCTTTGAGCAAAGAAATATGGATGAAGTTAACAGTGAGCTAACTCCCAGGAAAAGGTTTGGAAAATATTGTGTATTTCTGTTTGCCTACTTGTATTGTCCTTTGACGCTGGAGAACCTTACGTTCCCAGTGGGGGTGTCCTTCAGCATGGATCACAGATGAGGAAGAAAAATGGAGCAATTCCATATCATCACTGTACCTAGGGCTTCAGCCCTAAGCACAAAGCTGTTAGGTGTTATGATGTGAACAACAAAAAACTTGGTCATTTTAACACTGAATTTGTTACTTTACAGTATAACCTAGTAAATAACTAAGAGTGTGTTTTTTCTACCTCTACTGAGAAATTTGTCAGTTTCTACATTTTACCTGAGAAATTGTATGGCAAAGGGTCTTTTAAAAGAGTTGGTAATCAAAAGTATAAAGGATAAATTTAATAATAAACACATTTAAAAAAACAATTTAAGAATAAATTTAAACAAGGAGAAAAAAGACTTGTACACTGAAAATGACAAAATACTGCTGAAAGAAATTAAAGAATACATAAATAAATGGAAAGACATCCTGGGTTCATGGATTGGAGGACTTAATACTGTTATGATGATAATGTTACCCAAAGCAATCTACAGATTCAATGCAATTCCTATCAAAACCCCACTGGTGTTGCGTTATGCTATTGTTTGTTTGTTTGCTTCAAAAGGAGGGAAATCCATCCTAAAATTCATAAGAAATATCAAGTGACTCTGAATAGCTAAAGCAAACTTGAAAAAGAACAAAGTTGGAAGACTTCTACTTCCTGTTGAAAAACTTTCTAAACAGTTACAGTAATAAAAGCAATGTGGTATTGACATAAGGACAGATATTTGGACGTACAGAACGAAATAGAGAGCCCAGGAATAAATCCTCAAATTTTTGGTCAATTGATTTTTGACAAGACTGCCAAGACCATTCTATGGGGAAAGTACAATCTTTTCAATAAATGCTGCTAGAAGAACTGGACATCCATGTAGCAGAATAAAGTGGGACCTTTATTTTACATCATACACAAAAGTTAACTCAAAATAGATGAAAGACCTAAACATAAAAGTAAAAACTATACAATTATCAGGGGAAACCATAGAAGGAAATCTTTAGGAACTTGGATTTGGCAATGATTTCTTGGATACGATACCATAAGCACAGGCAACAAAAGAAAAAATAGATAAATTGGATTTTAAAATTAAAAACTTTTGCACATCAAAGGATATCATCAAGAGAGTAGAGTGAAAAGACAACCGACTGAATGGGAGAAAATATTTGCAAATCATATATCTGATAAGAGATTACTATCCAAAATACATAAAGAACCCACAATTCAGTAACAACGACAAAACAATTTAATTCAAAAATGAGCAAAGAAGTTACTCCAAAGACATTACTCCAAAAAGATATGCAAATGGCCAATAGACACATGAAATGATGTTCAATGTCATCAGTCATCACAAAAATGCAAATCAAAACCACAATGAGATACCACCACATACCTATTAGGATGGTAACTTGCTAACATGGCCAAACTACAGGTCAAATTATTTATTGAGTGTAATGTTATGGCCCAGATCCTGTGAAATGCACATAACTCATCTTATTTTTTTGATGATCACAGAAACTCTATGAAAGGGTACTCTTCCTGTGTTAGTAGAGCAGGAACCTGAAAGTAAGGAATGTTATACAATTTGACCACACTTACACTGCTACTATGTGACAGAGCCCAGGATTTTATCCATGGTTGCCTGGACACAAAGCCCATATTCCTTTGACTTCACATGTAGTCTCCCAAATAAGTGTTTCCATCCCCACTCTTACTCCCAGAATACTGAATGTTTTAAAGGGTGTAATTTACTTTTCTTACTCTTTTATTTTTCAAACACATTACACATGATAGCTCATTACAATCTCATAAGTCTGTAAATTATATTTTATTCTGTTTTCACTGATATAAAAAGTGAGGTTTACTACCTGTTAAGCCCTATAGTGATAAAATAGAAAGTTAGGATGAACTATATGGTGAAGTAATTACAAATGCTGGCTTTAAAATGGGACTGTTGGTTCAATCTCAGTTCCACTGAATGACTTGCTAGGTGATGATGGGCAAGTTACTTAACCTATCTGTATAACAGTCTTTTCATCTTCAGAATAGAGATGAGAGCAATACTAGATCATATGATTCAAATGAGGATAAAATGGAAGTAATTCACTAAGGAGGTTTGATCAATGTCTGGCACAGAACAAGCACACAGTAATAGTAGCCATTGTTTTATTTTTGTTTCCTGAGACCAGACTTCAGATATACTTTTACAGAGTTAAGTAATAATTTTTGGTTCAGAGTATGTTTAGTGACTGCCAAACACCAGTAATCTCACATATTAGACTATATTTTAATTACATTATATTACATTATGTATTTGTTTATTATATTTGTATGTCTGCATTAGAGAGTACATTTCTAAATTAAAAAAAATCTTATTAAGAGTTTATACTACGATTTACAAGTATGAAGTGTCTAATGCTTTATATGAGAGATTGTTTAGTCAATATTTATTTGTTGATTTCAACAGAAATAATTTCAACTGAAATGGCTCTAAAAGAAAATTTTGAAATTTAGAGAGAACATTTTAACTTGGTGCTTTACAATGGTATTTCAGAGGAAATAGGAGAGTTGCATTAAAGGAGAAACTGATGAAACAACAAATAAAAAGACAATATCCAAAAAGCAAGGTTAACATCCTTTAACTCAACTGAAATATGGAACAAATTTTCCACCTAGAATTTTTGTCTACTTATTCTTAATGATTGGACAGATGAATTGGTTTATGTTTAAATTCGTTTTGACTTTGTTTCTATTTTGTGGGAGAAATACATTCAATCACTATACACATAATTCTAAGGGTTCTGAGCTCTCCAGATATAATCTAATTGTGTGATTATACAAATAACCAATACTAACAAGTAATATTAGTAGACTGAATGACTGAAGTTAAATATAGTCACATATAATCTAATACTTGCTAAACATAAGCAAATCTATATTCCATAATTTGAATTTTGTATTTAATTTTGAAATAATATTTGCCTTCTGAATCTCAGTGCTTTTCCAGTTTACTGTTGCCTCAATTTAATCTTGGGCTGAGATCCCTAGTAGATTAGGAATAACGGTTCTTAGAGATCGTTAACAGAATTAAAACATTCTACCAAGTGTAATCAGGAGTAATATACTAGTATTGAAAAGAAGGAACATTTGAAGCAGAGATTATTTCACTCCATTTTCATCCTTTGAGTTGTTTAGTGTTTGAAAAATTTTCAAAGAAAAGACTAATGTTAATGTTGGGCAGATATAAAAGTGAATCACAGTTGAGAAGTGGTGGCCAGTGGAGGGAGAGGGAGTGTGGAATAGAATATCTTGTCCTTTCTTATATCTAATTTCTAAGTATCCTCTATTCTAAAGTAACAATGAATAGTACTAACTTATATTTATTATAAGGCTTGTCCCTTAGGAAGTTATTTTCACATAATCTAATTTGATTTATACAAGTGAACCAAAACCCATTGTAATGAAAATTTGTGTTCTATTGTTTTGCATATACTGTAGAAATCACTTTTGATTTTTAATATTCCATTGAGGATGATTCTTCCCTCTACTATAATTAATTCTCAATGCTCTTTCAGTTATTTGTGTTGGAAATAAATATGTGTGTGTGTGTGTGTGTGTGTGTGTGTGTGTGTATTTTCAAGTTTGCAAAGGAGTTCTGTGATGTCAAATATATAATTTTTGTGCTGTTATATAAGTTCAGTTATAAAGAAAAGTCTTTTCTATGATAATAGTTCATCAATACACTGTTTCTATATGCTGTTCCCAGTATTGCTGAGTGTGAAGGGAATGTAGGAGGATGGGAATAGAAAAAAATATGTAAGTCTTGGGAAACAATGTGATAGTAATAAGAGAGTAGGATTTGGCGTAACATAGCTGTGAGTGCAAATGCCACTTCCATCTTTGACCTGTTAAGTATCCTTGGGAAAATTACTTAAACTCTCTAAATGTGTTGCCCATTTTTCAATAGAAATATTACAATTTACCTAACTGGGTTATTAAATTACATTAAACAGAATTAAATTAAAAACTTGGCACAAAATAATTACTGATTGTTAGTTTCCTTCTCCTATGCTTGACAATCTTGAAGCTTGGTGTTATCTACATCTGTTTATCACTGATTTAAGTAAAGATTATTCACTCTTCCAAATGTAGAGGTAAGATAGTGTTTAAAAATAGAAACTTACTTTAAGACCAGATAAACTAATTATCCCCTTTATCAAATACTGCCAAATGAGAAAGCCCATTTACTTTAATAATAATTCCATTAATATGGCCAAATAAATATAATTGTATTTTCTCCCTTGTGTTCTCATGAATATTCATTAAATATGAATTTTAATATTAAAAAGCAGCATTATATATGTTAGGTCTCAACTATCCTGGGTTTATTATTAAAGGTAAAACATGCCCTAACAGTGTTGATAGGACCATATATAGGTTTCTTTCAGTTAAGTGTTTGAAAAATAAAGTCATTGTATACTGTAAGGTGCTCCGTATGCTTGTTGATAATGTTAGAAAAGTTAGTCCATGAAAGGTGGAAATAGCAAAATTCTGCTGACAAGTATGTAAAAACATGCATTTGGATTAGTAAGATTAACTGATTAATCTTGACCATGCTCTATAAATAAGCCTCTCTCTACCCCATTTTTCCTATAAAGCAGAGATTATAATTTACATTCTGCTTGGTTAAATGTTGAGTGTCAATCACACTGGAGATGCTCAATAAAGAGTAGCTGTTATGATTTCTCTGACACATGCTCATGTAAAATTTGTAGAATTCTGAAAGTACACTTCTTTAAATTGTTTCTACAATCAAGCACTCTGAAAGCCGTGTTAAATTTGTGTGCTGGTGGGGAGAGGCGGTGCATCCCAGATGCATCTCTTTTCTAATGTAAAGAAAATATGTCCCTATTGAAATTATATGGAACATGACAGATGCATCTGGGATGACAGGGAGAATGGAAAATTAAAGGCCTATATTATGTGTCACTGTCTGAAGAGAACTTGGGTCAGCCATAATAGTAAGAGACTTAGGCACCTGGGAACTAAAGCCTGATTAAAGATGCTAAGTCACTGAAAAAAAGCACTTTTGACAATATTAGAGTTAGTCCAAATTGAATAAAAGAATAAAGAGTACAAAGCTTTTTAAACTATAAACTGATTTAAATAAGAAAATAATGTAAGTGTCAAACACTCTATTTTCCAGATCACACCCACCCCCACACCATCCTCATCACTCACAGGACCCCATTTAGTATGTGCCAGAGAAGAAGGTTTTATAATTCTACCCTTTGCAGGTCCAGGGTAGTTTTGGGGTCTCTATGGCTACCAGATCAGATTCTAGCTGCACTGGGGGACTCCTGAACTGATTTTGAATTGAAGTTATCCAATTTTATTTGATCTTGTAGGAAATCAGTCCCAGGGAGACTTCCTAGAGAATGGGATTCATTTAGTCATGCTTTAATTAATCCATTAATTAACTAATTAATTACATCAACATGTATTTATGTACTCAATGCTTAGTATCAGCAAAGTAGGTTCTACAGACAGAATAGGCTACGGAAACAAAGCAAAATTGTTGACCACATGGAGCATTTGTAGTATTAGGCAAGGCACCCAGTAAACAAACAAAACAATTAAGTAATATATGTATTGATATGTGTGACTGAAGAAAGATAAATCATGTTAAGATTGATGAGAAGTGAAAACTCTGCTGCTTAAGCTAACATGGTGTGGAAAGGCTTATTTGAGGAGTTGACCTTTGATTGATGATTTAAGTGAAATTAGGGTGCAAGTGAGGAGTATCTCAGGGGTTTGGGATATTCAGGACAGTTATAGCAATTTTAAAGGTCTTGAAATAGTTGTGTTTAAGGGAGAGCAAAGAGGTCTGTGTTTCTATAGTATATTGAATAAAGGAAAGAGTAGGAAGAAAGGGTGGAAAGAAACCACAGCTCAAGAGGGTCCTGTGGGCCATAATAAAGTTTTTTTTTTAATCCATTTTGTATTATTACAACCATGGCAGGGTTTTGAGCATGGAGCTGTTATAATCAGATTTACATTTTAAAAGAATCACTTTTACTGCTTTGAGATAAACTAAGGAGGAAAAGGTGGAAGCAGGGAGACCAGTTAGGAGATGATCGCCATAAGAGAGAGATGATGGTTAATATCATTCGCGCTTGTATGTATTTACTCATGCTTGTATGTATTCATGTACATGTACATCTGTATTAATTGAGCATTTACTATAATGAAGCGATATAATAGTTGACTGAGGGAAAGTCTAATTCATTAGTTGTCCATAAGAAACCTGTAGTTAAAGGAGGTAATATAATATTAATTCATTTATTGATTGGTGTCTTAGAATGTGCTATTATTGCTAAAAATAGTATCAATATGTATAGCATATAAGCTATATGGATGGTCTTCTGGACTGACAGAATGTCATAAGGTCAAACAGATCGCAACACATATCCATCAACCAACTAAATATCTAAATAACAACCTTATAATGGGTAGTAAGCATTTATCTGTAAAGCAGTTACTTGTAACAAGAATAAATCAACCACTGTATTGAAAGATGTCAATAATAGATTTAGACTGATGGTCAGCCCAAACACAGATATGATGTGGGAAATACAACAAGCTTTATTTATCTAAAGGCTAGAGAGAGGAGTCAGCAAAATCAGAATATACAGTGGACAAATCAACCACATTCTCCAGTGACAGACATGCAAATATCCTGGTAATTCCCAATCGTCCTCACTATTGGAACACAGTTGCAGATAATAGACTGAGAGAGTGAAGCACTCCTTTTTTGACTTAATCTTAAACACATAAAGCTAAATTTGACCATGGTTCAATTGTTTGGGTATATATTCTGGAGACAATAGCAATTGGATTGTCTTCACCCCATCAGTCTCAGAGTTATAAAATGCAATATAACTGCTAGGTACAGTAAAACATATGCCTAGACCAGAATGGGATCATCATTCACCACTCAGCCTTTGGGACAAGTACATACCGGAATTTCATTTTGTAGAACTAAAACAATGGTCAGGTACCCAGAATCTTCTGAGTCATTCTATTGTGCAAAAATTATATATTTCTAATAATTTGTAAAACATAAATGCAATTAAAATAATTTTTCATCAGTTTGAAAGAGAAACCAAGAATTTATAAAAAAGATAGTGATTCATATGGGGTCAAGGGTGTAATTAATAGGGTTCCTTTGTGCCTCTACCCCATCCTACCCAGCAAGTTGGAAACAGAAGCAAAAGTACTAGAAGAGAGAAATAGCTACAATGGGTCTTAAGTAGTGCCTCCTCATTGCCAGGGTCTGCAGGGCTTATAGGGAATCTTCAAGTTTACTGAGATCATGGGGGTGGGGAGTAGGTGGCTGGAAGTGGCACAGAAGGAGGAAACTGCAGGAGATTCACAGCCCAGATCTCAAGGGATCTGTGGTGTAGGAGAGATGCAGAAGTGGCTGTTTCAGGCAGGGACAGGAGACAGTCATCCCCATGCAGTGACAGAGTCGACAGAGTGCCCCCTGAGTTGTTCCAGGTGTTGACACTTGGCAACCAAGAATAGAGAAGATGCTGACTGGTGGGACATGACCTTCCAACCATAAGGACAGCACAAAAACCAAAGCCTTCCCCTCCCCTTCTCACCACCATAGAATATGTACACTCCCTTGTGCACCCAGACACATCTTGGAAAGGAGTGGTGGAAGATGATGCCTTCTGCTTGGGGGGGGGGGTGGCGGTAATGCTCTGCAAGGGGGTTCTGTGAACTAACTGAATATTTACTCACACAGAAATTGTGGGAAGTAGAGAAGACTGAATTTTATTTAACAAGCATAATTTTTTAAAATTTTGTTTTCTTTGTTCTGACTTTAAGAATAGGGGTGCCAAAGCAATAGAGATCAGTTTTAGCAAAACAAAACAAAACAAATCAAAAACCTAAAATGTTGCTATATCTGGCTTATCATGATTCACTTGCTTTCTACATAAGGTATTGCTGCTATTATATAAATTATAAGAGCTAAGTCAGAAAAATAAATGTTATAGAAAAGAAAAGGAGAAATAAAAGCTCTTTCAACTGTACTGATACCCTCAAAATACCTGTCTGTGTGGGAGACCAGCAATTTAAAGAATAAAACACTTCAGCTGTAATAAGCATCATAAATAGATAACATTTGTTTCCAGATTGCCTTTTCAGTGCTGTAAGGTCACTCCACAGCTCTTCAGAAAAGCAGGCTCTGCGGCAACACAACAGGCTCTTCCAAGGTTATGCAGGTCTATTGATATTCCTGGAAGTTCACACAGCTATCATGTACAATCTGACACACTGAAGAATTCTGAACTTTCTAGTTTCACTTAATGCTGGGCATTTAATGTCTCAATCTGTGTTGAACATGGCACATATCCCTCTCTATTAATGGCATTTGTCCTGTCAATGTCATCTGCTTTAGATTTCAATTTCCTAGGCAGGAACAAAGTCTATTTGGCAGAGAGTAGAAAGAAATGTTATAACCCTTCAGCACATTCTAATCAGTTTCTAGCTACAGTGGCTATTTAACACTATTTTCAAACTCAACTTATGCTCCATTGGAGATCTGAGCTTCCTTGGCAGATGCTTGGTCTGTCTGGCAGGAGAATAAAAGATATGGTTGTAATCTTTTGGCATTTATACTCAAATGATAACCTCCTTAACACTGAACTCCACATTTTCAAATTTGATTTATATAGCACTTCACTGGAGAGGCTGGACTGCTGTATTCAATTTGGGGAACTAGTCATGGGGAGAGATATAGGTAAATTGGGTCCAAATTAAGAATGATTATGTTTTGTATTTACTTGTTTACACTGTATTTTATTTCATAAAATATTGATGCTTAGATATTTTATATATAAGCTATAATAAACAAGATAAATGCAGGGGTATGAGCATTTTAAAATGAAAGGAAAATAAGAAATAAGCATAGGAGAGATTTTGTAGCACAACAACTATATTGCTCTTGAGTTAGATGAGCCTGAAGTTGAAAATCAGCTCCACCCTCAGAATCTGCACAAACCTGGAAGGAAAAGTTGCCCAAACTCTCTAAGCATTAGTGTCTGTATCTACTAAATGGAGCCAATAATTCTTACCTGTAGTTTTGTGACTAGTAAGTGACATAATATATGCAAAACACTTAGGATAGTAATTTGTTTAGTCTATACAATAAAGTTTAAAAATTTCTAGTGTAACAGGAAGTTAAAATGGGACTCTTTCTGTCTTGGTGTCAAAAGAAAAACCAAGACCATAAATAGATGGCAAATATTTCATATTTCAAAGTGAAGTGCTAATTCCCCTCTGCTGGATTTTCAAACAACTTTAGTCACCATGAATGGAGCACGTATCGTCAGCCTTTACAAGGTGCTGGTGAAGCCAAGAGAAAAGCTGAACACCAGAGAAAGAATTTCATCAGAAAGCAATACAAATGCACTATGAGTACTCTCCAACCCGTCTTCAAAGATGGTAGTTGTCGTTTTCCTCTTATATCAAGATTTTCAAGTGAGGTTTTAAAAAACCACTAGGAGAGCTAAATATGTGGTTATTGGAGCATGTAGGACAGAGTAGACTGTTTCTGAGTCACATCTGAGAAAACGAAGGCGTGAGTGGCTGGACGAAAGAGTCTGCGACAGCAGAAAATGGGGCTAAGAGAGAAATGATTTCATTCCCATTAAAATAGACCAAAGGCACATATTTTCCATAGATCACATCAACTATTTTCATGTAGACCACCTATAAGAGCAGGATTGCCTGGGGTTGTCTTATAACACTCCAAAGAGATCTGCCAGGGGTAGTGAAAAGAGCTCAGCTGATAGAGACTTGTGGTATGTTTGATCCACGAAGTGTAGGAAGTAAGAATTTTAAGTGGTCACCCTGGAATAATTATATTTGTCTTACGGAAGAGAACTATAGATGCGAGATCTCAAGAAGCTGGGAACTGGGGGGAAGTTGCTGAAACACACTCAAAATACCTCAAATTTATTCACAAAGAGTCAGCATTAAATATGTCAGGCACTGAAAAAGTAACAGCTCATGATATTACCAGTCAAATGATATCTTTCCTAGACTTCACGTCTCTACTTGCTTCCTACTTCAGTCTTGAAGGAGACTGAGCCTACTTAATGGGTAAAGGAGTTGAAATGCACAAAATGGAGAATTAGAAGAAAAATGTAAAAACACCCCTCTGTCCTATTTATTGGCTTTTACTCAGAATAACTCTTCCTGGAGAGGAAAGGACTTTGAGCTATTATACAATAAAAAATATTTTAGTTGCCTAAACAAGATCGGTGGTCTTTAATCATTTAAGAAAAATCACTGGGCATTGTCCCAGAAAGTTCTTTCAGACATCTTCTGAGTTATCACCTACCCAAGTCCTAAGAGACAGCCACTGTTCTGATATTTTTCTGCTATAGATGACATTTGTCCATTTGAGAACTTAATATACACAGAATCATATGGTACGTACTCCTTTGGATAGGGTTTCTTTCATAAAGCATAATGTTTTTGAGTTTTATTCGTACTGTTACATAGTTGGGAGTTTATTCCTTCATAGCGCTGAGTAGTATTCCTTTGTATAAGTAATCTCAATTTGTTTATCCATTCACTTTTGATGGACACCAGGAATGTTTCTAGTTTTAGGCTACTGTGGATAAACATGATGTCGATATTCTTGTACACATATTTCTGTGGATATATGTTTCATTTGCTTTGGGTAAATACCTAGGAGTAGAATTGCTAGGTCATACAGTAAGTCTAAGAAATTGCAAGAACTTTTTCCAAAGTGGTTGGACCCATTTGTCAAATGTGTGTGTGTGTATCTTAATTTTAGACATTCAGGTGGGTATGTGTGTGTATATAGTTCTTTTGTTCTTTTTTACTTAGTAATTCTTCAAAAGTGAAAAACAGATGCTAAGAAAATGAAATCACATTGATCACACAGGCTGAAATATAGTTAAAGGTGTTTTATGATATCAAAAAATAAAATCGTAATTACTGCTAGATGAAGTTTACTATCAAGGTACACAAAGTAGACTTTTAAAAATGGACCTCAACAGTATAAATTTTTAAAAATTTATTTTGGCATTTATTTATTCTTTCAATCTTCTATTACCTTCATTCTAATTATGTATACAAGTAGGCTCTGGGAATATTATGCCCGTGTCTAAAACTAAAAGAAAATGAACAATTTTGTTCATGTTAGAATAGCCATTTTCTAAAACCTAAGACATCAGATGTAGGAAGTTGATTGAATATTCTAGAATGCTAGCATGCAGAATAAAGATATATATATATTTGCTTTACCACATATTTAACCATTCATCTGTTCCGTGATCCATTCATCTACCTTACATGCCACCATATCCTGTTCTTTAATGAGGGTACTGCAAGTTTTCTGGTTAATTTTATAAAGCTCCCTTTAAAAGCTTATTCCAAAGGGAAGCAAACTTCCCCTTCCTCAGCATCTACAGATGGCCTCAACCAGACCTGCCGCCACTCCAAGTGTTCAATACCCTCAAATGATCCATTACACCATGGTGTATTTAACATAAATAAATGTTAAAAGATCATAAAAACAAGACCATATGCCCAACCATGGCTGTGTACCTTGGCAGTGGGAATGTAAGCACTGAATCAGATTATATCCAGCTTGCCAAGAAACTGGATCAAAATTAGGGGGGGAAAAAATCTGTCATATGGGCCATGGAGCCAAATGATACTTCCCTTAAGTGTGGCGGGGAGAAGAGTAGCCAATATACCCACATCTCTGCCAGATACTTTCCCTATCAGCCATAAAAATAAAAGTCTACAGCTGAACTACAGCAGAATATTGAAAGATTTAGGTTTCTCATAGGTATATACGTGAAATTTCATTAGGAGAGCTTCCCCTTGTTCAAGTCATGGCTTTTAAGCTGTCTTCTCAGGAAGTCTTCATGATCACCATCCCAAATTTAGGCCTCCCTATCCCCATTTGCTTTTCTCTATAACACTTATCACTTTCTAATAAACATGTAATTTATTTATTCTTTTTTTGATTCACTGGACTCACCCACTAGACTCTAAGCTTAGTGATGGCAGAAATTTTTGTTGCTTGTTTTGTTATTTGCGTTACTTACTTGTAGTACATAGTGCTTACTACATACCTATAGGATACACTATAAATGAATGAATATGTGAAGGCTACTTAGGCATCACTGGGGTCGCGTTGTAGGAGAGAAATTTATATCAGTGCTATGCACACACTAGGGAGTCTTCCAGAGCTAAAAGTAATAATATTAAAAATGACACATGTTACATAAACACTGTCAACCAGCAAATGAAGAAGCTTAGGATCATCTGGAACAAGGTAGAGCAAGGCTAACAAGTGGTAAATGGATATGAAGGATCTTGGGGCCATGTCACCTATCCAGAAGAGGGACTGAGTAAGAGAAAACAAGGAGTTGGGAAAAATGTCACAAGGCAGTCTGCAACTGAAAATTTCCCAACAGAAGTTAGCAGCCTTAGATATCAACCGTTCTTAAATCTAGATTAAAGATCAGACAAATTATTCGGGGGTACCCTCAAAAGCAGAGAGCCTCACCTCAATAGAGCCCTTTAAATAAGATCAAGAGTATTAAAAATACATGGTAGTAGTACAGTTGTCACTATGTTCTAGGCCTTGCAGTTTGAAACAGTCACACATCAAGGATTCTAACTTTTTCAGGAGAATATTCTAATATATTTTCAGAAGGTAGATTCATAGCAGTGATCTTTTGGTGAATTTATTTAAATTTAATTTGTTAGTAACCTAAAGAATTATTTTTATCAAATAAAATGATTATTAATGATAATTCAAATATATAAATTAATATATTTCTTAACAAATTCTTCTGCTTTTGTTCAAAAATTGAAGCTTAGTATTTTTGCTTACAATAAACTCCACACCTTGACCATATTCTCCAAACAATCCACGTAAGTTATTGTCAATAGCAGAGGGATGCCCTTTTCAAAAAACAAAATTAGCACATTATAATGAGAAGAAATGATGGTGATGTGGTTTAGCTGGAGTTCCACTGAGAAACAATTCCTACTCTCCTCAGATCCAAAAATAATTGTGGACAATATCATGGCAGAATTGGAATTTAGTTATAAGAAATTGCTAATTAATAAACACCAAATAACTACTTACCCAGGTTATACATCTTCTTAATTTCTTATCTTCCTAGTCATATAAAGTTCAAAATAAATCAATCTCAGTTTAGACTTATGAAAAGTGGGATTGAGTTGCTCAGCAGCCTAAGAAAAGTTACTATCACTCTATGGTTTTTCTTATTACATAAGAAGAAAACAAAGAAATTTTAATATAGTTATTAAGTTTCATTTAATTATAGCTATTCTTTTCCATATAGTTTTCATTCAATTATACTGATTACTTTTGTTCCTAGTGAGTGAGGAACCTATCATTGAATTCCATGTGCACCCCTTATTCTCTTTGTTTAGAAGTTTGCAGCTCTTCCCAAACCCCATGTCATTCTTGCACCCCCGATGAGGATACCCTCTTCACTCAGCTAAAGAAAGACAAACAGTGGGAGTATTCCTAGAATACACCACTGGCCATGTGACAGGACCATTTCAACAGTCTGAGACACAGCCTAGAGAATAACTAGAATTATGATGGAACTTGAAACTCTGGGGGTCAAGATTATTGGAAAGAATAAGGGCTAATAATCCAGAGATGTAAAAAAGTCTGGCAGAACATAACTCCCTGCCTCCTATATTTGATATAATGAATAAATGAGATAATGCATAAATGTTTAGCACAGTGTCTGGTCCATGGCAATCACTCAATGACCTTCAGCTGTATTTCAGAAGAAAGTACAATTTGAATTGTTGTATCCTTACTTTTTCAAAGATTTTTTAAAAAAATGATAAAAGTTACAGCAATAAAATTTCTGCTCTGATATAAACAATGATTTCTTAAAGCAAAATGAAAAGAATAATATTATTTATTTTAAGAAATGTTGAAATTTGGGGATATTATAGAGAATCTTCAAGGGTTAAGTAAGTAGTATATTTGATGACATTTGTAAGATTTTAAATTTAGAGATACTATGATTCTAGGACAGAAAGTTCCTATTCAAAAGTTACTGCACTTATTTTTAACTTGGAATATGGACAAAGCATTCCATAATGAAGATACATTCAGATAATCCTTATGTAGATATTCACAATATGACTTATCAGTAATAAAGTGTCAATTCACAGAAGACATAAAGCAGCCTAAGTTTGAAACACGTTTAGGTGAAGTAAAATAATTTAAACATTCAATGAAACAAAAATCTGCCAGAAAACAAATAATTATAAAATGTATGTCAGAACTCAGAAGAAGTGATTTAGAGATAACTAATAATCTAATCCAGTGCTTCGTAAAACACTGACTTAAGAGTGCCCTTTTAGAATGTGGCTAGCTTTAGTTACTCCAAAACTATCATAGCATCCATATTTTATAAAGTTATGAAAAACACAGAAGTGGAGATATCAGTCTGAATTACTCAACAATTTCCAATATCATGATTCATCCATAACTTTCCTGATGGTAAATATAAAACTTTTACCCAGAAAGAATGATAATTCCCATGACATTAACAATATACTAATTTCATCACGGTCTTCACTAAAAGCAAAAGACAACATTTTCTTCAGGGAAGTTTGTCTTCTAAACCATCTTGACTCCTTAAATAATAACCATACCACCACTGAATAATCCTGTTTCCTAAATATATGGGATGGTAAGGAATAATAAAATGGTTTTACCAATATTTGTTCTTCTTCTAAATTTCATCTATATTTACAGTACATTAGTGACTGAAAAAAGTATATCTAATTTGAACTAAAAGTGTGAAGTCAGGGGCTTCCCTGGTGGCGCAGTGGTTGAGAGTCCACCTGCCGATGCAGGGGACACGGGTTCGTGCCCTGGTCCAGGAAGATCCCACATGCTGCAGAGCGGCTAGGCCCATAAGCCATGGCCGCTGAGCCAGCATGTCCGGAGCCTGTGCTCCGCAACGAGAGAGGCCACGACAGTGAGAGGCCCACATAACGCAAAAAGTGTGAAGTCAGATATAAACAGGGGTGAGCTTTCAAGCCAAATAATAAGGTACAACTTAAGACCCATAATTCTTGAACATTTTAATTCACAATGTTTTTAATGTTCTAATTTTTTCTAATTATTTACACAGTTACTTTAATTTTTAATTTAAATTATAGATGTTTTTCCTAATATGCCTTTGGTTTTACAAGCATAGTCAAAAGTTTCTTCCTTTGTAGTTAAGCTGACTAATAAAAATAGCTTTGGCTATGATATATGTGTGTGTATGTGTGCGTATGCACATGTGTGGGTTTCTGTTTTTTTAATATATATACAATGCTAAGTATTCACAGGACAGATTTCCATTTTGAGGTGATTAAAAATATGTCACAATTTTGATGATGATTAAGACATCAAATCAATTAACATATGGATATTTTATTCTAAAAATATAAAAAATACCAACAACATCAATGGGGTCATTCTGTTTTAAATTTATATTGTTGGGCTTCCTTGGAGACGCAGTGGTTAAGAATCTGCCTGCCAAGGCAGGGGACATGGGTTCGAGCCCTGGTCCAGGAAGATCCCACATGCTGCAGAGCAACTAAGCCTGTGTGCCACAACTACTGAGCCTGCACTCTACAGCCCATGAGCCACAACTCCTGAGCCCACGCACCACATCTACTGAAGCCCGCATGCTCTAGAGACTGTGCTGTACAACAAGAGAAGCCAACACAGTGAGAAGCCCGTTCACCGCAATGAAGAGTAGCCCTTGCTCACCGCAAATAGAAAAAGCCCATGCACAGAAACAAAGACCCAACATAGCCAAAACTAATAAATAAATAAATAAAAATAATAAATAAATAAATAAATTTATATTGTTTAGGGATTTTATAGCTTCATAGCTTTCCTTAATTTCTCCCAGGTATACAATTACATTAGCATAGTTCATTTTATCCAGTAGACTTATTCCTGGAGTGTTCTTATTGATACACTTCCAATGGTGGAATCACTGGTCTTTTCTTAGTCTTTTTCATGAAAAATATAAAAAATATAAAATTATACAGACATGCGTGTAAATCTAAAATGCAAGACAGATAGACTTTTCTTTAAAAGTGGTATGTAATTTGAAGGGTGGGAGGAATTTCCCTATTAAAGAATCAAGAGAAATATCATTTTAACTAATATTTAAAGGATAGGAATACCTTAATTGACCCACATACATTACCTCCTTCAATTCAAATAAATATTTCCTGATCGTGCACAGTTAAGATGTTTCTGCCAAACATTTGCTCAAGCTTTCTGATGAAGTTCTTTCTATAGAGGAAAACAAAGTGATAATTATTGCACAATACCTGGATACATTGATTCTGTGGGTTCACGGACCTGTGAGAGGTGGCTGGTTTACCTTAAGAGGCAGGATCTGAATAGTTCTGTGGCAGGAGGAGGGAGGGCAGGGCTGCCAGTAGCCTAATGAGCTTTTCTGAGAAAACACACCCATATGGGTAGATATAGCCCTAATTTATTTGTCAAGTAGAGCCTGGATGGGATTTCAGGCTCAAATTTCCTCCTTGGCCATGAACCATGTGCAGTGAATAATCTGATCAACTATGTATGATGATTTTGAGAGGGTGCAATAAATCATCAATTTGCATGAGAAGAAAGAGGAGAAGAAAAAGAAAAAAGGAAGGAAAGATGCAAGGAAGGAAAGAAGGAAAGAAGGAAAGGAGGGAGGGATGAAGGAGTGAGGAACAAAATATACAATAAGCACCAAATCTGTTTCCTCTCATCACCCTAAAATAGATGATTTCCTAAAAGGATGATGGCCCTTATCTGGGGAATCTACTGAGAAATTCTGCACATCTTTCTTAGAAATAAGTGAATAAAAACTTCTCTATATGGTGGGAAGGGGTTATTCTAAAGCTTTAAATTGTCTCAAGAAATAGTATGGTACCCAGGCAGGGGCCACAGTGAAAAAAGCTAGATCAGCAGAAGACACTATCCAGACCCACACTATTTTCTCAGAAATGCTTGTTTTTGTTAGGAAATGGCAGCTGTAGCAACTGCTGTTCTTTCTGTTCTAGTCGCATCCTTGTCTCCATCCAATTCCTCAGTCACAAATGTACTTTGCCCTGATGGGTTTCACCTCCTTACTGGAGCTGTGACTACTGCCAACAGGGCAAACTGTGAGAGAGCTCACAGTTCTTGACCACATCAGTGGAGAACTCAGTAGCCTTCTCTCCTGGGTCTGTGAGGTAGTCACAACCTATGAGAGTGTAAATAACAAGGGTCAACAGGCCCAAGGAGATCAAGGCCTTCTTGGCACAGCACAGGCTGAGTGTGTGTGAGAATCAGAAAAGGGAGGCAGGTGTTTTCAGCAGCACATAGACATTTTTGAAAATAAATTAGCTCACAATTTTTGTATTACATCCTTAAAATTAATTCAATTTCCTTTCTGTTTGATCAATTAAGCAGAATTACTGCCCTGCTTTTCATAATAAGCTATATTTAATATAGAAAGTCAATATTTAAAGGAATCTTCACAGGAGTAAGACATAATATCAAGTCATAAGTCAAATATAGAGTTATTTCTATGCTATCATTATAGCTCTGTGAAATTATTTTTGCCTATGGGCAAGAACTGAAGGAAAACACAAAACTTAAAATGTATTATGTTATGTGGAATGAATGTGGGTAAACAATTTTTCATCTTTATTTTGTTCCTTAAGTAATTTTAAAAGTGTGTTAGTTTATGTAATTAATCTCTAATGCTATCTTTTGTTTTGAAAGTTTTGATTTAAATACTTGAGGTTTTATAGTCAGTTACCATTACCTTTGGGAATAATACAAAATTTATTTTATTTTTATTTATTTTTGCGGTAACCAGGCCTCTCACTGTTGTGGCCTCTCCCATTGTGGGGCACAGGCTCCGGACGCGCAGGCTCAGCGGCCATGGCTCACGGGCCTAGCTGCTCCGTGGCATGTGGGATCTTCCCTGACCGGGGCACGAACCCGTGTCCCCTGCATCGGCAGGCAGACTCTCAACTACTGTGCCACCAGGGAAGCCCAATATAATAAGTTTTTAATATTTCTATTTCAAAGAGACTAGGAGAAAGTATACAAAATGGAAATTATGTTCTATGATTACTCTGGAGAGAATTTAATAATTTACATATGCATTGCAGTAAATATATATACTTTGAAATAATAATTTACATATGCATAGCAGCAAATGTATACAATTTACATTGAATAGAACCAAGCTTTGAAAGTCTTTTCTAAGTATGTTATTCTTACTTATACTTTATGTGACAGAAAGGCACAGGCTTTAACACCCTCTGGACATAAGGTCCACTCTTGAATTTTTCCCATTTTGGTTGTGTGACTTTGTATACATTCCTTCTCTAAGCCTCAAACTCCTTATTTGTAAAATGGGAGTAATAGTACCTTCATCTTTGGGTTGCTTCGAGGTTTATGAATTGAGAACAATGGTTCTATCCACCATAAGAATAAGAGTGTGTGCAATCATGCGTTTTGGTTTGCAAATATTTGTTACCTCTGAAATACTCAGCAAGAGAGGTAAAGCTGGCAATGTGGTAGTTCAGAGGAAAGGACTAAGGAAAAGACATCATCCTAATAAGTAATTAGGCTCAATTTATACCACTAAAAATATAATATGCTGTCTACAACAACATATCTAATTAGTAAGAAAATATTGAGTATTAATATGTGAGAATTAATAACCCCACGTTTCTTCTGACTTTTCATGTGATTCCTGGCCAATGCTTTATTTGAAATATCAAATACTTATGTATGCATGTATGTTTCAAGTGATTTATTCCCGTGCTTTGAAGGAGTCCTAAATTTCCATACTGAGGAATCCAACACTTGGAATTAATATATGATATAGCATTATGAAAGACTCCACATCTACAGGTTCTGACTATATTCCCTGCTACTTTTTGCTACTATGCATTTTTAATTTCTCTTGTCTATCCAATAAGAGGTCCAGAAATATCTTATCTTCTAAGGGTGGTGACTTAAATATGCTATGACCTTGAGTAATAAGCAATTAGCTAGATTTAAAAGAAATCTTGAGCCATTTTTTTCTTTCTCACTTCAGGCTTTTCTTAATTTTTGAATGCCCCAATAGGTGGGTATCAAGAGTCAATCATTTCACCACTTGTATGTTTATATCACCAAGTATTGCATCTTTCATGTCAGTCTTTCTGCAGTAGATAATGAGCTCTACTTAAGGTCTTTGATTTAAATGTTCTTATTACTCTATAACTATGTTATATTTTTTTGCTGTTATTTGTTTTGTCCCATTAGATGTATTTATCTTCACTTTTATGTTTCAGAATGAAAGGTGAGCTGAAAACCTGCATACCTATTTTTCAAAAGACTGATTTTTTTTTTAATGTAATGGAGATAAACACTAGTATGAAGATTTGGATAAAGATTTGTAAAAAAAATAAAGAACATTAAGTACAAGTTTTTTCAAAATAGTTTTTTTTTTTTTTTTTTTGCGGTACACGGGCCTCTCACTGTTGTGACCTCTCCCGTTGCAGAGCACAGGCGCCGGGCGCACAGGCTCAGCGGCCATGTCTCACGGGCCTAGCCGCTCCGCGGTATGTGGGATCTTCCCGGACCAGGACACGAACCCGTGTCCCCTACATCGGCAGGCGGACTCTCAACCACTGCGCCACCAGGGAAGCCCTCAAAATAGTTTTATGACAACCACTTTTTACATCTTTAATGAAGACCTGAAATAATTTGGGGACCGACATTTTTTTTCCTACTGTTTTGGTTAATGTGGTAGACAAGGTAAAAGGCCATTTTTTTCCAAAATATATTTCTTTAAAGGTTTTTGTACACTTCCTTTATATTATTAAACAGCAAGGTATATAATTATTATTAGAGAAAGTCCTAGTTTAAAAAGTTCTTAGAAAGCATGAGATGGCAAAGCTTCCCTGTGCTATATATAAATACTCTGTTGCAAGCTTAGTTATGCACTTTGAAGGTGAGGGGATGAGTGTCCTGAATATGTTTAATTACAAAAGAATTATCTTTGAGAAGTCTGCCAAATACATTTATCAGGAATTATCTCTATAAAAGAAGTTTGTTTATATGAAATTGTTGCTTTTGTAGGTCAAAATGTGACCAGTTTTTTAATTAATGACCAATCAAAAAAAATAATAAAAAAAAAAAAAGGGCTTCCCTGGTGGCGCAGTGGTTGAGAGTCCACCTGTCGATGCAGGGGACACGGGTTTGTGCCCCGGTCCGGGAAGATCCCACATGCCGCGGAGCGGCTGGGCCCGTGAGCCATGGCCGCTGAGCCTGCGCGTCCGGAGCCTGTGTTCTGCAACGGGAGAGGCCACAACAGTGAGAGGCCCGCATACCACAAAAAACAAAAAAAAACTTCAGTGTTTAACTATGTATCATTATAAAATAGATTCGAATCTTCTACCCTCACCTCCTCCCCAACACAAATGTCTCTGAACATAGTCATAAGAAATAGTTTGTGAAAGTCTGCAAGTCAAATTACACTCACTAGGTAGTAATTTTTTTTAATGTTTTTAAATCCTTTAAGTTTTTCTTATTAACAACAAGTGGAAGATTTTCTTCTGTTATTTAACATTATTTTTCAGTGCCTTCCCTGATGCTAATAAGCATTTTTTAAACATGGAAAATATCAACATAACAAATAATTATCATCACTGGCTTATTTCAACGTATGTTAGCCTATTTGTTAAAGCAGTGTGAGGTGTTCTTGAATCAGATTTAAATGATTACTTTTATTATTTGTATAATTTATCACTGAAATCTTCATTATTGTAGTAATTTCTATTGGATGCTAATTGCACCAGGAATTTCTTTACTTCTTTTGTTCTTTCAGAGTAATTTTCTTCAATCATGTAATTCATTCAATTTTTCTTGAATTTCACATATAGGAGACTGAACTCAAGGTATATTTCATGAGGATCTCTATGTCTGGAATTTTGTCTCCTCAATAATACAACAGACAGATTAGTTGCCTTCACGACAGAAAAGTTCTTATGAGGCTGTCTAAATCTTTTAGTTTTTCTGTCTTTTCTTTCCCTTCATTTTTCACTGTTTGTAGATAAAATACTTCTCCTTTCTTAAAGAGTGCAAAGCACATTACCTATAGGTCATAGCACATCCCACTAAATTCCATGGTTATCCAGTATAGTATACAAATATTCTGATTATTATAATTTTATTAGTGTGGAACCTGAGACTATGGGTTTGCTTCATATACTACTGTTTTGAAGTAACAGAGTTAGGACTTACATTCATGATTTCTTTTTTTTGGGGCTGGGGGTGAAGTAGAAAAAGATAGCTTTATTGCTTTGCCAGGCAAAGGGAGACACACTGGGCTTCTGTGTCGAAAAACTGTGTGTCTCTACGCTCATGATTTCTGATGGCAAATGTCATATCATTCCAAACTTCCAGACTGCCTCTAATTAATTCATCAAAAAATCAAGCTATAAAACTATAATATAGAAACAATATCAAATGAGATTATAATTTAAATGATTTGGATTTGCATGCATTTCATCTGAAAGTAAATCCTAGCAGTTTCATTTTGGGAACATTGTATTGTCTTTTGAAATTCATATTTATATCTAAATATTATCAATCAGTATTCAAATTTTGTGTATCATCAGTGTATTTTAATAAAAATTCTGGGAATTAAATTATTTCAGTTAGCTATGGGTATTTGTTAGAGTAAGAAACGTTTTATGCAGAAGCCTAAACTCCTGCTATAAGATGACACTGAATTCTTACTTCATTTGCTGTTAGATTTTTATTAATTTACAAAAGGTGTAAGATGCAAATATGATAATAAAGCTTCCTTTAAAATGCTTTATAAGACATTAATTAGTTCAATCACCCAATCAATTAGACATTTTTAATGAATTATTGTTGAACCAGGCAGGTCAAATGGGGGCAGGGGTAGACAGAGGAGAAGCAGAAGTAAGCAGAAAAGTTTACTCAATAGATTGAAAATTTGGAGCCTGAAAATAAAATTTCTAAGAAAAGGAATGAAATTATATTTTGTAGTTGTTAATATGTTTAATGTATTGATAGATTTATGTAATTGGGGTACCATAGATCTTACAATCAATTATTTAATTTAATAATTTACTTTTATGGAATTATTGCTAATATTACTAATATTAATAATTATTTGTGTAGAAAAAAAAAACCTCTGTACTTGCCGTCTTTGCGTTTTCCTCTCGTTTCCTCTCAAACACACTCAAACCAAATATTCATTCCCACCATAACTACCGCTGCATTGTAAAAGCTCTTGGCAAAGTAACAATGAAATCAAAATAAATAGAAAGTCAATGTTAAGACCTTATCTTAGGAGATCTATCACAGCTTTTGTCATGGCTGTTCACTTCCTCTTTCTTACAAGTTATCTTTACAAAGCATCTGAATCAACATTCTTCAGTTTTTCCTTCAATTTCTGTAGCTTCTCCTTCTCAGGCTCTTTTGCTAATTCTCCTCATCTCTGAAAGCTATGTTTTAGTCCATATAGTTATTCCTCTCTCTAACTTCTTTTAAATTATTGGCATGAAACACCAGCGCACACTCCCAATTTTATATCTACAGCCAACTCAGCTTTCTTAAACTCCGAATTCATGTTTCCAACTGCCTATTTTACATCTTCACTTGTATGTCAAATAGGCATCCTATACTTGTCTGAAAAATAACCTCCTCAATCTCCCCACCCAAAACCTGCCATCTTCTCAATCTTAATAAATAAGAGACTCTATCTTCCTACTTGCCCAGGCAACTCCCATCTTCCAGTTACCCAGGAACAAAAGACTGGTAACATTCTTTACACTTTTCTTCCATGTCATATCTAATCCATCAACAAATGCTTAAAATGTAAATTAAATCATGGCATTCCTCAGTTCAAAGCCCTCCAACATCTGATTTCCACCTCATTGAGCGTAAAAGCTAAGTTCCTCATAATACCTCACATTAACTTATTTGATTTCTTTGCCCCACCAGCTCTCTGGGTTTTGTTTTTTCCGCTCTTAACCACCCAGATCACATGCGACACACTTCTGCCTCAGGGCATTTGTGTCTGTTGTACCTTCTGTCACCAGAGAAGCCACAAAGTTACCACCCTTACTTCCTTCATGTCCCACAGCAAAGGTCTCATCAGCAGGAAATTTTCCCATAATCTCCCAAAACTCAAACAAATAGACAAGCAAACAAAAACACCCAATTCCAACACTCTCTAAACCTTTTAACTCTGATTTATTTCTTCCCAAATATTCATCACTTCAAAATAGTGTACATTTTTATTTGTACATTCATTCAATGTTTCTCTTTAATGGAAAGTCAATTTCAAAAGACCAGAGGTTTTCTTTTTTTTCAGATTTTATTCATGAATGTGTTTTTAGATCATTCATAATAGCATATCACATATGTCTGTGAATAAATGAAATACTTAAAACTGATAAAATGTTAATAAATATTTTAGAAAATTGTGAAATCGAAGATGTTATAATGATTTTTATAGATTACTTATACAACACATCTCAACAAAAGCTTATACAATTTACAAAAATGTAAACAAATAATAGGCAAACAAAATAAATAAATGCATATAAAAATGAAGAGGAAATAATAAGTAAACAAAATGGAGGATATCGCAAAATCCAGCATAGTTCATTGGCTATACTTTGGCTGTCATTTGAAATAAATCTTGTAGCAGTCAAACAGAAGGAAATTCTATAGGTGACCTTACCTACAGAATCATAAGATGAAAATAAACAATCTCCTCCATCCTCACCTAACAATAACAATAGCAATAGAATTAAATTGAAAAAATAAAGTTATTCAGAAGGTGAACAATTGTTCTTGGTAGTAAGAAAAGAGAGACATTTCCCACCTCCACTCTAGCCCAACCTCCAAAGAGAATACTGTCAGAAATGGTAGATGACATGCCTAACTCATTCCTGTAATTTGAATATGACATTCTTATTATGTCCCTCAATACAAATCAATAGTAAATGCCAAAGGGAAATTCAGCACAAGCAATTTTATCAAAGAAAAAAAAAATAACAACATTCAAATATACAGCTGTCTGGTCAGGCTCAAGGGAACGATAAATTTTAGAATACTTAGGTCAAACATTTTCAAGTGACTAAAGATATTTTATATGTAATATAGTAGATAATTTTTGTGTTACATCTTTGAGGATGTTTTGTGTTAATAACAGTGCAAAATTAACACTGATTTATTATACTAATGCAAGTTGAAAGGACTATTTCCAAAAAGAACAGAAAAACATTTCCTATATCACATCAATTTAATTTTCACAAATAAGTTTATGGATTTAATTTAAACTAAAGCATATTATATGGGACATAATGCTCTGAAATATGAATACTATAGTTTAACAATTATTCTAATTTTAATATTATAGTAGTTATTTAAATAGTCATGAAAACACAATTTAGCAGTTTTATTCTTTTTTCTTTTCTTTAATTTTATGTTTTATAGAATGCAGAAATAATTCTTTACATTACATTTCAGATAGTCTTAAAATTTTTCTCACACATCTACATTTTTATTCTCTGAAAACCCTCAAGCAGAGAAAAATAGGTGTTTCTGAAAAAGTGTGTGACTTACTATTTTTACCATAATATTTGCAAACTAATTTATATTCTGTGTGTATGATATACATTTCTAAAGTCTCTTCTAAGATTATGCTTATCATTATTTCTCATGCAGCTAAACATTAGGAAAAAAATTAGTGTACTGCTCCTTCTCAAAACAAATTGCAGAGAAAAATTATCAAAAATTTACACTATAATTTTCCTTCCAACTCCAAAAAGTATTAACAAATGCTCTGTAAGTATCCTCATATCACTTTAAATTTATTCTCCTTGAAGACTAAGTTTAAATACTTTTTAAGTCCACTTAAATTTTAAAGTATATAAAACACAACTATTTGAATATTTACTTAAAACCTGACTTTACAATTCTTATAAAAATCTGTACACCAAAAATGTTTCCCTCTTACTACATCATTGTCATATTGCTCTTCTTTTATGCCCAATGTTTATCTAAGGAGTTTTTATTCCTAATCATTTAGTTTATAGACATGAATAAAATTGTGAAATATATAGGAAAAACAGTCTTTCTTTCACAATATAGGCCATAGAGGTGGAAATATAAGGCAAATTATAAAATAAATATTAGGTAAGACATTCCACAATAGTTTCTATCCATACATGTATGAGGCCATGCCTTTCAAGCAACTCTGAGTGCACCATATATTGGGTTGGCCAAAAAGTTCATTTGTTTTTTTCTGTAAGATGGCTCTAGTAGCACTTAGTTGTCTTTAACATCATTCAAAACAATTTTGTTGTATTGTGACACCTGTCATATCAGCTACATTTTAAAAAAAAACATCAATATGGGTGAATTTTTGTGTAGCCATTTTAGTACTGAAGATGGAAGGAAAAAGCAACATTTTTGGCATATTATGCTGTATTATTTCAAGAAAGGTAAAAATGCAACTGAAATGCAAAAAAAGATTTGTACAGTATATGGAGAAGGTGCTGTGACTGGTCGAACGTGTCAAAAGAGGTTTGCAAAGTTTTGTGCTGGAGATTTCTCGCTGGATGATGCTCCACGGTCAGGTAGACCAGTTGAAGTCGATAGCGATCAAATGGAGACATTAATTGAGAACAATCAACGTTATACCATGCAGGAGATAGCCGACATACTCAAAGTATCCAAATCAAACATTAAAAATCATTTGAACCAGCTTGGTTATGTTAATCACGTTGATGTTTGGGTTCCACATAAGTTAAGCGAAAGAAACCTTCTTAACCTTATTTCCGCATGCGATTCTCTACTGAAACGTAAAAAAACGTTCCGTTTTTAAAACAATTGTGATAGGCGATGAAAAGTGGATACTGTACAATAATGTGGAACAGAAGAGATCATGGGGCAAGCGAAATGAAGCACCACCAGCCACACCAAAGGCCAGTCTTCACCCAAGGAAGGTAATGTCGTATATATGGTGGGATTGGAAGGGAGTCCTCTATTATGAGCTCCTTCTGGAACACCAAATGATTAATTCCAACAAGTTCTGCTCTCAATTAGACCAACTGAAAGCAGCACTCAGCGAAAATTCATCCGGAATTAGTCAACAGAAAACACATAATCTTCCATTAGGATAATGCAAGACCACGTGTTTCTTTGATGACCAGGCAGAAACTGTTAAGCTTGGCTGGGAAGTTCTGATTAATCGCTGTATTCACCAGATGTTGCACCTTTGGATTCCCATTTATTTAGGTCTTTACAAAATACTCTTAATGGAAAAAAAAAAATAATTCCCTCCAAGACTGTAAAAGGCACCTGGAACAGTTCTTTGCTCAAAAAGATAAAAAGTTTTGGGAAGATGGAATTATGACGTTGCCTGAAAAATGGCAGAAGGTAGTGGAACAAAATGATGAATATGTTGTTCAATACAGTTCTTGGTGAAAATGAAAAATGTGTCTTTTATTTTAACTTAAAAACTGAAGGAACTTTCTGGCCAACCCAGTAATTATACTCAGGCTCTTCATTCAAGATATGGGCACATTACAAAAAAGTGAAATATTCTTTTAAACAACTCACTTTGATTATTTTGCATCTAATAGATAATTTGATATTTTAGACTAAATTGCCCTAGTGTTTGATGTGCTAGATACAATAATTTTGTTCATATTTGTTGAGTTTATTAGTGTGCAAAGACACACACCTCCAATAAATTGAAGGATAGAATCAGTATAAAACAAGTTATGTTTAGCCCAAGACTAAGGACAAAAAAGGCTCACATACCCCCTTAAGAAATTTATTTATAGAATTTAGTGTATTTTCAGAGAATGTGACTATATTGTAACAGTAGCAGATGCTGTTAATGTCTCAATTCATAATCCCTCGATCCACCTACAGCCACAGAAGAGTGTTCCTGTCCCTCTTCAAGGGTCAACAATGCATCATTGTGTCTCTATCTCGAGGTTTTCTCTAGCACTGTGGAAACATTTTCAGCCAAATGGCCCCCATATTTAATGTCCTCAAAGTCAACCCTCACCCAATTAGAACAATGAGGGACACATTTAACCCAGTTTCCTATCTCTTGTACAACAATTATGAGGCATGTTTCCTGTGAACCCCCAGAGGGAAGTAGGTGCAGGATGGAGTTCCAACTACTTACACTTGTTGACCTGCTCAGTACTGTCCTCTTTCTGAACTCTTCTCTCCTCTATGTCTTGCTTTCCCCACTCTCACTTATGCTTACTGGGATCAACTTTCCTGGTAAAGTATCAACATCAAAATCCTTTTATCAGGGTATGTTTGGGGGAACCAAAACTAAGATGATATCCAAAATGTTATCTGGAAATTTTATCCTAATTTTTTAAAAAATAAATAAATTTATTTATTTATTTTTGGCTGCACTGGCTCTTTGTTGCTGTGCGCAGGCTTCCTCTAGTTGCAGTGAGGGGGGCTACTCTTTGCTGCAGTGCTCGGACTTCTCATTGTAGTGGTTTCTCTTGTTGCGGAGCATGGGCTCTAGGTGTGCGGGCTTCAGTAGTTGTGGCATGCATGCTCAGTAGTGGTGGCTTGTGGGCTCTAGAGTGCAGGCTCAGTAGTTGTGGTGTGTGGGCTTAGTTGCTCTGCAGCACGTGGGATCTTCCCAGACCAGGGATCAAACCCGTGCCCCCTGCATTGGAGGGCAGATTCTTAACCACTGCTCTACCAGTGAAGTCTATCCTAAAATTATCTAGAATTTTTAGCATGGGCACCATACAGGTAACATGGCCTCATTGAACCTGTGTTTTGATAGGTAGGATTAAGAAACTGAAGACTGTAGAGTTTTCCCAGTGCAGCAGAAGAGAGCTGTGCTAAAAACTGAGACTTTAGAACCAGATTGCCTACGTTTGAAACACCCTCAACTGCTTGCTCCTTGATCTCTTGCTGCTTTGGTTTAACCTAAGGATATTAATAATCTTGAATTAGAAAGTTGTTATGAAGATCAATCATAGAAGAGTTTCTGATATTTAGTAAGGGAAAAATGAATTTTAGCTATTACTGCTATTACAGATTGTACTAATTTGGCCTAAAAGTAGTCATTGAAACAGCTCTGGTTCAGTTGAATATGATTTCCAAAGGAAATATTTCTCAGAAATGCAATGACTATCCATTATTGATTCAGATTTGTCTTTGCTAATATTTAGATTGATGAACAGAAAGGCACCCAACATCTACTCAAATCAGGAATACAGAAATAATGTCTATTAGAACTATATTTAATAAATCATTAAAAAGAAAATAATCTTATTTACATAAACATTTAAATTCAAAGATAATATTGGCAAGACTAAGTGGGACAACACGAGCAAACAGATGAATAATTCTTCCATCAAAAGGGTAGTTCCACATTGACACTTCATAATTCACTGTGTTAGAACTGTTGGCATTTTTGGAGGAATTTAGCGTTTTGTGTTCTGATCCTTAAATTTAGGCCACCTTTCTACTTCTGAACAAATTAAATAAATATATATTGTATTGCTATGATACTTGTCTCATCTGGCACCTTTTGGTTTCAAGATTCTAGAGTTCTATTATTTATCTAAATGTCCTTAATCTCCTTCTTCTCTTCTGTCTTTTTTCCTGATTTTTAGCCATAGTTTGATTAATCACTGTGTGCCTCCAAGAGCCAGAACTGGGAAACAGAGTTGAAGCAAGCACTGTCTGGTCCTGGTATAAGTATATAGGGTGTGGATAAGTCTACTGTAGACAAAAATGGCATTGAGAGTAGTACAGATCTGTGCCATGGGCTTTGGTTTGGTGGTGTTTGCTCTACACAGGTGCCTTACACTTTCAGTTGGGAGGTGCTGACCCTTCCTCAAGCTACACAGATGATTTTCACTAAAAGCTCTCCCATTCACAATCATATAACCATGATTTTCTCTGGCTTCTTTAGAAGAAAAATAATCAGTAGCCAGAAGCTTCAAATAAGTAGTTAAAGAACTTGAAAGATTCTAGTTGGCAGTGGAATGAGTTTCCTAGAAGGTAAGAAACTGGTTCAGGCAATAGCTTTTAAATATTTTCTTGAAAGGGAATATGTCTAATAGATTTATGATAAAAGCTATGCAGTAGATAGGTGATGAAAAATGAATACATTCAATTCTTAGAAAACTTGTGATTGCCTTAATCAGTAATTTCATGATGCTGCTGAAATTCCTTAGACCAGCCCTATTTGATGTAAATTTAAGAGCCACAAATGCAAGCCAAATATGTAATTTTAAAGGAAAAAGAAATAGGTAAAATTAATATATTTTGCTTTGTTCATATATTTTTGTTAATCTAATACATCTAAAATACCACAACATGTAATCAAAATATATTTTGTATAATCAAAATAAAATTACTAATAAAATACTTTACTTTTGTTTTTTCGTACTGAGTCTTGGACATCTGTGTTGTATTTTATTTTCACAACACATTTCAATTTAAACTAGTTACGTTTCAAGTGCTGAATAGCCACTTGTGGCTAGTTTTACTGTATAGCACAACCGTGGCTCAGCCCAATATATTCTTTATAGTATTCTCTTAGATATTTGCTACTTTATGAAATACTTCTCAGTCGCTTTGCATGTAGAATTCTTTACAGTTTCTTCTGGCTAACACAGTGAGGATATCAACTCTCAATTGACAGAATGGTCCTCTATTTCTAGAGGCCTGCTATCTTCTTGCATTCTTTTTTTAATCTATTAGAATTATAAAAGAATTATAGTATTAGAATTATCATAATAGCTGTTAGAATTGCTTTTAAAGATGCTTACATGTTTGTGAGTGAAAGTCTGAGAACTTCAAAGAGTAAAGGACATATCTTTTATCACTCAAACTTGACTATACTGACTTTTTAAAAAATTTATTTCCCAGATCTTGATAGTATTCTCAATAGTACATACTTTCTAATAAAGACATAATACACCAATGCATATGACGTGTGTGTGTGTGTGTGTGTGTGTGTGTGTGTGTGTTGAGAGAGTGTGCACAAAAATGATGAATTGACAATGCCTGTATTTTTATCCATAGCTTTGGGAGTACAGTGTTTTTTTTAAATCTTCTGCCTAAACAGGTCATCATGTGTATAATAATGTGACAATCTGTTATCATTACCTCTGTTGGGCTGTTCTGAAGACACTAGAGAGGATTAAATGACATGGAAAAGTCAGTCTATGGAAAAGTCTATTGTACCCATCTCTGTTATTTCCACTGCTACACATCACTGAAATCTTAGAACAATATGATTTGCTGTAGTGACATATAAACACAAAGGTCATTTTTCACCTTTTTCTTTATCCCAAATAAATCTCAGAGGTCCTTTAATACTTTCCATTCCACATGCTAGCTTAATATAAAATATTTTGAATTTTAAAATATTATTAAAATTTATATTTAGTATATAATAATGAAATGTTTTATTATTTCAAGAATTTACCAATTTGAGAAGCACACAGGTAGTATGAAGTACTTGGTATAATATATTGTCCTTGATTAAGTCTATGAGGTGTTGGGCAAGCTAAGTCTTGGAGTTTTCCAAAATTCCATAAAGCAGAAGGAAGGAATGAGTATTTAAAAGTAAGTACTATAAGCAACCCTAAATCTTAAGCTTCTTCATTTTCCTGAAACCTACCTACATCATCTTATGTATAAGCATGGCCCCCCAAATCACCTAAATCATGTGTGATGAAAAACTTTTTACTGAGGGCTTCCCTGGTGGCGCAGTGGTTGAGAGTCCGCCTGCCGATGCAGGGGACGCAGGTTCGTGCCCCGGTCCAGGAGGATCCCATGTGCCGCGGAGCGGCTGGGCCCGTGGACCATGGCCGCTGGGCCTGTGCGTCCGGAGCCTGTGCTCTGCAGTGGGAGAGGCCGCGGCAGTGAGAGGCCCGTGTACCGCAAAAAAAAAAAAAAAAGAAAAAAAAACCCAAAACTTTTTACTGAAAGTATTCTATTTCTTTTTTTCCTGTCTTCAACATGTCAGAGGCAAATTAGGTAAGAAAAAAAAAGGTTTGAAAAGTAAACATGATAGTATTAAAGAAAAAGCATATATATGTATACATATGTATATATACACATATAGATAGAGAGTTGTTTTTTTTTTAATGAGATTTGCAATCATGGTCATAGAATAGAATTGACAAAGCACAGAATCTGGTGCCACTATGTGCAATTTACAAGCTACAAGAAAAGTTTTATAGATAATTTAATATATCTTTTATATATGAACTAATCACTACAAAACTTATAGAGATACCAGTTTCTAAGTTAGAACACAAGAAAATGTAGATAGTTGATTTTCAAGGGAAAAGAGATGCTTTTGTGCAAAGTTTATCATTCTTCAAATAACATTCCAGTTTTTGAAACTCAACTATTGCCTCAAAGTATACTAAGGCAGAATACTGTTGCTTGGAAATCATTTACAGTGTAATCTTTATTGTTAGTAGTCTAATTACTTAACTTACCATACATTAGCGATAGGGATTTTAGACTTCCTTAATTTGACATGCTAGCGCTGAGGATGGTAGATCATCATTTGGAGAATACTTAACATCTGTAAAGGCATGATTGTCAACCCAGCTTATTTACATTTGAAATCTTTCCCTTACTCACAATCCTATAGAAAAAAAGGGGAAAACTTGAATCTGGAAGATTAATTTGTAAATGAAATTAATTTTTCAGCCTAATATAAAAATCTGTCCTTTTACTGATGAATATCAGCTATATAAATCATTCCTTATGTTTTTTGTCCAATTATTAAGAATGCATTATGTGTAAAGTCTATGGATGGTACAGATTAGTATAAAATTGAAGTGCTTAGCTTTATAAAATATTGTATAGAAAATAAAAGCAGATGAACAAATAATTGATGATGTCAGTCAGTATGTGGCATATTTCTTATTTAATGCAAAAAGAGAATGACGCATAATGTGGAAACAGTTGCATTTATTGTTAATCTTGAACATGAAAACAGGGAAAACTGGGGGTATAGAATATGCCAGATAGGGTTAATAATAAAAACAGTGGAATTGGAGAAGGGTAGTGAAATGCATGTTTAGGAATAATAAATATCTAGAACAAGTGGAAAATAAATTTCTTTGTGAATAATAGTTGTATTAGTTAGCCATTGCCACACAACAGACCATTCCAAAATTTAATGTTTTAAAATAACAATCATTTATTATCACTTACTTATCTTGAGTGGCTGAGGGTCAGCTGATTACAGCTAGGCTTAGCTGGGATGGTTCTCCTGGGGTGGCACTACTCCACTGTCTTTTTTTCCCTTATTCTCATGATGATGAGAAAACAACACAGGGTTTGTGGAAATATACAACGTATCTGAAGGTCCAAGTTCAGGGCTGATATACTATTACTTTTGCCTCATTCTATTGGCCAAAGACAGTCACACATGGCTAAGTCCAAAGTCAAAGGACAGGGTTTTGTATATATCTGTTATATATGTGCTGTCTACTTTTTGTTTGTTTGTTTACCTTTAGACATTTTCTTTACCTGCCAAGGCCAGGTAAAACAATAAAAATAAAACTCATGGGGATGAGGGGAAGATGGCTGAAGAGTAAGACACGGAGATCACCTTCCTCCCCACAGATACACCAGAAATACATCTACACGTGGAACAACTCGTACAGAACACCTACTGAACGGTGGCAGAAGACCTCAGACCTCCCAAAAGGCAAGAAAGTCCCCACGTACCTGGGTAAGGCAAAAGAAAAAAAGAATAAACAGAGACAAAAAAATAGGGACAGGACCTGCACCAGTGGGAGGGAGCTGTGAAGGAGGAAAGGTTTCCACACACTAGGAAGCCCCTTCGTGGGCAGAGACTGCGGGTGGCGGAGGCGGGAAGCTTTGGGCCCACGGAGGAGAGCACAGCAACAGGGCTGCGGAGGGCAAAGTGGAGAGATTCCCGCACAGAGGATAGGTTCAGACCAGCACTCAGCAGCCCAAGAGGCTTGTCTGCTCACCCGCCGGGGTGGGTGGGGCTGGGAGCTGAGGCTTGGGCTTTGGTCGGAGCACAAGGAGAGGACTGGGGTTGGCGGTCTGAACACAGCCTGAAGGGGTTAGTGCACAACGGCTAGCCGGGAGGGAGTCCAGGAAAAAGTCAGCACCTGCCGAAGAGGCAAGAGACTTTTTCTTCCCTCTTTGTTTCCTGGTGCGCGAGGAGAGGAGATTAAAAGCACTGCTTAAAGGAGCTCCAGTGACGGGCGCAAGCTGCGGCTAACAGCGCGGACCCCAGAGACAGGCATGAGACGCTAAGGCTGCTGCTGCTGCCACCAAGAAGCTTGTGAGCGAGCACAGGTCACTCTCCACACCTCCCTTCCGGGGAGCCTGTGCAGCCTGCCACTGCCAGGGTCCCGGGATCCAGGGACAACTTCCCCAGAAGAACACACGGCACGCCTCAGGCTGCTGCAATGTCACGCCGGCCTCTGCTGCCGCACGCTCGCACTGCACTCCGTACCACTCCCTCCCTCTGGCCTGAGTGAGCCAGAGTCCCCGAAGCAGCTGCTCCTTTAACCCCGTCCTCTCTAAGCAAAGAACAGACACCCTCCGGCGACCTACATGCAGAGGTGGGGCCAAATCCAAAGCTGAGCCCCGGGAGCTGTGAGAACAAATAAAAGAAAGGGAAATCTCTCCCAGCAGCCTCAGAAGCAGCGGATTAAAGCTCCACAATCTACTTGATGTACCCTGCATCTGTGAAATACATGAATAGACGACGAATCATCCCAAATTGAGGAGGTGGACTTTGAGAGCAAGATTTATTATTTCGTCCCCTTTTCGTCAATTTGTGAGTGTGTATGTGTATGCTTCAGTGTGAGATTTTGTCTGTATAGCTTTGCTTCCACCATTTGTCCTAGGGTTCTATCTGTCCATTTTCTTTTTCTTAAAAAATTTTTTTTTCTTAATAATTATTTTTTATTTTAATAACTTTATTTTATTTTATCTTACATTATTTTATTTTATCTTCTTTCCTTCCTTCCCTCCTTCCTTCCTTCCTCCCTCCCTCCCTCCATCCCTCCCTCCCTCTCTCCTTTCTTTCTTTCTTTCTTTCTTTGTTCTACTTTTTGTCCCTTTTATTCTGAGCCGTGTGGATGAAAGGCTCTTGGTGCTGCAGCCAGGAGTCAGTGCTGTGCCTCTGAGGTGGGAGAGCCAACTTCAGCACACTGGTCCACAAGAGACCTCCCAGCTGCACATAATATCAAACAGTGAAAATCTCCCAGAGATCTTCACCTCAACAGCAGCACCAAGCTTCACTCAACGACCAGCAAGCTACAGTGCTGGACACCCTATGCCAAACAGCTAGCAAGATGAACACAAACCCACCCAATAGCAGAGAGGCTGTCTTAAATCATAATAAGTCCACAGACACCCCAAAACACACCACCAGACGTGGACCTGCCCACCAGAAAGACAAGATCCAGCCTTATCCACCAGAACACAGGCACTAGTCCTCTACACCAGGAAGCCTACACAACCCACTAAACCAACCTTAGCCACTGGGGACAGACACCAAAAACAACAGGAATTATGAACCTGCAGCCTGCAGAGGAGACGCCAAAAACAGTAAGATGAGCAAAAGGAGAAGACAGAAAAACACACAGCAGATGAAGGAGCAAGATAAAAACCCACCAGACTTAATAAATGAAGAGGAAATAAGCAGTCTACCTGAAAAAGAATTCAGAATAATGATAGGAAAGATGATCCAAAATCTTGGAAATAGAATAGACAAAATGCAAGCAACATTTAACAAAGACCTAGAAGAAATAAAGATGAAACAAGCAATGATGAGCAACACAACAAATGAGATTAAAAATACTCTAGAAGGGATCAATAGCAGAATAACTGAGGCAGAAGAACGGATAAGTGACCTGGAAGATAAAATAGTGGAAATAACTACTGCAGAGCAGAATAAAGAAAAAAGAATGAAAAGAACTGAGGACAGTCTCAGAGACCTCTGGGACAACATCAAATGCACCAACATTCAAATTATAGGGGTTCCAGAAGAAGAAGAGAAAAAGAAAGGGACTGAGAAAATATTTGAAGAGATTATAGTTGAAAATTTCCCAAATATCAGAAAGAAAATAGTTAATCAAGTCCAGGAAGCACAGAGAGTCCCATACAAGATAAATCCAAGGAGAAATATGCCAAGACACATATTAATCAAACTGTCAAAAATTAAATACAAAGAAAACATATTAAAAGCAGCAAAGGAAAAACAACAAATAACACACAATGGAATCTCCGGAAGGTTAACAGCTGATCTTTCAGCAGAAACTCTGCAAGCCAGAAGGGACTGGCAGGACATATTTAAAGTGATGAAGTAGAAAAGCCTGCAACCAAGATTACTCTACCCAGCAAGGATCTCATTCAGGTTTGATGGAGAAATTAAAATCTTTACAGACAAGCAAAAGCTGAGAGAGTTCAGCACCAAACCAGCCGTACAACAAATGCTAAAGGATCTTCTCTAGGCAAGAAACACAAAAGAAGGAAAGACCTACAATAACGAAGCCAAAACAGTTAAGAAAATGGGAATAGGAACATACATATCGATAATTACCTTAAATGTAAATGGACTAAATGCTCCCACCAAAAGACACAGATTGGCTGAATGGATACAAAAACAAGACCCATATATATGCAGTCTACAAGAGACACACTTCAGACCTAGAGACACATACAGACTGAAAGTAAGGGGATGGAAAAAGATATTTCATGCAAATGGAAACCAAAAGAAAGCTGGAGTAGCAATTCTCATATCAGAAAAAATGGACTTTAAAATAAAGACTATTATAAGAGACAAAGAAGGACACTACATAATGACCAAGGGATCGATCCATGAAGAAGATATAGCAATTGTAAATATTTATGAACCCAACATAGGAGTACCTCAATACATAAGGCAAATACTAACAGCCATAAAAGGGGAAATCGACAGTAACACATTCATAGTAGGGAACTTTAACACCTCACTTTCACCAATGGACAGATCAACCAAAATGAAAATAATTAAGGAGACACAAGCTTTAAATGATACATTAAACAAGATGGACTTAATTGATATTTATAGGACATTCCATCCAAAAACAACAGAATACACATTTTTCTCAATGCTCATGGAACATTCTCCAGGATAGGTCATATCTTGGGTCACAAATCAAGCCTTGGTAAATTTAAGAAAATTGAAATTGTATCAAGTATCTTTTCCAACCACAATGCTATGAGACTAGATATCAATTACAGGAAAAGATCTGTAAAAAATATAAACACATGGAGGCTAAATAATACACTACTTAATTAAGAAGTGATCACTGAAGAAATCAAAGAGGGTGTCAAAAAAAACCTAGAAACAAATGACAATGGAGACATGATGACCCAAAACCTATGGGATGCATCAAAAGCAGTTCTAAGAGGGAAGTTTATAGCAATACAATCCTACCTTAAGAAACAGGAAACATCACGAATAAACAACCTAACCCTGCACCTAAAGCAATTAGAGAAAGAAGAACAAAAAAACCCCAAAGTTAGCAGAAGGAAAGAAATCATAAAAATCAGATCAGACATAAATGAAAAAGAAATGAAGGAAACAATACAAAGATCAATAAAACTAAAAACTAGTTCTTTGAGAAGATAAACAAAATAGATAAACCATTAGCGAGACTTATCAAGAAAAAAAGGGAGAAGACTCAAATCAATAGAATTAGAAATGAAAACAGAGATGTAAAAACTGACATTGTGGAAATACAAAAGATCATGAGAGATTACTACAAGCAACTCTATGCCAATAAAATGGACAAAGTGGAAGAAATGGACAAATTCTTAGAAATGTACAACCTGCCAAGACTGAATCAGGAAGAAATAGAAAATATGCAAGCACTGAAATTCAAACTGTGATTAAAAATCTTCCAACAGGTCTTACCTGGTGGCACAGTGGTTGAAAGTCCTCCTGCTGATGCAGGGGACACGGGTTCATGCCCTGGTACGGGAGGATGCCATATGCCATGGAGCGGCTGGCCAGTGAACCATGGCCACTGGGCGTGCACGCCCAGAGCCTGCTCTCCACAACAAGAGAGGCCACAACAGTGAGAGGCCCACGTACAACAAAAACAAACAAACAAAAATTCTTCCAACAAACAAAAGCCCAGGAGCAGATCGCTTCACAGGCGAATTCTATCAAAAATTTAGAGAAGAGCTAACACCTATTCTTCTCAAACTCTTCCAAAATATAGCAGAGGGAGGAACACTCTCAAATTCATTCTATGAGGCCACCATCACCCTGATACCAAAACCAGAAAAGGATGTCACAAAGAAAATAATCTACAGGCCAATGTCACTGATGTACATAGATGCAAAAATCCTCAACAAAATACTAGCAAACAGTATCCAACAGCACATTAAAAGGATCATACACCATTATCAAGTAGGGGTTATTCCAGGAATGCAAGGATTCTTCAATATATGCAAATTAATCAACGTGATACACCATATTAACAAATTGAAGGAGAAAAGCCATATGATCATCTCAATAGATGCAGAGAAAGCTTTCAACAAAATTCAACAGCCATTTTTGATAAAAACCCTGCAGAAAGTAGGCATAGAGGGAAATTTCCTCAACATAATAAAGACCATATATGCGAAACCCACAGCCAACATCATCCTCAATGGTGAAAACCTGAAAGCATTTCCACTAGGATCCGGAACAAGACAAGGTTGCCCACTCTCACCACTCTTTTTTTTTTTTTTTTTTTTTTTGCGGTATGCAGGCCTCTCACTGTTGTGGCCTCTCCCATCGCGGAGCACAGGCTCTGGATGAGCAGGCTCAGTGGCCATGGCTCACGGGCCCAGCCGCTCCACGGCATGTGGGATCTTCCCAGACTGGGGCACGAACCCGTGTACCCTGCATCGGCAGGAAGACTCTCAACCACTGCGCCACCAGGGAAGCCCTCACCACTCTTTTTCAACATAGTTTTGAAAGTTTTAGCCACAGTAATCAGAGAAGAAAAGGAAATAAAAGGAATCCAAATCGCAAAAGAAGTAAAGCTGTCACTCACTGTTTGCAGATGACATGATAATACACATAGAGCATCCTAAAGATGCTACCAGAAAACTACTAGAGCTAATCAATGAATTTGGTAAAGTAGCAGGATACAGAATTAATGCACAGAAATCTCTGACATTCCTATACACTAATGATGAAAGATCTGATAATGAAATCAAGAAAACACTCCCATCTACCATTGCAACAAAAAGAATAAAGTATCTAGGAATAAACCTACCTAAGGAGACAAAAGACCTGTATGCCAAAAATTATAAGACATTGATGAAAGAAATTAAAGATGATACAAATAGATGGAGAGATCTACCATGTTCTTGGATAGGAAGAATCAACATTGTGAAAATGACTCTACTACCCAAAGCAATCTACAGATTCAATGCAATCCCTATCAAACTACCACTGGCATTTTTCACAGAACTAGAACAAAAAATTTCACAATTTGTATGGAAACACAGAAGACCCCAAATAGACAAAGCAATCTTGAGAACGAAAAACGGAGCTGGAGGAATCAGGCTGGCACAAAAACAGAAAGGTAGATCAATGGAACAGGATAGAAAGCCCAGAGATAAACCCACGCACATATGGTCACCTTATCTTTGACAAGGGAGGCAGGAATGCACAGTGGAGAAAAGACAGCCTATTCAATAAGTGGTGTTGGGAAAACTGGACAGCTACATGTAAAAGTATGAGATTAGATCACTCCCTAACACCATACACAAAAGTAAGCTCAAAATGGATTAAAGACCTAAATGTAAGGCCAGAAACTATCAAACTCTTAGAGGAAAACATAGGCAGGACACTCTATGACATAAATCACAGCAAGGTCCTTTTTGACCCACCTCCTAGAGAAATGGAAATAAAAACAAAAATAAACAATTGGGACCTAATGAAACTTCAAAGCTTTTGCACAGCAAAGGAATCCATAAACAGGACCCAAAGACAGCCCTCAGAATGGGAGAAAATATTTGCAAATGAAGCAACTGACAAAGGATTAATCTCCAAAATTTACAAGCAGCTCATACACTTCAATAACAAAAAACAAACAAACAACCCAATCCAAAAATGGGCAGAAAACCTAAATAGACATTTCTCCAAAGAAGATATAGAGAATGCCAACAAACACATGAAAGAATGCTGAACATCACTAATCATTAGAGAAATGCAAATCAAAACTACAATGAGATATCATCTCACACCAGTCAGAATGGCCATCATCCAAAAATCTAGAAACAATAAATGCTGGAGAGGGTGTGGAGAAAAGGGAACCGTCTTGCACTGCTGGTGGGAATGCAAATTGGTATAGGCACTATGGAGAACAGTATGGACGTTCCTTAAAAAACCACAAATAGACCTACCATATGACCCAGCAATCCCAGTACTGGGCATATACCCCAAGAAAACCATAATTCAAAAAGAGTCATGTACGAAAATGTTCATTGCAGCTCTGTTTACAATAGCCTGGAGATGGAAACACCCTCAGTGTCCAACATCAGATGAATTGATAAATAAGATGTGGCACATATATACAATGGAATATTACTCAGCCATAAAAAGAAACGAAATTGAGCTATTTGTATGAGGTGGATGGACCTAGAATCTGTCATAGAGAGTGAAGTAAGTCAGAAAGAGAAAGACAAATGCCATATGCTAACACATATATGTTGAATTTAAGAAAAAAAACTGTCATGAAGAACCTAGGGTAAGACAGGAGGAAAGACACAGACCTACTAGAGAATGGACTTGAGGATATGGGGAGGGGGAAGAGTAAGCTGTGACAAAGCAAGAGAGTGGCATGGACATATACACACTACCAAACGTAAAATAGATAGCTAGTGGGAAGCAGCCGCATAGCACAGGGAGATCAGCTTGGTGCTTTGTGACCACCTAGAGGGGTGGGGTAGGCATGGTGGGAGGGAGGGAGATGCAAAAGGGAAGAGATATGGGAATATATATATATATATATATGCATATATATGGGAATATATATATGGGATATGGGATATGGGAATATATATATGTATATATATATACATATATATATATATATGTATAACTGATTCACTTTTTTATAAGGCAGAAACTAACACACAATTGTAAAGCAATTATACTCCAATAACGATGTAAAAAAAAAAAACCTCATGGTATTTAAAGCAGAAAAGAATTTCGATATTAAGTGCTTATAAACTGTTTAAAAGGCTGAAGGAACAACTGTCCGAAAGCACTGCTAAATCTTCATTTAACTACTACCCTTGAAACTGTAAGAAATTTCAAAAACTATATATAACTGCCAGCAAGGTTAATAGCTTCCAGCATTGAGACATAAGATACTAAGAAAAGCATCTGGGGTCACTAGAACTGGAAGGACCATGGTAAGACTTCTACTTCTCTTATAACTTCCATATCTCATGTTTCCTGTTGAGTGGCACCTAATACTGCGTCTTGCTGTCAGGTCTTCTGAGAAGTGCAATTATTAGGCCCCCAGACCCTCTAATGTACTGAAGAGGAAAAAAATGAGGGAATAATGCTATGTGCCAGCACAAAATCCAGCAGAGTATTATATAATCATTGTTTCGATTATGAATGGGAGTATTTGTTTTGTATCCCATTTTCTAATAACTTATGACAGATGAATCACTTTTCTATGTTTATTTTATATCCCACAAGAGCCCCAGGATGCAAATATTATTAATGCTTTGAAAAAGGGTCATATCTATTTTTCTTTCTGCTCTTTCCCCCTTCCTCCCTCCGTATGTCTCTCTCTCTCTTTCTTTACTTTCTTTTATCCTTTCTTTCCTTCCTGTCGTCTTTTTCTTTTCTTTCTTCCTTTCTCTTTCTTTCTTCCTGTCTTCTTTTGCTTCCCTTCTTTCCTTCTTACCACTTCCCTACCTTCTCTACCTCCCACCCTTCCTCCTCTCCTTCCTTTCTCCTTCCCACATTCTCTCCCTTCCTTTCTTTTTAAAATCTCATCAGACTCTCAGTATTGTTCTACTCAGTGGCAAAATAGTGTGGTATTCATTCTATCACAATAGCAATCATAATAAACACCTTCCAGATACCAAAGTCCATATGTGTGTATGTGTGTGTATGTATATATGATAGATACGTAGGTAGATAGATAGTAGATAGACAGACTTGCTTAATTTCAACTTCTCATACCCTTGTAAAATGAGACATCAATTTTTTTTTAAACCTGAAGGAAACTTAAGATTCATAACAATTAAGCCCAAGTTTCTACAGGGAGCAAATTTACAGCAGAGATTCAATGCTGGCTCATCCTTATTCCAAAGCTTGTAATCTTTCCGTTTGTCAAAATCATGTCAATACACTCAGTAAATATGACAGATTTTAGGGGAAAAAATGTCTGCATCTTATTAATCATTAGTCTGTCTAGGACATACTAAGTAAAGTAAGCTTAGTACAGAAAGAGTAACTAAATTTCAGACATCTACTGGTAGAGATAGAGCCCCTCATATATTTTGTAGGATAGCCTTGAGCCATTCAGGTAGCTGAGTATTCAAGCTGAGGGTTTCCATTGCTTGTATATAAGCAGGATTAAACAGAAACTTTCTTATATATTTGAAAACTGCCTCAGAAAAATCATTTTGGTTTTATTTTCCACACTCAGTCTTCCCTGGCATCTAAATAAAGGTATAGGAAAACATGACACTAAATGCCTAAATGCCACTCTTTCCTCTGTCTCTGTTAATTCTTTCTACAATAGAAATATTCAATAAACATTAATATTTACTGGTCAAGTATCATGTATGATGTATTTTGCATACATTCATATTACTTGAAGTGTTTGAATGTTTACAGTTTGTGAATGCTAGCAAAAGTCTATGTAATATAAAACCTAGGCACTCCTTCATATTATCACACTGAAACTTAGTACTTTCTTTTCCCCTTTTTGCTTTGGGCAAACTTAATTTTTTTCATAACCTTCGAACTCCAACTTGAGAAATATTAATTCACCAACATATCTTCTCTGAACAAAATGATATTGAAGATAATACTTTGGTAGCCAACTTAAACCACCCCCTCCCACCTCTACAACTGGCAGACAGAGGTAAATGCTATCTAAGAAATTCATACAACTTCAAATTATAAAATATTTTATACAAACCGATAAATTATTTGTCATCCTATTTTGGTTCACATATCCAGGGATTTTTGTATACTTTATATAACAAATTTTCCTATAAAATATTTGAAAATAGTAACTTCCAAAAGACAAAAACCTACAGATATAGTTAAAATTAAAAAAAACTAATTTTTACAAGTAGCAAAATACTGATCTTTATAACAAACATCTTACAATGAATTAAGATTTTATTATTGAATAATAATTTTGGAGGGAACTCTTCCATCTCCCTTCCTGACAATTAGGAATTGTACTTTCCCATTGATTTGGACACACTACCCTTGAAAGACTATTGTGGACACTCCAATTGTTAGGAAGTTCTAATATTCAGCCAAAACTATCTTCATGGAACTTCCCCATTATTTTAAGTTGTGAATTCTGGATACCACACTGTAAACATTATAACAAGTAGCAGTGCTGTTAACATAAACAGTACATATGTAGCAACTAAAGTATGTGAAAAGGGGACTTCCCTGATCGTCCAGTAGTTAAGAATCCACCTTCCAATGAAGGGAAAACAGGTTTAATCCCTGGTCAGGGAACTAAGATCCCACATGCGGCAGGGCAACAAAGCCCATGAGCCTCAACTACTGAGCCCATGTACTCTAGACCCTGCATGCTCCAGAGCATACACACCACAACTAGAGAGACTGTGTGCCACAACTACTGAGCTCTGGAGCCCATGCCACAATTAGAGAGAAGCCTGCATGCCACAACAAAGAGCCCGTGCACTACAACAAAAGATCCTGCATGCCACAACTAAGACCCGATGCAGAAAAATAAATTAATTGTTTTTTAAAAAAGAAAAAAACCACACAACTTAAAGGTTGAGGATTATTTTTAAAAAATAAATTAAAAATAAACTATGTGAAAAGGATTTTTTTCTTTCAAATTTTTATGAAATTTTCAAGAACATTAAGGCTGAAAGATTAAATTTCTCATTTTTTAAAATGAGAGCATTCCACTTTATTTTCAACAGCTGTTGTACTCTTTATATATGCATTGATACTAGGAATTAGAGTTTTTTCATTAAGTGATAAGAATTCTGCCAATTCTGAATATCTATAAACTTAGAGCCACACAGGCTCTTCTCTAATGGAATGAAGCTCTTTCTCGTGGAACTGAGCCAAAGTCTATTAAATAACATTGTGTAAGTTATTGAGTGAAATGTTTCATTGTCAGAGGCTGAACTCAGGACCCCTTTTAATATATGTTACTGCTTATTATGGCAGGAATTTAGCTGATTGTGTCAAGATAAAACTATCAGTGCCTTTCCTGAATGTTTCTAGTAGCTGTGGTGACAGATTAGGTACAAGTACATGAATGAAATGGGGCTTTATTTAAAGTGACACTGTAAATTCACTCTCATCAGATTCATCAACTCTAATTCACTTATGTCTTTTTGGAGTGCTCAGTCTGTCTCATCTGTTTCAACTGCTTCCTATTCTACCAATATGCTTTTCAATTAGCCAGGCAGAATAATAACATGAGTGACATAACAAGAGTGAGCTATGCTCTGCCAAACCCATGTCCATAGGTTCTCTGTACAGTAAAATGCGTTCCCCATCCTCAACGTGAAACCTAGATTTCTTAATAGGTTGCCAAAATCCTCTTCTCAAAAATTAATTAGAGTTCTCTTGAAGTACTTGAATTTAACACAATTCAGCTGGTAATTGATAAAATGCACCAGTTCACAGGTGGCAAAGGCATTTACTCCATTTTACTTCCATCTGCTGATATGTCTACCATAAATTTAAATTGCATATCCATCATACATCTGGAAGTGAGCATTAGATCCAAAATCCTCTTACCCACAGCTGATATGCTGTGTTCAGTTGTCTTTCTTTAAAAATGTCACAAGAACCATAAATAGTTTCTAACATTGCAAAATTCAATTAAGGTGTCTGCATATAATTTATCTCTGGTATTCACAGGTATTAGAGAAGCAGCAAGTTAATATAGAGTTTGATTTGTTAAGATGCTCCAGTGATTAAGATTTGAAGACAAAATGCTTTATATACAGGAAATAATACCTTCCAAATATGTGTGAAGATAGAACACAAATTGTTATTTTTATTTTATTTTGTATATGTAACCTATTCTCAGATCATTCTTGTTGTAACAAGCAGAAATATGATGGCAAAATTTGGCTGAAAAATCTGTTCAATATTAGAATATAGCAATGGACTAATTCATGGGGAACTCACTCTTTTTCCATGGCTTGGGGTTTCACTATCAGAGACTTTCAATCTACTTCCTTATCTTTTCTCTCCCCTTATTTTCTAGACTTTGAGAAAATGAAAATTCATGGTTATTTTTCTCCAAAAAAATAATTTAAAGATACCTAGTGTAGTTAGGACCTTCAATAAAAATGAAAAACTGGTATGACTTAATGGAATGTATGAAAGGCTCCTGAAATGTAAAATTTTCTGTAGTGATACCCCAGAACAGGAGTGTGACTGGTAGAAAGTAAAATTGCATGTCAAACTCTTGACTCTTAGCACTCTCCCACAGAACTGTTCTAAAAGTCACTTTCCCTCTTTACTCTAATTTTCAAGCCTGAAGAAATTGAAATCATAGAATAGGCTTAGGAAAATACTTGCCAATATTTTGAATCAATTAACTTGAATTAACCTGACAAATTAAACGATAGATCTATCACAGCCTTGAAATTGGGTATGATACTGTCGATATTTTATAAATAATTAGAAAACAAAGATAAATAATTCTACATTCCAAATGGATTGACCTCCTTGGCTGATTATATAAAAATGCATCATATGTATTATAGTTAAGTAGCACACAGTAGATTAAATTGAAATAATTGAATTAAATTAATAAATTAAATTGAAATAATTTCAATAAATTGAAATGTTCATGCCCACTTTGTGAATATTAAACATGTTTCTAATCATGTATTCTAAAACATTTTAATGTATTCATTTTATATGACTATTATTTAATTATACAATGGTCATTTTTATTCAAAATAGATGTAATTAATATTTAATGATTTTGGTTGTTGTTTTAGTATACAAGAATGTGGAGTTGCTGAGAAAATGGCATACAGGTCACTTTCAAATGGGAGATTTCCTATTAAAGTGGGGATGATTCAACTTCTTTCTGTGCAAGACTTCCTGCCTGTATAACCTAAGCACTGCCTTCAAACTCAAGTTGTCAAAAAAACCCACGAAATCCATCCACTAGCAGATTATATGTTGGTTGAAGAAGATACGAAACAAGAGGCTATATGAGAATACTGTTTCTCTTATAGTTTTCAGCAATTTAACACAATCTCTATGTACTTGACATGCTCATATCGAACTAAAAATTTTAATAAAGACAAAATTTTTTACTATTTTCACTTTAATATTATTACTAGAATATTTGTAGAGTGTTTATGTTTACTAACACAATTAAGGTTTTTTTCAATTTAAAATAAAGCACTTATTTAGAGTAAACAAAAAATTTGATCTTTAGAATATTGAGCTATTGTTAAGGAGTTCCATAAATGGCACACACAGGCTTTATTTTTCTTTTCCTTTCAACATTCTTTTCATTTCAAAGGTATATTAATAAAAGATGAACTGTACCTTCTGTCTGAAAACAGGGCCCAGATTATAAACTTCAAAAAGGAACTGCTTCTGTAAAGATATCCTTTTGCTGTAGTCATGCAAAAATGATGCTTAGTAGATCTTGAATGACACTGAATGGCAATCCTTTAAGGTCACCTGTTAAGAAAATACATCTGTTATTATGGTTACAAATAATTTTTCCTTCAAATTTCCATTGTTTGAATTAAATCCAATTTTCTTATTAAATATCTTATGTAATTTCTTTATTTATACAGAAAATTACTATGCTATTTACCAATATCAACATGTATTTATAATACTTCTAATTAAATATAGAGTTGTTACATTATCAGATTTAATTTTTCCTTTGTAATTTATATTTGCTAGTAAACACAAAAGCATATTACAAGGTAAATTTTCATGTATTTCAAAAGCTTAAAACATTTAACACATCATTCAGTTAGAAAACCATAAGGAAGAATTGAATTTAAACTGTATGTAAGACCTGATGGACTTACAGATATTTACAGAACATTTCATCCAACAGCAGCAGAATACACTTTTTTTCTCACTAACACATGGAACACAAGTATTTATCATAAATATTGTCGAATTTGTCAAATGCTTTTTTATTCATTTATTCAGATGCTTATATGGTTTTTATTCTTTATTTTGTTAATGTTGTTCAACATCTGTAAATCAATCAATGTGATACACTACATCTCTTTATGATAAACACTCTCAACAAACTGGGCATAGAGGGAATCTATATCAACATAATGAAAGTCATACATGACACACCCACAGCTAACACTATACTAAACAATGAAAAGATGAAACCTTTCCCTCTAAAAGATAAGGAATAAGACAAGGATGCCCAGTCTTACCACATTTATTCAACATAGTACTGGAAGTTCTAGCCTGAGTCATTAGGCAAAGAAAAAAGAAATAAAATGCATCTAAATCAAAAAGGAAGAAGTAAAAACATCTCTATTTGCAGATGACATGATATTATACATAGAAAAACCTAAAGACTCAAAAAAGAAAATTAGAACTAATGAACAAATTCAGTAAATTTGAAGGATACAAAATCAAAATGCAAAACTCATTTGTATTTCTATACACTAGTAACAAACTATCAAAAGAGAAATTTAAAAAATAATCTGTTTAAATTGCATCAAAAAGAATAAAGTACATAGGAATAAATTTAACTAAGGTGGTAAATGACCTGTATACTGAAAACTATAAAATATTGATGGAAGAAACTGAAGGAGATACAAAATAAGGAAAGATATTCTGTGCTAATGCATTGGAAAAATTGATATGGTTAAAATGTCCACATTACTCAAAGTGATCTAAAAATTCAGTGTAATCCCTATCAAAATTCCAGTGGCATTTTTCACAGAAATAGAAAAAACATCTTAAAATTTGTATAGAACCATGAAAACCCTGAAGAACCAAAGCAATCTTGAAAAGGAAGAATGAAATTGGAGGCCTCTCATTTACTGATTTCACACTGTATTACAAAGCTATAGTAATCAACACAGTATGGTACTGGCATAAACACAGACACACAGATCCATGGAACAGAATAGATAGCTCAAAAATAAACCCATGTTCATATGATCAATTAATTTATGAGAAAGGAGCCAAGAATATGTATATGGGGAAAAGACAATTTCTTTAATAAAAGGTACTGGGGAAAGTGGACAACCACATGTAAAAGAATGAAACTAGACCCCTGTCTCACACCATACACAAAAATCAACTCAAAGTGGATTGAATACATCAATATGAGACCTGAAACCACAAAGCTACTAGAAAAAAACACATGGGGTAAGCCCCTTGGCACTGATCTTGGCAATTATTTTTTGGATTTGACACCAAAAGTGAAGATAACAAAAGCAAAAATAAATAGGTGAGACTATACCAAACTAAAAAGCTTCTGCACAGCAAAGGAAAAAATCAACAAAGTGAAAAAGCATCATATGGAATGGGGGAAAATATTTGCAAATCATTTGTCTGATAAGGAGTTAATGTCCAAAATATACAAGGAACTCATACAAATCAACAGCAAAACCAAATAAACAAACAAAAAACAAAAATAGAGAATCCAGAGGAGGACCTTCAAGATGGCAGAGGAGTAAGACATAGAGATCAACTTCTTCCCCACAAATACATCAAAAATATATCTACATGTGGAACAGCTGCTACAGAACACCTACTGAATGCTGGCAGAAGACCTCAGACTTCCCAAAAGGCAAGAAACTCCCCACATACCTTGGTAGGGTAAAAGAAAAAAAGAAAAAACAGAGACAAAAGAATAGGGAGGGGACTTGCACCTCAGGGAGCTTGAAGGAGGAAAAGTTTCCACACACTAGGAAGCCCCTTCACTGGCAGAGACAGGGGGTAGGTGGGGGGAAGCTTCAGAGCCACAGAGGAGAGCTCAGCAACAGGTTCAGAGGGCAAAGCAGAGAGATTTCCATACAGAGGATCAGTGCTGACTAGCACTCATCAGCCTGAAAGCCTTGTCTGCTCACACACCGGGGAAGATAGGGGCTGGGAGCTGAGTCTTGGGGTTCAGAGGTCAGATCCCAGGGAGAGGACTGGGGTTGGCTGCGTGAACACAGCCTGAAGGGGGCTAGTGTGCCACAGCTAAATGGTAGGGAGTCCAGGGAAAAGTATGGAACTGCCTAAAAGTCAAGAGACCATTGTTTTGGGGTGTACAAGGAGAGGAGATTCAGAGAACCACCTAAACAAGCTCCAGAGATGTGCATGAGCCACGGCTATCAGTACGGAACAGAGATGGGCATGAAACGCTAATGCTGCTGCTGCAGCCACCAAGAATCCTGGGTGCAAGCACAGGTTACTATCCAAATGTCCCCTTCGGGGAGTCTGTGCAGCCCACCACTGCCAGGGTCCCGTGATCCAGGGACAACTTCCCTGGAAGAACACACGGCATGCCTCAGGCTGTTGCAATATCATGCTGGCCACTGCCGCCGCAGGCTCGCCCTGCATTCCGTACCCCTCCCTCCCTCCAGCCACAGTGAGCCAGATCCCCCTAATCAGCTGCTCCTTTAACCCCTCCTTTAACACCCTCCTGTCTGGGTGAAGAACAGATGTCAGAGGGTGACCTACATGCAGAGGCAGGGCTAAATCCAAAGCTGAACCACAGAAGCTGTGCGAACAAAGAAGAGGGAAAGGGAAATTTCTCCCTTTCCAGAAGCGGTGGATTAAATCTGCACAATCAACTTCATGTACCCTGCATCTGTGGAATAGACAACCAATAGACAACCAACCTAAATAGACAACCAATCACCCTAAAATTGAGGTGGTGGACTTTGGGAGAAACTGTAGACTGGGGCTTTGCTGTATGCGACTGACCAGTTTCAGATTTTTATGCTTATCTTAGTTTAATTTTTAGCATTTGTTATCACTGGTGGATTCATTTATTGGTTTGGCTGCTCTCTTCTTTTTTTTTTCCTATTACTTTTTAATTTTTTTATTTCCATAATTAAAAAAATATATTTCAATAACTTTACTTACTTTTTTCTTTTTCTTCTTTTTTTCTGCCTTTTCTTCTGAGCCATGTGGCTGACAGGGTCTTGGTGCTCCAGCTGGCTGTCAGGCCTGAGCCTCTGAGGTGGGACAGCCGAGTTCAAGACATTGGACCACCAGAGACCTCCCAGCCCCACATAATATCAATTGGTGAGAACTCTCCCAGAAATCTCCCTCTCAACACTAAGACCCAGCTGCATGCAATGACCAGCAAGCTCCAGTGATGAACACCCCATGCCAAACAAGTAGCAAGACAGGAACACAACCCCACTCATTAGCACAGAGGCTGCCTAAAATCATAATAAGTTCACAGACACCTGAAAACAAACCACCAGATGTGGTCCTGCCCACAAAAAAGAGAAGATCCAGGCTCACCCACCAGAACACAGGCACCAGTCACCTCCAGCTGGAAGTCTACACAACCCACTGAACCAACCTTACCCGCTGGGGGCAGATATCAAAAACAATGGGAACTAGGAACTTGCAGCCTGTGAAAAAGGAGACCACAAACACAGTAAGTTAAGCAAAATGAGAAGACACAGAAACACGCAGCAGATGAAGGAGCAAGGTAAAAGCCCTCCAGACCAAATGAAGAGGAAATAGGTAGTCTACCTGAAAAAGAATTCAGAGTAATTATAGTAAAGATGATTTAAATCTTGGAAATAGAATGGAGAGACTAAAAGAAATGTATAACAAGGACCTAGAAGAACTAAAGAGCAAACAAACTATGATGAACAACACAATAAATGAATTTAAAAATTCTCTAGAAGGAATCAATACCAGAATAACTGAGGCAGAAGAACGGAAGTGGCCTGGAAGATAAAACAGTGGAAATAACTACCATAGAGCAAAATAAAGAAAAAAGAATGAAAAGAATTGAGGACAGAGGCAGAGACCTCTGGGACAACATTAAATTCACCAACATTCAAATTGCAGAGGTCCCAGAAGAAGAAGAGAAAAAGAAAGGGACTGAGAAAATATTTGAAGAGATTATAGTTGAAAACTTCCCAAATATCAGAAAGAAAATAGTCAATCAAGTCCAGGAATCACAGAGAGTCCCATACAAGATAAATCCAAGGAGAAATATGCCAAGACACATATTAATCAAACTATCAAAAATTAAATACAAAGAAAAAATATTGAAAGTAGCAAGGGAAAAGCAACAAATAATATACTAGGGAATCCCCATAAGGTTAACAGCTGATTTTTCAACAGAAACTCTGCAAGCCAGAAAAGAGTGGCAGCATGTATTTAAAGTGATGAAAGGTAAAAACTTACAACAAAGATTACTCTACCCAGCAAGGATCTCATTCAGATTCAACTAAGAAATTAAAATCTTTACAGACAAGCAAAAGCTAAGAGAATTCAGCACCACCAAGCCAGCTTTACAACAAATGCTAAAGGAACTTCTCTAGGCAGGAAACACAAGAGAAGGAAAAGACCTACAATACCAAACACCAAACAATTAAGAAAATGGTAATAAGAACATACATATTGATAATTACCTTAAATGTAAATGGATTAAATGCTCCAACCAAAAGACATAGACTGACTGAATGGATACAATAAAAAGACCATATATATGCTATCTACAAGAGACCCACTTCAGACCTAGGGACACAAACAGACTGAAAGTGAGGGGGTGGAAAAAGATATTCCATGCAAATTGAAATCAAAAGAAAGCTGGAGGAGCAATTCTCATATTAGAAAAATTAGACTTCAAAATAAAGACTAACACAAGACACACAGAAGGACACTATATAATGATCAAGGGATCAATCTAAGAAGAAGATATAACAATTGTAAATATTTATGCACCCAATATAGGGGCACCGCAATACATAAGGCAAATGGTAACAGCCGTAAAAGGGGAAATCGACAGTAACACAATAATAATAGGGAACTTTAACACCCCACCACACCAATGGACAGATCAACCAAAATGAAAATAAATAAGGAAACACAAGCTTTAAATGACACATTACACAAGATGGACTTAATTGATATTTATAGATCATCCCATCCAAAACAACAGAATACACTTTCTTCTCAAGTGCTCATGGAACATTCTCCAGGATAGATTATATCTTGGGTCACAAATAAAGCCTTGGTAAATCTAAGAAAAGTGAAATTGTATCAAGTATCTTTTTCCAACCACAACACTATGAGACTAGATACAATTACAGGAAAAAAAAAACTGTAGAAAATACAAACATATGGAGGCTAAACAACACACTACTAAATAACGAAGAAATCACTGAAGAAATCAATGAGGAAGTAAAAAAAATACCTAGAAACGAATGACATTGAACACACGATGACTCAAAACCTATGGGATGTAGCAAAAGCAGGACTAAGAGGGAAGTTTATAGCAATACAATCCTACCTCAAGAAACAAGAAAAACGTCAAATAAACAACCTAAACTTACACATAAAGCAATTAGAGAAAGAAGAACAAAAAAATGCCCTAAGTTAGCAGACATAAAGAAATCATAAAGATCAGATCAGAAATAAATGAAAAAGAAATGAAGGAAACTATAGCAAAGATCAATAAATCTAAAAGGTGGTTCCTAAGGAAGATAAAAAAAATTGAGAAAGCATTAGACAGACTCATCAAGAAAAAAAGGGAGAAGACTCAAATCCACAGAATTAGAAATGAAAAAGGAGAAGTAACAACTGACACTGCAGAAATACAAAATATCATGAGAGATTACTACAAGCAACTCTATGCCAATAAAATGGACAACCTGGAAGAAATGGACAAATTCTTAGAAAGGTATAACCTTCCAAGACTGAACCAGGAAGAAATAGAAAATATAAACAGAACAATCACAAGCACTGGAGTTGAAACTGTGACTAAAAATCCTCCAACAAACAAAAGCTCAGGAACAGATGGCTTAATAGGTGATTTCTATCAAACATTTAGAGAAGAGCTAACACCCATCCTTCTCAAACTCTTCCAAAATATAGCAGAGGGAGGAACACTCCCAAAGTCATTCTACGAGGCCACCATCACCCTAATACCAAAACCGGACAAAGATGTCACAAAGCAAGAAAACTACAGGCCAATATTACTGATGAATATAGATGCAAAAATCCTCAACAAAATACTAGCAAACAGAATTCAACAACACATTAAAAGGATCTTACAGCATGATCAAGTGGAGTTTATCCCAGGAATGCAAGGATTCTTCAATATACACAAATCAATCAATGTGATACACCATATTAACAAATTGAAGGATAAAAACCATATGATCATCTCAATAGATGCAGAAAAAGCTTTCAACAAAATTCAACACCCATCAATGATAAAACCCTCCAGAAACTAGTCATAGAGGGAACTTACCTCAACATAATAAAGGTCATAAATGAGAAAACCACAGCCAACATCATCCTCAATTGTGAAAAACTGAAAGCATTTCCACTAAGATCAGGAACAAGACAAGGTTGTCTACTCTTATCACTATTATTCAACATTGTTTTGGAAGTTTTAGCCACAGCAATCAGAGAAGGAAAAGAACTAAAAGGAATCAAAATCAGAAAAGAAGAAGTAAAGCTGTCACTGTTAGCAGATGACATGATACTATACATACAGAATCCTAAAGATACTACCAGAAAACTACTAGAGCTAATCAATGAATTGGGTAAAGTAGCAGGATACAGAATTAATGCACAGAAACCCTTGCATTCCTATACACTAATGATGAAAAATCTGAAAGAGAAATTAAGGAAACACTCCCATTTACCATTGCAACAAAAAGAATAAAAACCCTAGGAATAAACCTACCTAAGGAGACAAAACTCTGTATGCGGACAATTATAAGACACTGGTGAAAGAAATTAAAGATGATAATTTCTATCAAACAAACAAACAGATGGAGAGATATACCATGTTCTTGGATAGGAAGAATCAACATTGTGAAAATGACTATACTACCCGAAGCAATCTATAGATTCAGTGAAATCCTTATCAAACTACCACTGGCATTTTTCACAGAACTAGAACTAAAAATTTCACAATTTGTATGGAAACACTAAAGACCCCGAATAGCCAAAGCAATCTTGAGAAAGAAATATGGAGCTGGAGGAATCAGGCTCCCTGACTTCAGAATATACCACAAAGCTACAGTAATCAAGATAGTATGGTACTGGCATAAAAACAGAAATATAGATCAATGAAACAGGATAGAAAGCCCAGAGATAAACCCACACACACATGGTCACCTTATTTCTGATAATAGTGGCAAGAATATTCAATGGAGAAAAGACAACCTCTTCAATAAATGGTGCTGGGAAAACTTGGGCAGCTATATGAAATTAGAACAGTCTCTAATACCATATAGAAAAATAAACTCAAAATGGATTAAAGACCTAAATGTAAGGTCAGACACTATAAAACTCTTAGTGGAAAATATAGGCAGAACTCTTTATGACAAAAATCACAGCAAGAATCTTTTGACCCACATCTTAGAGAAATGGAAGTAAAAAGAAAAATAAACAAATGGGACCTAGTGAAACTTAAAAGCTTTTGCACAGCAAAGGAAACCATAAACAAGATGAAAAGGCAACCCTCAGAATGGGAGAAAATATTTGCAAATGAAGCAACTGACAAAGGATTAATCTCCAAAATATACAAGCAGCTCATGCAGCTCAATATCAAAAAACAAAAACCTAATCCAAAAATAGGCAGAAGACTTAAATAGGCATTTCTCCAAAGAAGATATACAGATTGCCAACAAACACATGAAAGGATGCTCAACATCACTAATCATTAGAGAACTGCAAATCAAAACTACAATGAGGTATCTCCTCACACCATTCAGAATGGCCATCATTAAATAATCTACAAACAATAAATGCTGGAGAGGGTTTGGAGAAAAGGGAACCCTCCTACGCTGTTGGTGGGAATGTAAATTGATACAGCCACTATGGAGAACAGTGTGGAGGTTTAAAAATCTAAATATAGAACTACCATATGACCCAACCATCACACTACTTGTCATATACTCTGAGAAAACCAAAACTCAAAAAGAGTCATGTACCACAATGTTCATTGCAGCACTATTTACAATAGCCAGGATGTGGAAGCAACCTAAGTGTCCCATGACAGAAGAATGGATAAGGAAGATGTGGCACATATATACAATGTAATATTACTCAGCTATAAAAAGAAATGAAATTGAGTTATTTGTATTGAGGTGGCTGGACCTAGTATGTGCCTTACAGAGTGAAGTAAGTCAGAAAGAGAAAAACAAATACTGTATGCTAGCACATATATATGGAATCTAAAAGAAAAAAAAAAGGTTCTGAAGAAGCTAGGGGGAGGACAGGAATAAAGACGTAGACATAGAGAATGGACTTGAAGACACAGGGAGGGAGAAGGGTAAGCTGGGACGAAGAGTGTAGCAATGACATATATATAAAACCAAATGTAAAATAAATTTGTAGGGGCAGCAGCCACATAGCACAAGGATATAAGCTCGTGCTTTGTGACCACCTAGAGCAGTGGGATAGGGAGGGTGGGAGGGAGATGCAAGAGGGAGATGATATGGGGATATAAGTATACATAGAGCCGATTCACTTTTTTATACAGCAGAAACTAACACAACAATGTAAAGCAATTATTATCCAATAAATATGTTTAAAAAAATAGAGAATCCAGTTTAAAATGGGCATAGAAACTGAATGAACAGTTTTCCTAAGTAGACAAAAAAATTGTCAAAAGTTACATAAAAAAGTGCTCAACATCACTAATCATCAGGCGAACACAAATCAAATCCAAAATGAGATATCACCTCATATTTTAGAGTGGTTACCATGGAGACAAGTGATAACAAGTGCAGGCAAGGATGTGGAGAAAAGGAAATAAAGCTATCATATATTCCAGCAACCCCACTATGCATATATATCCTACGGAAATAAAAATGGGATATTGAAGACATATCTTCATTCCCAAGTTTACTGCAGCATTATTCACAATAGCCAAATAATAAAAACAACCTAAGTTTCTCTGAAGGAATGAATGGATAAAGAAGATGTAGCATATATACATATGATGAAATACTGTTCAGCTATAAGAAAGATGGAAATCTTGTCATTTTCAACAACATGGATGGACCTTGAGAATACTATGCTAAGTGAAATAAGCCAGACAAGGAGAGACAAATAATGCATGGTATCATTTATATGTGGAATCTAAAACAAAAAAAAAAAAAAAGAAAAGAAAGGTCAAGTCATAGAAACAGAGTCTGATGTGGGCTAGAGGATGAAGGAATTAGGGAGTGGTTTACTAATGGATACACACTTTCAGCTATAAGAAGAAAAAGTCTGAGTATCTGATGTAAACATGGTGAATAGAGTTTATCACACTGTAGTGTGTAATTGAAAATTGCTAAGAGAACAGAGCTTAAATGTTCTTAATAGCAACAGCAAAAAGATAAATGTGTGAGTTGGAATATCTGTTAATTAACTAGATTGGAGGAATCATTTCATATACAGGCATCAAATCATCCCGATGTACACTTTAAATATCATTTAATATATGAAATTTAATAAATGACATTTATATGTCATTTATACCTCAATGAAACTGAAGTAAAAATTAACACATTAACTTATTCTTATATTTCACCTTTTTAAAATTTTTTATAATACTTCTGTCATATTTTTAGCATTCACATTATATTTTTGTTTTCCATTTATTTAAGGGATTTATAATAGGTATTTCTTCTTAAAAACTTGTGACTTTCATTTTTAAACATGTTTGAAAATTATTGAAGTGTATGTAGTTGCTGACTTATAGGTAACTTACATGTGTGAGACCATCTCTATTTTTTTTTACATATAATGAAGTTTACTGTTCGAAAGAAATTCTCCATTCAATAAAATGGGTATTTTTCTAAAATTTGCTCTTGATAGATTTGTGAATGTACCAGCATCAAAACCAGAGCATAGCTACCCATACAAACAATATGTCTTATATCAAATAAGTAAACTGTGATGTAAATTTTGAAACATTAGATTAATAACTTCAGAGTGACTGAGGCCATTAACTGAGAGTCCATGTTGAGACATTACCAAGAGTCAAGGGAAACCTAAGGTGCATATTTGATGATCGGCTTGAGAAAAAATATTTCAATTGCTTGTAGTCTTCACCACTAAAGATTATTGATCTTTATGAGTCTTACCTATATTAGTCAGAACCATAGGAGATTGACATTTATATTAGACAAATACAGTGGAACATAAGTAATTTCATGTGGCCCAAACCAAAGATTTTCTCTAATCCTTGTTTGCATTTCTCATATCAGGTCCAAATTCTAACTATCACTGTAGTAGAGAAGTCACTTTTTCTGATAAAACAGAAGGCTAATCTTACTTTTGCAGCTCATACTCCAAGTATAACACTATTCCAGGGCTTCCCTGGTGGCACAGTGGTTAAGAATTCGTCTGTCAATGCAGGGGACACGGGTTCGAGCCCTGGTCCGGGAAGATCCCACATGCCGCAGCGCAACTAAGCCACAACTGCTAAGCACCACAACTACTGAGCCTGTGCTCTAGAGCCCACGAGCTACAACTACTGAAGCCTGCATGACTAGAGCCCGTGTTCTGCAACAAGAGAAGCCACCGCAATGAGAAGCCTGTGCACCACAACGAAGAGTAGCCCACACTTGCCTCAATTAGAGAAAGCCCATGTGCAGCAACAAAGACCCAACTCAGCTAAAAATAAATAAATAAATATTATACACACACACACACACACACACACACACACACACACACACATATATATAAAAACTATTCCAGAAAACAGATAATGTATTCTAAGGTCACTTCAAAAGAAACCCAATTGCGTTCTTAACAAGTAAAACTGTTGTATTTTTTGGTGAGGAATTATGAGGAGAAGGTTACACGTTTCTTTTATTTCCTTCTGTTATCTCTCCTTGTCTCTATCCCTCCATTCCTTCCTTTTTTCTCTCTTCTTTCCTCTTTTCTTACTTTTCTTTCTTTTCCTAACACTGTGAAAATTATACATTTCTACTCTGTACCTTAGAATCCCCATTTTTATTTTAAAGACAGGCATGATTTCTTTTCCCCTGAAGTTATAAACTTTGGCAGAGAGATAGTTACCTAGGTAACCAGCAAAATCTTATTTAAGAACTTGAAGAATTATGTTTCTTTCAGCTTGGACTTTCATTAAGAAGAATTCTTTGGAATTCAGAATTCCATGTTCCCGTTATTGTCATTACCTTTTTAAGATGACATGGTACATCTTTTTTTTTTTTTTAATTATGGAAATATTGAGAAAATTAAATGAAGTAATGCTCATTAAATGCTTACTAACATGCCTGACATATATCAAGCATTTAATACATAATACTAATTATTATTATTTTCTCACCTTAATTATGAGTTAATACAGCAAGAAAGAAAGAATAATGAATGGTAGTGTTGTTGTGTTTTCAAATTCTCTCTTCAAGTTTGCTTCTCAGAAGCAAAACCTTTCAGTCTAGTGTCTGAAATAAGCTCATGCCTGTCTTTAAGACAATATGTTTTGGTAAAGAAACTACTCCATTTGGAGTCAAAGTAAGATTTCCTTAGGCATTAGCCACTAACTTACTCTTAGATCATAAGTAAGTAATTCAGCATTTCTGAGAAAATGCCTTAGAATGGGGATAATGGTGTCAGATCCTCTGTCTACTTGAAGAATTATAATAAATGTCTCAAGAAATGATAGATGAGAAACTTCTTTCTAATCTCAGTTTTACATGTTAGTTGCTATGTCTGTCTCAAATTGGACTTTATGAAAGGTTACAATTTTTGCCAACCCATCTTTTTCTCACCACTTCTTTTAAAAGTAGATCAAAGTTCACCCAGAAGTCCTAGGTGACTTACTCAAAAAGGAGGTGACTTGTCTCATTATTCATAACCTTGCTTCACTTACTCTTATGTGGTTCTGCTGTGATTTTTTTTAGATCTAACATGAATTTTACTTTGCACAAGGAAAAGAGTAAGTCCTTATAACCAGCCTAAAATTGTACAGTTGCTTGATATTTTCCTTTTCTCTTCTACATTTCTAAATTCCTCTATTTCAAATTATTTCCAATTCATATATATTCTTTATATATATATATATATATATATATAATTTTTCTCTTTTCTCTCCTTTATCAGACTGGAAAATAATTAGTCTTTTTGCAAGATAATTGCCTTTAATAGAATCCACTGTTAGTTTTCTACTTCAAATGTGTCAATGAGTAGGAAAACAAACAAAAAAAATAACCTTAAAAGAACTCACAGCTAAGGCTTAAATTGACATTTAATCTTTATTAACAACATGTTAACTTCAAGATAGTATCCAGCACAGTTCTATGCTTCAAATGACCTTCCTACCCTCATTCACCTAAAGAACTTCCATTCATATTAAAATTTCTGTTCAGGTTGGATGTCCTCTTAAGTTTTCCTTACAACTCCAGACAGATCTAATTATGTTGTGTTCTTACTATTGTGGAACTTATTACAACTTCTCTTATTAGAAGTATTGCCATGCATTGATGTATCTGTTTCTTTTCCCCACTTCTAGAGTTCTTCATATATCCTTAAGTCTTCTAACCTAAAGTGAGAACTTTCTTAATGAAATTTTAAATTTACGCCAAAATATACACACAGACGACTGAATTTAACTTGGTTGTAACTTAGTTAATGCTTGTTTTCATAAGGTATACTCAATTCAAAAACAAAGAAAATCATATTAAAGAAATGCATAAGTGTCAGAATTCTCAGAAACATAGCAGTTAACAAAGAAACAAGTCTGACAGGTCGGGGATGATTATAGGCAACAACAGAACATTCCTATTTTCATCATCCCACTCTTCCAGGCTCTTTCAACTCTCCTTTGAAATGACCTCCTTTTGAGATGAGATACTCAGTCAACACTCTTTTTTGTCACAAGTTAGTCTTTCTACTGAAACTATTAAATCAAGTGCCAAACAAAATGCTAAATTTTGAAGGTATAATTCTTCCTCATATTTCAATGAAACAAAACTGTCAATAATTATGCCATGCAAGGAACAAGACAAGGATGCCCACTCTCACAACCATTATTCAGCATAGTGTTGGAAGTTCTAGCAACAGCAGTCATACAAGAAAAGGGAAAAAAAGGAATACAAATTGGAAAGAAAGAAGTAAAACTGCCATTGTTGGCAGATGACATAACACTATACATAGAAAATCCTAAAGGTACCATTAAAAGCTACTGGAATGTATCAATAAATTTTGTAGTTGCAGGATACAAAATTAATATACATAAATAGTATATTTATATATATAGTGCTTATATACACTAACAACAAACTATCAGAAAGATAAATTAAGAAAACAATTCCATTCACAGTCACATCAAAGAAATAAAATGCCTAGGAATAAATCTACTGAAGAGGTAGAAGACCTGTACTCAGAAAACTATAAGACATCAATGAAAGAAACTGAAGATGATACAGACAGATGGAAAGAGATACCATGTTCATGGACTGGAAAAAATAATATTGTTAAAATGATCATACTACTCAAGGCAATCTACAGATTCATTGCAATCCCTGTAAAAACACAAACAGCATTCTTCACAGAATTAGAACAAATAATCCTAAAATTTGTATGGAAATACAAAAGATCCTGACTAAATAAAACAATCCTGAGAAATAAGAACAAAGCTGGAGGTATCAAACACCTTGATTTCAAACTATACTACAAAGCTACAGTAATCAAAAGAGTATAGTACTGGCACAAAAACAGACACATAGACCAATGGAAAAGAATAGCAAGCCAAGAAAAGAACCCACACTTATATGGGCAATTAATCTACAAGAAAGGGGCATGACTATACAATGGGGAAAAGACAGCCTCTTCAATAAACAGTGTTGGAAAATTGGACACCTACAAGCAAACAAATGAAAATGGACTACTCTTTCACATTATGCACACAAAAACATTGAAAATGGATTAGACTTAACTGTAAGACCTGAAATCATAAAACTTCTAGAAGAAAACATATACTATAAGCTCTATGGCATAGGTTTTAATAATAATTTTTTGGATATGTCTCCTCAGACAAGGGAAACAAAAGCAAAAATAAACAAATGGGACTACCTGAATCTAAAAAGCATTTGCATAGTGAAGGAAACTATCAACAAAACTAATAGGCCACCTAATGAATGGGAGAAGATATTGGCAAATAATATATCCAATAAGAGGTTAATATCCAAAATTTACACAGAACTCATACAACTCAACATCAAAAAAGCAAACAACCTGATCAAAAAGTGGACAAAGAATCTGAATAGACATTTTTCCCAAGAAGATGCAGATGGCCAACAGGCACATGAAAAGATGCTCAGCATCACTAATCATCAGGGAAATGAAAATCAAAACCACAATGAGATATCACCTCAAACCTATCAGAATTGCTATTATCAAAAAAGACAACCAATAACAAGCTTTGGTAAGAATGTGAGAAAAGGGAACTGTTGGTGGGAATGTAACTTGGTAAAATGACTATAGAAAAGAGTGTGGATGTTCCTCAAAAAATTAAAAATAGAACTACCATATGACCAGCAATTCCACTTCTTAGTATTTATCCAAAGAAAACAAAAGCATTATTCATTGTAGATTTATTTATATTAGCCCAGATATGAAAGCAACCTAAGTGTCCATCAACAGAGGAATATATAAAGAAGATATGATATATATCTATATCTATCTATCTGTCTATATATGTATATATATATATATATATACCCACAATGGAATATTTTTCAGCCACAAAAAATTAACTCTTGCCATTTGAGAAAACATGGATGGACCTAGAGTTATGATGCCAAGTAAAATAAGTCAGACAGATAAAGACAAATTCTATATGATTTTGCTTATATGTGGAAACAAAACAAATGAACAAACATAACAATACAGAAACAGAGTTATAGATACAGAGAACAAACAAGTGGTTGCCAGAGAAAGCAATAGGTGAGGGAGATCAAGAGGTACAAACTTCCAGTTACAAAATAAATGAGTCAAGGGGATGAAATGTATGGTGTGGGGAATATAGTAACTCTGTAATATTTTTGTATGGTGGCATATTGTAACTAGACTTATTGTGGTGATAACTTGTAATGTGTAGAAATATCTAATCACTATGTTGTGTAACAGGAACTAACATAGTGCCTTAGGTCAATTTCAAAAGCAAACAAACAAGCAAACAGAAAAAAAGATCAGATTTATGGTTACCAGAGGCAGGGGGTAGGGGGAGGAGGAATTGGATGAAGGTGGTCAAAAGGTACAAACTTCCAATTATAAGATAAATAAGTATTAGGGATATAACATACAACATGATAAATACAATTAACACTGCTGTAATGTTATATATGAAGGTTGTTAAGAGAATAAATCTTGAGCATTCTCATCACAAGGAAACTTTAAAAAAATATTTCCTTACCTTTTAATCTATATGAGATGATAAATGTTCACTAAACTTAATGTGATAATCATTTCATGAAGTATTGTAAGTCAAATAATTATGCTGTACATCTTAAGCTTATAAAGTGTTGTAGGTCAATTTTATCTCAATAAAACTGGAATAAAAAATAATAATGTCATTCATTAATAATTTATACCATATTTGAAAGAGAAGAAAAATAACTACATTTAACGTGTTTCTTCTAATTGAATAAATATTTATTTTTTCTAATCGTTAATTTGTAAATGTATTGATTTTTTCTTCAAATATTATAGCCACTGAGAGCAAAGAATAAAAATATTGAATCTTTACACAATTTGTTAGGTTCTATTAATTATTTTGTGAAAACAAAGAGAGGCTTGGAGTGATTCCAGCAGTGTACTAGAGGCAACTCACTTGCAATAGCCAATTGGTAAATATTCAGAAAGTTTTCAAGCTACCATTAATATTTAATTCATCCAGTATTGGAATATTTAAACCCAGTATCAGTGAACACTATAAATTAGGGTTTTTAAAATTACGCATTCGGTTTGGTTTACCAGAACACCACTGTTAATCACCAACTCAAAGTGTGAAATCAGAGCACCTCTTAATTAGCATGTAAAGATTATCATCTCTTAGAGGCAGAGGGCAAGATATTTGAGGCTGAGGCCGTGAATTAATTATAAAAGTAGGTGAGCTCCAGAAAGGTGAATTCTCAAACCTAACAAGTCTGTCACCTCAGTGTCAGAGCCTTGATTGGAAAGGAGTGAGATATTGATATTCATAATAGGGACATCTGGCTAAACCACTCAAAAATACTGAGTTCCTCTAGAATATGTTTATGAGGGCAATCCTCTGGCCCTCCTGATGTGGTCTGGTCCTTCTGGGTAAAGATATAGATACTGCATCCAAGATCAGACATGATCAGAACTAGAGAGTGGTAAGTGAATTGGATCACTGTTTCCCACTGTCATGTGTCTACTTTCACACCACCTTTCCTGTAAAGTTTGTCTGTTGATTCTACGCAATGTTATGCAAGGTCTGTGTCAGTGGAGGTGGTCCCGACTTTCATCACTGGATCAACAATGCCTCTCACTTAGCTCACCCCTGTACCTTCATAGGGGCTCCTGTGGCCAGCTGACCAAGACAGGGAAAGGTCAAGCGTGGGTCAGGGACAGATCTGCTCTGTTTGTATGTACATCCTGAGAGTAAGCACTATATTATGGCAGACTGATTCTGAAAGATATCCATGATGGGGAATTCTTTCAAAGGACAGTGAACCTGGTCATTAAATTTTTGTTGAAAGAGAAATAAGCCAAAGTAAGGATATATAAATGGACTATAGATAGTATATACATAGTAGGATACATATATGTATCAGACTATGTATATATAAAACAAGGAAATGGGCTAACGTGAAGTGTGACTGTGGATAATAACAAATCCCAACATTTGGAGTTGGTAACCTGGAGATCCAGAAGAACCAAGGGCATAGTCCAGGCTGAAGACCAGCAGGCTCCAGATCCAAGAACTGCCAATGTTTCAGTTCAAGTCCAAAAGCAGGAGAAAACTGATGTTCCAACTTGAAAGCAGCTGGGCAGAGGAATTCCCTCTTACTCACATGAACGACAGTCGGTTTGTTCTTTTCAGGCCTTCAATTCCCTGGATGGGGCCCACCCACATTAGGGAGTACAATCTGCTTTACTAAGCTGATGTATTCAAACGTCAAACTCCTTCAGAAACACCCTCACAGACCCAACTAGAATAATGTTTGACCAAATGTGTCTGCAGCCCCTGTCCCAGTCAAGTTGACCACAAAAAATTAAGTATAACATTTTCTTAACCCCACATCCTCCTTTAATTTTTCCCTGTTTCACTTCTACACAACACAACCACAATCCTCAAAAGAGATAACTATACTTACTGTCTTCATTTTCACACCTCACATTCATTCCCTTTCCCATTAATGTCTACTTTCATTCCCAATATTCCATTTTGCTTTCTTGAACCTTAGCAGAAACATATTCCTCTATCAGGCTCTTAAGTGTGGGATTCATCAAAGTTCAATCCTGGCCTTCTTTAATCTCTCCTCTATAATCTCTTCCAAGGTAACCTAAACACAAACAACTGCCAAATTTATAACCATTTTTCCCTTGGCTTTCTCAAAGTCATGACAAAATTAACATGTTTAAAATTGAAACCAGGAACAATATCTGCTTCCTTTCATCAACCTGTCAACACTTAACAATAACCATACCATCCTCTGGTATTCTCAATCTCAGTGACTGATTCCACCATCTTCTCATCTTGCAAAGCCACAAACCTTAAGGACATCTCTGATATCTCATTCTTCCTCAACAATGAATTCAATTATTTATCAAATCATGTTTATTTGATCCCTATGTATATTTCAGATCCTTGTCTACTCTATTTCTATTACCACTCATTTAACATATTTTCTGCATTTGCCATTGAATTGGCCTCCCTGCCAATTCCACTGTGTGTCCACTTTAAAATATTCTTCATGAGACATACAGGTGGCCAAAAATCACAAGAAAAGATGTTCAACATCACTAATTATCAGAGAAATGCCAATCAAGACTACAATGAGGTATCACTTCATGCCAGTCAGAATGATCATCATCAAAAAGTCCACAAAAAATAAATGCTGGAGAGGGTGTGGAGAAAAGGGAACCCTCCTACACTGTCGGTGGGAATGTAAATTGGTACAACCTAGACTATGGAGAAGAGTATGGAGGTTCCTTAAAAACTAAAAATAGAGCTACCATATGATCCAGCAATACCACTCCTGGGCATATATCCAGAGAAAACGATAATCCAAAGAGATACATGCACCCCAATGTTCACTGAAGCACTATTTACAATAACCAAGAGATGGAAGCCACCTTAATGTTCATCAACAGATGAATGAATAAAGAAGATGTGGTACATATACAATGGAATATTACTCAGCCATAAAAAGAATGAAATAATGCCATTTTCAGCAACATGGATGGACCTAGAGATTATACTAAGTGAAGTTAGTCAGACAGAGAACAACAAATATCATATAATATCACTTATGTGGAATCTAATTTTAAAAAAATGATACAAATGAACTTATTTACAAAACAAAAACAAACTTACAGATATTGAAAACCAACTCATGGTTCCCAAAGGGGAAACGTGGCAGGGGAGGGATAAATCAGGAGCTTGGGATGAACATACACACACTACTATATATAAGATAGATAACCAAAAAGGGCATACTGTATAGCTCAGAGAACTCTATATTCTGTGATAACCTATATGAGAAAAGAATCTAAAAAAGAATGAATATATGTATATGTGTAACTGAATCACTTTGCTGTACACTTGAAACTAACAAAATATTGTAAATCAACTATACTCCAATAAAATTTAAAAAATAAGATATAGTAAAATATTCTTCATGTTGTAGCCAGAATGATAGTTTAAATTGAAAACCATATAAATGGCTGGAGTGTTTTTTTTCCTATTTATATGTTTTTGTACTTTATATATATGCATACAACTAATTTCTCTCTATATGTGTGTATATACATATATATATACATATAATTGTCTCATTATGTGCTATTCACTGTGCTAGTTATTGGAATTTCAAATGTGAACAAGATAAAGACCTGCCCTTAAGTAGATCCAGTGAGAGAGCAAGGCTGGTGAACAGCCAGTTTCAGTGTTGGGTGATAAGAGCTGTTATAGAGGACAGCCTGGAATCACAGAAAGGGCACTCAGTCCATTACTGAGCATTCAGGGAAGGCTTTCAGGAGGAGGTGACTTTCAAGCTGAAGAAAACAGAAGAACATGGATGGCCATAGTTGTGGTTAGGGAGATGAGTTGGGTCACGTGGTTAGGGATCTTTGTTTGCTACACTAAGGAACTTAGAATTGTTTTCCAGGTGCTTATGAGAATTAAAAATAGTCTATTGAATAACTACCAATGACGATATTAGTTTTCATACTTATACACACATTAAGTATCACAAAACACTTCCAAACATATTGTCATTTAAGCTTCAACATGGCTTTACCAATGTCAAAACATTTTTTTTCAAGAGCCTATAGCACACAGAAGGTTAGAGTGAGTAAATGTCAGAATCCAGAATAGCGCAGTTCAATCCACTTTTTCTATAAACAGGATATAAAATTCTGTCATTCTAAATAGACCTCATTGATATAATACTGTGTAAAAACGGCCCAAGTATTAAAGGGAAATATTATTTGTCTCTTCAAGGATATTTAAAACCTTAACTTTTAATTTAAATGTTGATTATATTGTAGTGAACCATTTAGGAAATAGTCAACTTTTAATGATACCAGGTGGATCATCCTAATTCCAGATTAACTACATCCCACTGACACAATTTCTTCCCCACCCTGCTGCCACCTGTCTGGTACCAAACCCGCTCAGCTGTGGAAACTGACAGCTGGTTCTTCACGGGGGGAGTGGCGGGAGCAGGCATCAGGTGAAAATGACTCATTAGCAATGAAATGGAAAAAATGTGCAGACTTCCCTGCGGACATTTTGGATGATGCACAGTTCTTTTTTCTAAGGCTTATCTCTCTCTGCTCAGTTGAGGGTTAATTGCAAAATAATAATAATATATTTAATTTTTAAAAGTTTCTGAAATTACTATGATGTGATGCCATCAGATTTAATTAATTTATTTACGTTTCCTCCACACCAGTAAGGTTTCCATTTGGACGTGAATCGTACGGGCCAAAAGAAAAATACCCTAACGTTTTGGCTTTCTGTGCATTTCCAGGGATACTGCATTGGAAAGAACCCTGGGACTGGGAGTTGGCATACTGAATTTTAGTCATTCATTAGCTACACAGAATCATATAGTTCTCTGAACTCCTCTGGACATGAGACTGTACATGAAGAAAAGAGAATTTAATGGGCAGAGTGATTGAATTATGCTTAATTATAGATTTTTATCTCTTTCCTGTTTCCTTTAGTTTTATTTACTTGAAGTTATTAATAGATTACTTATTTTTCTCAAATATCTATTTTATACTTGTCGATTTCTATACTGTTTAAAGATCTTTTCATTGTGTCTATGAAATATTTGAAATATCAACAAAGTTTTATACTTGATTTTTCAAAAATGGAGTTTTCAGAAAAGAGCAAAGACAGCTCAATTTTCATGAAATTAAAAATACAGACTTTTGGGGCTTTCCTGGTGGCACAGTGGTTGAGAGTCTGCCTGCCGATGTAGGGGACATGGGTTCGTGCCCTGGTCCGGGAGGATCCCATATGCCGTGGAGCGGCTGGGCCCGTGAGCCATGGCCGCTGAGCCTGCGTGTCCGGAGCCTATGCTCCGCAACGGGAGAGGCCACAACAGTGAGAGGCCCGCGAAGAGAAAAAAAAAAAATACAGACTTTTTACAAAAACTTCTCATATGCTATAAAATATCAATGATTGAAACATTCACAGAAAATTTTCTTATAATGAGTTAATTGTTGTTACAATGTCTCCTAAATGCACTTTCAACTATGGAAATTAATCATGTTTAGCTAAAGATTTTTTCCCATTTCTAAGACCAAAATGATAGCAACACTAAAATGATTAGAAAGTAGCTTAATATACAAAAGAGAACTGTCAGTGCACAGTGGCTTCCTGATAGTAAATAGTAATGTGTGCCTTTTAAGATCTTGGTTCTGGAGAATATGTCCAAATGTTAGTGACACACTGATATGCCAAGAATAACCCTGGAAACAACAAGAGAAACTGGCAGAGCTCCTAAAATAAACTTTTCTAAAACCACATCTCACCTTTTATCATTTGAACTCCTTTCTCACATACGTGTCTTTTCTCCTTTCTCATTTCCTGACAGCCTGAAGCTCTGCCATTAGTAGCAGCCACTAGAAGTCATACTGTTACATCTGTCACCATTAGTTAAGAATACCATCCAACTTCAAGAAAACTAGAATCTTTTTCCTTTAGTCATTTTTGCTTCCCCAGTGACGGGTCAAAAAGGTTGCCTATAGCAAGTAACTAAGCACAGAATTGCTTGTTGAAATATTCCATTTCACGAAACCAAGAACTCCCAGACAAACCTTGTTACTGCCGTTTGTCACACATTTACCGCACGTATCTTCTACCTTGAAAAAACTCTTATCTCCCCTAAGTCCAATGTCATGGAACAGAACTGTTTTTCAGACACCACAGCAAAAATCTTCACAAACCAGACAGCAGGCTGAAGTCAGTTTTTGTAGACTTTATTCTCTTAGGGCGTTGTGAATCTGTGAGAGCAACTAATGCTGAAAAAGGTCTTTCGTGCCTTCCTAACACTGGCACTGCAGCTGTTAGCACTTTTGGTGTCAAGGTGCAAATGTCATGAAGGTACTGTCAGTAAAGTAACACCCATGAAAATCAGCCTGGCAGTCTGGCTGGCCGCCAAAGCCTGTAATCATCTCGTTATATGCCGCTTGGAGCTGAACTTCTGTTATCCCTGTTCCCTCCAATTGCTCTTAATTGAAGCAGAGGGATTTGCTTCACATCAATAGAATGAAAGGGTATTTTTAGATTCTTTAAAAGTGTAATTTCAAAACTGAAGACTAACTGAGGTGCTTAGAATATTATGGTTCAGCTTTCTGTAATTCATAAACGTGTGTCATGGGAGGAAACAGCTTGAATAAAAATGTGTTACCCAGTTCCCCAACCCAAGTCTTCTGTGAAGAGAGTACAATTGAAAACTTCTTCAAACAGATGAAAGATGTACAACACATGATGTTTATTTTGATAACTCTATGAGTTCTAATTGGAGAAAATTGCCCAGATATAAGTAGAAATGACTAATCAATGAAGTGATTTCTTAGTCTTTAAGAAATTCTAGAATTTATTACAAAAAATGTATAAAAAATTTACTATATCTTGTCTTTCCTAAGATTCTCTGATTTGATTTTGGTACAATGCCATAACAGCTAAGGGGCAGTGGGAAGATGCATTTTCCCAGGGATAGGAATCCAGGGATTTGAAGATCAACAAACTGCTTGGCATCATCAGTTACTTTACGATTTGCAGTTATCATCAGCTTTACTCTTGATATGGTAATTTACTAACCTATTTGTCAGCATTAACAGAGGGATCCCTTTGGCCTTGGAGTAAAGCTTGTGGACAATTTTTCTGGAGACATCTGCCACCAGAGCACATAATCAGAAAATAAGAATAACCCATCTAGAAAAAATGGCATATGTTCCCTTTCTATTCCAATTCAAAGGACAATGTCACAGGCATTACTTTCCCAAATCTGTACTTCTAGGTATATACATATGTACACACATTCCCATGAGGTACAAATCTCTATCATTTGTATCAGTCTATCAAAACGGCTTTGCTAAGGTTACAGTAGCCTTCTAATTAAAAGAAATAATTATGAAAAAAATCACTGGCTTGCAGTATATGTTCAATCAATGCAGTCCTCTTCACTCTAATTATCAACAACAGTGGCCTATTTCTGGGATTTATCTTCCAAACTTCTATCTAATCAGTATACCCATATAGACATCTTGCAGACCTCTCAACCTTATTATTTTCATACCACCACAAAACTTTTACTTTTTCATCATTAGCCCCTTTTCCTATGGCTTTTTCATTCAAGCAGTTCCTTGGCAAAAGCAAAATAAAATATAAAGCATCATTTTCCTTGACACATTTTTTATCCCGACTAAACATTTACTATATTCTGCAATTGCAACTCAAAAATAGGTGCCAAATCTGAACCTCTTTTTCATCCTCAATACTAAAGTTCAGCCTGGGGGGTTTCTAACTTGGGCAACAGTAGTGGCCTCTTAACATTTTCTTCCCATCCCTCTTTCTCTTACTACTTCAATGTGCCCCGTCCTTTAAACTAAAGCCTGTTTGCTTCAGTATAAACAAATCTACAGTGCCACACTTATGAACAGAGGCATCTGTAGACTTCCCTTTGCCAAAAAATAATGTTCAGAATCCTTACCCTGTGGCTAATAGTCTATTTTTTCCAGCTTCATTAACTGATAGTACCCCTATGCTCACTGAACTACTCACCATATCAAATGCTTTTATTTTTCCTTGACGTAAAATGTACTCTTCGCTCTGCTTCAGGTAGACATCATCTTCCCCACCCTTCATTACTGTGCTGCTCAAAGTATGGTCTGCAGAACACCAGCATCAGCACTGCCTGGGAGACTATTAGAAATGCAGAATCTCAGGCCCACCCCAGGCTACTGAATCAGAATCCCCCGTTTTACAAGAACCCCACTTTTTATTATACACAATAAATATTGTCTCTTCCATGAGGCCACTCTCTTTCTTATCTTCCCACTATATTCTTTTCACATCCTACCATGGTGCACATGCTGAAGCATTCTGGATATTTTAATTACACTTGGACACTCCTTCACTTCCTTTTCTTCCTCCTCTCTTCTCTCATTTTCTCCTCCTCCTCCCTCTTTTCTCCTTTTCCTACTCTCCTTCACTTCCTATTGTTAATAGCAGCAGTAGTAGTAGCTGTTGCATTAACATATACCTCTGGCTGTGGGCCAATTAACTGCTCAGAATTTTTTCTTCCAATTTGAATTTCCTTCCAATCTTGTTCCAGTGAAAGTTGGGTTTTCTTTTTTTTTGCCCAGAAATTAAATACTCTTTCTTGCTGTTTGATGATGAAAGTAAAACTAACCTTTACAAACATTGTCACCATTGAACCAGTGAAAGTAGTTATATGTAATGAGATGCTGTATTTCCAACTGTACATGGTATGAGAGAGCCATATTCATAAAATGAAACAACAATTCAAAATTTTTCACGTGGTAGAATAATAGTATATACTCTTTCTATCAAACTATATCTGTATAGTTGTAATTTTTATTAGAAGGGCAACTGTGGATTGCTAAAATATTTCAATTGCTTAAAATATTTTATAAAACGTACATTGAGAAGCTATGCATACCTTTGAAACTGGCATTATTCAATTTATAAATATTTGTTGACTATCTGGATCTTGAAATTTGCTTATACATTGTCAAATGGTTTTCACATATCATCTAGTTCTGACCTCTTTTGGCCTAATATGGGTTCACATCCATTTTCTGGCTCATGTTCCCAGATACCTAAGAGCAAGACAGTCTTCACCATTCTTCTATTTGGAGCCAAGCACATGTTCATTTTGGAATATCTTCTTATGGACAAATTCTTTATTGAGTGAACAAAGTCTGGGCTATGACCAAGTCTGAAGTATATAAAATTATGGCACATTTTTGCAAACATAATATTTACTAATCTAGATGTAAATTATTAGATCATATCTTTGCTTTTCAGTTGTCTTGATCATTAAAGGCACAATTTAAATGGGCTTTTGTTAGATGGCCTTTACAATAAAGATACACAAAATTACTGAATATTAATTACATGTGAATCAATCTTTTCAAATTTTTCTTTGAAAATGTAAACTTTAATTTGTTGCAATATGCTTTATATCACATGCAGGGTCTGTGTTCTGTGGTAAAGTAAATTCACATAAGCAAGAAGGATTCCCATAAAATACTAAATAAATCAGTTTGTCCTCTCTTTCAACAGGTGAGAATTTTCCTGCTGTTTCAATGCTAACACCTTCTTAGCACATTTTTAGCTGTCTATAGAAATCTTCAGTCTAGAATAAATTAGTGGATGAACGTGATCTCAGAAATTAAATATTCAAATAGAAAATGGATTAATAAGACCACCTTTATAGCCAAAGAAATGAAGATCTGTGTCAAACTACAAATAATTCAAGCTAAAAATGGCTCACAATGATTTATATATTTCAAGTTAGTTTGCTTTTACTCCTGAATAATGACCTACATTTATGAAATTATTTTGCAAGTGTGATCCTATATGCTTATTGTTAAATCTTATTTGGTTTACATTTGATGCCTATTCATTGAGCTTAGTATCCCAGAGTAAAGAGCACTAGTAGAAAAACAACAAGAAAAATCCTTGAAACCTTGACTGATGTGATGATACCTGAGAGAAAGGCTAGTCTGACTATAGAAATTTAGGGGAAGTATGATTCCAAATAGTTCTGGTGCTCCACTCCTTTTATCTCTTCCTTATGCTCTGTTCTCTTTCTACCAAATCCACTCTCTTTTTTTCCTGCCTGTGAATAGAATGACTGCAAACATTAAAATCTTATTTCCTTCTCTTCTTAACAGAAGACCTGCAATTGCATCTCCATTCTTCTGATTGCTTTTTGCCATTTAATTGTTGAAGGACTTAGAACAAAACCTTAATTTCTCTGAATTGCTTTGTTTTTTTCCCCATTTATCATATAAGATTTCTTTGAGAATATAATAACGATGATTATTGAATACTTACTAATTGCTGTAAAGTGTTCTCAGAAAATCACTTACACTATTTAAACGATGCCTCACAACAATCCTAAGTAGAAAGGCCAAATAATTTATCAACACCATACAATTCAAGGTAAGCAGACTGAGTAGAGCTCATTTCCTTAACTTCCAGGATATTTCATAATGCCTTGTGCTGAATGTGAAGGAAGGATGTTATAATAGAAACTATTAAGTATCATATGGCAGAAAAAATGCATTTCCTGAAACTTACACATTGTGTGAAACACTATATTTAATCTTCTATATTTATCTATATTTAATGTCCTATATTATCTATATTTAATGTTCACAACAACAAAAAAGTAATAAGTCATCATTATGATCTTTAACATATAAAGAATCTAAGGCTCATGGAGGGTCTATAATTTACCTCAGGTCAAAAAAGCAAGTATGTGGCAGGATCATTTTTCAAAATAATATATGCTGTCTTTAATCCAGGCACATCATATTACATCTTTTTTGCTCTCGAGCCTCATCATTCCATTGCAATTTTTGAGGAAGCAAATGATATATATGTTACTATCATGTATTATTTATTTATTTTTTTGTTTTGCTTTTGTCTGTTGGATTGATATAAAATAGGTACTCAAATTTTACTGAAACATATTTTCTCTACTGCATTTCTGATACTTCATTTCAGATGATGCAGACCTGATCACAGTCAAATAATGAGTTGATAGCCTCTTGGAATTTCTCTCCCGGCTGAAAGGCAGTGGCAGTCAACAAAACAGCCATCTGTCGTGATGTCTTCAGAGACAGTGGTTTAGGAGATATAAATTCTCTGAAGAGAATTTTGCAACAAGGTATATCTCTAAAGAGTAAACAGGATTAAGAAAATAATTTCAGATAAAGATAAGAAGCTAAAAGAAAATATTTCTTAATATTTCTTCAGGGTTTTGAGAATGATCAGAGAACTAAATGTACTGGAATATTATATGAACAACTAAGATTATGGTCAATTTTAATACTATAATAAACTAGCATGAAGAATAAAGTAGAATTGCCCTAAAATTACAATGCTATTAATTTCGAGACTTAGACTTTTTGAAAGGGCCTATATTTTAAGAACCACTAAAAATAAGTTTAACTTTAGCTCATTTTATACATTTGGAAAATATAAAAATAAGAATGTTTTGTTTTTAATAAAAAGAGTACCCAAGGGACAAATTTGAGAAGGGTAGTGTGATGAGCTCTTTGAACTCTCTCCCTAGTGAAACAACAAGCATTGATGAAAATCATTTAAAAAAGTGTTTGTAAGTCTTTGGAAATTGTCCTAAGAGCACACAAAAAATGAATAAATATTTATTCAAGGAAATCTACTATATCTGTGTTAGAGGTGTCAGAGTCTGTGGTACTCGAGCCATAACTTGCTCCTTCAATCTATCCCTCCTATCCACCTCCTCCACCTGCTGCACAGTGACGAAAAGCTGTACTCTGATGGGTATGGCCAAGAAAATGGGAGGTCAATACAATGCTGAAACCAAAATCTGAAAATGGCATTATAAGGAGATATATATATATATATATATATATATATATATATATATATATATATATAAAATACAAAAATGGGCTTCGTAAATGTGGACACAAAATTCTCTGACATAAAATTAGCAAAGCAAATCTAGCAACATATAAAAAACATAGTATATTAGTATATCATGACACATTAGGACATAAATATATAGTGTATTGTAGCACAGTAAGAATGAAAGCTAGATGAATTTCCTACTTAAAAATGAATCAAACTAATTAATTAATAGAATAAAGGAGGGAAAAGGCGTATGCTCATCTTAATAGACAAGGAAAAATGTCTGATGAAATTCAACCAAAGGAGAATTAACAAATTGTGACATATTTTCATAAATAACAATAAAAACTTCTGATACATACAATAGAATGAGCAAATGTCAAATGTTATTGTAAGGAAAATTACAAGATGCAAAAGTATATACTCTATGATATCATTTTTATTAATATCAAGAACAGGGAAAACTCATATATGGGGATATAAATCAGGAAGTTGTTACCTACTTATAGTGAAAATTGAATATAAGTATAACAAGTGTACTTCTCAGGTTATGGAAATATCCTATACTTTGATTGGGATGGTAGTTACATAGGTGTATATGTTTTTCAAAATTAATTAAAACATACAGTTATGACAAATGAATTTAATTGTATGTAATGTAACTCAACACAAATAAAAGGGTAAAGAGGGGCAAAAAAAAGATAAATTGTATTATGAAAAAATTTTCTAACATAACAATACCATAATTTTGTTCCATGGCTATATCATTACTTAGGAGTGTCCTGTTGTTGGACATATATCTCACACCCAGTTTTTTGAGATTTTTAAATTATGCTGTTATAAATGTCTTTCTGAAACCACATTTGTTTACAGTTTATAATATTTCCTTGGGAGTCAGTGCCTAAGAAGTTGAAAAATTTTATATTTTATTTATTTTTTATTTTTATACAACTTTTAAAAGTTACTTTCCATTTAAAGTTATTACAAAATATTGGCTATATTCTCTGTGTTGTATAATGCATCCTTATAGCCTATCTTATACACAATAGTTTGTACCTCCCACTTCCTTACCCCTGTTTTGCTCCCCCCCATGGTAACCACTAGTTTGTTCTCTTTATCTGTGAGTCTGCTTCTTTTTTGTTATATTCACTAGTTTGTTGTATTTTTTAGATTCCACATATAACTAATATCATCTAATATTTGTCTTTCTCTGTCTGACTTATTTCATTTAATATAATGCCCTTCAAATCCATCCATGCTGTTGTTTCAAACAGAAAAATTTCATTTTTTGTGGCTGAATAGTATTCCATTGTGTGTGTGTGTGTGTGTGTGTGTGTGTGTGTGCGCGTGTGTATATATACACACATACATATATATATCATATCTTCTTTATCCATTCATATGTTGATGGACATTTAGTTTGTTTCTATACCTTGGGAATTGTAAATAATGCCTCTATGAACTTTGAGGTGCATGCATCTTTTGAATTAAGTATTTTTGTTTTATTCAGATAGATACTAAGGAGTGGGATGGGTGGATCATATGGTAGTTCTATTTTTAGTTTCTTGAGAAACCTCCATACTATTTTCCACAGTGACATTTTCCACAGAACTAGAGCAAATAATTTTAAAATTTGTATGGGGACACAGAAGTTGAAAAATTTTAAATCTCTTTATGCATATTACCAAATTGCTTTAGGAAATTACTATATTGATTTGCTATATTACTATATTAATTACTATACTGATTTATAACTTTACTATACATTTCTCTCTCTAGATCTATAGATCTAAAATTATACATATAATATACAAGTACATAGACGTGTATTCACAGCTTTTGAGGTATAATTGATATACACTAAACTGTACACATTTAAATTATAGAATTTTATGAGTTGTGTTATATGTATACATCACTGAGGCCATAACCTCAACCAGATAATGAACATTTTCAATGCCCTTAAAAGTTTCCTTATGTCTCTTTGTAATGTCATTACCAGGTAACTGCGGATCCACTTTCTGATATTATAGATTACTTTGTATTTTATAGCTTTCTCTATAATAGAATCATTTGCTATGATCTATTTTTGTCTGTCTTTCACTCAGCACAATGATTTTGAGATTAATCTATGTATTTATTTCTGAATATAATTATATAAAACAATTGTTTGCTGAGTATTATTATATAAAACAATGGATTGCTGGCATTTGACAATAACCAATGTAGGATTTTTTAGAGAGGTGAGTGTGAGTGCACAAAACAAGTACCACTTTCACCTATATCTTGAGATATTTCTGGGATTTGGTGTAGGGAGGTAGAGCCCAAACAAGAAGCAATGGTCTTGATAAATATGGAAGATACATCTTATATGTTGGGGCTGCCACAACTTACAAGATGGTGATTGGAAGAGCAGGGTCCTGAAAAAGGGGAGTTGTTTATAGAGTACCCCATATATTTGTATGGAAATACTTCTTGGATCCCTGGTCAATTTCTGAACTACAAAAAGAACAGGGAAAAACTATGGAAGTTCTTAGAGGCAACAGCTTCTGGGAAGCTGAGAGCAAGTAAAGAATCTGGAATCTCCCAGTACGGAGAAGACACTAGTCTTCAGGCTCAGCCAGAATGCACAGATTGTAGTGGACACCTTGTTCTCTCCATTGGAACCCGACAAGACCATGCAACTTGGAGTAAGAACCATGACATAAGAATTAGAGCTATGCATTAAGACTAGGGACAAATAACTAATACAGACCGTTCTTAACAAAGCAAAATCTAAGGCTCTTCAGAATCAAGATGCACACCAGAACAAAGTACACAGTTTTTTAGAGGAAGAATACAGTAACCAGGATCTCAACAACATGTAACACAATATCCAGCATACGAAACAAAATAAAACAGTGAAACTGTGCCTCACACTCACTGGGTAAATGACTAAATAAAACTTTTGAGCTTAACTTACAGAACAGCAGAAAAACGCAGATGTGGAAGAAGCCTGCCAACAACTTCCTCCAAGCCAGTGCTGCGCAGCGCATTGAGGGACTAGAGTGACCCATCATAGGCCAAACAATCCACCATACGCAACACATGGAAACCCTTCCCCCCTTCCCTGAATTTGCACATGTGACCCATGAAGAGACGTGAAAGATCGTCACTCCTGCACAGAGGACCTTGAAACATCCCTTTACCCTTTCACCGATCATTTCTTAGCCCTGACACCCTCCTACTCCCACAATAAATATCTTGCTCAAAAATCCAATGGAGAGACACATCTGAGCTTTGCTTCCTGTTTTCTTTCTTGGTCACCCTTCAATAAATCCTCTTCTCTCTGCTGAAGACTGTTGCCTCGGTATTTGGTCTTTCCATTGCCTAGTGGACAATGAAACCACTTGCTGGGTTACAACAGCAACAATGAACTAGGTATTTAAAGAAATAGAAAAAATTGGCTGATAAAATATTATAAAATAGTAGACACAGACCCATAACTGATCCAGATTTTGGAGTTATCAGAAAGTAATTTCAAAATAACTATGATTTTCATTAAATAAAGAGAAAATATGGAAAATAGATGAAATACAAAGTATCTTAATGAGAATTATAACATATAAAAATTTAAATTTACATTTTAGAGTGATAACATACAATATCAAGAATTACTAACTCATTGAATGGACTTAACAGCATAATCAACAAAGCCAAAGATAATATTAGTAAATTTAAAGACTGATCAATAGTAAATATGTAAACTTAAGCTGGGAGAGAATAATAAAAAATAAGATAAATAGAGCATAAATGATACCATGTAGTCACATGAGCAAAATTCCTGACATAAATATAGTAAGGATTCCAGAAAGAAAGGAAAGAGATTGGGACAAAACAATTATTTGAAGAAATAATGGATGGAAATTTTTCTTAATGCTTATACTCATTTGTTATTTCCTCCTTGGACATTTGTTCATTTGTGCTCTTGGTTCACTTTCTTCTTGGTATTTTAATATTTTATTTTCCATTTGTAAAAGCTCTATATTTTATTATTATCAATTTTAGAGTATCCCTCAGAAATCAATTCTGAATCATTAATAAGCCCTTATATTTTCTTATAAAATATGTAAAGATTCTCAATTTTTCATATGGTAAACTTAAACTCATCTTAATGTGGTTTGTGAAAACATCCCTAAATGTCCCTGTAAGTTAGTCACTCACTTCTTACCTTTTGAAAGCACGTGTACTATACATATATTACAACAAATGTGATGTCATTTTTGCTTATTGGTCTGTTTTTTTCTAGTCTAATATGAGTTCTTCAGTTCTTCTTATTTTAGGTTCTTTGTAAACCTTTCTTGAATGGATAGAAGAATAAAGGAAATAATAATAAAAATAGAGTAAGAAGTTATGATTTACAGTTGGTTCTAAAGGGAAACAGAAAGGAAGCAAAGGCTACAAAGTGTGGTTTGGATATTCTCCATTATCCTGACAGTAAATTAGCTTTTCATTTGGATGTTACTTTCTTTCAGAAGAGTTTGATGCATTTTAAGTTGATGCAGTAGTGCATGTTATTAAAGCCAGGAATCATAAATTATTCCTTAAATCACTGAGTCTGGGGAAAATAGAAAGCCAATGAATCACATACCATTTGAACATCGATTTAGTTTCTGCACAACCTTATGCTGGGTTGGGTGTATGTCTTTGGCTCCAGCAGGTCTGCATACTTTCTAATTTGCTTGAAAACTGCATGAAAATATTCCCATGGCCCTCTTGTAAAATATGACAGCCTGACATTTTCTTTAATTACAAGACCTGATCTGTTTAACAGCACAAAATTGGCCTCCAACTTGACAGGCCTCCCCTTTAAAATCAATGGTTAGACTCTAGGGCACCAGTTTGGTCATCAAGATCAATATTAGAAAAAATATAGCTTGTCAGGACCTTTCAACCTTTTATTGATTTAAATGGGTAGCAGCTCACAGATTGAATAGTAATGTTAGAGCTCTGATCCAAAAAGAGATGCCTCTTATACTGATTTCAGTATAGGCAGATGAATCTGTGATAAATGACACAAGCATAATATAATTATCAACTACTTTAGTTAGACAAAGCTGAGTGTTTTCAGAGGGATATATATATATATATATATATATATATATATATATATATGTACACACACACACACACACACACACACACACACATATATATATACTTAGAATACACTTCTTTAGATTTTTCAGTAAGTGAACAAAGTAACAAAAGTGTTACCTTGGTCTTATCAGAAATAAAACAAAACAAAATAAATTAAAAAAAAAAAAAAAACACTGAAGAGTCATCTTAGCATTACCAAAGAGTAGAAGGGGAATCAACATGAAAAGAAAAGAAGAAAAATTACCATGAGAAGAAAAATAATTTGTTGTTTTCACTTGAACAACTTTTTATTTAAATAAAAATGTGCTTAGGTTTTAGAAAGAATATTTAACTAGAAGCCAGTTTTCTTCAATTCTAGTTCTGGATAATTATATTGTTACATAAGTCATTTAACTTATACAGGCTTTGATTTCCTACTCTGTCATATGAGAGACTAGGAAGATAGAATCTAAGTATTATTTTAAAACTGAGGAAAAAAACACACATAACAGTCTATGTTAACTTCATATTTCACCAGTAATTAAAATAAGTCTGTAGAGTTATTTTATTTTCATTCCAAATTTGAATGCTAACAGAATGTTTGAATACTGGTCACAATGATGGGGAAGGAGAAATTAAAACCATACGCATGAGGATGTTTCATCTCACTACAAACAAATACAAAAAGAAAAAAAATCAGAAACAAGAGTTTGTGATTTCCTAATACTTTCAAACGTTTAAGGAGTTTGTATTTAACACTACTGAATCATATACTTAAAAATGGTTAAGATGGTAAATTCTATGTTATGTGTATTTTACCACAATTGAAACTTTTTTTTTAAATATAGAAAACTTTTTAAAAGGTTTTAGTTTAATTTATACTAAAAGATAGAGAAATACATATAAACTATTCATAGTTTAGAATAATGAGACTGAGCAGGACCCTGTGGTGCCCTCCCAGACATAAAAACCTTTCTGTGTCCCCTTTTCTTGTTTGTAGGAAAAAGGCTCTTAGCCTCTTAGACTTTCTCTGAGTTCCAAAGGCCAGATTCAGTTACTATTTAGGAGAGTGAGAAAATGCAGGGAGAAACAATAGGGGCCTGGTCTTGGTTCCTTGCGGGGTGGGGGAGACAATTTGATACATATTTCTGAATTCTTCTACCAGAACTAAGGCTTCCACCCAGGTGGAGGATGGTAACTTCAGGTTGCGCACAAGCAGTGGACCCCAAACTGTTGGAACCAGAAGGCTGATGATTGAGATTCCTAGAACACCAACCTGTAACTCACAACCAACCAATCAGAGGGAGGTTATACACCCTGCAGCTCTCCCTCCAAATTTTGCCTATAAAACTTCTTCCCTGAAACCCATCATGGAGTTCATGTCTTTTGAGCATGAGCTACACATTCTCCTTGTTTGGCCCTGCAATAAATAAACCTTTCTCTGTCCAAACTCTGACATTTCAGTTTATTTGACCTCACTGTGAGTTGGGCACAGGAACTTGGGTTTAACAACAATAACTTGGAAACATTTTTTAAATTACTAATTACTAGACTAACAATGATAGCTCAATGAGTGTATATAATTTATTGGGCACTATGGTAAGTATTTTACTTCCTTTACTTCATTTACATAGCTCATATATACATTTTAATTTATCTTACATTTATATGCTTCATATATTTACCTTGCTTTAATATCCATTACCTCATTTATTGTGTGGATGCACATTAACCATAAAAGGTATTACTCTACATATAAGGAAAATGAAACTAATATTTGATGAGTAAATTCCTCAGTGTCCAGAGATAACAGTCTCCATAGCTTGGATTTAAAATCATTCATCTGACAGTTAAACTCAGTTTTTCTACTGTGATACAAATTAATATCATGCTGCTTATTTTAAAAACGTATGGTATAGTTTTTTCCTATAACTTAAGTTATATAGTTTCCTAGAAAAACGTGGTAGCTGTGGATAAAATTTCAACAAACTTCAGTTTTCAACAAATTTCAGTTTTTTAAAAAATGTCTTCCTTCTGTAAAAGATAAAAACCTTTCAAACAAAAACCAAGAACTACACAAATTTCCATTTCCTATTTAGAAAGTTAAAATGGCAATGCTGACTACTGTGAACACTGGTATGGATTTTAAATTTACCACTTCATTTTACAGAATGGAAAATGCTTTTCTAAGTTATTTGGAAGACTATATATAATAGGCCAAAAGGTAGGACATTTTTAATATATCACATCAATGAAAATTGGCCTAGAATTATTTCCTTGTTCCATAAATTTTAGGCTTTGATAATCAAGAAATTTTACTAAGTCTCAAATTCTTCTGGTTTCATTTAATTAGAACTTCACAAACTGCCAACTTTTTGCTGTGTGTGAAAACCTAACAGATGTTATTAAATGTTCTCTGTGTTAGAAAAGCGTATGAGGAATAGAGACTACCTGCTTTCTTAGAATACTGTAAACTGTACTGAGAGATTTATTTACATATTCATTTGTTTTTAACCTCATAACCCATTCAGAGAGACAAAGCCTTGTTAAGGCAGTGTTCTGGTTGCTATGCTTTATTTTGTTTTTGTCTGAAGGTAACAGTTCCATTTCTCTTAGAGTCATGTACTTCTTTAATTCTGAAATGGTTACGGTTGGAATTGTCTCCTGAACCAAATCTCAGCACTATACTTTAGTGTCTATACTTTAGGGTTACTGGCTGAACATGGGGAAATAAAATAATATCTAAAACATTATGAACCCATCAATGGGCTAATTGATTAGCAAACATTGCTGAGCATTACATCTTCTTTATCTTCCATACCAAGATACTAGCCTTGGTCAAGTAGAGGCATGATTCCAGCAATAGGCAGTCAACACTGATTTTTCAGCTATCTCTGAGCAAAGGCCTATGAACAGTACAATGCTTCAGTAGTAAAGTTACTGATTCTTTGACAGCAAGACTTGTGGCCAACAGTTGATCTATTTTCAGTGGACAGTGAAGAATCTGTCATCCAAAGGCACAACACTGAAACCTACTCTATAGCATCCTGCTCTGATGTTAGCTGAGCTATTTTCTAAACCCAAGGTAGTGAGTATATGAGTTTAAAAATTGTATTGTGAGGGTTTCCTTGGTGGCGCAGTTGTTAAGAATCCACCTGCCAATGCAGGCGGCACGGGTTCAAACCCTGGTCCGGGAAGTTCCCACATGCCAAGGAGCAACGAAGCCCGGGCGCCACAACTACTGAGCCTGCGCTCTAGAGCCCGTGAGCCACAGCTACTGAAGCCCGTGTGACTAGAGCCTGTGCTCCGCAACAAGAGAATCCACCGCAATGATCAGCCCATGCACGGCAATGAAGAGTAGCCCCCTCTCGCCGCAACTAGAGAAAGCACGCACGCAGCAAGGAAGACCCAACACAGTCAAAAATAAATAAATAAAATAATTAATTTAAAATAATTGTATTGTGAGTCAGCTGCAGCCAGGATTTGTGACAGTACCTTGAAAATATGAATTATTCATAGAATGGTTCTTACATTATTTTCAGAATAGAGGACATTTTTACAGGGAGCTTGGAATTAGACCTAAACTGTTTATTTAAAGAAATGTGAACTTCTTTGTACTCAACTGGTAAAGTAAGGCAAACTGATTTATACAGGAATGATTTTAATCAGATTCCTTTCCTTATACAAAATGTACAAGGAGAATGGTTTTTGATGGAATAGTTGGAGGTTACAAGAGGTAACTGGAATATTGGACTATTTAAGGCAGACTTGGTCTGGGAAGATCAATTCATACAATGCTTGATAGAAGTATTAGATTACTGAGGGTAGGGCAGACTGTGAGAGAGGTCCTGGGTGAAGGAAGTTCAGGCACTTCAAAGACAAATTTAGCTTATATCACAAACTTCTTAGGCTCAGCTTTGCTCTCCTATCCCTTACCTCAGATCAAGGCATTGATTTAGCTCTAAATCGTTTTAGATGTTGTGATTTCCAAAGTATAAGGTACTTGGAGAAAGGGGACTTTATCTGTGTTGATGGAGGCATTAAATTGAAAGAAGTTTCTGGGCAGAGTACCTTCTGAAGGCTGTATTTAGAAGGAGGGGCTATTTTAAGCCATTTATAGGTATGCACAAATACACCACTTATTAGTATGGTGCTACTATACAGCAAGGTTAACTTTCAAAAATAAAATATTCAGGTGGAGATGAGTTGGTGTCCTAAACATACACATAATCAGTCACCTTGCTGTCTTTTTCAAACTTTTAAGTATCACCCGTAGAAATTCTGATACAGTCATTTAGGAGATGTGTCCTGTTCCCAGAATGTTAACACTAGTGCTGATAAGTACTTGCTCAAGCAATTTGCACATAGATAACTGGAGGGAGTATAGCCCAAAAGTTTTCCAGCTAAAGAAAGTGGAGGGTACAGCTGGCATTTAGTAGCATGTAATTGAACTACAGAGATGGCAGTTTGGGTCAAGATTTTCTATTCTTTGCTCCAGTTTTAATCTCATGTGTCATTTCCACTCTCTGATAGGTCACAGGTAGACATAATTATGCTGCTATTTAATCATTTCTTCTAATTTGCATTAAATTGCTTTGAAGATAAATGTGTTTCAAATTTGTAATCTTAATTAATATTTGTCATGTTTTCTGATTCTAAGTTTAGTATTTTATTTTGTAACACTGTCTATTCAGGACATTTTATAAATATAGTCCAGTGCTTGCAAAACTTATGAGCGTACCAGCCTATTTCAACGTACATATAGAGTGTAACACATTTTAAAATTTAACATTTAAGATTAATGCTCTTCTAAAATCAATAAGCATTGAAGAGCATATGGACTCTAACATAATGTCAATATGGTGCTGGTGAACAAATAAGTAATAGTAGATGTATAAAGGATAGGTTCTTGCCACTGCAAAATTAGCATAATTAATAAATATTAAAATATTGTTTATATCAATTTTGTTTTATTGCTTAAGAGCTATGAAACATCCTGACAACTGCTATTTATATATCTTAATATATACGTCTATACATAGGTATATTTAGTATATTGTATGTATCTTTATTTTATATATATGTACATGTATATACATATAGGTATTTACAGGTTCCCGCTGTCTGAAAGCATTCCTATGAAACCTTTGTAAGCTGAAATGGCATAAAGCGAGGAGGCAATTACCTTAGGACACATCTTCCTGAGGGATGAACAAAATAAATGGAGATAAAGCACAGATGCTTATAGATGCAGTTCTGAGATGCTGAGTGTGGCTGCCAGGGAAGAAGCTTGGCAGTGCCACTCTTGCTGCTCAGGTGGATGCTGCCTCTATAATGGCTGAACACTATTTTCACTTTTCTCCTTTTTTTTTTTAAAGCTAAAATCCTCTTGAGGTAAAGGGAGCTTTCAAGAAGCGGGGAATACCTGTATGAAGCGTTACATACCTACTTCAACAAGTATAAATCAAATATAACCTATATTATAGTAAATATTAAATAAGATACATGTATTTATTTGAATTATAATAGAATTCACAAGAAAATTCATTCTCAATTCTACAGCTATGAATATTCCTATTTGAAAATCACAATGCACTCTGGGGTTCCATTCCATTTTGAGAAACTTCTAAAAGCCAAAAAAGAGTTTTTTCAACATTTTTTGGTACATTTCTCGAACACAGGATTATTAGGCTTTTTTTTTTAAATAGTCATTGAAATATATTTCACATACCATAATATCCATCCACTTAAATTGTATAGTTCAGCCATTTTTAGTATATTGACTGAGTTTTGCAAAAGAAACTAATTTTAGAGAATTTCCACTGCTTCAGAAAGAAACCCTGTATCCTTTAGCCTTCACTCCCCATTCCTTCCTCTAAGTTATCTAATTAATTGGTTTACAACTGTTAATAGTGTTCTCTTATTATCTTTTTATTTCTGTAATATCAGAAATGCTCCCTCTCCTTTCATTATGACTTCATTAAATTGAGTCCTCTATTTTTGTCTTGGTTCTAGGTAAGTTTGGCTATTATGATAACCTTTTTGAAGATCTGACTTTTGGTGTCATTGACTTTATTGTTTTTATAATCCCCACTTAATTTTTTAATCTCTAATAATTATTATTTATTTCCTTCTGCTTGCTTTGAATTTAGCTATTTTTTCTTTTTCTAGTCTGTTAAGGTAGAAGGTTGGATTAGTAATTTCAGTTGTTGCATTCTTTTAATATAGGCATTTATAGGTATAAATTTCACTGTGATGACTGCTATGATTGTATCTTATAAGTTTTGATATTTTGTGATTTTTCTCTTCATTCATTTCAAAGTATTTTCTAAATACCATTATCTTTCCCCACCCCCATTTGGCCCATAGATTTTTTTAGGAGTGTGCTGTTTATTTTCCACATATTTGTCAATTTCTTAAAATTTTCTTCTCCTATTGATTCCTAACTTAATTACATTGTATTTGAAATCATACTTTGTATGCTTCAATCCTTTTTAATTTATTGAGGATTATTTTGTGGCTTGGTTTACGGTTCATCCATGAGAATGTTCCAGGTGCACTGAAGAAAAATATACTTTTTCTGTTGTTGGGTAGAGTATTCTGTAGATGTTTGTGTAGTTTAGCTGGTTTATAGTATTGTTCAAGTTTTCCATTTTTTGGTTTTCTTCTGCCTAGATGTCCTATATATTATTGAGAGTGGGGTTTAAAGTCTCTAACTATTACTGTTAAATTATCTATTACTCCCTTTAGTTCTAGTTTTTGTTTCATGTGTTTTGGGGCTCTTTTGTTAGTTGCAAAAATGTTTGTAATCATATTTTCCCAATGGATTGGCACTATTTTTATTATTAAATGTCCCCCTTTGTCTCCAGTAAAAGTTTTTGTCCTGATATTAGTCTGATATTTGTATAGGTGTTCCAACTCTGTTTTGATTTTATTCACATGGTATATCTTTTTCCATCATTTTATTTTCAACCCACTTGTGTCTTTAAATCTAAATAAAGAATGTCTCTTATAAATAGCATATTGTTGGACCTTAGTTTTCTTTTTTTTTAAATCCATTCTGTCAATTTCTGCTCTTTGATTGATTATTTAATCCACTTACATTTAATTACTCATAATGTTGGGTTTGAATCTGACACATGCCATTTGTTTTCTATGTTTTATGTCTTTCTGTTCTTCTGTTCTTTGATTCTTGTTTCCTTTTGTGTCATATATATATTTCTTTTCTAAGTGACCTTAGTAGAAAAAGAAGTATCTATGTTTCTTAGTTCATGAAACAAATATGTCCCCAAAAAGTGATGCAAAAGTGAATTTCCCAAAGTTGAATCTTATTTTTTACTTAATAAAGAAACTTTCTCTTTAAAGACACTTTTACTATGTAAAATAAGAAATCATTTGTAGTGTAACTGTAACTTCCCCTACCTCCCAAATGCCACCACCATATTATGGATCTGTTTCACAAATTTTAAAGTTCTTTGAGTTTTCTTAGAGTAGAGCATATTCACTTAAAAATATTGTTTTTCAGGTAACTTTTGAGCTTGATGAATATGTTTACTACCTTGATTGTAGTGATGGCATCACAGGTATATGCATATGTCCAAATTCATCAAATTGTATACCTTAAATATGTGCCTTTTTTTACATATCAGTTCTACCTCAATAAAGCTGTAAAATACAATAAAATGTTTATCATTCAGTTTAGTCCAACAACCACTTACTAAGGGTCTGCTAGACGGAGGAAAGCAGGGAGTGCTAAGTGTTAGCGCTGGCTGATATTTTAAAGTCTTTTGTCTATTAAACCCCAAATCTCTGCCTGCTCAGGTACATTTTCTATTGGCTGCACTTTTTTTCCTGTGCATTGTGACAAAGTTTCCTCTTTCTTTAAATGCCTTATGTATTTTTGTTGCTGTTATTGTTGAAAACTAGACATTTTAGATAATATATTGTAACAATTTTGGTATCAGGTGCCTCCACCACATCCTCCCAAGGTTTATCGCTGTGATGTTTTGGTTTCCTTTGTTTGTTTTCCGGGGTGGAGGGGTGTGACTGTTGTTTTTATTTTTATTTGTACTGCTTATTTAGCACTTTCCTGGAATAATTCTGTGGATTCTGTTGCCTGTAGTGTATAACCATTGAGTTCTCTGCTACTCTATTTTTTAAAGTTATTGTGTGTGTGTGTGTGTGTGTGTGTGTTTTCCAACTGTGAGGCTTGTGGGATTTTAGTTCCCTGACCAGGGATCGAACTGGGGTCATTGGCAGTGAAAGCACGGAGTCTTAACCACTGGACCAACAGGGAATTCCCCGTGTTTTACTATTTTTTCTTATTTTTTTTTTTTAGATTTTTTTTTGATGTGCATCATTTTTTAAAGTCTTTATTGAATTTGTTACAATATTGCTTCTGTTTTATGTTTTGTTTTTTTGGCTATGAGGCATGTGGGACCTTAGCTCCCCAACCAGGGATCGAACCCACAGCCCCTACATTGGAAGGTGAAGTCTTAACCACTGGAACACCAGGGAAGCCCCTGTGTTTTATTTTTAAAACTGACTTTGTAGGATCCACTCTTGAGTCAGTATAATTTGTTAGCCAATGATTAGTGAGAAGATTTCCTTAAATGTCTTGTGGGTATGTCTTCCACTCTTTGTGAGGGTCATCAGTTTGTAAGACCGCCTTATGTTTTTACCTCTTGCTTGCTCAGGACCTCTAAGGTCTACCAAAGGTTAGGGACTTGTGCCTTCTCCTTCTCAGGTATTTCCTGGGCATATACACAGCTTTGAGCATGTATGAAGCCTTTTATACACATGGGAATATGTTGGAGCTTTTCAAATTTTCCTGTGGTAGTCTAATTCTCTGAGATTCCTTTTAAATTCCTAGAAGGGCTTTGGTTTGCACTAACTGAAAAAAAAAAAAAAATTGACTCCAGCCAATTGGCAACCTTTTAATGATAGCAAAGCAGTAACATTAAGGGATGTTTCCCAGACACCAAGGCCATGCAAGAGTGTGTATGTGTGTACACATGTGTGTGTAAGGAGTGAGGTAGTAATCTAAGGATCTTGGTGTGATAAAGGGTGGGCCATCCCCCTGGAGTCATATTGGAGGGGAGAGAGCAGAGCCTCAGAGAGGCCAGGTGCTGGAGAAGAGTCCTCAGAGGCCATGTTGAGCTTAGCTCCCAGGAACAGCAGGTGCTTTATGTTCAGGCAGCTGCACCTGCTGTGGTGAACTTTCCGGAGGGGCTGCTCTAACCATGGGCACGTCCTCATCTGGATTCAGGTACATCCAAGTACAGCAGAAGGTGACATAGAAGCCCAGGAAGGTGGACAAGGAAGTGATTCCCAGCTCCAGGATGGAGAAAAGCAGCACCAGCACCAAAAGATTCTTCTGGGGCACTTGGGTATAGCCGCTGCTGGCAGCCAGATCCACTGCCAAAGCACATGCCGCAAGGCCAGCACACAGGGAGCTGACTAGGTTCAGCCCTATGCTGACCTTCATCCTGGAATTGTGCAATTTGTCTTGACAATCAGGTTGGCTGTTCCTGCAATGAAGAAAAAGCACTCTTCTGGCCAGGGGTTACCAGTAAGTGGTGGGAAACTCTACCAAGTTCGGGCAGCAGCTGAATATCCCCACAGCTGACATGAAGCAAGCCAGTAACGATCTGCAGGGCCCTTTAGGTGGTTAACTGTCTCCGGAGGAAGAGCTTCTCCCTGGTGAGGTGGGCATTCTCCAGGGTCTTGGGCTGTGAGAATGGTTCCCCCAGGCTTTGCTATGGCACCCCTGGGATTTCATCACTGACTGTTACTCCTGGTTTGTCAACACTCCACTGACAAACTGGCTTCTGAAGACAGGTGGGCTGTGGCCTGGGCTGCTTCAGATTTGCTGGGAGGAGTTGGAGCCCTGGTCTTGACCAGATCACAGCCTTAGGCATTGGAGGTGTTGCCAACAGCTTGCTATGTTTCACTAATATGCTTGAAGTAGGTTTCTCCTATAACGGCTGAACTGAGTCAAAACAAATAGTCACCATCCTTTGAGACTGGAGAATTCCCAGGGAAATGCAAGTTTGCAAAAATATTGACTAAGCTCTGTGGATAGGGTTTTTCACAGACCTCTAAACATGGTTACATCTCCCCATCATTTGCAATGCTGCTGGGTTTTGGTTACTGTACCATTCATCTGGGAAGGGAGGAGAGATGGGATAGCCCCAAGTTGAAACATCACAGACCTCACTGTGTTCCTGTGGTTCTGTAGTTTTTCTTGGATAGAATTTTCAGTTAGTTCTGTAGCTCTGACTGGTTGCCAGAATTGTGAAATGGTTAATTTCCCCCAATATTTTCTCTGCTTTGTTGAGGTGAATCACTAAAGTCCACAGCCTACGAATCCGAAATACAATGTCAACACCTCTCTTTTGAACTGTCATTCTAAAGTCTAGCTCTTACCCTAATAATCATCATCTTAGGCTGTTTTCTTTTTCTTTTGGGGCTTCAACTTATTTGGCACCTCTTGAAACACCTTGGCATTCCTGCTCCTACTTCTGGATAAGTAGTTTATCTCTTTACTTATCTTTATTTCCATCCCCCTGCCCCCCATCTTCAGTCCTCTTCTTTAATTCCTTACACATGGGTGCTCTATTTTTCTTTGATTTCACTGGTAAGTCCCTCTTCCTTTTGTTTTCCAGATGTAGTCTTACCTTGACCGACTACATTTTCACCTTTCACTGATTACTACCCTTTAAGGGCTTTGTCCAACAAGTATCTGTTAACATGGCAACTCTGTTTTTAACCTTGCAAGCTTTCATAAATTTTTCTGTTTTTTATATTATCATTTGTCTGTTCACTTCTATCAATTGAGATGCTTATGACTATGTAAATTATTATTTTCTTTTTGCCAGGCTGAAAGTGTCAGCCCCATAGAAAAGTTACATTACATTAGGACTGTTTTCACCAACCTTTTAATTTTATGAGTCTGACATTTCTGGAAGTACTTTTCTCTCCATATTAGTAAATGTATCAACAATGGAAGTTAACTATCAGATCTCCTTGTTCAAACATTGTAATGGTTTTAAAAGCAACAGTAGCATTGATCCACTTTGCAAAATCACAGCATGATTCAGAATTTAAGTACTGCCACTTACTTGCATTCTTTCTTCTCACCTGCTTTTTTCTTTATATGAATAAATCTTCAGAACAGATGGTGGAAGATTATCAATAAAAAAGTGTTGTTAGCCTCAGTGTGAATCCACTATGCTCAGTCAAAATTCATTGCTTAGCCACCTGCTCATTTATCACATTAAGACAACTTTTCTGTTTTAGGCACTTTCTGGGAGGACAACTAATTATTATTATTTTTCTTATGGATTGAAGAACAGAGAAAATATTCACTTTTCTAATAGCACTTTCACAATATAATATGTAGCCATACATTATATAATATGTAGCTATAATTTATATAATTATTCACTTTTATTTTAATGACACTTATTTTAATGATTCATGTTATTTAAATTTCTTATGTTTAAAGATTTATGGTTTTAGAGAGTAAATTTTTGAGAAGTTAAATCAGATCTTAATTTCTAACTAATACATAACAAAAACTGGGCCAAAAGTAGCTAGAAGAGATTCAGTTACTATAAGATATAATATTTTATATGCAGTGTATTAACTATTTAACTGTATGTGTTATAGGCTGAATGTTTGTGTCCCCGCCTCCCAAATTTTTAAGTTGAAGCCATAACCCTCAATGTGATGATATCTAGAGTTGGGGTCTTTGAGAGATAATTAGGGCTAGATGAAGTCATGTGGTGAGGTCCTCATAATGGGATTAATGGTGTTCTAAGAAAGGAAATAGAGAAAGAGAGCTGTCCACACCAAAGAAAGGTCCTGTGAGAACATGGTAAGAAGGGACTATCTGCAAGCTCAGACGAGAGCTCTCACCAGGAACTGAATCAGCCAACACCTTGATCTCGGGCTTCCCAGCCTCCAGACTTGTGAGAAGGCTATTTAGTCATGGCAGCATGAACAAACCAAGAAAGAATGTTTATTTATAGATGTCATTATTCTACTGTCTTAAAAATATAGTGTACATCCCATTATTGTAAAAGTATCATTCTTGATAAATATTAAGCAAGAAGTGACCTTTGAAAATGTCTACTCTAAACTCATTAAATAATGAAGGAAATGATTACCAGAAATGTAGTGGATTTATCTAAATATTTTTTACTGGAAAACATCCTAGCTTTAATAAAGTAATCTCTCACATTTTTATAATATTTTCACTCCACTTATTAAATAAGTTATAGAGACACATTTTTAGACCTATTATTTTTGAAATGTTCAATAAGTAAGAATTAGTAACACATTTGAAAGGAGAACTGTTTTTAGTTGTATACACAAATCAGCAAGTATGGGCTATAAAACACACTTAATGGCATAGAATATCTTGGATTAAATGCCAAGTACAGAATAGTTATGCTATGATAACAGTATCATATAAAATTATATCAAATTATCAAAATTACTGAATGTATAATGAACTTTAATGAAACTAGCAAAAGTTAGAGAACTTTCACCAAGCCAGCATTTCATCAGTGATTACTATAAGAAGCAGTTAAATACAGAAATTAATTACTAAATATAAGAAGGATGTATCTAGTAGAGGAGAGATAGTGTTTGGAACGCTTGTTGGAGTTGTATCTTTCAGTTCCATTGACTGAGAAAATACTTAGTGACCTTTATGGAAACAGAGTCTCATTATCTCCTACATAAAACAGAAATCCAGCAGCTAAAAAAGGAATCCATTTCTTCTCTACCCAATCTCTAATCCCAACATATGAATGATGTAATTCCTCTTTCTGTAGTGAAAGTGGAATTAAAAAAAGACATGTCAACTCTGTATTGTTTATTGCATTACTTTCAGAGCTCTTTGGGGAGGCTACCCATGGTAAGTTTCTGGTAACTTTGAATTGTTTTGGAGAGTCCTGGTGTTTATCCAATCATGTGAGGCTTCACCTTTCTGGTCATATATATACATAAATTTTAGTAAAAAGTAGAGGAATCATGATCACCTGCTTAAGAGTTGCAAGGACAAGCACTTATATTCAATCTCTACTATTTACAAGACATATTTCCTAAATTGTGCAAGCCTCTGTGTCTTTAGCTTTAAAACATGGATAATAATAGCTATTTCTCCTGGAATTTTGTGATGATTAAATAAGCTAATTAAGGCGCCTAGCACTCAATAAGTACCCAGTAAATGAGGGTTTATGTTTTAAATATGAAGGAAAATAACTGTGGAAGTATTGAAAAATATCCAGTTTATTTTTTTTGACTGTAACAGAATTGCACCATACAATTCTAAAGAAAGGAGTAATATCATCAAAAAAGTGATCTGAAATGCATCTATATTTTAAAAGTACTTCATAGTGTAACTGCACAAGGAAACTACAATCACACATATGAGAAAACATAGATGCTTAGCCAAGATTACTATAGCAAAAAAGCTATACTATTCATAACCATGGAGCACAGTTTTGTGAAAGCTAACTATGAGAAGCACATTCATTTCAAAATGTAGTTTTGAAAAATCCTTTCATGATCATGTAAAAATTAGATCTGTAACAATGATTGATACTTGTTGAGAAATGTTCTTGAAAATTTGGGACACATGTCAGATTAAAAGATAAGATGTCAGATTAAAAGAAAAGGAAAGAGAAGGGCTCTTCAGTGAATCAAAGAAAGGTATGACTAGGTATAGGAAGCATTAAAAGGGAAAAAGTCTCAGATAACTGAAGCAGAATGGTCATAATTTGGTGAAGACTGAATGTATAGGAGGAGACAAGAATATTTCAAATGTTCCAAAAAAGAAGGTTAGGAAAACTAAGTATTTTTAGTCAATTACATTGGTGCTTATCCAAATGAATAAATGTGTGTCAGTGAGGAAGAACAGGAAAAGTATATTAAGTAGGTAGCTATAAATGTCTACCACCTGATCTTCCAATAATGTAATCTTCCTTCTGAGATGAACTGAGAATGTTTCAATATGCACTGTGTGTATGTATCTCAGGAATATCAGCAGCGTAAAAAAAAAAAAAGGTGGGGGGAACTATTTCTTCCCTAGCCAAATAATCTACTCGTGGCTTATCTTAATTAATAGAAATTTTGTGAAAATTTAAACAGCTTCAATAGAAAATAAAGACACAAAAATACTAATAATCATAATTAATGGAAAAGAAATATATTTATAAAATTATGGAGGAGGGAAGAGATGTAACATATGTTGAATCTCTATTAGGCCAGACAATATGTTAGCTGCTTTCCTATATATTATCACCTCACAGTAACTTTAAGAACTTTATGTCATTATCTCCATTATATAGATCAGGGGTTCAGAATCAGAAAATAAGTAAGTTTTCTAAGAAAAAGAATCATATTAAGTGGTAGAACTAGGAATACAATCTAGATCTGACTATGTAAATGCTACTCTTTCATGATGCCTCCATAAGAATCTGGGAACCAAATAAAGAACTCCAAATCCCAGTAAAGATATTTCTGTGCTCTGAGAATACAGATAAGAATACGTGATATACATTTAGTTTGTTTTTCCTGACTTTGTATTCACAAAATAGTGAAGTTCTGACCTAGATATGTTAGCTCTTAAAACTACTCAGAGATTCTTATTATTACATATGTAATTTTTCAGAATAACAGCTCATTTTATTTAAGCAAGGGTGATTTAATAAAACTTTTTTTAACAGACCCTTTAAACTGAATTTAGTGTTCATGTAAAGTGTAAGACTTTACAAGCATAGAGACACAATTCTTCTATCCTTTGAAGATAATGAAACTTGGAAATGATATTACACTAATCAAAACAGAACTACATTAAAGTTGTAGTCATCATCCATGGTGATTATAAAGTGTGATAAATGACAGTCAAGCAAATTATGTATCTTGAAATTGGCACACAATAACAATGAGATCAATTACCTCATTATAGAGTTCAAAATGATACCAAACACTGTGATAAGGGCCTAATCTAAAGGTTATCATTTAAAACAGATTAAATTACTGCTTCTTTTAATATCAATAGATGAACATCATGATGAAATTACATCATTTTCAAAACTACAAAACCATTTGAACATTCTAGAAAACTTCTTGCAGAAATGCTCAGAGTTGATTTCTAATTGGCTGAATTTCAGTGAGAGTACTAATTGGCTGCTCCAGATATACTTTAATGATAATATAATTTAAAAAAACCCCTGCTATATAGCAAACAATTTGCTTTCATATATTCCACCAGCTAATTACCCATAATCATTTGACTCTTTTGCTTACATACATTTTTGCTTATGCTTGGATGTCAGCAAGGAAAAATACAAAGAAAACATGTTTCTTGTTCATTTTACCATGTAAACATAGACATCTGCAGCATAGTGCTGACAAAACACACTGAACATACTAAAGTGAAGAGGAGGATAAAGGGCCTAGAGAAGGTAGAATTAAATGAGAAGAGAGTATTGGAACAACAATTCTCCTCCTCTTCCTTTTCCTCCTCTTCTTTCTCCTCATTTTCTTCTTTTTTTTTTCTTTCTCTCCCCTCCTTTTTCTTCTCCTCCCCCTTCTTCCCCTTCTCTTTCCTTCTTCACGTTTATAATTAATATTATTAATATTAATTATAATTAATAATTATAAATAGGTGTTAAAGAGGTGTGAGTTGGTGACATTAACATAGTTCTTAAAAGAATGATGATTTTCTAATGTAATATTACAGAGATATATTTTCATTAGTTTGCAGTGAGTATACATCTTCAAAGGACAGAAACATATAATGATGTAATCTGTTCATCATCATTCTTCAAAGTAAACTATTAAATTCTTCAAAGTAATTTTTGGACACTGAATCATGTAAGTGTAACTCTATTTTAATGCGTTGGTCTTCCCTAGTCATGTATAACCTACTTATAATGGGAAGGAATTAATTGAACAGTATAAGTTGGATAAGCAATAACTCTAAGGATTGCATTTTCTCAGCTTAACTATAAGACGTTGATCTTTTTGGAGAATGTGTCAGAAGACCATTTGAGTAATGGGAGGCAGTTTTGTAAATAGAACTTAATCTAGATGACACTATTTTTCCTGGATAAAGTCACACATGTTTCTTTCAACATTTCTTAAAACATTCCATAAAAACCTCACTTAGCCATCTCTATCTCTTCTGCTTAATGTTCAGTAAAACACTAGCAATATCTTTAAAAATTACAATGTAATCCCTAATCGAGTGCATGGAATAGAATGAAAAATAAATGTCAACAAGTTCAATCACCTATCTAAGTGTTCTGCTTACAGTATCCTGAGTTTTTCCATAGCTTCTGCTTTAAATGTTTCCAACGAAAGAAAGCCGATAAACTTTGCTGTCTCAAATGATAGCTTTTTAAATATTTAAAGACAGTTATGTCTTTCCAAAGCTTCTCTTTCCAAACTATACATAAATTCTTCAAAAATTTAAAATTATTATTGGAAGAGATGCCTTTGGCATATTCTAAATTCAGTGCAACCAAGTTTAGCACAGGTTCTAGAAGATTCTTAAAAGGGCTTATCATTTTGTTCACCTGAACATATGAATCAAGGTGTACTGTGAAATAACTTTTATTTTTATGAATTGTTTTATTTAATTTCAGGAATTACCAAAGTGTTTTTGTAGCAAAGTTTTGTAAATATTAAGCTTATTTTGTTATCAAATTTGATAATATATATCGACTAACCTTTCAGGGATTTTGAGAACATTGATAGCTCATCAGGTTTAAAGTATTTCCTACAGGACTAGATCAATTAAATAACATTTTTAACCTTAAGTCTTTTATAGTACCCATGAGGTAGACTAATATGTCACTAAAATCCTCTTCATCTATCTTGAAAATATAAGACAACTGTCAGCTACACTATAGTCTGTTAAGTTCAAAATCCTGCTGAATCAGATTTTACCTCTCTCCCAGCATTTCTATTTCTGTAGGTTTACCCCTAAACAACTCAGCATAACAGATGAATTGGAACTGGATGAGAGAACACGAATCTTGAGTAGTAGAGCCAGAGAGCAGATTAGGTGTAGAAAGTTGTATGTGCTGTACAGATTTAAGAGAGAGAACTGAAACAGAACAAGCTCACCTCTCTTTTTTATAACAGAAGATTTTGCCAGATCTGCTCCTCTCAGACAGTAATAATAGAAAGTGAGAAGGAATGGTGATCACATTAAAAGTAAATGGAAAAATATGAAGATTCTGGTACCCTATTTTCTCGGCTTTCTGTATCTATCTTAGATCACCATGAGCCCCCACTCTCTCTCCAAAGCCTGCTACTACAGTAGATCATTCAGGCTGACCACTGCCATTTCCTAAATTCTAATTCTCTACTAGACCACAATCCAAAGTCATCCTCAACTCTGTTTTTTTTTTCTTTACCTTGAATACACATCTCTACTCCATTCTCTGCTTATTTAAATCTTCCAGACCTGGTAACTGGCTCTTTCTTTACTGAATCTCACACTTGAAATTAATGGATCCCTCCCTTGGCAGACTTCAAAGCAAGGACATACATGCAAGTATGAGACCATTCTCCACGACATCCCAAAAGCTGTCTGCTATACCAAGATACCTCTTGGATGATGGAAAGAATGAGATGAGGAGGAAATAACTCTGAAAGAATCATAATTTAACCAATAATCGTTGGTTTTAAACAGAGATTTTTAAACCTGAAAGAAATAAAGTAATTTATTAATAATTGGCAAGTTTTAAAAATAGAGGTGTAATAACAAGGTTATGTTAGTTATAGAAAATAAAGAAAATAGCTCATCTGTTATATCTGAGTTCACAGTGAAATTCTGAGAGTCTATTATATGCCTTCCTGGTAGACTAAAAAAAAGTACAAAAAGACATTTATATTTATTTTTCACATTCACATTGATTATTATTTGTTATGATTTTTCTAGATTTTCAAAGTAACTATAAAATATATATTTTACAAGTTTAAAAAAAACAAAAAGGAATTCATGTAAGAGGTATTAGAAATAAGTTTAAGTTACTGGAATTATTAAAAAAAAAAACAAGACGAGAAGCAATCTTAAGAAATGTTAATTCTTTCCACTTCGATATCCATCTATCTATCTATCCAACCATATATTATATATCTATCTAATCTCCAGCATCCTGTGTTTAGAGTAAAATATTGCTGGAAATGTGATCATTACCAAATGTCTTATGAAAAGTGACATTTTATTTAGTAATTTTACCTTATTGTGGCATTAACTACAGGCAATACAGATTTTCAAACCTAAATTGTTTGTACTGCCCTTTGGAGAGTGACGACAACCATGTATCTAGGGCATATTATGAACCTGACACTGTACTAAGCCTTAGGGATGCAAAGATTAATAAGCTACAGTCCATTTCTCAATTAGCTCAATCTTGTGGGGAAGACAGGCATATAAATAAGTAACTAGAATTTACTAGGGTAATATCTTATAGTTCCATATACCACATATATGTATATGTGTATATATATATACATATTCAGTATATCTACATAGATAATTAGGGATAATATATGCATATTCATGCCATATTCAATAATTATGTATGATATAAAAACAATCTAAAAATATTTATGGAAAGGTAGCTGAAATCAAGATCCTAACTAGACTACTAGAATGCAAAGTAAATAAGAAAAGTTTTCAAAATTGAAGCCATAGACCTGGTACTACCTATATAATTATTATGGACAAAAAAAGAGTTTAAATATTTTATTTTTAGATTATGGAAAATAAAACTTTGTTAAGATAAAACTCTATAACTGTTAAAATATGCCCTGCTCTGTGTATGTGCGTGTGAGTGTGTGTGTGTGTGTGTGTGTGTGAATTATATTATGTTCATCATTTGTTGGTAATATTGCTCTAGAATTTGGCAGGGGGACTCAAATCCCGATAAGTTCAATAAACAGTTATGTCTGTAGTATATGAGTAATTTGGTGGTAAGTGTTAGACTGACAAAGACTAGGAAATCATTTGATAAGAGAACTCTGATTCACTTTAAATCTTGGAGTACACATAGAGCGAATTGCTAGCATGTAGACACACATTATATCAGTTATATCAGTAATGTTATTATGCTAAACTTTATTTTGAACTTCAGATGCATATGTGTGAGAGAGAAATTCATGTGCAAATACACACACATGAATATGAAATATATGCCTAAAGCAGCTTTGTAAAGTTAATCTACTCCCCTGTATTGCTATGAGACATTCTTCTCTTAAATCACTCTAGATAAGCATGTCTGTTATCCTTTTAAAGATTCCTTAGTAATCAATTCCAAAGCTTAATATCTTTCCCTTCCCCCCAATCACACACACACAGTTGAACCTAAATCATTTGTTTTTTCTTCTTAAGGCAGTAAGACAATCCTAAAAAAAAGAAAAAAAAGCTACAATTTTCTATACAATAACATTTTATGTCCTATGGTAAAGCCATGAATGTGATACTTGCACTACTTAGCACAATGCTAGTTGCAAACAGCAAAAATTTGTGCAATGCTATGTGTACAATGCTATGGACAAAATAAACTTTTAATCATTGAACATTATTATTCATAAATTCCTTGAGACATTGAATTCAGGCTTGATGAGAGTAACATCAGCAAAATGATAGAATAGTTTTCTAACATTTTGCCCCCCAAAGGACAGCAATTTTAACAATCATGCACAGATAAGAGTGCCTTTGTAGAAGTCAAAGAGTTCAGTAGAGAAGTTTTAGCACACTGTCGGAACAACAACAACAAAAAATCTGAGATTACACACATTGAAGAGAAGCTGTTTCACTTTACCTGTGCCACCCCTCCTTTCAAGGCAGCACACCTCAGTGCCAATAAAAACCTTACTGGCCTCTGATTCCTCCCATGGGGAAAAGTGAGAGTTCGAGAGTGCCAAGATTCCCTGGGTGAGTGGGATACTGCCAAAGAGGCCCACTTCTTTCTTGCCTCATCCAGAATAATGAGGTGTGCTGTACAACTAGGAGTGGAGAGGGGCTGGGAGAAGAGCAGTCTGGGCTCTCAGAGGACATCAAAAGGACATGGTCCCTACTGACCACTTGGCAGATTCTATCAGGAAGCCTGCCCAGGTTACCACTAGGGATACATCATTTTTGCACTCCCACAACTGGTCGATGGGCACCCCCAACACTCTGTAACTCACCTACACACACTCACATCCCATAGCCAGCTCCCAGTGTGTTCCCCAAGTGCAGCATGTGCAAACATTTGCAGATGGGTAGTGAGGTGTGGCTCTGTGAAATTGGGAGAAAGCTTTTGGTTTGTTGTAGTCCCATTTGCTTAGTTTTGTTTTTGCTGCCTGGAACTGAAGAATACAGTGAAGAAAAGAAAACTGAAAAATGTAATAGAGACCATTAAAAGCAAACTTGATCAGACAGAAGAAATAATCTGTAAAGTCAAAGACAGGTCATTTGAAGTTATCCAGTCAGAGAAAGAATAAAAAAAAAAGTGAAGAGTTTTATGTGATTATGAGAAATGATTAAATGAAAAAATATACACATTACTGAAGCTGAAGAATAAGACAGTGAGAAAGGGGCAGAAAGGCTATTTAAATAAATAATGGCTGAGAAAGTCCTAAACCTAGGGAGGGATTTGGACATCATGAAGCTCATATGTCCTCCAAAAGATCACCCCTCGCCAAAAAAAAATCTCTAAGGCACATTACAATAAAATAATAAAATCAAAGACAAGGTTTTAAAAACAGCATGAGCAAAAAATATCTTCACATACAAGGACACCTACAAGGCTATCAGCAAATTTCTTACAAGAAATCTTGTAGGCCAGGAGAGAAAGAGGAATGATATATTCAAATTGCTGAAAGAAAAATTATCTTTCAACCAAAAATACTTTACCCATCAAACCTGCCATTCAGAAATGAAGAGAAATAAAGACTTTCCTATACTAAAAAAAAAAAAAAAAAAAAAAATGAAAAATGGTGAGGGAATTCATTACCACTACACTTACCTTATAAGATATGCTGAAAGGAGTTGACTAAGTTGAAATGAAAGGACTCTAATTAGTAACATGAAAACATATGAAAATTAAAAACACATTGTAAAAGTAAGTATACAGTTAAATTCAGAATATTCTAATACTTTAACATGGTCGTGTGTTAATCACTTTAATATATAAAGAACAAGAGTATTAAAAATAACTATAGTTAGAATAATATTTAATAGATATTCTGTAAAAATATAAATTTTAACATAAAAAACATAAAATGTGTGGGGGGTATAAAGGCAGAGGTTTTGTATGCAATTGAAGTTAGTTGTTATCAGCTTAAAATAACTATAAGATACTTTATGTAAATCCTATGGTAACCATAAAACAAATACCTATAAGCGATGCACAAAAGATAAAGAGAAGGAAATTAAAGCATACCACTATGGAAAATCATCAATTCACAAAGGAAGACAACAAGAGAGGAAGAAAGGAATAGTGGAACTACAAAATTGGTCAGAAAACAATTAATAATATGGCCTTAGTAAATCTTTACCGGTGAATAATTACTTTAAATGTAAATGAAATAAATTGCCAATCAAAAGGCACAGAGTGGTTGGATGGATAAATAAACAATGTCCAACTACATGTTGCCTATAAGACAATCACTTCAGCTTTAAGGACACACATAGACTGAAAGTGATGCAATGGAAAAAGATATCCTATGCAAGTGAAATCCAAAAGAAAGCAAGGGTAGCTATACTTATATCTGGCAAAAAGACTTTAAGCCAAAGTCTGTAACAAGAGATGAAGAAGGTAATCATATAACAAGAAAAGGGTCAATTCATGAACAGTACATAATAATTGTAAATAGATATGAACCAAAATTTTGAGCACTAGATACATTAAGCAAATACTAACAGATCTGAAGGGAGAAAAATACAACAACACAATAACAGTAGGGAACTTCAATATTGTACTATCTGCACTAAGGGATAGATCATTCAGACAGAAAATCAATAAGTAAACACTGTTCTTAAACTATATGTTAGACCAAACTGACCTAATAGACATATAAAAACATTCCACCCAACAGCAGCAGAATACACATTCTTCTTAAGCATACATGGAACATTCTCAGATAGAGCCTATGTTAGGTCACAAAACATGTCTTCACAAATTTAAGAATATCAAAATCATACCATGTATCTTTTCTGACACACACTGGTATGAATCTAGAAATCAATAACAGGAGGAAAACTGGAAAATTCAAATATATGGAAACACACATTCAAACACACTTCTGAAAAACAAATGAGTCAAAAAGAAATCAAAAAAAAATCTTGAAACAAGCAAAAATGGAAACCCAACATAGCAAAATTTGTCAGATAAAGCAAAAGCAGTTCTAAGAGGGAAGTTTATAGTGATATATTCTTTCCTTCTTCCTTACATTAAGAAAGAAGGAAAGAAAGAAAGATCTCAAATAAATGATCTAACTTTACATTTCAAGGAACTAGAAAACCAAGAACAGACAAAGCCCCTCCCAAGACAAAAGAAATAAAAGCAAAAAAACAAAAACAAAAACAAATGGGACCTAATAAACCTTAAAAGCTTTTGACCAGTAAAGGAAACCATCAAGAAAACAAAAAGACAACCTAATGAATAGGAGAAAATATTTGCAAGTGATGTGACTGACAAGTGGTTAATATCCAAAATACACAAATAGCTAATACAACTCAATATTTTAAAAAAGTCAAAAAATAGGCAGAATACCTAAATAGACGTATCTCCAAAGACATACAGATGGCCAACAGACACTTAGAAAGATGTTCAACATTGTTATTTATTAGAGAAATACAATTCAAAACCACAATGAAGTATCACATCACACCAGTCAGAATGGCTATCATCAAGAAGTCTATAAATAATAGATGCTGGAGAGGATTTGGAGAAAAGGCAACTCTCCTACACTGTTGGTGAAAATGTAAATTAATGCAGTCACTGTGGAGAACAGTATGGAGGTTCTTTAAAAAACTAAAAGTGGAGCTATCATATGATCCAGCAATTACACTCCTGCATATATATCCAAAAAAAAAACCCCACAAAAACACTACTTCGAAAATATACATACACTCCAATGTTCACAGCAGCACTATTTACAATAGCTAAGACATGGAAGCAACCTAAGTGTGCATCAACAGATGAATGGATAAAGAAGATGTGGTATGGTATATATATATGCAATGGAATATTATTCGGCCATGAAAAGAATGAAATAATGCCATTTGCAGCAACATGGATGGACCTAGAAATTGTCATATTAACATTGGGTTGGCCAAAACATTCATTTGAGTTTTTCCATAACATCTTATGGAAAAACCTGAATGAACTTTTTGGCCAACCCAATAATATGATAATTTATATTAGTAAGTCAGACAGAGAAAGACAAAGATATGCTATCACTTATGTATGTAATCTAAAAATAATAGAAATGAATCTGTAAACAAAACAGGAATGACTCACAGACACAGAAAACAAATTTATGGTTACTGAAGGGGAAGGGGGGAAGGGTAGGATAAATTAGGAGTATGGGATTAACAAATACAAACTACTATATATAAAATAGATAAGCAGTGGGATTTAATGTATAGCACAGGGAACTATATTCAATATCTTGGAATGACCTATAATGGAAAATAACCTGAAATATATATGTGTGTGTGTGTGTGTGTGTATATATATGTATATATGTATATATATATATATATATATATATATGAATGACTGAGTCACTTTTCTGTACACCTGAAGCTAACGTAATATTGTAAATGAACTACATTTCAATTAAAAAAAAAAAAGCAGACTAAGTCCAAAGTTAGCAGAGGGAGGAAAAAACAAAGATCCAAGAAAAAATAAATAGAGACCAGAAAAACAACAGAAAAGATCAGAGAAAGTAAGAACTGGTTTCTTGAAAAGATAAACAAAATTGACAAACTTTTATATAGACTAAGGCAAAAGATAGTAAACTTAAATAAATAAAATCAGAAATGAATCAGGAGAAATTAGAACTGATACCACAAAAATCCAAATGATCATAAGAGATTACTATGAACAACTATATGCCAACAAATTGGATGACCTATAAGAAGTGAACAAATTCCTAGAAACATAATGTACCAAGACTGAATCATAAAAAACAGACAATCTGAACAGACCAATACTGAGTAAAAAGATTCAATTAGAAATCTCAAAAAAAATAACCTTTACGAACATAAAAAAGGTACAGGTCTTGCTGGCTTTACTGGTGAATTCCAACAAACATGTATAGATGAATTAATACAATCCTTCTTAAACTCTTCTAAAAGTTAGAAGAGGAGGGAACATTCCTAAACTCACTTACCAGGCCACAATTACCCTGATATTAAAGCCAGAGAAGGACACTGTAAGAAAAGACAATTCTAGGCGAGTTTTCTTGATTAATACATATGTAAAATCCTCAAGAAAATACTAGCAAACAGAATTGAAAAGCACATCAAAAGGATCATGCACCATGGTCAAGCTGGATTTAATCTTGGGTTGAAAATGCAGTTCATTATACACAAATCAATGTGATACAACACATTAACAGAATGAAAGATAAAAATCACATAATAATCTCAATTCATGCAGAAAAAGAATTTGAAAAGCTCAACATCCTTTCATGATATAAAAAACTCTCAATTAATCAGGTATAGAAGGAATGTACCTCAACATAATCAAGGCCTATATGAAAAGCCCATAGCTAACATCATACTAAACAGTGAAAAGCTGAAAGATTTTCCTCTAAGGTCAGAAACAAGGGAAGGATGCCCACTCTCACCATTTCTATTCAACATAATACTAGAAAAAAACCTAGCCAGGGCAATTAGACAAGAAAAAGAAATAAAATGTACCCAAATAAGAAAAGAAGAAGTAAAATTGCTCCTACAGATGATATTATCATATGTATATATGGAGAAAACCCTAACAATTCCACCAAAAAAAAAAAAAAAATAGTACTAATACAAAACTCAGTAAAATTGTAGGATAAAAAAATGTACAAAAATCAGTTGCATTTCTATATGCCAACACTGAAATAATGGGAAGAGAAATTAAGAAAACAATCCCATTTACAACAATGTCAAAAACAATAAAATAGGAATAAATTTAGTCAAGGAGGTGAAAGACTTTTACACTAAAAATGATTAAGAATTTGATGAAAGAAATTGAGGAAGACACTAATAAATGGAAATACAGTTGACCTTTGAGTAACACAGGTTTGAACTGCATGGCTCCACCTAAAAAATCCACCTGTGAATTTTATTTTTAGTAAATATACAGTAAGCCCTCCATGTTTGTGGATTTTGCATATGCAGATTCAACTAACCACTGATTAAAATTTCCATCTGGCTGGTTGAATCCTTAGATGTGAAACCCATGGATATATAGGACCAACTGAATTCACTGTACTACACCATTTTATATAAGAGAGCTGAGCATCCACAAATTTTGGTGTAAGTGGGGCTCCTGGAACAAATTCCCTGCAGATACCAAGGTATGACTTGGTATATCCCATAATTCATAGACTGGAAGAATTAATACAGTTAAGCTGTCCATAGTACTGAAAGCAATGTACAGATTCAATGTAAAACCTATCAAAATTGCAAAGGCATTTTTTACAGAAATAGAAAAAACATCCTAAAATTCATATGGAACCACAAAATCTCCCTAAGATCCAAAGCAACCTTGAGAAAGAATAACAAATATGAAAGCATCATGCTTCCTGATTTCAAACTATAATACAAAGCTATGGTAATCAAAACAGTATGGCACTGGCATAAAAACAAACACATAGAACAATGAAACAGATTAGAGAGCCCAGATATAAACTCACACAATACTTTCAACCAAGAACACACAGTGGGGAAAATACAGTCTCTTTAATAAATGGTGTTGATAAAACTGGATATCCACATGCTAAAGAACAATATTGGACCACTCACAAAAAAAGTTAGCTGACAACTTTAAAACTCCTAGGAGAATAGAAAAAAAGTTCCTTGCCTTTGTTCTTGGTAATGATTTTTTTGGATATGATATCAAAAGTACAGACAACAAAAGCAAAAATAAACAAGTGGGACTACATCAAATTAAAAAACTTTGGCACAGCAAAAGAAACCATCAACAAAACTGAAAAGGCAACTACAGAATGGGAGAAAATAGTTGCAAACCTCGTATCTAATAAGGGGCTAATAATCAAAACATTAAAGAACCTATAAAACCTGTATAAAATAAAATAATCCACTCAAAAATGGGTAAAAATCCTGAATAGACATTGTTCCCAAGAAAACATACAAAGGGCCAAAAAGTACATGAAAATGTGCTCTACACCACTAATCATCAGGGAAATGCAAATCAAAACCATAGTGAGATATCACCTCACAAATATTAGGGTGGTTTCTATCAAAAATACAACAGATAAGAAGTGTCCATGAGGATATGAGTATAAGGGGCCTATTGGTGGAAATGTAAATTGGTACAGCCACTATGGAAAACAGTATTGGGGTTCATAAAAAAGTGAAAATAGAACTACCCTATGACCCAGCTTCGAGTTATACATCTGAAGAAAACAAAATCAGAATCTTGAAGAGGTATTTGTACTTCCATCTTCATTGTTCTTCATTTCAGTATTATTCACAATAACCAAGATATGGAAATACCCTAAATGTTCATCAATGGATAAATGAATAAAGAAGACAAAGATGTGTGTATGTGTGTGTGTGTGTGTGTGTGTGTGTGTGTGTGTGTGTAATGGAATATTATTCAGCCATGAGAAAGAAGGAAGTCCCGCCATTTGCAACAACATGGATGAATCTAGAGGGCATCATACTAAGTGAAATTAGTAAGACAGAGAAAGACAAATACTGTATGATCTCACTTATAAGTGGAATTTAAAGAAAATCAAACTCATAGAAACAGAGAGTTAAATAGTGATTACCAGGGGCTGGGAGTTAGGGAAGATGAGGTGATGCTAGTCAAAGGGCACAAGCCTTCAGTCATAAGATGAATAAGCTCTGAGGATCTAATGTATATCATGGTGACTACAATTAATAATACTGCACTGTGTACTTGAAATTTGCTGAGACAGTAGACCTTAAGCACTGTTTCCACAGACAGACACACCCACACAAAGGTAACTTTGTGAAATGATAGTTGTGTTAATTAACCTGATTGTGGTAATCACTTCATAAAGTATGCCTATGTCAAATGATCACATTGTACACTTTAAATATCTGCAGTTTATTTGTTAATTATACATCATTAAAGCTGAAAAAACTAAAAATAAATAAATAAAAGGGACTAAATGGTTTTCTTTTTTCTCTCTCTCCCTAAAATGATTCACACCATTTTCCTACCACTCCTGAAAAGGAATAAATAAATAAATGGGGGAACAAAAGCAGCTGTATGCAAGGGTGGAAGAGATAAGGAGAGAACAGGAGAGTACCATAGCCTTTTAGTACACTTCAAGGCATAAGTTAGCTAATATTTTCCATAAGCGTTTATTGTTTTCCCTTTAAAGGTAATAAATTGATATGATAATTGTTGAAACTATGATGTATTTTAAAGCAAGGAATGAGAGAGTTGAATCATTCTTTCCAATGGCAGTAGTCAGTTCATGAGAACTTAGAGGAGGTAGTTATGGCAGACACTGTAGGATGCCTAACCAAATGACTATTTCCAACATGTTTTCTTGCCTTTGTTAGCCATATGATAGATTCCTGGCCAACAAGACATAGATATGTCTGTGGTAAAAATCAGAAAGACTTTATTTTAATTTTTTTTAACTAAAATGGAAAAATTACACCTTCCCCCTATTTGACTGAAGATGTGATGCCCAAGACTGCAGCTGCCTTGCAGCCATTTGTGAATGCTCCTACAAATTCCAGAATTGTCTTCCCAAAGCCCTGGCCTTACTGAGAACTTAAAGAGTACCCAACCATCTTTATGGTGTTACTTCATATAAGGAAAAGTGACACCTTCCTATTTAAGTTACTATTAGTTAGATTTCACTTTAGTTGTAGCTGAAATCATTCCTAACTGAACAAATAGTCAGAGTGGTAACTTTTCTATGTTTGCTTCCCACACAATCACTCCAGATTTGTTCCAGGATCCAGTCCCTGACCTTAAGGGATAAAGGTGTCACTTTTGTTTTCTAATCTATTCTTTCACTTGATTTTATAATATGACTAAAATTATAAAAAGAAGTTGTCATTTACCCAAAATAAGTGATAGGGAATTTCTATCAAAATAATTCACTGAAACTTATGTTCCAAAATTAATTCTAACTGAAAATAAAATGGAATATCAGAATTTTGTAAAATTTGCAAAACCTGTGAATATGTTTTCTGATTGAATTTATACCTTTTACTGCAATAGAAAAAAAATTTCCATGTGATAAAACATGTTCCACTTATTTTAGTAGCCCATTTAAAAATATATTTCCTTAGGAAAATTTCACGGTGAAAGCAAGATATAAGCTATATAATTTTAAACACATACACTCTAATACCTAAAATAATATTCTACATAGAATAATTTATTTTAATAAATATTTATTTCACATTATGTGTCCAAGAGTTAGCTAAAATCTGAGAAAAATATCTGTCCTTTAAGTGTCCGAGAGTTAGCTAAAATCTAAGAAAAATCTCTGTCCTTAATGAAGGCACAATAAAATAGAGAAGCAAGCAAACAAAAAATTACAAGGCCTTGCAAAAGACCAAAACCTGTAAAATGATTATGTTAGATCTAGAGATGAGACAAGGAGGAAGTACTGGGGAATGCACTCTCAAAGGTAATGTCTGAGCTGCCTTGATAAGGATTAATAAGAGTTCACCAAAAGAATCTTCAGAAGGAACAATATTTATAAAACAATTAATGAAAGCATTAAAAGTCATTTATATATATAAATAATATATGTATAAATACATAAATATATATATATATTTGTTGTCATTGTTATTGTTCATTCCTTTTTTTCCCCTTATTTCCAAAGCATAAGGTACCAGAAAGAGAGGGTGGGTGAAAGAAAAATCAGCTGAAAGATGGGACTATATGACATGACAGAATGTAGGATTTAGACTGACTTTGGATTTAATTATATGCAAAATTATGAAGAGCATGGATATTCTGTAGGATTTGTTGGTGTCTGCAGGCACTTAGAACATTGATGCACCAAATGGATATTAGCAACAATGCTAATGATCACATAACTATAAAATTAAAACAGTGCACCATATGGTGGTATAACCAGCTAACACTCAGTTGCAGACATAGTTATTTTAATGAATCTGTAATGTTTACTAACTTGAAAAAAATAAAAATAATTCTATGACATTGGATAGTAGATACACACTTTAAATGAACAAAGATATCCTCATCATAATTTTGCATAGATTTTTAACTTGAGCCTTGCATGCACTATTTTTATTTAAAACCTTGACATCTAAAATTTAAGATCTTTGACCATTAATGCAGATGATTATCACAGAGAATATTGACAACTTAGAATTTTATAGAAAAGCTATTATCTTTATCATATGGAAATGTAAAGTTGACATTAACATTATTTATACACTAGCAAAATTCAGTAGAATTTTACTGTATATTTAAGAACTCAATTTGAACTATGGCTCACTTGGCAACATTTTTTTTAACCTTATTAAAAAGAAAAGTCTAAATGTAATGATCCCGAACTAAGGGATCATTATTTTTGTATAATTGTATTAATTATTTGTTTTTCATATCAATGAAGAAAACTTAAAGCAGAATAGATCACTATGCCTTTTAGCTACGTTATGAATATGTGAAAATCCACTGCAAACACAAACACTAAGCAAGTTAGAAAGAAAGCCCAGGAGAAGCATGTGGAAAGCATTTATTTACTTTTTGAAAAATACATTTTTTAAGGTTGCACTGTATTTTCCCTACATTGTTTATTTAATTTGTGTTTCCAAATGTTTCTCATTTAACTTTCCCTGTGATGCCCAACCACATTCCAAGAGTCATTTGCTACAGGAGTCTCAGAGGGGCATATATAAATACACTAAAAACTAAACATAACAACTTAAGCTTTGTCTCCAGGGCCACCACCCCAGTCAAGATAATAATTAACGTTACCTTACCTTATGTAATAATAATAGCATCCTAGTTGACCTCCTTTCTTTCTACAATTGTCAGCCGGCAATCTGTTCTCCACCAAGCAGTTGGAATGATTTATGTGTGTGTACAGAAACACAGTACACACACACAATATGTTGTATGGTTATGTAACAGAACATGTTACTTGCCTAAATGCCTGGCATTACATATGATTTAGAATTCATTTTCTAATGGTTTTCAAGGCTCCACATGATTTGAAATCTTTTCTGTCTGAGAATTCTTTTAATTCTTCTTGTTGGGATTTGTGCTTTTGAAAACTGAAAATCCCTTTGACTCTTTCTAGATAATTTCTAGTCACCATCATTTTAAATAATGACTGATTATTCTCTCTCTCCATCAATCTCTCTTTTCTTTTTGAATCCTAATTAGACCTTTTTATTAATTATATTTACTATGTCTCCTAACCTATGTTTGAGATTTTCTCTTTATCTGTGCTTATTCTGATTAATATCTTCAAATTCATCTTCAATTTTATTAATTGTATTCCTGGGTTGTTACTCTAATGTTAGTTCCATAAACTGATTTTTAAATTTTAGTGATTAACTAGAAATTCTATGTGTTTCTTTTCTCCAATCTGCTGTCTCTTTTCTTCGTTCATTTTCTTGACTACCTATTTTTTAAACATATTATATTTGATATATTAATTATTAACTAATAATTATTTATTACTTGGAGATGGAATTGGTTCATATGTTATTACTATTTCAAAATAGTCACCAGATTCATGGTACTTTTTTATTACTTTTTTTAAAAATAAATTTATTATTTATTTATTTATTTTTGGCTGCATTGGGTCTTCGTTGCTGTGCACGGCCTTTCTCTAGTTGTGGCGAGCTGGGGGCTACTTTTTGTTGCGGTGCATGGGCTTCTCATTGCGGTGGCTTCTCTTATTGTGGAACACGGGCTCTAGGTGCACAGGCTTCAGTAGTTGTGGCTCGCGGGCTCTAGAGCGCAGGCTCAGTAGTTGTGGCACAGGGGCTTAGTTGCTCCACGGCATGTGGGATCTTCCTGGACCAGGGATCGAACCCGTGTCCCCTGCATTGGCAGGCGGATTCCAAACCACTGTGCCACGAGTGAAGTCCCAGCTTTTTTTATTATTCTTAATTTTAGATTGTGGACCCATAGCTAACTCATTAATGGTTCATATCTGCAAAAAAATCTGTGGGGACTGGGTTGAGGGTATATTCCTCCAGAGAGGATCGCTAAACCCACATCACTTTAATCTAGCAGATTGGAATTTCTTAGACTAGAAAGAATGTACAAAAATCAGAGAAGCTGAAACATATAAAAGATTGAATCTATGTTTACAACATTTCAAGGTACATTTCATTTTGTTTGTTCATTTGTTTTTTTTCTACCTAGATCTCAGGTTAAGAAAGACACATTTCCATATTGTCTTCCTTGTTGGCAACTGAATTTTTCTAGTCAAACTTTTCATTGAATGCATATCATTTTAATAACTTTCTTACCTTTATGTGGGGTTCAGTTTCAACTCTCTACCTTAGGAAGAACTGCAACCATCTCCTATGATCTCTTGATTTAATGCTTTTGATATTATTAAACATCATTTTAATTCAGACAATAAGTTCTACATTATCTCTCATTAATTTTTTCAGTGGCTAATGGTTTGTTTCATGTTTGTGTAAATATATAAAATTTTAATTATTCATTTGATTTTTGCTAGTCCATCTTCTCCATTGTGATTTAAACCTCATGAGGAAAGATATCCTTCTGTCTTCCAGATTTATATCCCTAGTGCTTAGCTCAGGGCCTGAAATAGAGTAAGCACACAGATGTGATTTGTAAATAGATTAATGAATACTTGCATAAATGTTCTCTATTTTTTTAATTAACATATTTCTTTTATAATTAAAACTACATTACCTTTTACAAATAACTGATGGTATTTTTTCTTTTGTGTTTTCCTCTTTTTGAGTAAATCTTAAAGAGCAGACATACTATGCATTGCTGCCTGGAAACATAAGAATGTGTCTCCTCTTTTTTTTTTTCTATAAGGCAGATATTTAAGCCATCAAACCCACCATCTGTACCTTCTGGTGGAAGCGCTGAACTACTTGTAATTACTGACAATATGCACTTTTGTGAAAATGTTGCTACTTTCAGTTGGGAAGAGGTATCATCACAAAACTGAGCAATATTATGGTAAAGATTGAGGGAATAACATTTTTAAAATTCTAAACTTCAGTATCATAAATAATCAAGAAACTTTAAAAATACTAGTGGATAACATGAACATATTCAGTTATTAAGATATCTTTTAAAGTTTACTGAAGTATAAAAATCTCACATGAAGGAATGGTTTAATTGACAACCATGTCAGTTCAATGCAATACAGAGCTGCCCCAACAAGCAAGTTAAACTAATTTGCAAATGTCAAGCATGTCCCTTTAAATTGGTTCATTAACTCACTTTTGGAGAGCAGTGTCAAGAACTAGGGAGTTACTGGCATTCCTTATTAGCAGATCTCCTGGACAGGGTAAATAGGTTTAGACGGAATTAGATTGATCACTCTGCCTTAGAATTCAGTGCAGCACAGCAAGCTCCAACTGTTTTTCCTCAGGTAGATAAGAGTGAAACATTTCCAACAATCTAAGTTTCTAATGAGAGCCAGAATGTGTCTTGACCAATCGGCAAATGGAGGTTCACGAGCTGATGCACACATGTATTTCTGTGAGTCTTCCACTCCTGATTTTAGTGACAACAGACAGACTTTGTGAGGAATGCAAAGAAGGAGGCAGTTAATTCAACAGAAAAATTAAATGTAACTAAGGCAAAAAAAGCATTAATAGGAAATACTGAAGTAACAAAACCCCAAATTGCTGAATGTTGGAGTGGCAAGAATACAGTATTTTGGGAAGTGTGTGTTTTAAGAGTGATATTTAATCCCCTGGATTCTTCACTGTAATATATTGATATTTTCACTTGTCATTGTACCTAAAGCCCTGATTTTTCTTTAAGAAATGTGAGACAAGTATGTGGTGGTATCCAGCTTGTAAGGGAGCGGTCCATTATATTGTCAGGAACTCATTAACCCCAAGAATATAGTGAAAGTGACATGTGTGACATGCTTTTTGGTCTGTGATATGTCTTTCTGGTGCACTTGAGTAATATATATTTAAAACAGATTGCTATGTAGAATTATAATAATTAATGGTCATGAGCAAATAAGTCACATGCCTTAACTTTGGCTGAGATATTTATTAGCTAGATGATTATGGGTAAGGTATGTAAGCTCTTGCCTCTTCATCTTGTAAAGTGGGCATAACTTTGCTTCTGTGATAATGGCTCTTCTGAATATCAATGAGAGTAAGGTATACAAAGCATATATTAAAGTGCCTATGACATAAGAGGTATTCAATATGGTAGCTCTTCATCCTCATCACCATCATCTCTATTACTCTATACCAGATTTGCTCTCAAGAACACAAGATTTTGAAATAGTTCATTATAAAAATCTCTTAAATTTCTATGAAGAGAGATACCTCTCTTCCTAGAAAATGTGCCATAGTGACAAAAAAAAAAAAAGGATTTTAGCATAGGATGAATTGATTTCCATATTCATTATTTTCCAACTATTTAATTCCCTACATCATCTTCATCACTGTATCTGTTAAACACACGTGTAACTCACAGGGTTGTAAATGAATTACACTAATTGAAAGCCTGTGCCCAGTGCTAGTACACAGTGAGCACATAATAAATACTGTATTCAATGATACCCTTAAACCTTCTAAATATTTTCATCTTATAACAATAGATTCTCATTCTGCAAGGGAAAGATTGGCACTACATGAAGTGATGATTTGTGAGTTAATATTGGAGCCAACCAGATTCCTAACTCTGAACACAAATCTTTGCTTTTTGTCTTAGTATCTAAACAACTTACATGAAATATCACACACTATGCTCAAGTCCACACCTGTCTCTATGAAAAACTGACCTCAATAACTTTTACTTTCTTTCTTTATAAATCATTTGTGGATTTACCTGACTGCATTCTGTTGCAGTGATCCAGAGACTTTTTGTAAACCCTTTCTTGGTTTTATAAATACTTCAGTAGAGAAAACTAGTCAGCTTTCAGCTTGTATCCATCACAGTTCCTAACATTGCTTTATTTTTTAACATACTTTTTTCACCTGTGATATGCATTGGTTTTCAGGGGCCTATATTTAAAATTGGAATCAAAGAAGCCAAACTTCCCTTTAGTTATACATCAGTCCTTCCTCTATGATTGGAGGCATTATAAATACAGCTCTGTACTGCAGATAGCAAAATGCCATTTTGCTATTTGAAATGAGAGGGTAAAAAAGGAAACATGTCTTCTCTTGTGATGAACTATAAACACAATGTCCCAGAAAGAAAACAACAGTGTCAGCACAATTCAAGAAATAAAACAACAGGCTGTCACTGGTCCTTACATAGCAATGTGGTAATGACATAGGGAGCAACACTTCTGAAAGGACCATTCCAGGCACAGCGAGCCTCAACAGTGTGAGTGCCTGCACTACAGAGGTTAGATCTAGCATCAAAGTCCAGGAAATGACTATATAAAATATAGACATTAAGCTGAGAAATAATACGAAGCTAAAGTAATAGTATTCAAATGCTATAGGTGCAGTACATAAAGAGGCAAATAATGCAAGTGGTTATTTCAGATTTGAAAAAATACTACTGATTAATAAGCATATGGAAAAATGTCTGGCTTAAATTTTTTTAAAAATTAAACTTCTCAGGGGCTTCCCTGGTGTCGCAGTTGTTGAGAGTCCGCCTGCCGATGCAGGGGACACGAGTTCGTGCCCCGGTCCAGGAAGATCCCACATGCCGCGGAGCGGCTGGGCCCGTGAGCCATGACCGCTGAGCCTGCGCATCCGGAGCCTGTGCTCCGCAACGGGAGAGGCCACAACAGTGAGAGGCCCGCGTACCGCAAAAAAAATAAATAAATAAAAAAATAAAGTTCTCATAGGGAACAGGGGCTGCATCTAATACAAATCATCTCCCTGTAGCACCTAGGACAACACACAGCATGTTATTCCATCTATGAGATTAATAAAGACTTTCAAAATGATGGCATGCATGTTGCTATAGTAAAAAAAGTCCTTCATACTTTAGTCATAATGGTTTAAGCAGTTAAATGAAACTGGACAGCAATAGGAATATATGTGTAAGATATTTTTGTAAGTTTGTATCATTTGTTCTAACAATCACAATTCTTTGGCTCTCTTTTTTTTTAATAATCTTAATTATAAAATAATTATGTGCAAAGATCTTGATTATAGTAGTATTTCTTTATAGGAAGATATTTAGAAATACCTAAAATATTTTATAAAAATGGAATGATTGACTTATGTCATAAAACCTGATACATGTCATAGTCCTTAAAATAATATTTATGAAGAGTATACATGTGTATATATACTCAAATAAAAACTTCTTAACAAGTATTTTTATTTTTACTACCACTCAATTAATGCTACTGCTATTGGTATACTACTAGATACTATTTATTAAGCAGCTAAACTTTCTCAGACATTCTTCAAAACAATTTATATTTAATATTGCATGTAATTCTCATTATAGCCTTATAAGGTAAGTCCCATTTCACAGATAAGAAAAACTAACTTGCCCAACAGTTCCAAAGAAACAGTAGATGTGAGACTTAAATCTACAGAATTAAATTATTTTAAATTGCAGTTACTAGGTTTGGATGAGATCATGAGAGTGGAGCCCTCCTGATGGGATTAGTGCCCTTATAAGAAGAGGAAGAGACACCAGAGTTCTCTCTGCCATGTTAGAATACAGCCAGAAGGCAGTCATCTGCAAGCCAGGAATAAAGTTCTCACCAGAACTCAACCATGCTGGCACACTGATTTTGGACTTCCCAGAGTCTAGGATTGTGAAAAGTAAATATCTGTTGTTTAAAAAAATTTTTTTTTTCAATTATTTCTGGAAAGATGGAGACACTAGCCAAAATTCAAATGGATGGCCTGTAATTTTAAGTATCATTGATTATTTTATCATTAAACTTTTGATTATTCAGATACATAAATACATTTTGCTATGTGCTTTTATGATTTCAAGACTTGTGAAATGGAAATAACATTTAAAATTCTGGGCATATTTAATTTTTTGACTATGTGTTAACTTCTTAAAGTTACCTCAACTGAATACAAAAATTATTTTAAGATTAAAACAAAATAAACTTTGTACCTGTGTTAGGATTTCAGCAGGAATCAAATAACATAATGAGATAACTCAGGAGAGTTAAATCATGGAATATTTAGGAAGGTGTGAGCAGCTGTTTTTTTTGTTTTGTTTTGTTTAGTTTTTAAGAGAATCAGGAAACAGATAAGGTTGAGAAAGAATCCAGGGGCTAGCAAAAGTTGGGAGCCAGAGAGCCTTTTGCACTCAAAGGATTGAAGCGCAAGGGGAGGAAGCAATTACCAGAGTCCAGAGAGAAAAGATACACCTTTAAGTGAGCACTAAAAGAATCAGTGCCCCTTGGTAAAGGAACAAAGCCAATCTGCAGCAGCTCAGTAGAGAGAGAAGTAGAAAAATAGATACCCACAAATTCACACTTCTTGTCCTCTTTTCCCTGCTGATACCTCACATGTGAACACAACAGGAAATCCAGTGGGCCAAAGAATCCCCTTGATGGAATTCATAATGCCTGCTTCCTAGGGCAAGAACAGGCCAGAGCACAGTGGATCAGCCTTTGGTAAATTATTTGCAAAAATGGTTTCAATTATTCCATTTCCTGTGTCTATGACTTTCCAATGTGACTTTGCTTCATCTCCTTTCAAGAGAATGAAGCTTGTAATTTTCTTGTTTTGGTCAAATAGAGCATAGAAAAAGTGTATGCATGCACCAGTTCTGAGCCTAAGCCTCAAGAGGTTTTCCACACTTGTTCTTTTAACACTCTGCTCAGCCACCATGCATGCAAGCACATGCTAACTTGCTGGGTGATGAGGGGCCAGTGGTCAAAGCAGGGTAAGCTTAGTTGGTCCAGTGAAGACCCAAGTAATGCCAGGCCAACAAAGAGCAGCAAATCTACCCACCCAACTCACAGCTACTCATGGTTGCCTGAGGAATCCAGCTCACCTGTAAACTCATGAGCAATAATAAATGGTTGCTGACTGAAGTTACTTAGTTTTGGGCTGGTTTATTATGGAGCAATAACTAATTAATGCAGTATTCTCATTAATGGGTTTACTCATTCAAAAAGTATTTGTTAGCCATGTTAGATGAACTGTACTAAGCACTGCACTAAGTACTGTGTAGACAGGATGATTAAATATGAACACATAATTTATTTACACAAAACGTAAGTAAAATGCATAGTGTTTTAAACACATAGAAGAGGAACGGTTAATTTAAGAGGTAAAGATATATTTAAAGAAGGAAGACAAGGACCAAAAGGGTAAAAGTATGAAAATGAAAGATGTGTTTGTTGAGTTTTTGGTTGTCAACTAACTTGGCTTTTCTACTGGGTCTATGAGAAGGAATAGAATTTCATGAGGATAGTATTATTAACCATTTTTCCATTCATACCATATTAGTAAATATTTTATAACTATGGCATATAGATAAATCTGTAGGTATATATATTAATTTCCAAGTTTATGTCTTAAGAAAATATATAAAACCCTGGATGTCTGCATAATTTGTACTTCCATATTAGAAAATATTCATATTATAATATAATTTATTTGTGATTATGATAATGCTACTACTATTGATGATGAATAATAGTAATACATAGTATTTATTGAGTGACACTGTGCTAAGTGTTTTGAAGGCATTTTTACATGTTACTTGAAAGATGGTATTTTCTCCATTTGCTTATTTGGAAAATGGGGTTTGAAGACATAAATAACTTTTTCCAGATCTCACAGATATAAAGCAGTGAGCTGGCATTAAAATACTCTCACACACACACACACACACACACACACCCCCCCCCACACACATTATGTATTCAAAAGTATTATATATACAGTAGTTTTTATTTATATACTAATCTCTAGATGAGGATTGCTCCCAGTCTCATGAATACAAAACCATAAAAAAGTAAGCCACAATTATTTTTATCACCATAATATTTGAATTAATTAATTCAACAGATACTAATTATTAATTGAATATTTACTGTGTGGTGGACATTTACTGTTTGTTGAACTGCATAAGCTTGTGATTTGTTGCACTTAAATGGGGCTTCTCAAAAAAGTTTGTTAAAACAATACAGAATCTTAGTGTCTCTGGCCATTTACATTATTATAGACAGTCTATAAGAATTAAGCTACTGAATTAAGAAATGAGGCAAAACAAATTATACCTTCTAAATTCAACACCTAGTAATTCAAAATTCTCTCCTCCGTTAAAAAGAAACAAGTAATTCAACATTTAAGAATTTTAACAAATATTTCAGATAAGTCAGAAAAAAACTTACATGAGATTTTGAGATTAACTTTTGTCACCATGAGATCATAAATTCAAACTAGAGATGTATTTTAACAAGAGAGAAAAATAGCTCAAAATAAGTAAAATAATTCATAAGAAAGCTAGAATTACTGTTTCTAAATTATTAAGACATCAGATGTAAATAGTTAAAATGGCAGGAGAAGCTTCTATACTGATTCTTGTTTGGAGCTTGTGAAGGTTATCACCTATTTGATTTTATTCTCCAAACTCATTCACATGTATTGAATAAAAGTCCAATAGAACTTTCTATGATGATGGAAATGTTCAATAACTGCACTAATATGGTAGCTACTAGCAACAAGGGCTATTGAGGAGTTGAAATGTGGTTAGTGTTACTAAAGATGTACATTTTTTATTTTATTTCAATTAGATTAAATGTAATTATTAAAAACTATATGTAGCTATTTGTGAACACAGTTATAGAGGATGGATTCTGAAAGGCAGAGACTTTCTCTTCCCCAAAAGTTTCCAAGAAGAAAAGTATATTTTATACCAATCAATGAAAAGACCAATCAAAAATAATAAATAGTTGTATACTTTTTATGCTTTCAAGGTGATTTGACTATTCAGAAAATCATAAAGCATAAGTAAAATTATATTTTTAATAAAGTGTGGTTATTTTTCAAATTCAATCATATTTATAAACTACAGTGAATGAAATAATACACAGAACAAAGTAGAAATGTCTCAATTACATTAAATTCCCTCAAAAAAAAGTATCAAAATCAAATTTCAAGCCAGAAAAGATAGAGACGTTTGGGAACAATTTATTTCTATATCATGAATGTGTGACATCTTAGCTAAGAAAGGACAGAATTTCTTTTCTCATTCAGATCTACTCTCACTTCAGTAGGAAACAGGAGAGAGACAAACACCAGGAAGATGTATAAATCAATAATTTTCATTTCCCTAGAAAAATGGTTCTGTACAAATAAATCTGACTCCTCCATTTAGGATACACTAGGGAAGCAGGTCTTGCGTTCAATGACATTTAACTTTTGTTTAAGTGAACTGGCATTTTGTGTTGAGAATCATCTACAAGGTGGTAAAGAAAATTAATTTTGTTTCCTCTTTTCTCTCAACATTAATGTGCATGAATGAGTTTGGAGGATAAAATCAAATAGGTGATAGCCTTCATGAACTCCAGAACAGAATCGGTGTGGAAGCTGCTTCTGCTTTGGGATTTCCCCTCAGTCTAGCTAGGACCACCTGCCTCAGAACTCCGGCACTCACAGATCTGCCTGCTAGTTCCTCTTACCTCTGGAGTCACTTTTCTTTCTAGAGTACTCTTAACTATAAAGGCAAGGGCACCCTCATGGCATTAATCACTTCTGTTTATATTGTGCAAATTTAAAACCATTTAGATACACTTTCAATGTCTACTTTGGAAATCTAACATATACTTGACTCTCTCAATGTAAATTTCTTAATTTGAATTCAACAGGAAATCTTACACAGACTATCTTCTTTAAATGTTGTTTTAAATTTCTTCCTCTTAAAAAATCAATAAGGACATAATCACTGACAAGGATACACTAGGGTATATTTCTGTTGATATTAATCTGAATTTTAACCAGTTTAGGTTGAAGAATACATACTTGTATTATTGAATATATATACATATATAAATATAAATATCACAATTTAGGAATTAATGCAACTATTTCTTTCAGCAGTCATATTGAAATGGAATAAGTGTTCATTTTATTTGAATGACATCAATACATCCTTTAATGTAAGTCACATAGCACAGATTAATTTCTAAGATTGTGTTCATTTCATTATGGTTTCCATGTTATGTGATAGAATATATCTGAAAGACAGGAAAGAAATGATTGAAATCATATTTAATTTAGGTGAAATACAACAAAGTGAAAAATAGTATTTCTTTGAGATTAAAAGAGAAGTTTGCATTAGTTATTTTTCTACAAGCCCTTAATGGCAAAATTTCCAAGTAAGTTGACAAGTCAATGAATTGTGATTTGCAGTTTAAGAAGTAAAATTACTGTTTGTATAAATCAGGCTCTGTTGGTTATGCCAAACACAATTATAGAGGCAACATAAGGCAGTGTTTAAAAGCATACTTCCCAGTACCAACTAATCTAAGTTTGAACTGTGACACAGCAACTTAGTTTTGTGACCTTGGGAAATACACTTAGGTTCTCTGTGCCTCAGTTTCTTCTGTGTAAATGGACTAATAATAACACCTACGTCATAAAGTTTAAGTGAGAATTAAATAAGTTTTAATGTATAAGCCCTGGTGGATGGACAGTAACATAAGTAATATATGTTTTGTGGTAATTTTAAAATATGACCACAGAGTCTTTGATACACCTATATTCAATGGAACTTACCTCTCCTCCACTTGAGTGTGAGCTGTTACTTAATAACTTGCTTCTAACAGCAAAATGTGGTAGAAATGGCTGAGTGTGACTTCCAAGGGTAGGTTATAAAAGACGTTGAGTTATTGTTTTTCTCTCTTGTATCACTTACTCTGGGGAAAAATGCTGTGACATCATTTGGACACTAAAGCAAGCCTAAGAAAAGGTCCTGGAGTCCTCCTGACAATAGTCTATAAGGACCTGAGGTCACTTGCTGACAGCCATGTGAGTGAGCCATCTTGGAGGTGAACCTTCAGCTCCAGTCAAGCCTCTGGATCACTGTAGTCCCAGCCAACACTTTGACAACTTCCTAGAAACTAAAAACTCTCAGAACTGTGGGATAATAAATATATGCTGTTTCAGCCTCCTAAGTTTTGGGGTAACTTGTTAACCCAAATTAGGTAACCAATACAAGTGTTTGGTATTATTATTGTGTCTATACTGAATTTAGAACATTATTCTGAAAGTGAATAAATTATGTTAATGTTTATTTTTCTATTCCATAGATAAAACTGTTTCTGATATTTTATAACAAAGTAGCACTAACATTTTTTAGGGTGAAAACATTAATATAATACTGATTTAAGTATACTATTTTGTTTACCAGCTGTGTTTTTACCAAAATATTTAAAACAAATAGAAAAGGCACTTTTTTCCATTAATATTTTACATCACTTTAGCAAGTACTTAATTGCTTTCAGTTCAGAATTCCTATGTCTAATTAAATTAATTTTGTTATATCATAAGATACAAATTAACTTTATTGTAACATAATATGATTTTTGTTATATGACAACTTAACTCATTTTAGAAATGGAAAATACAATACCAGGTAAATTCTACCAGTTTAGGCACTCATTCACCCATTCATCTAACATATTTATCATGTTACACACATAGTTCTACACACTGAAGATGTAAAGAAGATGTGAAGAAGACAAACATGATCCCTTACCTCAGGGAGCTTATAGTCTAGAAAAGTATGTTGGTAACAACTCTGTCATCTTAATGGTATACAAAAGCTTTTATTAGATCACTGCCATTATATTGCATATGAAAATGCACTCTGTGCAGAGTCCCTGTCTCAGAGAGATAATTCATACATTGGCTAAAACAGAACTATAATGGTTGTATTGGTACCACCTTTCAGACTGAATGTGAATTTAGCAGCATTCTTTTTTTTTTTTTTTTTAAATATATGAGAGGCAGCTTATAGATATAATTTAGAAATGCTGGGAGAGAATTTCTGCTCTTAAATCCTTATTGCATTTCCACCTTAATTCATGAAATTCTATTAACAGAAAAATATCTGTGGTCTAAAAATTAAGATGACAGGTGTGGGAAAAGGTCTCATGTAAACTTATACTCAAGAGAAAAGACTGACTCTGATACATTTAGAGCACTAACTGTGATGGAAGGAGTGAGGGAGGAGATAGATCAAGGACACTGAGTTACAGAAGGGCTCAGGGGTAGGTTGCCACTGATAATCCCTGGGTAAGAAGGTGCTGAAAAAAATTATTTGACAATTTTTCAGAATCATAGCAAAATGAGGAGAGTTGTGCTTACAAAGACTGTATAGATTAATTTGGAAATAATTGTTTGAACACATACTCTTATTGATAAAATATTTTAAATACCTACTCTTAAGTGTTATTAACACTACTTACATTCATGTATTACTAAATAAACACATTTTAAATCATAATATAAAAATACAGGATAGGTTATTTGGAGGCCTGAAAAAGCAGGGGTGGAATTAGTGCAGAGAGCTAAAGTAAAAGATTGGCAAGTAAATAAAGAGATTGAAAAAGATGCAGACCAACCTTAAATAGTTCTATGCTGGTCTACAACTTTCAAACATTTATTTATCAAGTCTACATTTTCCTTTGCATTTATTGCCAGATAAATAGCTGGGTATTTCAAAAGAAAGGTATAGCAACTACCTGACTTAGACAATCATATGTTGTCATTTATAAAATGAAGTCTTCTATGAGAATCAATTTGCTCATTTTGTATCTAATTCTTGTAGGACTGTTTTGCTCTAAGAGACATTTATGTTCATGCAAAATAGTCCTCCCGTAAGTGTTGGTTTATATTAGTTCTCTGATAAATCTACACTTATAACATAGATGTATTTATATTTCAAGTAGTACGCTCTCCTAGATAGACAAATAGGTTTCAGTATCAAAAGGAATTATGTCCAATGGAAGTTCAGTCAACGTTAACATAAGGATATTTCTGGACATGAAGGGAGACTCCTACTCCTACTCTTACTGTGAGGAAAGTAAAATGGATTTAAGAAACTGCCTTCCCTGCCACACACGCAGTGCAAGACATTTCACTTCTTTGTAAATATGTAAGATTAGAAGAAAAACTGCATTCTATAAGCAGTTCAGTGTTAAATGCTAATCAGCAAACATATCAACTCTTTTAAGCACACTGTTGAGCAAGTAACCTTTGTATTCAAAGTTTGTTTTTCTTTTCCACCACAATTGAAAAAACGTCAGGGAACAGAAAAAAAATTCAGATTTACATCATTAAAAATTATTACTTACAGTGATCAAACACACATAAATTAAGACAGGAGATGATTATTACTTATTCTATTTTAAAAACAAAGAAAATAAGACAGACAAATGGGTTTAACAAAGGACACTCAGCAAGTCTCTAGCAGAGATGGAAATAAGAGGACAGAACAGGCAGCTCACTGCTGCTCAACATTGCAGTGCTTTGGCACTTCGACAGGATGATTAACTTTGACAGGCTAAATTAACACAAACATAGAACAGAGGAAATCTATCCTTGCTTGTCTCTCTGCCAGGAAATACAAGCCAGTAATTGCTGAGATCCCGTTTTTCAGCATAAAACAGGCCAAATGCTTACATCAAGAGATTGATTTTGCAGAGCAAGACTCTACTCTGATTTTAGGGTCATTGGAGTCTAGCGTCCTTTTCACAACAGAATTTTCTCTTAAATTCTATCCAGGTTAAATGTAGGTACAAATAAATTCTGCAGCCTGTCTAAACACGTTTCAAAAGGAATCAGACAAGCATGAGACCATGCTGTAAAAGGAATTAGCCAACTACACTAAAAGCCTTTTTTATCCATATTCTTTTTCCGTAAGGGTATTTTCAAACAAATATAGGGTAAGATCTACTCATTTATCATTAAGAAGTATTGATGTGTGTTGAGCCAGTCATTCCCCATTGATTACACTAAATACAAGACAAAATATTTTGGTTTTTGCATTAAAGATACTATGACTTTTCTCTTCTTTACATAAAATACAAGAAGTAAACTCACTGCAAGAGGACTTGTTTTTACGCAAACTGCAGGGAATAACGATGGTATTCTTTCAGTATCTTTTCAATGGCCTACTTTAATAATTTTCAATCATCTTGAAAACAGTCTCATAAAACTGATTGTGATCCTTGAAAATGGTCAAAATATTTTGGCAGATTTTGATTTGCTTATTCCAGGCTCTGTTTTTCTAGATTTTCTAACACCTTGATTCTACTTTCCAGCCCCAGATATTAGCTTCTATGCACCTCCTAAGCATATTATATGCATTACATCTTTTAATCCTGTAATAACTCTTAGTTAAGGAACTGAAGGTCAGAGAGATTAAAGAACTTGCCTAAAACCAAGTAGCTAGAAAACAGCAGAGTGAAGATTTAAACTTGAGATTGTCAGACAGCTTAGCTAAATGAAAAATAATGCCCCGTGTATGTACCCACGCTCTTGGTTCAATTTGCACACATACTGGACCCATACTGCACCCATGCTTTAGATATTAAAAATGGTAGAATTTAGAGTAAAAACAACCACATATGAATCCTTGCTCTGAGTAAGAGGAGAGTGCCTTTTAGTTGTACAGAAGTACACTTCTTAAGGAGTTCCTGCTGAAAATGCAATAAATTTTAGAATATGGGACTTGTGACTTCTATGAAATATAATAGCATTGGAGTAGTGTGTGTGTGTGTGTGTGTGTGTGTGTGTGTGTGTGTATGAGAGAAAGAGAGAGAGAGAATGAATGAGAATGAGTATCTGGAGCTCACAGTGGAGTCCATACACCTTTATGTATTAGTACATTAGAAAGTTAAACAAATGGGATCCAACAAAATTGATGCTAATTCATTTATTAATGTTTTCCATTGATTTTATGGGCAGCTGATAGTAATTTTATGTCCTTTCATTAAAAGAAGATGGAGGCTACTTAAATACTTTAATTGTTGGGGTTAGAAATAGATTCGCTTTTATCAGATCAATATTACTTTGACCAAGTGGCAATTAAACTGACAAGACTTCTACTATAGAATGAAGGAAGGGGTTTAATTAAATTTCATTCTCTAGCCTTCATAATGAGGGAAAAGGATCAGTGTTTGTTATATTTTTGAACTGCACATGGATTGTAACTTAAAAACCAAAAATAGAAGTCTTCAGAAAGACTGAATTTTACATTAGAAAGACAAAATGAAAAAAAAAAACAAGGATATTTTCTATTTCTTATTCTATATATTTGTAAAAATATTTCCACTATTTACTTCTGCTTTATCTTAAAAACAACTAGTAAATTCAAGTGGTTACTGGTTGTACGTTAGAACTAGTTGGAAATTCGGCTTACCTATGAATAACTTTATCAATGGGAATACTATTGTCAATAGCAATGCCTTACTTCAGGTCTGAATCACCCCAAAGACTATTTTAGTGCTTGTTAGTTAGCTTCTTGTTATCAATGTCAAATTCTCTCCATTCTTCTCCATAATGCTACCAAATGAGAAGTCCTAGGATTCAAATCTTAACCATTACTCCTCATCCCCTTTTTAAGCCTCCTATTATTCTCCACTACTTACAGAATGCAGCTCAGTTTTTCTTAGTATTAAATAAAAGACCCTTTCAAATCTGCCTTTTGTCCCTCGTCCTAGATGTTCCACACTGAACTAACTTCAGTTCTACGAAAATACTGTGTGACTCCTGTTTTTGTTGTTATTCGCGGTTGCCCATATTCCTCTGTCTGCTGAAATGGTAGCAGATTTTTCTGGCAAAATATTTCGTTTATCAAGAAACAGCTCAAATACCATCTCTTTTCTCAATTTATTTCCTTCTCCTACTTCCATTCTTCCCCTACTTCCACCTTCCTCTGTCCAAAGTTAGTCACTAATCCTCTGTTTTCCTTGTGTACTACATATTCATATCATAAACACATTATGCTATATTGTCATAATCTGTTTATGCATTAGTTTCCCCACCAAAATTCAAATTCAGTAATGTACAAGGCTATTCAACAATAGCCTTGTAGTCATTTTTATACCACTAATGCCAAACGCAGAGCTTAGAATGTAGTAGGCACTCAATAGCTACTTACTGCACAAATGAGATTTTATTATTATTTTAAAAGCCTACTTTATTCAGTAAGGTAGTAAACAATTTTATGGAAGGAAAAAGCAGAAACTACCATTGTCCTACTAATAGATAATTTATTTTGCAAGACATAAACATTTGAATTCAAATGTGAGTGGAGTGGGAGTAGACCAAGATAAAAAGTTCCACTTAAATTGCTAAAAATCGTAACACAAAGTCAAGCAGCAGTTTACTTTCAACATTAGGGAAGAAGACCCCTTCAAACAAGATACCCAATATTTCAACCTTCTTTCTGCAAACTGCAACACCTCTTATCATTTTGCCTAGAGTTTCAATCATTCTAATTTTCTGACATGTTGTCCGTTCCTAGTTTTGCTGTCCTTAGAGTCTACATTGTGCACTAAGCCAACTAATTAGAGTGCCAAATAATAGGGCAACAGTTCCAAATTAACTTTCAATATTATTGTCCTGTTGCCAGCAACGATAACGAGGATAAATCTACAGTCCTCCTTGCTAAACACTTATTAAAATAAATGATTCAGTAAAAATCATATTTGGGTTCCATTCTATAGCATGCACAATTTTTCCCTGTTTTAGAGAGTTGCATGAAAGAACATTTCTTTCTCCAATATTACTCGCGCTCCAAATTTATAAATAGTTTTCTCTATAAACCTTACTCTTCCAAATACCTTTGAAGTTAATATTTTTATTTTGTTTTTAATTTCTTTGGAAAGAGCAAAGTCAGTGTATCATTTTAATTCATTGAAAACACTCTAAATTTTAAGTAAATCTTTACCTCAATTCATTTAAGCTCATTAAATACATTCATTCAGAGAATTTTACTTCCTTTGTCTATTTTAGTAAACATTAATAATCTTTGCAATAAAAGCCTCCTAAGAACCTTCACCACACTTAAGACTTTATAGAAACATAAAGTTAATTGATGATAAATTTTTCAACAAATGATATTGCTTACCCTGTCATGTTAAAATTTAACATTCCCAAACTGAAGATAAATTACTATTCATTTTCTGGGAAAAGAAACAAGAATGGCAAATTTCATTTTACAGTAGAAATTGTCTTTGGACAATATGTTATATTACACACACACAAATAATTTCTTAGCTTAAGAAGCAGTTTATGAAATATGAAAAAAAATTAATGCTAAGAGAGGGTTTCTAAGCTTTACTTTAGGCATAAATTATTTAAAAACTTCTAAACTATTGAGTACTTTCTAAAGGTAGGTTCCCCAAACTACGTGGTATCATTAAATCTATCTTCAAGTTGTATTACCATGAAGTAGGCCAAGTCTGTCTTCCTTTACTTCTGCTATTGCTTTTAGACTTTCCCTTGTTCCTCTGCCTAATGAATTCTCATCATCACCCCCGAAATACAGCACCTCACAAAATTATCTATCAAATAGTGGCCAAACTTATCTAATTCCATGTTTTTCATACCTATATATGTGGATTCATATACTATAGATGTTTTTAATCTTAAAATTAACTTTAATTAATTTCAATAAAATGAGAAAATATGGAAATGTAAAACAAAATATTTAAAAGGTTGAACAATGTCCAAACAAATTTTGGAAATTTGCAAATTTTGTAAATTATTTAGCCCATAAATTCTAACTTAACATACTTAGGAAGATAAACAGGAATAATTAAATAATGTCTCCTTGTGTAAAATTTAGAATAATCATTGTTCTTTATTGTTCATACTTAGAGAAATAGGTATCATCTGAGCAAAAGCCACACTATTTTACAATTGGCGATTGTAGTTAGGGTATATTTTTATTTAAATAAATAATTGATATTTTTACCTTACAATCAATGTATTATTAAGGAGAAAGCTCAATAAATCTACCAGCAAATTACTATCAGAACTATAAACATAATATCAAATAAGGGATAAATATATATTGATTAGGTGATTTGGTTTATTCTGTTAACTTCAAATGTGTACAGGATTGTTGCTTTGGATAACAACTGAAGTAGCATTTGGCCACTTTTCATAAGCGAAATAAAATAGTTTTCCCTTTTCTCCTTTTGCCCCTAAAGCAAGATCTTTAAACCATTTTTATCTTTGTAAAACTGTCCTAGATGGTCAGAGTATAATGAGTATATGTCATTATCAGAATTAGTTTCCTGGAATTATTAATTTGATAAACTTAATCTTAGAACATAGGGGTGTACCACATACAACATATTTATATAAAATAGTATGTATATTAGTGTAAGATTTTTAAATTTTGTTTTTGATGATAAGAAAGATTTATAAACAGTAAAGTTCAATTGGCACGCATAATTACTGATAATTAGACATCATGCAACTTTTTAGAAAGATATTCCTCTGTTTCTCATATAAAGGTGAGGAACTGAGAAACAAAGTAGGGGCAGAAATATGCTCATTAGTGATGCATTACATGGAAAAATCTTACATGGGAAAGAAAATAGCAGATATATAAAAACATGATATATTAGCCTGTTCCCAAAATTAATTTCCAAGTTTTAGAAATCCAAATTACTAACATCAGTTTTCAAGGGGCTTCTTAAGATAACAGGATTTTTCACTGATTTAATGTTAGTTTGGGGTTTAACATTAATGATTTAATATTAGTTAGGGATCATATGGGCTGGTGTATTTTATGTAGTCAAGCCCACATTATCCAATAAAATCCATTCTGGGGTGGGTAGAAAAAAAGGAGTTATAATACATGAATCCATTCATCCTTCCTTCCTTTCTTAATGCATTTTACCTTAAGAAGCATCTATTAAAAACTAACAGTAATGTAATTCTGTGCTAGGTGTTGCCGGGGCAAGAGAAGTGTAAGCCATTACTGTCACACTCAACTACCTCAACTCTGTATGAAGAAATGCATAAATAATTTTAAACAATAGAATTCAATTTAATGTTTTTAAATTAAAAGGGCCTCCCAAAAACACAGCAGAGAAATAAATGGATGTGTATTAACACAATTTCAAATAATTGGTATAAACTCCACTTGTTATTCATTCATGGTACCGTCAGTTCATATGTATATACAAGACATGATGAACTGCAAAAGAGAAAAGAAGAAAATTATAAGCAACAAATGCTTTTTTGGTCCAGAAGATAAGGTGGTCAGTTATGCCAAAATTTTGGAAGAATCTTATAGAGTGGGCTGAATTTAAGCTGAACCTTGAAAAATAAGTGAAAATTAAAGAAGAAATAATAGGAAGAAGTATTCCTAGAAGACGATAACTCAATAATCATTATTTTAACTGTTATCATTATAATAATTATCACAACGATCACAACAGGAAAACCAATTTTTAAAGTTTAAGTTTTATATTAAAGGTTTCATACAGATTGTTTTATTTATTCATCACTAAATCTTTCTCAATAGGTTCTATTTTATCTCTATTTTAAAAAGGAGGAAACAGACTTGGAGATTAAGCACCTTTCCTAAGACCATAGAGTTAAGAACTGTCAGAGGCAAAAGTCATATCTAGGTGCTTTGTCTCCAAAGGCCATGCTTTCAAATATCACTATTTACTTCCTGGTTTAAAAGAAAATATTGAGAGGTGGAAATGTCATGGTGAATCTCAGGGACCATATAACACATCATCTCTCTGATGATTAGCAATGTTGAGCATCTTTTCATGTGCCTGTTCACCAGCTGTATATCTTGTTTGGAAAAATGTCTATTGGGATCTTCTCCAAATTTTTTTAATCATTGCTCATTTTTTGATATTGAGTTGTATGCATTTTGGATATTAACCCTTTATTAGTCATATCATTTGCAGATATTTTTGCCTATTCAGTAGGTTGTCTTTTTGTTTTGTTGATGGTTTCCTTTGTTGTCCAAAAGCTTTTAAGTTTAATTAGGTGCTATTTATTTATTTTTGTTTTTATTTCCTTTGACTTAGGAGACAAATCAAAAAAAAAAATGTTGCTATAATTTATGTCAAAGATTGTTATACTTCTGTTCCACTCTAGGTTTTTATGGTTTCCAGTCTTACATTCGGTCTCTAATATATTTTGAGTATATTTTTGTATATGGTGTGAGAAAATGTTCTAATTTCATTCTTTATATATAGTTGTTCAGTTTTCCCAGCACCGCATATCGAAGACTGTCTTTTCTACAGTGTATATTCTTGCCTCCTTTGCAGTATATTAATTGACCAGAGATGCATGTGTTTATTTCTGGGCTCTTTATTCTGTTCCATTGATCTATATGTCTGTTTTTGTGTCAGTACTATACTCTTTTGATTACTCTAGTTTTGTATTATAGTCTGAGGTCAGGGAGCATGATACCTCCAGCTCTGTTCTTCTTTCTCAAGATTGTTTTGGATATTCAGGGTATATTGTGTTTCCATTCAAATGTTAAAATTATTTGTTCTAGTTCTTTGAAAAATGTCCTTGGTATTTTCATTGGGATTGCATTGAATCTGTAGATTGCCTTGTGTACTGTGGTCATTTTAACAACAGTAATTCTTCTAGTCAATGAGCAGGTTCTATCTTTCCATCTGTTTGTGTCTTCTTAAATTTCTTTCATCAGTGTCTCATAGTTTTATGAGTAAAAGTCTTTTACCCCTTTAGGTAGGTTTATTCCTAGTTATTTTATTATTTTTGATGCAACTGTAAATGGGATTGTTTCCTTAATTATCTTTCTGATAGTTTGTTAATGTATAGAAATGCAATGGACATATATATTAAATTTTGCACCCTGCAACTTTATCAAATTCATTTATGAGTAATTTTTGGTGGTGTCTTTAGGACTTTCTATGCATAATATAGTATCATCTGCAAGCAGTAACAATTTTACTTCCTTCTTTGCAATTTGGATATCTTTTATGTTTTCTTTTTCTTATCTGATTGTTGTGGCTAGGACTTCCAATTTTACGTTGAATAAAATGGGTGAGAGTGGGCATTCTTGTCTTGTTCTTGATCTTAGAGGAAATGCTTTCAGTTTTTTATTGCTGAGTATGATGTTAGCTGTGGGCTTATCATATATGGTCTTCATTATGTTGAGGTATGTTCCCTCTATACCCACTTTCTGCAGAGTCTTTATTTTATGTTGAATTTTGTCAAAAGATTTTTCTGCATTTTTCAGATGATCATATGACTTTTATTCTTCTATTGTTAATGTGGTGCATCACATTGATTTATGGATATTGAACCATCTCTGCACCCCTGGGATAAGTCCCATGTTACCATGGTGTATGATCCTTTTAATGTATTGCTTGATTTGGTTTTCTAATATTTTGCTGAGGATTTTTGCATCTATGTTCATCAGTAATATTGGCTTGTAATTTTCTTTTTTTGTGGTATCTTTGTCTGGTTTTGATATCAAGTGATGTTGGTCTCATTAAATGCTTTCAGAAACATTCTTTCCACTGAAAATTTCTGGAATAGTTTGAAGAGGATAGGTGTTAAATCTTCTCTAAATTTTTCGTAGAACTTGTCTCTGAAGCAATCTGGTCTTGGACTTTTGTGAGTTGGGAGCTTTGTTATTACTGATTCAATTTCATTATTGGCAATTGGTTGTTTCAGATTTTCTATTTCTTCCTGGTTTAGTCATGGAACAAATTTGTCCATTTCTTCTACATTGTCCATTTTATTGGCATATAGATTTTCATAATAATGTTTTATGATCCTTTGTATTTCTGTGGTGTCAGTTGTACCTTCTCTATTTTCATTTCTGATTTTATTGTTTTGGGTCCTAACCATAAATACCTGCATAATACAATTAAGAGTAAAAGAAATAAATAATTCCTACTTTTGAAGAGTTTGAAATTTCTAGACAGTGATTTTATATTTGCATAGTATTTGTAGTACCCCAAATGTCATCACAGGTCTCATTGATACTTAGAAAACATATTGAGATTTATTATTCTCATTTTACAGACAATGAAACTGGTTTAGTTTGCTCAAGGACATACAGTTAGTAATTATGACTATGTAAATAGGACCCATATTACCATCCAGTAGTACCATACTCCTTTCTCCACACTGATTCTCTAAAGATAAGAAAATTAAATGTATGAAATAAGATTTTTAATGCTAATTTTAGCTGTAAATATATTTTTAGAAAATAATCACTTGGGTCAAGTTTTGAGACAAAGTCTAGTTATATTTAGTAGCATTTAAAAGAGGAGATAAGTAAATTTAGTTTTGATTCCATGATTGTAAACATAGAAAATTCAAGGATATGTTACATTCAAAAATTATTATGATGATGTTTAATTTGCCCTTTTTTATATTTTAGAGAGAAACACACAGGAATAGAAATATGAAAAACATTCTATTCCCCATAGCCACAAAACTCTAAATCTTTAACAAGAAAGGTACTGGACATGTACAAAGACTACTGTATAAATTAAACTGAGGGACAAAAATACAAGGTATGAATAAAAGGAAATCCATTCCATACTCTCAGATTCTTGGTTAAAAATACCTGAAATATATTAAAAAAAAAAGATCCCTCCAAAATTTTTATACATATGTGTGTGTGTGTGTGTGTGTGTATATATATATATATATATATATATATATATTTAAAGCAATTCACACACACACACACACACACACACGCACACACACCATATATATTAAGTTGGCCAAAAAATTTGTTTGGGTTTTTCTGCAAAGTGTTACAGAATACCCAAAAGAACTTTTTGGCCATTCCAATACATTTGAATTAAATGCTCACATACATAAAAAAAATAAGTGTCAGGAGCCCTATATATACTATATATTGTTCCAATACATACACAGCTATGATAAAGTCTAATTTATATATTAGACACAGGAAAAGAAGATCCAAATTGCCAGCATCACTACTCTTGCAGTTTAGAGACTCAGGAGCTCAGTCCCAGGGAGAGGACCAGGGTTAGGTGCGGAAACAGCCTGAAGAGGTCGGGCTGTGGCAACTGAGGGTGTACTAGGAAGAAACCTGGGCCTGCAAAAGAGGCAAGACACCATTACCGGTAGGCTTATGAGGAGAGGGGCAGACACCATAAGAGCTTCTTTCCCTGTGAGCACTCCCAGGCAACAGGACACTGCCTACAGGAGCTCCAGGGTGGGCACGAGTCACTGACGGCATCTTGGGCTCCAGAGGCAGACATTGGCCATCTCTTCCAGACCCGTGGGCAGATGCCAGGCTCCGTCCCCACTGACCCAGAAGGTCGCAGACAGCTCCTACCACTAGAAATTCTGGCAGTGGGCCACAGCATCCACCCCCCCCCCCCCCACACCCTGTAAGGGGAAGTCACAAATAGCTTCTGCAATTAGGAAATCCATCAGTGGGTGCTGGAACCTACCTTGCTGTCTTGGGAGCATCCAGATAGCTCCCCCCGATTAGCAAGTCCATCAACAAGTGCCAGGGCCTTCCCCACTATCCCGGGATTGTATGGATAGCTCTCCCTACTAGAAATCCACCAGTGGGTGCTGGCATCCACCCCACTGTCCCAGGAGGGTGCAGATAGCTTCCCCCACTAGGAAGTATGTCAGTAGATGCCAGGACCTGCCCAGTTGTCCCAAGAGTGTGCAGAAAGCTCTTGCTACTAGGAAATCTGTCAGTGGGTGCCAGAACCAATCCTGCTTCCAGGAGCACATGAGTAACTCCCCACACTAGGAAATCCACCCAGAGTAGGGGCTGAAACCATAGTTGAGCCACAGGGGCCATGTGACGAAGGAAGAAGAGCTGAAATTTCTCCTTGCAGCTGTGCAAACAGTGGAATTACACCTCCACTGACAGCTTCCTAAATTCAACACCTGCAAAATATCCAAAAGGACAACAAGTGCTCCTGCAGCTAGGATGGGTCTGGCTTTAGCATCTGTGGACTTTGTGGACATGTATATGCAGGGGTTGGGCCAGGCCAGAGTCTGAGCTGCCTACACTGCTCCCACAGCAGGCCCAGGTGCATGACTACTGCAGTCCTGGCACCTGACCTCAGTGGATCTGTGCCTGTGGCCTGGTGAAAATGATGACCGAGAGTCACCAGGGCCAATTGCCAACATACCCACAGTTAAGGTGGGACCAAGAACAGTGTCAACAACAGTGTACTTTGTGAGCCCACACAATGGGTGAAAGGGGACATAAAAGAGCATATTCACAGGTGAACAGCTAAGAGGAGGAAAACTCAGTGGCTTCTCTCCCAGTGGGAGTGCTCCAATACCACCTACCTTGTACCACAGATCAGAATCACAGCTAAGAAGCAGATCTGGGGGCCTCTACTCCAATAACTAGGGAGCAGACCCCACCCCTGACAGGGCAGTGACAACCACAGAGCAAAGGTGAGGCCCTGCTCAATATCTAGGGCAGGTTATGGTAACCAGAACACAAATCAAACCCCCTTTCGTGGGGATAAACAGCACAAGCCTCTCGAGCAGCCTCACCAACCAGCAGGTAGACACCAGAAACAAGAGGAGCTATGATCCTGTAGCCTGCAGAAAGGAGACCACTAACATAATGAGTCTGACAAAATGAGGTGACAAAGAAATATATTGCAGATGAAGCAGCAAGTTTAAAACCTACAAGAGGGGCTTCCCTGGTGGTGCAGTGGTTGAGAGTCCGCCTGCCGATGCAGGGGACACAGGTTCGTGCCCCGGTCTGGGAAGATCCCACATGCCGTGGAGCGGCTGGGCCCGTGAGCCATGGCCGCTGAGCCTGCGTGTCTGGAGCCTGTGCTTCATGATGGGAGAGGCCACAGCAGTGAGAGGCCCGGGTACTGCAAATAAAAAACCTACAAGAAAGAAGATGGTGGAGTAGGAGGAGGAGGAGATCACACTTCCTCCCAACTAGGGCACCTACCAGACAAATGTTGGTGGGGGACCTAGACACCCAAAGGAATGGGAGGAACCCTAGAATGAATGGGTAGGACGTATGGGGGAGCGAGCAGGGAGGAGAAGTGGAGGCGGGTCAGGACCCACACCCCTGAGGGGTGACTGGGAAAGGGGAGGAGTTCTCACACCTAGAGAGGTCTACTCACCACAAGGAGATCAACAGGACAAGGAGAGACTCTTGGGGGTTCAGAGAAGTGGAGGAAAATGCAGCTAGAGTTTCCCTCACCCACTTGGACCCCAGGGAGCCTGCTGGGGTCCTGGGCCTGGTCCTCCACCCTCTGAGGCACCGTCTGGCTACGTGGGTCCTGAGGGGGTGGGAAGGAGGGAGGGGGAGGAAGAGTAGACGCAAGCAGGGAGGGACCCTTGGGGGTTGGAGAATCGGGGGGAACGTGGCTAGGGTTTCCCCTGCCCATTTGGGCCCCAGTGAGCCTGCTGAGGTCCCGGGCCTGATCCTCCACACTCAGAGGCCGGAGGCACTCTGGGGACCCCTGCTGCTGTGCTGAGCCGACGCCCCCACCGACCCTGCCAGGGCCTTTCCTGGCTGCAGGGGTCAAGCATAGGCCCAGCCCCTGCATAAATCCAACCCTCGCCTAAGCCCCACTCCCTGCCTAAGCTCTGCACTCCCACAGCCAAGTCCTTTTCTGGCCATTTTTGTTTTGCTATTGTGGAGCAGAATAAAGAAAAAAGAATGAAAAGAATTGAAGACAGTCTCAGAGACATCTGGGACAACATTAAACACAACAACATTCAAAATATATGGATCCCAGAAGAAGAAGAGAAAGAGAAAATATTTGAAGAGATTATAGTTGAAAACCTCCCTAACATGGGAAAGGAAATAGCCACCCAAGTCCAGGAAGCACAGAGAGTCCCATACAGGATAAACCCTAGGAGGAACACACCAGACACATATAATGAAACTAATGAATCAAACTAATGAAAATTAAATTCAAAGAAAAAATATTAAAAGCAGCAAGGGAAAAGCAAAAAAAAATAACATACAAGGGAATCCCCATAAGGTTATGGGCTGATTTTTCAGAAACTCTGCAGTCCAAAAGGGAATGGCATGATATATTTATGATCATGATGAAAGGGAAAATCCTACAACCAAGAATACTTTACACAGCAAGGCTCTCATTCAGATTCAACAGAAAAATCAAAAGTTTTACAGACAAGCAAAAGCTAAGAGAATTCACCATCACCAAACCATCTTTAAAACAAACACAAAGGAACATCTCTAGGTGGGAAACACAAGACAAGAAAAAGAAGACCCACAAAAAAAAAAAAAAAAAACCCAGAACAATTAAGAAAATGGCAATAGCTACATACATATTGATAATTACCCTAAATGTAAATGTATTAAATGTGCCAACCAAAAGACACAGACTGGATGAACACATACAAAAATAAGAACTGTATACACTGTCTATGAGAGACCCACTTCAGACCTAGGGATAAACACAGACTGAAAATAAGGGGATGGAAAAGGATATTCCATGCAAGTGGAAATCAAAAGAAAGCCAGAGTAGCAATACTCATGTCAGATAAAATAGACTCTTAAATAAAGACTGCTACAAGAGAGATTGGTTCAAGATGGTGGAGTAGAAGGACATGCTCTCACTCCCTCTTGTGGGAACACCAGAATCCCAACTAACTGCTGAACAATCATTGACAGGAAGACACTGGAACTCACCAAAAAAGATACCCCACATCCAAAGACAAAGGAAAAGCCACAATGAGACAGTAGGAGGGGTGCAATCACAATAAAATCAAATCCCATAACTGCTGGGTGGGTGACTCACAAATTGGAGAACACTTATATATAAGAAGTCCATCCACTGGAGTGAAGGTTCTGAGCCACATGTCAGGCTTCCGAATCTGGAGTTCTGGCAATGGTAGGAGGAATTCCTAGAGAATCAGACTCTGAAGGAAAGCGGGATATGATTGCAGGACATTGACAGGATTGAGGGAAAAAGAGACTCCACTCATGGAGGGCACAACCAAAGTAGTGTGTGCATTGGGACCCAGGGGAAGAGCAGTGACCCCAGGGGAGAGTGAACCAGACCTACCTGTTACTGTTGGAGGGTCTCCTGTAGAGGTGGGGGGTAGCTCTGTCTCACCATGAGAACAAGAACACTGGCAGCAGAAGTTCTGGGAAGTACTCCTTGGCATGAGCCATCCCAGACTCTGCCATTAGGCCCAACAAAGAGCCCAAGTAGGCTACAGTGTTGGGTCACCTCAGGCCAAACAACCAACAGGGAAGCAACCCAGCCCCACCCATCAGCAGTCAAGCAGATTAAAGTTTTACTGAGCTCTGACCACCAGAGCAACTGCCAGCTCTACCCACCACCAGTCCCTCCCATCAGGAAACTTGCACAAGCCTCTTAGATAGCCTCATCCACCAGAGGGCAGACAGCAGAAGTAAGAAGAACTACAATCCTGCAGCTGTGGGAACAAAATCACATTCACAGAAACGTAGACAAGATGAAAAGGCAGAGGGCTATATACCAGATGAAGGAACAAGATAAAAACCCAAAAAAAAAACAAATGAAGTGGAGATAGGCAACATTCCAGAAAAAGAACTCAGAATAGTGATAGTGAAGATGATCCAGGACCTTGGAAAAAGAATGGAGGTAAAGATTGAGAAGATGCAAGAAATGTTTAACAAAGACCTAGAATAATTAAAGAACAAGCAAACAGATGAACAATACAATAACTGAAATGAAAAATGCACTAGAAGGAATCAATAGCAGAATAACTGAGGCAGAAGAACGGATATGTGACCTGGAAGACAGAATGGTGGAATTAACTGCTGTGGAACAAAATAAAGAAACAAGAATGAAAAGAAATGAAGACAGCCTAAGAGACTTCTGAAACAATATTAAACACAACAACATTCGCATTATAGGGGTCCCAGAAGGGGAAGTGAGAGAGAAAGGACCTGAGAAAATATTTGAAGAGATTATAGTCGAAAACTTCCCTAACATGGGAAACGAAATAGCCACCCAAGTCCACAAAGTGAAGAGTCCCATACAGGATAAACCCAAGGAGAAACACACCGAGACACATAGTAATCAAATTGGCAAAAGTTAAAGACAAAGAAAAATTATTGAAAGCAGAAACAGGAAAATGACAAATAACATACAAGGAACTCCCATAAGGTTAACAGCTGATTTCTCAGCAGAAAGTCTACAAGACAAAAGGGAGTGGCATGATATACTTAAAGTGATGAAAGGGAAGAACATACAACCAAGATTACTCTAACCGGCAAGGATCTCAATCAGATTCGATGGAGAAATCAAAAGTTTTAGAGGCAAGCAAAAGCTAAGAGAATTCAGCACCACCAAACCAGCTCTACAGCAAATGCTAAAGGAACTTCTCTAAGTGGGAGACACAAGAACAGAAAAGGACTTCAAAAATAAACCCAAAACAATTAAGAAAATGGCAATAGGAACACACATATTGATAATTACCTTAAACGTGAATGAATTAAATGCTCAAACCAAAAGACACAGGCTTGCTGAATGGATATAAAAACAAGACCCATATATATGCTGTCTACAAGAAATGCAATTCAGATGTAGGAACACATACAGAGTGGAAATGAGGGGAAGGAAAAATATTCCATACAAATAGAAATCAAAAGAAAGCTGGAGTAATAATACTCATATCAGATAAAATAGACTTTAAAATAAAGAATGTTACAAGAGACAAGGAAGAACACTACAGAATGATCAAGGGAGCAATTCAAGAAGAACATATAACAGTTATAAATATATATGCACCCTACACAGAAGAATCTCAATACATAAGGCAACTGCTAACAGCTAGAAAACAGAAAATTGACAGAAACACAATAATAGTGCGGGACTTTAACACCTCACTTACACCAATGGACAGATCATACAAACAGAAAATTAACAAGGAAACACAAGCATTAAATTACACAAGAGACCAGATAGATTCAATTGATATTTATAGGATATCCCATCCAAAAACACCAGATTACACTTTCTTCACAAGCACACATGGAAGATTCTCCAGGATAGATCATACCTTGGGTAACAAATCAAGCCTTAGTAAATTTAAGAAAATTAAAATCTTATCAAGCATCTTTTCTGACCACAATACTATGAGATCAGAAATGAATTACAAGGAAAAAACGTAAAAAACAGAAACACATGGAGGCTAAGCAATATGTTACTAAATAACCAAGAGATCACTGAAGAAATCAAAGAGGAAATCAAAAAATACCTAGAGACAAATGACAATGAAAAGACAACAATCCAAAACCTATGGGATGCAGCAAAAGCAGTTCTAAGAGGGAAGTTTATAGCTATACAAACCTACCTCAAGAAATAAGAAAAATCTCAAATAAACAATTTAACCTTGCACCTAAAGGAACTAGAGAAAGAAGAACAAACAAAACCCAAAGTTAGCAGAAGGAAAGAAATCATCATGATTAGAGCAGAAATAAATGAAATAGAATCAAATAAAACAGTAACAAAGATCAATAAAACTAAAAGCTCTTTCTCTGAGAACATAAACAAAATTGATAAACCATTAGCCAGACTCATCAAGAAAAACAGGGAGAGGACTCAAATCAGTAAAATTAGAAATGAAAAAGGAGAAGTTACAAGAGACACCGGAGAAATACAAAGCATCCTAAGAGACTACTACAAGCAACTTTATGCCAATAAAATGGACAACCTGGAAGAAATGGACAAATTCTTAGAAAGATATAACCGTCCAATACTGAACCAGGAAGAAATAGAAACAATGAAGAGACCAATCACAAGTAATGAAATTGAAACTGTGATTAAAAATCTTCCAACAAAAGTCCAGGAGCAGATGGTTTCACAGGTGAATTCTATCAAACATTTAGAGAAGAGTTAACACCTATCCTTCTCAAACTTTTCCAAAATATATCAGAGGGAGGAACACTCCCAAACTCATTCTACGAGGCCACCATCACCCTGATACCAAAACCAGAAAAAGATGCCACAAAAAAAAGTACAGGCTGATATCACTGATGAACTTAGATGCAAAAATCCTCAACAAAATACTAGCAAACAGAATCCAACAGCACATTAAAAGGATCACACACCATGATCATTAAAAGAATCATACAATAGGATCAAGTGGGATTTATCCCAGGGATGCAAGGATTCTTCAATATACACAAGTCAAGCAATGTGATACACCATATTAGCAAATTGAAGAATAAAAAACATATGATCATCTCAACAGATGCAGAAAAAGCTTTTGACAAAATTCAACACCCATGTATGATAAAAACTCTCTAGAAAGTGGGCATAGATGGAACCTACCTCAATATAATAAAGACTATATATGACAAACCCACAGCAAACATCATTCTCAATGGTGAAAAATTGAAAGCATTTCCTCTAAGATCAGGAACAAGACAAGGATGTCCACTCTTACCACTATGATTCAGCATAGTTCTGGAAGTTCTAGACATGACAATAAGAGAAGAAAAATAAATAAAATGAATAGAAATTGGAAAATAAGTAAAACTGTCACTGTTTGCAGATGACATGATACTATACATAGAGAATCCTAGAGATACCACCAGAAAACTACTAGAGCTAATCAACGAATTCGGTAAAGTTGCAGGATATAAAGTTAATGCACAGAAATCTCTTGCATTCTTATATACTAATGATGAAAACTCTGAACGAGAAATTATGGAAACACCCCTATTTACCGTTGCAACAAAAAGAATATAATACCTAGGAATACGCCTACCTGGTGAGAAAAAAGACCTGTATACAGAAAACTATAAGACACTGATGAAAGAAATTAAAGATGACACAAACATATGGAGAGATATACCATCTTCTTGGATTGGAAGAATCAATATTGTGAAAATGACTATACTACCCAAAGCAATCTACAGATTCAATGCAATCTCTATCAAACTACAAATGGCATTTTTTTTTACAGAAGTAGAATAAAAAATCTTAAAATTTGTATGGAGACAGAAAATACCCCAAATAGCCAAAGCAGCTTTGAGGAAAAGAGTTGGAGGAATCAGACTCCCTGACTTCAGACTATACTACAAATCTACAGTAATCAAGACAATATGGTACTTGCACAAAAACAGAAATATAGATCAGTGGAACAAGATAGAAAGCCCAGAGATAAACCCACGCACCTACAGTCACCTAATCTATGACAAAGGAGGCAAGGATATACAATGGAGAAAAGACAGTCTCTTCAATAAGTGGTGCTGGGAAAACTGGACAGCTACATGTAAAATAATGAAATTAGAACATACCCTAACAGCATACACAAAAATAAACTCAAAATGAATTAGAGACCTAAAGGTAATACCAGACACTATTAAACTCTTAGAGGAAAACATAGGAAGAACACACTTTGACATAAATCACAGCAAGATCTTTTTTGATCCACCGCTTACAGTAATGGAAATAAAAACAAAAATAAACAAATGGGACCTAATGAAACTTAAAAGCTTTTACACAGCAAAGGAAACTACAAACAAGATGAAAAGCCACCCCTCAGAATGGGAGAGCATATTTTCAAATTAATCAACGGAAAAATGATTAATCTCCAAATTATATGAACAGCTCATGCAGCTCAATATAAAAAAAAACAAACAACCCAATCCAAAAATGGAGAGAAGACCTATATAGCCATTTCTCCTAAGAAGACATACAGATGGCCAAAAAGCACATGAAAAGCTCCTCAAAATCACTAATTATTAGAGAAATGCAAATCAAAACTGCAATGAGGCATCACCTCACACCAGTTAGAATGAGTATCATCAGAAAATCTACAAACAGGGCGTCCCTGGAGGCCCATTGGTAGAGAGTCCACCTGCCGATGCAGGGGACATGGGTTCGTGCCCCAGTCTGGGAAGATCCCACATGCTGCGGAGTGGCTAGGCCTGTGAGCCATGGCTGCTGAGCCTGTGCGTCCAGAGCCTGTGCTCCGCAACGAGAGAGGCCACAACAGTGAGAGGCCCACGTACTGCAAAAAAAAAAAAAAAAAAAGAAAGAAAATATACAAACGACAAATGCTGGAGAGGGTGTGAAGAAAAGGGAACCCTCTTGCATTGTTGTTGGGAATGTAAATTGATACAGCCACTATTGAGAACAGTATGAAGTTCCTTAAAAATCTAAAAATAGAATTACCATATGACCCAGCAATCCCACTACTGGGCATATATCCAGAGAAAGCCATAATTCAAAAACACACATGCACCCCAATGTTCATTGCAGCACTATTTACAATAGCCATGTCATGGAAGCAACCTAAATGCCCATCGACAGATGAATGGATAAAGAAGATGTGGTACATATCCACAATGGAATATTACTCAGCCATTAAAGGGAATGAAATTAGGTCATTTGTAGAGACATGGATGGATCTAGACACTGTCATACAGAGTGAAGTAAGCCAGAAAGAGAAAAACAAATATTGTATATTAACACATATTTGTGGAACCTAGAAAAATAGTACATAGGAACTGGTTTGTAAGGCAGAAATTCAGACACAGACGTAGGGAACAAATGTATGGACACCAATGGGGGAAAGTGGTGGGGGGTGGGGGTGGGGGTGTGATGAATTGGCAGATTGGAATTGACATGTGTACACTGATGTGTATAAAATGGATAACTAATAAAAAACTAATTAATTAATTAATTATTTGAAAAAAAAGGACTGCTACAAAAGATAAGGAAGGACATTATATAATGATCAAGGGAGCAATCCATGGAGAAGATATAACAATTATAAACATTTATGCCCCCAACATAGGAGCACCTGAATATATAAGGCAAATGCTAAGAGCCATAAAAGGAGAAATCAACAGTAACACAATAATAGTAAAGGACTTTAACACATTACTTACACCAATGGACAGATCATCCAGACAGAAAATAAATAAAGAAACATGTGCTTTAAATGACACAATAGACCAGATAGATTTAATTTATATTTATAGGACAATTCACACATAAGTGACAAAATACACTCTCTTCTCAAGTGCATTGGGAACATTGTCAAAGATAGATCACATTTTGGGTGACAAATGAAGCCTCAGAAAATTTAAAAAAACTGAAATCGTATCAAGCAGCTTTTGTGACCAGAACACGATGAGATCAGACATTAGTTACCCGAAAAAAAAAAGCACAAACACATGGAAGCTAAACAGTGCACTACTAAATAAACAAGAGATCACTGAAGAAATCAAAGAAGAAATCAAAAAATACCTAGAGACAAATGACAACTAAAACACAACAATCCAAAACCTATGAGGCACAGCAAAAGCAGTTTTAAGAGGGAAGTTTATAGCAATAAAATTTTACCTTCAGAAACATGAAAAATCTGAAATAAACAACTTATCCTTACCCTTAAAGCATCTAGAGTAGGAAGACCAAAAATCCCCAAAGTTAGTAGAAGGAAATAAATCATAAAGATCAGAGTAGATATAAATGAAATAGAGACAAAGAAAACAATAGCAAAGATCAATGAAACTAAAAGCTGGCTCTTTGAGAAAATAAACAAAATTGATAAACCATTAGCCTGACTCATCAAGAAATAAAGGGAGAAGACTCAAATCAATAGAATTAGAAATGAAAAAAAAGTAACAACTGACACTGCAGAAATATAGAGGATCATGAGAGATTATTACAAGCAACTATATGTCAATAAAATGGACAACCTGGAAGAAATGGACAAATTCTTAGAAAAGTACAGCCTTCTGACACTGAACCAGGAAGAAATAGAAAATATAAACACATCAATCACAAGCACTGAAATTGAGACTGTGATTAAAAATCTTCCAGCAAACAAAAGCCCAGGACCAGATGGCTTCATGAGCAAATTCTATCAAACATTTAGAGAAGAGCTAGCACCTATCCTTCTTAAATTCTTCCAAAATATAGCAGAGGGAGGAACACTCCCAAACTCATTCTACGAGGCCACCATCACCCTGATACCAAAACCGGAAAAAGATGCCACAAAAAAAGAAAAGTACAGGCTAATATCACTGATGAACTTAGATACAAAAATACTCAGCAAAATACTAGCAAACAGAATCCAACAGCACATTAAAAGGATCATACACCATGATCATTAAAAGAATCATACAACAGGATTGGGATTTATCCCAGGGATGCAAGGATTCTTCAATATATGCAAGTCAAGCAATGTGATACAGCATATTAACAAATTGAAGAATAAAAAAAAATGTTCATCTCAATAGACGCAGAAAAGCTTTTGACAAAATTCAACATATATTTACAACAAAAACTCTCCAGAAAGTGGGCATAGAGGCAACCTACTTAAACATAATAAAGGCCATGTATGTCAAACCCACAGCAAACATCAATCTCAATGGTGAAAAACTAAAAGTACTTCCTCTAAACTCAGGAACAAGACAAGGATGTCCACTCTCACCACTATTAATCGACATAGTTTTGGAAGTCCTAGCCACAGCAATGAGACAAGAAAAAGAAATAAAATGAATCCAAATTTTAAAAGAAGAAGTAAAGCTGTCACTGTTCGCAGATGATATGTTACTATACATACAGAATCCTACAGGTGCTACCAGAAAACTACTGGAGCTCATCAATGAATTTGGTAGAGTTGCAGGATGCAAAATTGCATTCCTATAAACTGACAATGAAAATAGCTCAGAAAGAGATGTTAAGGAATTTCCCTGGTGGTGCAGTGGTTAAGAATCAGCCTGCCAATGCAGTGGACATGGGTTTGAGCCCTACTCTGGGAAGATCCTAGATGTCATGGAGCAACTAAGCTCATGTGCCACAACTACTGAAGCCTGCACACATAGAGCCCATGCTCCACAACAAGCGAAGCCACTGCAATGAGAAGCCTGCACACTGCAATGAAGAGTAGGCCCGTTTCGACACAACTTGAGATAGCCCATATGCAGCAATGAAGACCTGACACAGGCAAAAGTAAAAATAAGGAAACAATCCCATTTACCATAGCAATCAGAAAAGTAAAGCACCTAGGAATAAACCTACCTAAGGAGGCAAAAGACCTGTACTCAGAAAACTACAAGGTGATGAAAGAAATCAAAGATGACACAAACAGATGGAAAGATATATCATGCTCTTGGATTGGAAGAATCAATACTGTGGAAATGACTATACTACCCAAAGCAATCTACAGATTCATCACAATATCAATCAAATTAGCAATGACATTTTTCACAGAATTAGAACAGAAATTTTACAATTTGTATGGAAACACAAAAGACCCTGAATAACCAAAGCAATTTTCAGAAAGATAAACAGAGCTGGAGGAATCATGCTCCCTGACTTCAGACTATACTACAATGCTATATTCATCAAGAAAGTATGGTACTGGCACAAAAACAGAAATATAGATCAATGGAACAGGATAGAAATCCCAGAGATAAACCCATCCACCTATGGTCACCTAATCTATAACAAAGGAGGCAAGAATACAATGGAGAAAAGACAGTCTCTTCAATAAGTAGTGCTGGGAAAACTGGACAGCTACATGTAAAAGAATGAAATTAGAACTGTCCCTAACACCATACACAAAAATAAACTCAAAATGGATTAAAGACCTAAATGTAATACCAGACACTATAAAACTCTTAGAGGAAAACATTGGCAGAACACACTTTGACATAAATTGCAGCAAGATCTTTTTTGACCCATCTCCTAGAGTAATGAAAGTAAATCCAAAATAAACAAATAGGACCTAATTAAACTTAAAAGCTTTTGCACAGCAAAGGGAACTGTAAATAAAACAAAAAGACAACCCACAGAATGAGAGAAAATATTTGAAAATGAAGCAGCTGACAAGGGCTTACTCTCCAAAATGTAGAAGCACGTCATGCAGCTTAATATCAAAAAAACAAACAACCCAGTCAAAAAATGGGCAGAAAACTTAAATAGACATTTCTCCAAAGACACACAGAAAGCCAACTAGCACCTGAAAAGATGCTCAACATTACTAATTATTAGAGAAATGCAAATCAAAACTACAATGAGGTAAAATCTCACACCGGTCAGAACGGCCATCATCAAAATATCTACAAACAGTAAATGCTGGAGAAGGTGTGGAGAAAAAGGCACACTCCTGTGCTGTTTGTGGGAATGTTAATTGGCACAGCCACTACGGAGAACAGTATGGAGGTTCCTTAAAAAGCTAAAAAAAGAACTACTACATGACCCTAGCCATCCCACTCCTAGGTATATACCCAGAGGATACCATACTTCAAAAATGTACATGCACCCCAATGTTCACTGCAGCACTATTTGCAATAGTCAAGACATGGAAGCAACCAAAATGTCCATCAACAGAGGAGTGGATAAAGAAGATGTGGTACACATATACAATGGAATATTACTCAGCCATGAAAAGGAATGAGATAATGCCATTTGCAGAAACATGGATGGACCTAGAGATTGTCATACTGAGTGATGTAAGTCAGACACAGAAAGACAAATATCATGTGATATTGCTTATATGTGGAATCTAAAAAAAGGGTAAAATTGTACCTATTTACAAAACAGAAGTAGAATCACAGATGTAGGAAACAAACTTAATGGTTCCCAGGGTCTAAGGAGGGGGAGGGATAAATTGGGAGATTGGTATTGACATACACACACTACTATATATAAAATAGATAACTAACAAGGACCTACTGTATAGCACAGGGAAGTCTATTCAATACTCTGTAATGGTTTATATGGAAAAGAATCTAAAAAAAGAGTGGATATATGTATATATATATAATTGATTCACTTTGCTGTATGCCTAAAACTAACACATTATTGTAAATCAACTATACTCCAATAAAAATTAAAATAAATCAAAAAACAAATATCTCCATATAAATGCTTTTACTTACTGTTTTTGCATTTTGTTTATGAACAACAGAGATTCTAGTACATTTTATGTTCATATGAGGCTCTTGATTCTTCCTGCCAATGTACATTGCTTTTTTTTCTACTGGACTACTAATCTTTTCTTACTGATTTTTTAGGACTATTTGTATGTCAAATATGTCAAATAAATTGAAATTATTTTTTCCTAAAAATAAAGTAATGTGATGTACTTCATTATTACTTCAGATATTATAGCACAACAGAGAATTATGATTATGATTTTCACATACTTGTGCTTATATTTTTTCCAAAACAATTGAATTTTCCATCCTTTTAAAATACTTCTAGTAAAGCTCTGCCCCTCAGGTCACTTATGCTTATTATTCCTAGGGAGACACAAATAGTTAAGATGGTAATTAGAAGATGGTCTTCATGTAACTTCCTTTAGGTTCAGAAATGAGTACATGTTTTCTATTATTGTAATTTACTTAAAATCTAAACTTGCTAAGATGGAATCAGAAAAGTATAACCACTTTAATATTAGAAATGAGAATATAGAAGAATTAGGACTTTGGCTCATTAAAAAATCAGTAAAAATCCATAATGTTCTTTAAATTGGCTGCATTAATCCCTGTATAGTGTTCTCATCCTGAAATTATAACTCCTTTTAACATACATATTTAGGAACTGGTAGTTTAGCAAACCAGTAAAAATACATTATTCTTAATGCAGTTTGCGGGCATGAGTCTTTATTCTCCTCTCATGTACAATTAGTGTGTCTAACCTTGAGCAACACCCTTAACCTGTGATAAGTCACTTCTTCAAAAGCAAAAGGAAATTCTATCTGTTCTTTCTGTCTTGCTTTATACATGTGACATACTTTCTTGAGTAAATATTTGTGGAAAACAATATTGCAAACAATAGAGCTATTATTTCAAAATTTAATAAAGGGAGAATAGAAATAAATTTGTCCAATTCTCTCAGATCTTGCTCCTACTGCTTTGCTTTTAAACATCATGAAACCTTTTTAACATGTTTATCAGTCCCAGATAATAATTCAGACTCTACCATTTAGTATCTGAGTGAATTTGGACAAATAGTTTGACCTTTACTTTTTTTTTTTTTTTTTTTTTTGTGGTACGCGGGCCTCTCACTGTCGTGGCCTCTCCCGTTGCGGAGAACAGGCTCTGGACGCTCAGGCTCAGCGGCCATGGCTCACGGGCCCAGCCGCTCTGCGGCATGTGGGATCTTCCCGGACCGGGGCACGAACCCGTGTCCCCTGCATCGGCAGGCAGACTCTCAACCACTGCGCCACCAGGGAAGCCCCAAATAGTTTGACATTTTAAAGTTTAAATTTCTTCTTAAAAATAATAGGGATAATAATATTCTGCTTCATAGGGCTGTTGTGGACACTAAATTAGATAATATGAGCAAAACATCAGATTGCCTAGTAGACATAAGTACTTGGTAAGTGCTCACCTATAATTTTTATCAGTATCCTCCTCATCACTATCATGTCATTATCCTTTTTTCCTTAAGATACTTAAAACATCTAGATACTAGAAGCCTTTTTAATCATGCATGGAATAAGTACTATTTATTCTTTTTTTTTTTTCATTTTAACATCTTTATTGGAGTATAATTGCTTTACAATGGTATGTTAGTTTCAGCTTCACAACAAAATGAATCAGTTATATATATATACATATGTTCCCATATCTCTTCCCGCTTGCGTCTCCCTCCCTCCCGCCCTCCCTATCCCACCCCTCCAGGTGGTCACAAAGCACCGAGCTGATGTCCCTGTGCTATGCGGCTGCTTCCCACTAGCTATCTACCTTACGTTTGGTAGTGTATATATGTCCATGCCTCTCTCTCTCTTTGTCACCGTTTACCCTTCCCCCTCCCCATAGCCTCAAGTCCATTCTCTAGTAAGTCTGTATCTTTATTCCTAATGAAACTTAAAAGCTTTTGCACAGCAAAGGAAACCATAAACAAGACCAAAAGACAACCCTCAGAATGGGAGAAAATATTTGCAAATGAAGCAACTGACAAAGGATTAATCTCCAAAATTTATAAGCAGCTCATGCAGCTTAATAACAAAAAAACAAACAACCCAATCATAAAATGGGCAGAAAACCTAAATAGACATTTCTCCAAAGAAGATATACAGACTGCCAACAAACACATGAAAGAATGCTCAACATCATTAATCATTAGAGAAATGCAAATCAAAACTACAATGAGATATCATCTCACACCAGTCAGAATGGCCATCATCAAAAAATCTAGAAACAATAAATGCTGGAGAGGGTGTGGAGAAAAGGGAACCCTCTTACACTGTTGATGGGAATGTAAATTGATACAGCCACTGTGGAGAACAGTATGGAGGTTCCTTAAAAAACTACAAATAGAACTACCATATGACCCAGCAATCCCACTACTGGGCATATACCCTGAGAAAACCATAATTCAAAAAGAGTCATGTACCCAAATGTTCATTGCAGCTCTATTTACAATAGCCCAGAGATGGAAACAACCTAAGTGTCCATCATCGGATGAATGGATAAAGAAGATGTGGCACATATATACAATGGAATATTACTCAGCCATAAAAAGAAACAAAATTGAGCTATTTGTAATGAGGTGGATAGACCTAGAGTCTGTCATACAGAGTGAAGTAAGTCAGAAAGAGAGAGACAAATACCGTATGCTAACACATATATATGGAATTTAAGTACTATTTATTCTTTGCAGCCATTGACTTTTCCCTTGCTTTATGTGTTTCTTAAACATTTTGAAGGAGAGTTCATGTGTGATTGTAGGTTTAATGTTGTAATAATACCACAGAAATGCACAGAAGGTGATTCTATAATAATAATGAGTTTGTATCTAGTTTGTGAAATCAGTTTCACTAATTTATATTCTATATTTATATTATTTACGTAATTTTAATTTTTCTACTGTAAGTATAACAGAAGCTATTGAAATAAATTACTTGCTTACAGGAAGTTTGTTATAAATATATTTTCACATATTATACAAAATTTTCCATTGTTTATGCACCCGTCATACTTTTTTAAAGTATTATTTTCTCTAGCATTTTATTACAATAACACCTTCTATTAACATCCCTTGAACCTTATGAAATAATTGCAATTAAAATAACCCCAAAATTTTATAGTCCAGTTGCCACTGGTGGTCAAAGGAAACAAAACCATATATATAATTTGCTCTCCCAAACAATGCTGAACTCAAGTATAATAGCCCTTCACTCTTAATAGTTTCATAGATGGCTTTTGGCAGTTCTATTAAAAATAGCTGCAGGGACCTTTCAATTCCAAAAGAACACTCATTTCTCTAAGAAATTGTATAGTAAGAGCAGAGAAAGCCTTTATTTATAAAAATCTAAATGTTTGACATCTGTATACACTATAAAGAGTCTAGATGTCCAGATGTGTAACAAACACACCTAAGCCATAGATCATTTGTCTCTCAACATCCAGATTGGTTAGAACTCCAGTGAACTAGTTCTTATTGCATATTTTTTTCTGTCTTTTGATTTTTAGCAAAAACTAAGGAAATACAGAGTATGTTTGCTAATTGTAAATGTTCTTCAAATAAATTGTGAAAGAAATACTTCCTGTTATTCATGGATACAAGTATTTCCAGCTAGCTGACAATTACTTTTCACTTCAAAAAACTTACATAGGTTTAAACAATCAAAATTTATGGATGCCAATCTCGAAATCCCTGAGCTTCAGGAACAACTGTTACTGAAGTAGAACAGCAATTAACTTAACCACACTGGAGAAATGAAAGAACCACCTACAGATATCACACAGGAATAAAAAATTACAGAGACCATATTTTTATTCTGAATAAATAAGCAACTCTTTGGATGCATAGTTATTACGCAGACTTCAGGTTGGGAACTAGCTCTTTATTATTCATGGACTAATAAAAGGATGGAATTTTTGTTGTGATCTGTTAATTTCCTTGAATAACTTTTTGTAGTTTTTAACTTCATGTGGCAGAAGGCTAGCTATTTTAAATTCACATACACTTTTATCTAATACATGTGCCTCTAGTATATTCATGTACTTCTTGAGTATATCAGTGAAATATTACTAATCACTGTAATATCTTTAAACAGAATTTATATTGAGTATAAACTTTCTTTAATTTGTGCACTGTAAAACATTCATTCCCAATACAGTAATTTTCTTTTTTTTTTACTTTTTTTAAAAAATTCATCCACAATACTATCATTTATGCTCAATTGCTCTTCACCAACTGTTTCATTTTTCTGGATGTATTTTTTTAAAAAAATAATTCTCCCTAAATCATTCGACTCACTTCTGGCATTAATATTCACTGTATTACTCATATAACAAACGTTCGATGTTCAATTCCCCTCAAGTGATGAACGAATGATTCTCCTGATAAACTTCACTAAAGTCAATATATATTTTAAAATAATTTCTTGATAAAACATTGCCCTCACTCCCCACTTCCATCTTTTTTTTTTTTAATTGGGTCAGTATCTTAGTTTTTTTAACACTGCAAAACCTCATTAAGAAAACAATTGATTTGTTCAAAATAGTACAGGCACACATCGGAGATATTACATGTTGTGTTCCAGACCACCACAGTAAAGCAAATATTGCAATAAAGTGCGTCACACAATTTTTTTGGTTTTCCAGCAAAATAAAAGTTATGTTTACATTATACTATAGTCTATCTGTGCAATAGCCTTATGTCTAAAAATGCAATGTACATACATTATTTAAAAATACTTTATTGTTAAAAAATGCAAGTCGTCCTCTGAGCCTTCAGCAAGTCATCATCTTTCGGCTGGCAGACAGTATTGCCTCAATGTTGATGGATGCTTACTGATCAGGGTGGTGAGCACTGAAAGTTGGGATGCTTGTGGCAATTTCTTAAAATCAGATAACAATGAAGTTTGCCACATTAGTTGACTCTTCTTTTCATGAATGATTTCTCTGTAGCATGCAATGTTGTTTGATAGCATTTTACCCATAGAATAACTTCTTTCAAAATTGGAGTTAATGCTCTTAAACTCTGTTGCTGCTTCATCAACTAAATTTCTGCAATTTTCTAAATATTTTGTTGTCATTTCAACCATCTTCACAGCCTCTCCACCAGGATCAGATTCCATCTCAAGACACTACTTTCTTTGTTCATCCATGAGAAGCAACTCCTCATCCATTCAGGTTTTATCATGAGATTGTAGCAATTAAGTCACATCTTCAGGTTCCACTTCTAATTCTAGTTTTGCTAGTTCCACCATACTTGCAGTTAATTCCTCCACTGAAAGCCTTTAACCCCTCCAAGTCACACATGAGGGTTGGAATCAACTACTTCTCAGCTCCTGTTAATGTTGACATTAACCTCTTCCCATGAATTACAAATTTTATTAATGGCATCTAAAATGCTGAACCTGTTCCAGAAGGTTTCCAATTTACTTTGCCCAGATCCATCAGAGGAATCACTATCTATGGCAGCTTTAGTCTTATGAAATGTATTTCTGAAAATAATAAGGCTTGAAAGTTGAAAGTATTCCCTGATCCTTGGTCTACAGAATGAATGTTTTGTTAGTAGGCATGAACACAACATGAATCTTGCTGTACATCTCCATCAGAGCTCTTGGGTAACCAGGTACATTGTCATTGAGCAGTAATATTTTGAAAGGAATCTTTTTTTTTTTTTTCCTGAGCAATAGGCCTCAACAATGAGTATAAAATATTCAGTAAACCATATTGTCAACAGATGTGCTTCATTTAGTCTTTTGTTGTTCCATTTAAAGAGCAGAGGCAGAGTAGGTTTAGCATAATTCTAAAGGGCCCTAGGGATTTTGGAAAGGTAAATGAGCATTGGTCAACTTAAAGTCACAGAATATATTAGCCACTAACATAGACTCAGTCTGTCCTTTGAAGCTTTGAAGCCAGGTATTGACTTCTTCTGTCTAGCTATGAAAGTCCCAAATGGTATTTTCTTCAAATAGAAGACATTTTATCTACATTAAAAATCAATTGTTTAGTGGAACAACTTTCATTAATTATCTTAGCTAGATCTGGATAACTTCTTATAGCTTCTATGTCAGCACTTTCTGCTTCACCTTATACTATTGTTATGAAGATGGCTTCTTTCCTTAAACTTCATGAACCAACCTCTGCTAGCTTCAAACTTTTCTTCTTCAGTTTCCTCACCTCTCTTAGCCTTCATAGAATTGAGGAGAGTTTGGGCCTTGCTTTGGATTAGGCTTTGGCTTAAGGGAATGTTGTGGCTAATTTGACCTTATATCCAGACCACTAAAACTTTCTCCATATCAGCAATATGGCTGTTTTGCTTTCTTATCATTCACTTTTTCCCTGGAGTAGAACTTTTAATTTCCTTCAAGAACTTTTCTATCGTGTTCACTACTTTGGTAACATAAAAGATCATTCGTCACAGATCAACATAACAAATAGAATAATAATTTAAAAGTTTGAAATATTGTGAGAATTACCGAAATGTGACATAGAGACAGGAAGTATGCAAATTCTCTTGGAAAAATGGTGTCAGTAGACTTGCTTGACGCAGGATTGCCACAAATCTTCAATTTGTAAAAAACGCATTATCTGAGAAGTACAATAAAGTAAAGTGCAATAAAACGAGGTGTGCCTGGACATTACACAAAGGAAATTGATTCCCTGGACAAACTGAATGCTCTATTTTTCTTTAACAAAATACTAGGGCTTCTGCATCATTCTTATATAATTATTTTCTAGGCTTACCTTTTATTAACTTCATTTCACAATTTGTTAATATTGGGACAACATAAGAACAATTTATCATGTCAGTAATATTCACAGAGTGAATATAAAGCATACACTATAATAGAAATATATAGCATACACTATAATAGAAATAAAAGGCTTTAAACTGTACCTTATACATATCGAAATAAGTGATACTGAGATTTTATTTTTTATGAAGCTAAGATTACTAAAATAGGAATAGAAAAAATTCTGCTCAAGGTATGAATTTAACAATTTGACTTCAGTTGATATGGAATCTGGAGTAAATATAGTTCATATTATTACTTCTACTCCTGCCTTTAAAAATAGTAGAAAATAAAATTAGCAGAAAATAAAATTGCTGCTAATCATTTTATTTTATTTTGTAGCTTCATTTTAAATAAAGACAGATTTTATCACTACAAAAACTTCCTCACTATTTATTTTTCCAAATGGGATAAAAACAAAAGAAAGACACTACATTACTCATAATAATTCTCAATTGAGTCCCATTATATATTTGGGCAGGACTTTATACTTAAGCTCACAGAATTCAACCCAGTCCACCAAAGTGATATGTTACTGAGTATTCATGCTATTAGTGCATATATGCATTTCCAAGAACATGACTATATGCTTTTCCTACTCTCGAATATTTTATCCATTCCTATCCACCTCACCTCTGTTGTATAAATTCTGCCATAAAGTCAACTTCACCTAACCCAGGCCACCAAAATCCTTCCCTCAAATGATCTAACTTAGCATTATTTAAATTAAAATTATTATTTTAAACTAAGAATATGCCACTATGCATTACTGCAATATGTTAAGAAGTGAATGAAAAGATTAAGAAAAACTGTAGATATCATTTTGAATTTATGATATAACAAGTTACTCTCTAAAAAATAACTTCACGGGCTTCCCTGGTGGCGCAGTGGTTGAGAGTCCACGTGCTGATGCAGGGGACGCGGGTTCGTGCCCCAGTCTGGGAAGATCACACATGCCGTGGAGCAGCTGGGCCCGTGAGCCATGGCCGCTGAGCCTGCGCGTCAGGAGCCTGTGCTCCGCAACGGGAGAGGCCGCAACAGTAAGAGGCCCGTGTACCGCAAAAAACAACAACAACAAAAAGAAACCTTCACAAGACATATTAGTGTGCATACATATACATGAATGCGTATAGTCTATGAATGTTATAGCATAGATATGTATAAAATGTTTGTGCTAATAAATTTTCATGTAGATAATATTGTAGAAACTACAGATGAATTATTAGTGAGTTTTAGCAAAGTTGCTTTGCTGGATGGAAAGTAAAGGCATAAAATCAGTTAAATTTGTAAACACCAGGTACATGAGTATGAAAAAGTAATAGAAAAATATTATTTTTCATAATAAAAATTATAAAGACATCAGGAATATATCAGAGAATATACAATCTAAATACAGAGAAAAGTCATTTTCAGGAATAGGAAGACTCAGTTACCTAGAGTTACAATCTCAAATTGACCTATAGATTTAATAAAATAAAATTAAAAAAAAATTCCTAACAGGTCGAACTTGTCAAGTTAATATTGAAATGCACATGGAACTGCAAAAATACAAAACAAAATTTTAAATCATTATGGCTATATAGTACTGATAGGAATGGGCATATAAATGAATGGAATATATAAGGGAACCCATAAACAGAGACTTAAGAAAATGTGAAAGTAAAAACAAGAAAATTTTAAAAAGCATTTTTACTTTATCTGGATAGGAAATTATTAATGGATAAGATGCACAATGTGGAAATCACAAAGGAAAATATTGCTACATTCAATATGTTATAATTGGAAGCAATTATCTGCAGCACACACATCTCTAAAGGATTAGTACATAGACTATAAAAGAGGTATGAATTCAGTACAAAATATGCTAAGAAGCTTAACTGGTACTTCACAAAAGAAAAAAAATATGAATAGCCAAAATTCTATGAAAGAACAACAAAACTGATTAGTAATCAGAGATGTAAACTGTAAACCACAATTCACGTGCTCCAAATTGGAAAAATGTTGAAAAGTTTAGTACCAAGTGCCTGTGAGATGACAGGTCTAGAGGGACTTTTACACACTGTTGATGGGAGTGTAAATCTGTACGATTCATTTATATGAGACTATAGAACTTCCTTCCCACTGCGCACCCCCCCCTCCCCGACAAGACAGTCTGGGTTGGGAATTTGGTTATTTACAAAAGAAAGACACCTAATTGATGAAATAAGGCATTTAAAGAATAATTTCAGGAAGAAACTGCAGGAAAATAGCTTTTGAAAAATAACTTTCAGACGTGACTCTTTATTAACAACCTGCTAGAGATATTCATTATAAATGGAGGAGTGAAACTCAAAAATGATATCTGGCTTGAATTAGACAAGTTATAATGAAGCCTGAGAAGATTATCAAATTAACAAGAAAGACATATCTGAAAAGACAAAAAAATCATGAATGGTCCCCTGAAAATAAGTATCATTAAATTATCAGTGGAAGAATAGGTCAAAGAGAACAAGAGTAAGGAGTGAAGAGAGAGAGAATGGAAAATCAGGTGACAGATGGGTCTCAGAAACCAAGGAAGAATCTTTAAGAAAGATGAGGCCTAAAGTCCGCATTGAAGATGTCATTTGAAAGAGAAATGTAAATCAATTTTTTATAAAGAACTCTGCATTAACTTGAATATAGAAAATTATTTGCTTTTTTTCAATTAGGTTCATATTAAGCCTTTGTCTATCATATTTATCTTTATCATTGTTTTCTTCATGATAAGACACAAGAGCTTATTTATATAACTGTGGATGTAAGCAAGCTTTCCAACATTTCTGCATTTTATGAAAGAAAATATTATCACCATATTTTGAAATAACTCTTAGTTAACTTTTAACATTCTTACTTTGCTCTTCACATTGGAATATTAGGCTAAATATTTATGTTTTCACATAAAATAAAGAACGTACTACTCCTACTTGACAATTGGGTTAGCTGTAGCTTATAATTAGCAATTTACAAACAGACACTAATGTAGGCCAGAATACCAAGTTTTTATATTTAGAAATATATTTATTCTACATGTTACTATTTACATTTATTGTGTAAATTACTTGTTAAATTGAGTATTAGTGCTGCACTTTTTAAAAACTGATGTAGAAGATACTACTTCAATCACTGACTAGCTAGTTAGCTGATGTTGCCTTTGGCCTTCTTTTGGTAGGCATTTAAAATAACTCTGCTTAAATTGGTTTACCTTGTTTCCCTCAAATACCCTCTACATACATGTATATCTGGAAGCATTGTTATCTTATGTTAATCTGACAGAGTAAAGATCATATCGCTTCTTCTATATTAAATCATTTTTAACACATATCATACAGATGGAAAGAAAATTGAGACAACAAAATAAAAAATATAAATAAACCATTTCTTTTAAATTCCTGTATGACTTTCATTATTCATTTACAATATGGAGAACTTTAAAGGACAATACATAGTTGTATAGTGATTTATTATTCTTTCCTGGAGAGGTATATCTGACTTCTAGGTTAGTGTGACATCAGCAAAATTATTACATTTCTAATCTGAGTAAAATTTTAATTTTAGATAGTGGCTATACACAGTTATTTTTCCCCAAAAAAACTTTTACCCTGGGGAAATCTATAATGCTCAAAATTATACCATATGTGTAAATTCCAATACATTCTTTGCTATCTACTTCAGACAATATGGTTCATATTAGAATCTCAGGCTTTTAACAGATGAACTTAAAAAAAATTGGAAAATATCTTGCACTTCCTTAGATTTTTTTTTCATTATGACTCTGTTTTTTCTTCCATTTATTTTTTTAATTAATTTTTTTTGTTGTTGTTGTTGTTTGCAATACACAGGCCTCTCACTGTTGTGTCCTCTCCCGTTGCAGAGCACAGGCTCCGGACGTGCAGGCTCAGTGGCCATGGCTCACGGGCCCAGCCGCTCCGCGGCATGTGGGATCCTCCCAGACCGGGGCACGAACCTGTGTCCCCTGCATCAGCAGGCAGACTTTCAACCACTGTGCCACCAGGGAAGCCCCTTTAATTAATTTTTTATTGGAGTATAGTTGCTTTACAATGTTGTGTTAGCTTCTACTGAACAGCAAAATGAATCAGCCATACCTATAAATATATCCCCTCCTTTTTGGATTTCCCTCCCATTTAGGACACCACAAAGCATTAAGTAGCATTCCCTGTGTTATACAGTATGTTCCCATTGGTTGTCTATTTTATACATAGTATCAATAGTGTATATGTCTCAATCCCAATCCCCCAGTTCTTCCCACCACACCCCTTTCCCCCTTGGTATCCATACATTTGTTCTCTATGTCTGTGTCTCTATTTCTGCTTTGCAAATAAGGTCATCTATACCATTTTTCTAGATTCCACATATATGCATTTATATACAATATTTGTTTTTCTCTTTCTGACTTACTTCACTCTGTATGACACTCTGTAGGCCCATCCACATCTCTACAAATGGACAAATTTCATTCTTTTTTTATGGCCAAGTAATATTCCATCGTATATATGTACCACATCTAGTCAAGATGGCAGAATTGGAGGACGAGGAATTTGTCGCTCCTCATAAGTACAACAAGAATTCATCTACAAATGGAACAATTCCCACAGAACACCTGCTGAACACTAGCAGAAGACTTCAGACACCTAAAAAAACAAAAGGAAGAAGAAAAAAAGAAAAAAGTAATCAAAAAAGGGACCAGCAACCCTGGCGGGAAGCTGAAGGTGAGGGGAGATCCCCACATACAGAAAAACTCCATCATGGTGAGGATATCAGCTGGGACAGAAAAGGACCTTTGGGGGCTCAAAGGAATGCAGCAGACAGTCTGTGGAAGGCAGGATTAAGTAAGAACTTCATGCATGGTCTATACTGCAGCTCTGAGCATTGTAGCCTGAATCATGAGTCGTCTGTTGGGAAAGGGGACTGGGTGCTGGAAAGCAGTGTTCGGAGCACGGTCCTCTGTAGATTTTTAATAAAGTTATACCTGGTTTCTTTGGAATGGACATTATTGTCAAACTTATAGCAAGTGACTTTCCCAGAGCTATTTTAAATTTATTAATGAATTAAGAATTTATTACTCTAAAGCATTTTTAAGATTTAATATCCTTTATGTATTTCCTGGTACTGCATTGGGTATTGGACATTAATCAACATCCAATGAATTTATAATGGAAAGTAATGACTACACAATTCCAATGTTAAAGGAAGGACCTTGTTCAGAGCGATCTCTGCTAAGTGCAATAGGTTTGCCATGCAGGCAGTACAGAAGTAAGTTAACTGATTATTGGAACAGAGGAGACATCCCTACTTAGAGCTTTATCACCTAATCATCATATTTATGCCAAGATTATGTCAATATGTCTATTCAATTAGGTTATCACAAAAATGCAAAACAGTGCTAAGGATGTCTTCATTGAGAACCAACTATCAATCCCAGTGGGGTCCATCCCCAAATTCTCCAACAGTAGAGAGTAGAAATTAATGTTTTGACCTGTCATATGACAAACTCAGAAATAACCCTTCTCCAGATGCCATATTTGCTATAATCTGTCTAAATGTAGTGACAATGGATGAAAAAAGGCCTCTATTTGTGACTTATTATTTATTGAGATATAGTTCATACCGAATATGCTTTCAATGTTCTTTTACAAACACTAGAGGGAATTTTAGCTTTGTAAAAATGTGAATAGAGAGGAAGTATACCATGGTAGATAGAGTGTGAATTCTCCTAACTCGGTTTAAATCCCAGGTTCTCACATGTTGGACATAAGATATTAGATAAATTTTTGCCTCAGTTTCCTTACTGGTGAAAGGGGAATAATAGAAGTCCTTACCTGAGAGAATATTTTGGATTTTGAAATCCAATTTAAGAACTCAGAACATCTCTGGCATACAGTTTGTGCTCAGTGAGTTACTGCTCTTATCATATGTATTAAATCTGTGAGCACTCCTTCTAAATATTCAATTTTATTTTTTTTGCCAAAATATACTAATCACAGCTATTATAGATAATATATATAACATAATATAATCACAGCTATTATATATAATTATATATAATTATAAAATACATAATATATAATCTATATAATATTATATATAATATATATAAATATACTGATCACAGCTATTATATTCCTGCATGTCAGATACAGTACTAGACACCTATACCTCTCAGCAAGGTCTTGCCACATCAGTTTTCAGGTCAGTGAAATGTAGCAGGAAATAGTAGGACTGGATCCTCTTATTTGAAGTGAAGGAAGGAAAGAAATTATCGTAAACGGTGTTTTTATGATACATCATACTTTGGAGTAAGTTCTTCACAAGCATTCATCTTGTTGTTTATTCCTTGCAAAAATCAGTTTTACAAACGAAGCCATAAAATTGAAAAAAAACTGTGCTGCTAAATTAAGAATGGAGTCAAAACATGTACCTCAATTTTCTAAGTCTAAATCTCTTGCTTTTTTGTTGTTGTTACACTGTGTCTTCTCCCTACTTTTAATGTCCATTATGGTAATAAATATTAATAAATTCTTAAAATTATCCAAAGAAGTTTCAAATATAATAGAGGAGAGGCAGGCACATAAAAAATTCCATATGGATATCTGATTATACTATTAAGGTATATCATTTTGACTTTTCACTTTTTAGTAAAGATATAACCTTCCATTATAATATAAATTCTCAAGTAAGGTGTCATCTAAATTTTTTTCAGCCAAAAATTAAGTTGCAAATCAATGGCATATGTATTAATATTGTGTTGTTCTAAGCTGTTGCTTTACAGTTTTGTTTTTTTTTGTATCATATGCATAAAGAGACTAGCCCATAATCAGCAATTATTTCTGCTTTTGTCAAATATTCCTTTTTGTTGTTGTGGTACTTAACCTCCTAGTCTGAATATTATTTATACTCAGAGAAGAACAAGTTTATAAAAAAAAAATCAGATTAGGGTGGTTTGTCTTTCCTAACATTTCTATGCTAAGCCCCATTTCATAAAGATATTTTTAAAATACAGTGATTTCACACTTGAGTTTACTATTTGGCTAGCTGTTGGAATATACTACTATAATCATCCTGCACATAGCCTTTGGAAGCATTTATAGGGACATTCGTAGCTTCAATTTTGATATCACAGCTGCATCCCAAGAACTTGTGACTGGTATTACTTGCACTGCAATTCTGTTTAATAATGGCTCTTGCCTTATGAACATATAAAAAGTGCCCTTCTACCATTAATCTGTAAATCTCTGGTACTGAGGCCAACTTGAGCACACAGTCACTATGACAATTCTCCAAGGACCTGCTGGCTTACAGCCATTGTCTCATTGCCATTGTCAGTAATTACACAGTTAGAGGAAATAATGTGTGGGCAGTGTAATTCAGATCACTTCAACATTCATAATGATGATGAACAACTCTCACTCTTGTTGCATTACCTGCTTTGGCTAACAGCTGAAAATGTGTCCATTGGATAACAACCACTGCTCCAGTTAAATTTGTGATATGAAGATATGATCTTAGATCTCATCTTTTTTAATACGTGGAATCAAGTAAATTAATACTTAACCCAATTGCTAGAACTACATGCACAAATAATTTGGGTTCAACTACTCAGGTTTATGAGTACAAGGTGACATAAGTGCCTATCATTTCATTTAATGTCGCTTAAGGTGATATCCTGGGAATAAGACAGCCCAGATCCTTTTAGATCAGTAGGTTTCAACAGGCATGATTTTGCCTTCCACAGGACACTGAGCAATGTCTGAAGACATTATTGATTGTCACAACTTGTACGGTGTGGGGTGCTACTGCCACCTAGTCAGTAAAGGTTGAGAATGTTGCCAAACATCCTGCGACAAACAGGACAGTCCTTTACATCCTCTCCAACAAACAATTACCTGGCTCAAAATCTTAATAGTGCTGCAGTTGATAATCCTGACTTTAAATGACAAAAATCTGAACTTCAAATAATGCCCTTCAGGGCATACAGTCAGAGTACTGCAAAGCTGTTTTCTGGTCTCCACTGCCCAAATCCTATATAAATGTATATGGGATGACAAAACTATAGAAGTGTAGAAAAGGATATAAATATAGAGTATAAGTATATATCTCAGGAAACAATCTTAAGTACCTTTTCACTAGAGGTAATTGTAGACACATTCAAAGATAGACCAACAGTAAAAATATAATTACTTTTAATTTAAGCATAAGTTTCAAGCAATAAGAACTTGAGTGTAGGCAGTTTGACAGTGATGCCAATAATTTTTGCATGTGCCTCTCTGTATTAGAATTATAGCAAAAATAATACTATTTTTGATAATCAATTTTCACATATATTTTTGCCAAAAAGGAGATTTTATTGAAAGTTATTAAGGAGTCTGATTTTAGAGTCACAATTAATCAATCAGTATTTTCTAAGTGTGACCTAAGTGCCAAACATTATCTTTTCTTTACACTAAAAGCCTGTGATTGGTACAAAGGAACCTAGTTCACTCAAAAGGTAGGAGAAAGGCACTTGAGTGGAATTCCTCTAAGTCTTACTAAGTTGCCAGAGCCTGTAGTTCTCAAATTTTTATTTGCCTAAGAAACACTTGAGGGCACTTTCCTGGGCCTAAGCACCAACGAGTCTGATTTAATAGGTGTAGAGTAAGATCCAAAAGTAGACATCTCCCGTTGCGGAGCACAGGCTCCGGACGTGCAGCCTCAGCGGCCATGGCTCACGGGCCCACCCGCTCTGCGGCATGTGGGATCTTCCCGGACCGGAGCACGAACCCGCGTCCCCTGCATCGGCAGGTGGACTCTCAACCACTGCGCCATCAGGGAAGCCCAAAAGTAGACATTTTTAAACAAACCATTCTGGTGATTTCATGCTGATGATTTCAAAGCATAGTTTCAGAGATTCTGCCTTAAACCTGTAGTTCACTAGGTACAACTCTAAGTAGGTACTGGTGAGAAAGAGAATAGGAAGAGTTATACAGGTCAAAAACGTTTAAAGGGCTTCCCTGGTGGCGCAGTGGTTGAGAATCCGCCTGCTGATGCACGGGACACGGGTTCGTGCCCCGGTCCGGGAAGATCCCACATGCCGCGGAGCGGCCAGGCCCGTGAGCCATGGCCGCTGGGCCTGCACGTCCGGAGCCTGTGCTCCGCAGTGGGGGAGGCCACAGCGGTGAGAGGCCCGCGTATCACAAAAAAAAAAGAAAAAAAAGTTTAAAGACTATAAACAATAAATTATTATTATTTTATAACAGTAATTCATTGATTCAGCAAGTATTTATTGTAATCCATTTATCTACCACGAGTAGTCTAAGCACTGGGGATATGGTTATGAATAAAACAGAAAAATAATCTGCCCTGATGGAGCTTACATTCCAGCAGGAGGAGACAGACAATGAATTACTAACATCAGGCAGAGACAATTAATAGTTGTCTTCAGATACATATTTTAAGGGTGATTTATTAGTAAGCTCTTGAATGAAATAATAAATTTAAGAATTTCTTTCCTTTGAAATATGTTCCTTCTCTACATCTCTCTCCATAGACCCACAATTTTATCAGTCAAATTTTGAAAATGTTAATTAACATCATATTAATGAGCTAATGTTTTACTTCAAAGCAGTATCATATTTCACTCTTAAATGTTTCCATTTAAGAATAAATTTTATAAATAAATAAATTTTATTTTGGCTGCCTTTATACCTCTGTGTTAAAATTACATACATTTTCATAATCATATTTTTGTGTGGTATAATGAGGTGTTATCACCTTGTTACCTAACAAAATACAGTTTTTTGGAGTTCTCTGATTTGAATGACAGAAATTATGTGTGTGTTTATGTGTGTGTGTTTCCATTTTTTTTTTTTTTGATTCAACTATCTAGTACACTAAATTTGGAGAATTTGAAAAGTATTCCAATAAATAAAATAAAAATAATGAAAAGTTCTTGAAAAACTGTAGAATACAACTTTTAAAACTATTTACTGCAGACTTTCTTGTAGCTTTTATTATGTGATTGTGAATTGTAATCCTTCAAGACAAGACAAAATAAGCAGTGTTACCTAAACTTAATCATCGATTCCTTTTCACTGAGTTTATAAAAGGACCAAATGCTGCGAAAGAGTGATTAAGAACACAGGGAAAGGTGGAAAATATATATTTTTTAATCTGAAAGGCCAATTAAAAAAAACTCTCTCTCTATTTAGGTAAACACACACACAAACAAGTGTAATTATATAACTATGTGGCCTGCATCTCATTGGGTATGAAAAGGTTAATCAGAACAACTCCCTTTCTATTTTATGTTAAAATTTACTGATTTTAGTGCTTGCATTTCAATCTAAAGTAGAAGCAATTTTCAGATTATTCCTTAATCATTGTCACTGTTCTCTCCCAAGAGAGAAGAACACAGTTTTCATCATCAAGGCATTAGGACAATAGTATCAAAGGAAAAAACACAATAAAAGGAAGGAGTAGTTAGAATAGAGAACACCAAATCTTTTGTTGGCAAATCTGTAAACATTGGCTGGGATTTGTAGAATATACTGGAGGGAGCACACAATCCAAGGAAATAAATTGCTAAAAGTACACGCACAAAGATACCCTGAGCACACACATTAGTAAGGATGGAGATTGATCTTTAAATAAAAATAAAGGCTTGGAAAAAAAAGAATTAATTCCACTACTGATAGGTTATGATTAAAAAAGACATATGAACCATAAAAAAGATCCATTAAATCTGGAATTGTTTGTATTTATACACTGACTTGTTGCAGGAAAGATTGAGAGTAATTACTAATTTAAGACCATTTTAAGTTATAAATTTCACATTTATAATTTTTGTAATGCACAGTTTATTTTTCAGTAGTGAAAAATATAAAATTCTTACACTGACATAATCTTTGTTTGGTTTCAAGGCCAGATGCTATCATAAAAGAAATCTAGACCCAAACAGAAGTTATCCCCTTAGTCACACTAGTCAAGGATTTTGTTTTATGTTTTGTATTATTTTGTTATTATCTATGCAGTGTGGCAGAACAGAGGATCAATGTCATAATTTTAATGATTATTATTCTTAATGGTATGTGGTTTTATGCTTAAATGTAATAAACTTCAGGTAGTTCTCATTCGATCGGTTCAGTTCTGTCAGTTCACAAAGCATCTTGTCTTCATAAAGTTTTATTCTTTCATTTATTTATTCAACAAATGTTAAATGTTTACTGTGCCTCTACTATGTTACAATTCAAAGTGCCTATGTAGGTATCATTGCACATTTCCTTGCATTTTTCGATACTACCTGGTTCTTGCATTGACACCAGTGTCAAGTTAGCAAAGCAAGTTTAGCAACACCTTTCAAAACACTGTCTCTTGGGACTTCCCTGGTGGTCCAGTGGTTAAGACATTGCCTTCCAATGCAGGGGGTGCAGGTTCAATCCTTGGTTGGGGAGCTAAGATCCCACATGCCTCGCACCAAAGAACCAAAACATAAAACAGAAGCAATATTGTAACCTATTAAATAATGACTTTAAAAATAGTCCATATCAAACAATCTTAAAAAACACTGTCTCAGTGAAACTGTTCCACTGAAGAATATGACAGAGTGGACATGCATTAAACCTCAGTTAATTTATTTATGGTTCAGTCACTTCAGACCCCACTGAGAGTTTATTTTTACTGTATAAAATGATAACAAATTTAGTTATTTGGTTATCTTATCACTTTAAAAATAGTAAATTTGTGTGTGTGGGCATGTGTGTCACATATGCATAAGCACAGAGAAGTAATCATTACAGAATGATAGTTAATGAGAAAAAATAGTAGATCAAAAAAGCCAAGCATTCTGGTATCATATTTGTGTTGGATCAAAAAAAATAATGTTATGGATGCAATGATAAATAATACTTATGACAGTGATCCTTAGATATTAAGAAATTGCGAACTGTTTCCTCTTTTATGACTGTCCAAACATTTATTTCCTGGTGGGAAATCCATGGTGCCAGGTCACTAAGTTAGAGTCTCATAAGTCTGGACAAATAACAAAGAAACCCTCTCCTTATATACAGTCTTTGAGTGCTGCCAAAATTTAGGAAAAATGAAGAACAAACGTTCAATGATCATAAGCCAGAGAAAGGATAAAAGCTGACATATGAAAAAAAATCCGAAAATGCGGTAGAAAATGAAGGCATGGAGATAGGGAAGTATTCTATTTTAAGCTGTGGTATAAAATGAATTAGAATTTTATCTCTGTTAAATTAACTGATATTAAATGCCTCTTCTCTTAATAATGATGCATAAACAAACTATTTTTACTACATTTTTTTCCTTTATGTTCAGATAGGAGAAAAACAGAAAAGCATAATATAACATAATGGATTCTCAAACATTAGCTGCATCAGAATCATCTCAAACATTAGCTGCATCAGAATCATCAAGTTTCTGGGCCCTGCCCCTGGAATTTCTGTTTCAATAGGTCTGGGGTAGTGCCTGACAACTTTAATTTCTAATTTTAGAAAGTTTCTCATTTTTAAATTTTAATTTCTATCAAGTTCCTAGATCATGCTGATGCTTCTAGACCCTTAGAGAATCACTGATAAAATGCATGGCATATTTTTAGGAATTTCTAAAGATGCTAATGGAAACTTGGTGAAGAACAATTCCTTCTTTCTCTACTATTTTTACTTGATATTGTAAAAAGACAACATAATGCCTTTAAGGGGTAAACAAGAAGTTATAAGATGCTTAAGTAAAGTACATTTTTTTCAGTGTAGTTTGAATCAACTTTTTTTCAGAAACTGTAAGATTAGGATTGGGGATTAATTCAGTTAACCACAGGAATTCAAGTGGCAATTTTTTTTTTTGGCATGGAGCCCACACACATGAATAATCACTTTGCATTTTTGTCATAAATAGTATGTTATAACCATACAAAAATGCATTTATTATAAGTTGTCTTGTTCAGAGTTTAGAATTAGAATCCAAAGGAATGATAAAACTTCTTAGATAGGTTTAGGGATCCAAAAGTTGCAAGATCCAAGAATTTTTCCATGATGAACGCTGTAAAGAAGAAGGAGGAGGAGGAGAAGGATGAGGAAGAAAAGAAGGAGGACGAGGGGAAGGAGGAAGAGACTTGTTTCATTGCTTACTAAGTAGGCAGTTAGGTCTGAGACAGCCCTGAAAGAATCCCATATGTTGTGAAAGTAGGTAAATGTTTTCTTATGTGTCCAAGAGGAGCTTGGATGTGGCACAGCAAGCTGATGAACCTTATTATACCTTTTGGATAGAGCAAGGAGAATACAGACAGCAGTAGCCTACAGGATCAGGAAATGCCTGCTTCCTACTCCAGATGACTGGTTATTAGATGTGAGCAAGTATCCTACTGTATATGAAAAGTCACAGTTGGTTTACAGAATCACCCTCCCACAGCAATTTTCCATCCCTCAACAATTTTAAAAGCAATTCATATGGGAAAATGGAGGTCACCTAATATGTGGAAGACATTATGACTATATCAGAAAATGTTCCATTAACTCAGATTAGGGACTAAACCTTTTTAAGTCATTGATCCATAATGAAATCAACTTACATAAACATTATCACTCAAAACTCAGACAATGAAACTAGAAAATAATTTAACACTTTTTCATTCAATAATTAAACCTGACTAAATCTCAATTTAATTTAATCTCTTAAAATATTATCAGAACTAACCTTTACACTGTTTAAATTCCTGTTTGTTAATGAAGTTTCACACCTCACTGGAAAAATGTATTTTTATTTTAAAAAGTATACATTTTTATTCATCAGCTACATGACCAAATATTTTATACAGTAATTTTCTTATGCTGTTATTTATTATTAATGAAAAATTGGAAATGAGTCAAATGAAGAGGTATAGAAGAATAGAGAAATAAATTACTAAATAAACCTATAATGAAATATAGAGTCAACAGAAGTTATAACTAGAAGTTATGGTTACAGGTAGTTTTTACTTACCTCATTACTTTTCTACATTTGCCAAGTTTTCTACAGTCACAAAAATTAGAAAATGATTTTTCTTATCAACAGATTTATATATTTAGGAATTTATCTGCCATATTCTTATGTTAATCATTTTACTCATTCTAAAGGACATTTGTTTGAAATTGCATAAAGTTTTTTTGAGGTGCAGATCATACACTTTTATCTAGATAGAATATATTTATAATCAATCATAACATTTCCAAAAAACATACTATTCTTTATCAGAAAACACTGAAAAAAAATTAGCATAGTACCAAGATAGTTATAATTCTTCTTTTTCTTTTTTTTTTTTTTTTTTTTTTTTTTTTTGCGATACGCAGGCCTCTCACTGTTGTGACCTCTCCCACTGCGGAGCACAGGCTCCGGACACGCAGGCTCAGCGGCCATGGCTCATGGGCCCAGCCGCTCCATGGCATGTGGGATCTTCCCGGACTGGGGTATGAACCCGTGTCCCCTGTATCGGCAGGCAGACTCTCAACCACTGCGCCACCAGGGAAGCCCAAATAGTTATAAATCTTATTCACAAATTGTTTCATTTGCCAAGTTAGGTAATGTTCCAAAATCATAACGTTTCCAAACTGTACGTTATAAAATTTTCATTTAACAAAGCCATAATGAATTTCTCAAACTAAGTTGATTTCAAAAAAGATTTCTTAAATTATAACCTTTCAAGAGTTCTTGAACTCATGTGTAAGACCCAGCAATGGTGGACGTTTCTGGGACACAGTTTAAGAATGAATCTAATAATTGAGATTGTGTAGAGTCAGATTCCAATTTATATCTGGCAAATTAATTCTCCTGATTTGAGAACCAAAGTCAAATGTTCCTTTTTTTTTTTTTTTTTTTAATTGGACCCAGTACCTTTCTAAAGCATTTGATTGATCCCATTACAGGACATTAAGCCAAACAGTTCTGCAGGGTAGATTGATGTTTGCCTCCACATGGAATCAAGGGAAGTTTTTAACAACTTGTTCCTCTTTGTTAGCTCCATATGCATAATCCCATGTAGACAGATGTGTAATATGATTTATCCAGTTTTCCAAAGACAGAGTATTTTATTTTCCATGTTACATATTACTGTATAATTTCCCTACACAATTTACTTTAGAGGACATTATTTCCAACTTATAAAATTGTAATTATTTTGCAAATTATATAACAAAACTTTTCAGTCTTTTATATGATTATTCTACATAGAACACTATTATTTATACAATGTACCACTTTAGGAAAAATGCATCATGAATAAAGTAACAATTTACAGTTTCTACTGACTTTTCTTGGCCTTTGTTCTATAGCTAGTAGCCAGTAATGAGATAAATCACAGGAAGTTTTAAAAAAGATCAAGTATATTTTTGCTTATATAGATTGATCCCATGATTTTTACAAGACATTAATTTAAAAATTAAATTATCTCTAAAGTCATACATTAATTTTAATATTCTGGTAAAATATATAGTACATACTAGGCACTCTGTATTATTCAATAAGTGATTAAGTTAATAAATTAGTGAATAAATAAAATCTTACAAAAAATTAGGAATAGAAGCCTCTATTTTGAACAGATTTGTATCTTGCAAAAATAGTATCATCTTACATAATGATAAACATTGAGAACTATTCCACAAAAATAAAGCAATTCTACTCATAACAATGGGGCAAAGAAAGAAACATGACAAAAATTTTTAAAAAGAAGTAGATACATATTTTTGGTGGTATTAATGCCTAATGAAGAAAATAAATTTAAACACCACTAGAATTTACAATTTATTATCAACAGAGCCACTCTACAAAAAAGGAATATACAAGTAAACAAGAATAATTTTCTATGTGAGGAATAGCCAGTTGGAAAATATTACAATGAAAGACATGATAAGAAAAATACAAAAATGAGCTCAGAAACTTATAGAAATTATATAGAAAATTAAAATATGTCTTAGGAATATAAGAGAATATTAGAATAAGAAGAAACAATATAGTTATATGGAAAAACAATAAATATTCTAAAGACAGCAATTATTTACAAACTCAACAGTAAGTCTCATGAGAACTCCAAATGAATCGGAAGGGATGAGGGACCAGTGTGAATGAGGACAGGGAAACTTGATAAAGACTCTACATTAAATCTGGAATAATAAACAGATAAAATTGTTAAGAAAATATTTATGATGTTTGCTGGGGGGTTGTTGTATATGGCCTTTATTATATTGACGTTGGTTACCTCTATGCCCACTTTCTGGAGAGTTTTTATCATAAATGGGTGTTGAATTTTGTCAAAAGCTTTTTCTGCACCTCTTGAGATGATCATATGTTTTTTATTCTTCAATTTGTTAATATAGTGTATCACATTGATTGATTTGCATATATTGAAGAATCCTTGCATCCCTGGGATAAATCACACTTGTCCATGGTGTATGATCCTTTTAATGTGTTGTTGGCTTCTGTTTGCTAGTATTTTGTTGAGGATTTTTGAGTCTATGTTCATCAGTGATACTGACTGGCCTGCAATTTTCTTTTTTTGTGATATCGTTGTCTGGTTTTGGTATCAGGGTGATGATGGCTTTGTAGAATGACCTTGGGAGTGTTCCTCCCTCTTCAATTTTTGGAAGAATTTGAGAAGCTTCATCCAATTGAATGAAATACAAGTCCACAAACAGAACCAGGTACATATAGGTATTCAGACTATGATGAAGGTCTAAATTATTAAAGAACAAATACATTTTTAAGCAAAAGTACTTATGATAGTTAGTTATGTATTTTCTAATACATATCTCACAATATAGAATTCCAATTTTGTCTATATAAATTAAAGAATTAAACAAAATATCTGGGGAGGAAATCAAAATGGTAAAGTAGGAGGATGTGGAACTCACCTCTCCCCACGAGCACAACAAAAACACATATACATGTGGGACAATTCTCACAGAAAACTAACTGCTAACTGGTAGAAATACTCCAGTATAACCAAGGCTTGAAAGAATGATCCACATGGAATCAGGTAGGAAGGCAAGAAAAGTGATCAGGTCAAGACCTGTGCCCTAGGGAGGTGACTCAGAATAAAGGTAGATTACATGGAGACCCTCCCTGAGGAGTGAATGGTTCAAACCACATATTGGGTACCCCAGTCCTGAGGTCTGACACAGGGACCTGTGTCTTTCCTGGTTGGAGGGGTGGTGGGACTAGCAGAAGGGCTGTGGGAAGCCTGGACTCTGCTCAGGATGAGCCTGTGAATGCTTGCTTACTCTTAAATGGGGTGGACAAGGTGGACTGAAACTGTGCAGGTGGCTGACTGATTTCCTGTGACTGCCCTAGTATGCCCAGCCTGAGCTGAGAAATTACTTCAGTCTCACATACTTCAACTTGCAGCTCCACATTGGAGGGAGGGCTGCAGGACCAAGGAAAGAACTTGGCTGAGAGACACAGGGGCAAACTGCCCTGAAGGGTCATCTGAGCAGGGCAGGGGTAGCCATTAACAGCAGTTACACAGGCAGTGCATCAAAAGCAACTCTGAACTCTCTCTATGGCCAAATTGCCAGAGCGCACACTACATCATGCAGCAAGAGCCTGCATGGGCCTCTCTTGCTCCAGAAACTGCTCCCCTTTAGGGCAATGGTACTGGAGCTAAAAGGGGAGACAACTGACACCTAAAGGAAACAGAGGCCGCTCAGAACTGACCCCCAGGGCTTCTTCTCCAGCAACTAGGGACACACCCCCATCTCCAATAGGATGGTAGAGTCCAGTGAACAAAAATGAAGTCCAGGCTCACAGCTGGCTCCAGCCCTAGCTCCTCATTCTCCAGTCCTACCTCTTACCAAGGTGACAGCTGCCAGTGCAAGCTGAGGAAAGACATGACCTGTGTTCATGTCAAATCCAGCTCTCCCACCAAAGTGACTGGGCACATGCAGACTGTATACAGACACTCCCACATAAGGACTACCTTTCAAGAACACAATAGGAAACTGTTTCATCTAATTTCATAGAGACAGAGAAAGTTAAGCAAATGAGAAAACAGAAGGATTGGTCTCAAGTGAGAAAGCAAGAGAAGACACCTGAAAAACAAATAATGAAACAGAAATAAACAATTTACCAGACATAGAATTAAAAGCATTTGTTAAAAGGATGCTAACAGAATTAGGGAAAACAATAGATGAACACAGTGAGAATTTTAACAAAGAAATAGAAAACATAAAAAATAACCAGTCAGAATTGAAGAATACAATACCTAAAATGAAAAACACACTAGAAGTAATTATAGCAGACTATGTGATACATAAGAATGCATAGGTGATCTAGAAGACAGAATAATGGAAATCACTCAATCAGAAAAACAAATTTAAAAAATGAGAACAGGGCTTCCCTGGTGGTGCAGTGGTTGAGAGTCCACCTGCCGATGCAGGGGACATGGGTTCGTGCCCCGGTCTGGGAAGATCCCACATGCCATGGAGTGGCTAGGCCTGTGAGCTATGGCTGCTGAGCCTGCACGTCCAGAGCCTGTGCTCCACAACGGGAGAGGACACAACACTGAGAGCCCCATGTACCACAAAAAAATAAAAAATAAAAAAAAATTTAAGGGCTTCCCTGGTGGCACAGTGGTTGAGAGTCTGCCTGCCAATTCAGGGGACAGGGGTTCGGGCTCTGTCTGGGAGGATCCTACATGCCGCGGGGCGGTGGGCCCGTGAGCCACAACTACTGAGCCTGCGCGTCTGGAGCCTGTGCTCCACAACAAGAGAGGCCGCAACAGTGAGAGGCCCACGCACCACAATGAAGAGTGGCCCCCGCTCATCACAACTAGAGAAAGCCCTCGCACAGAAACGAAGACCCAACACAACCAAAAATAAATAAATAAATAAATATAAATTAAAAAGAAAAAATGAGAACAGTTTAAGAGATCTCTGTGATAACATGAAGCATACCACCATTTTCATACTAGGGGTCCTAGAAGGAGAATAGAGATAGAAAGTGGTCAAAAATGTATTTGAAGAAATTATGGCTGCAAACTTGCCATACCTGAAGGAGAAAACAGATATCCAGGTACAGAAAGCACAGAGGGTCCAAACAAGATGAACCCAAACAGACACACACCAAGACATATCATAATTAAAATGGCAAAAGTTAAAGATAGAGAATCCTAAAGTCAGTAGGAGAAAGAAAAAAAGACATATAGAAGGGAACCTCCATAAGGCTATCAGTTGATTTTTCTGCAGGAACTTTTCAGGCCAGAAGGCAGTAGCACAATATGTTCAAAGCACTGAAAGGGAAAAAACCTGTAACCTAGGATACTCTACCTAACAAGATTACTATTTACAATAGAAGAAGAGATAAAGAATTTCTCATACAAGCAAAAACTAAAAGATTTTATCAATACTAAACCCTTGAAAGAAATGTTAAAGTTCTGCTCTAAATGGAAAAGAAAAGGCTTTTCTTTATAAAATTCTTACTTATAAAGAACTAAGAATATTTAAGAAAGGAAAAATCCCATTAATAAATGCAAATAAATAGTAAAGGTTGAGGATCAACCACTTAAATAAGCTAGTACAAAGATTAAAAGAATAAAATTGTAAAATCAACTATAATTATAATAAAGAGTGAAGTGATAAATGTGGAGATGTGAAATATGACATCAAAAACACAAAGTATAGGGGAGGGTAGTAACATATATAGATCTTTTAGAATGTGTTTGAACTTAAATGACTACCAGTTTACAACAAGTAGATATAGTAATAGGTCAATATATATGAACCCTATGATAACCAGAAATCAAAAACCTATAATAGATACACAAAACCTAGAGAGAAAGGAACACAAGCATACCACTAAAGAAAATCATCAAACCACAAGGGAATGAACAAAAGGAAGAAAAAATGAACAGGGAAGAACTATAGCAACAAGAAAGCAAGTAATAAAATGGCAATACTTACATACTTATGAATAATTACTTTAAATGTCAATGTTCCAAATGCTCCAATCAAAAGATACAGGGTGGCTGACTGGATTAAAAAAAGAACCATCTAAATGCTGCTTGTAAGGACTCACAACATAGCTAAAGACACACACAAACTGAAAGTGAAAGGATGGGAAAATATATTTCATGCAAAGAGAAACAGGAAAGTGAGGGTAGTAATACTCATATCATACAACATAGACTTGAAAACAAATAACAAAAAACAAGGTCATTATATAATGATAAAGGGATCAATACAAAAGGAGGAAATTAACTTGTTAACACCTGTGCACCCAATATAGGAGCACCTAACTATATAAAGCAAATACTAACTGACTAAAAGGATAAATTAACCAAAATACAATAACAGTAGAGGACTTTAATATCCAACTCACATCAATGGACAGATCATTCAGACAGAAAATGAATAAAGCAAGAGTGGTCTTAAATGACACAAAACACCAGCTGAACTTAACAGATATTTACAGGACATTCTATCCTAAAACAGCAGAACACACACTCTCTTCAAGTACACATAGAATGTTCTCCAGGATACATCACATTAGGCCACAAAACAAGTCTCAATAAATTTAAGAAAACAGAATTTATATCACACATTATTTCTGACCATAACTATATGAAACCAGAAATCAATTAAAGAAAGAAAAATGAGAAAATCACAAACACATGGAGAATAAACATGTTACTGAAAAAAAAAAACAAAAAAACCCCACAAAGTATCAATGAAGAAATCAAAGAGAAAATCAGAAAATAACTGAAGACAAATGAATATAGAAACACAATGTTCCAAAATCTATGAGATGTAGCAAAAACAGTTCTAAGAGGGAAGTTTATAGCAATATAAGCCCTTCTCAAGAAATAAGAAAAATGTCAAATAAACAACCAAACATTCCATTTAAAGGAATTACAAAAAATGAGAATAAACAAAGTCAGCAGAAGAAAGAAAATAATAAAGATCAGAGAGGAAATAAAAAATAGAGACAAAATAAACATACAAAGAAACAAACAAAAACAATAGAGAAGATCAATGCAACCAAGAGCTGGTTGTTTGAAAAGATAAACAAAACTGATAAACCATTAGGGAGGTTCATCAAAAAGAAAAGAGGACCCAAATAAACAAAATAAGAAATGAAAGAGAGAAATAACAACCAATACCACAAAGATACAAAAAATCATAAGATAACACTATGAACAGTTATATGCCAACAACTTGGACAACCTAGAAGAAATGGACAAATTTCTAGAAACATACAACCTACCAAGACTGAATCAGGAAGAAATTGACAGTCTGAATAGATCAATCCCTAGTAGTGAAACTGAATTTGTAATAAAAACAAAAATTCCCAAAAAACAAAAGTTGAGGACCAGTTGGTTTCACAGGCGAATTCTACAAAACATATAAAGGAGAGCTAATGCATATATTTTCAAACTATTCCACAAAGCTGAAGAAGATGGAACACCTAAATTCATTGTACTAGGCCACCATTAGCAAAACCAGACAGATACTACAAAAAAAGAAAACTACAGGCCAATAGCTCTGATGAATATACATGCAAAAATTCTCAACAAAATATTAGCAAACCAAATCCAACAATACATAAAAAGGATCATACACCATGATCAAGTGGGATTTATTCCAGGGATGCCAGGATGGTTCAATATCTGCAAATCAAACAATGTGATACACCACATTAACAAAAGCAAGAAGAAAAAATCACACACCCTTCTCAATAGAAGCAAAAAAGCATCTGACAAAATTCAACACTCATTCATGATGAAAGCTCTCATTAAAGTTGTTATAGAGGGAACATATCTCAACATAACAAAGGCCATTTATGACAAACCAATAGTTAACATTATATGCAACACTGAAAAGTTGAAAGCCTTCCCTCCAAATTCAGGAACAAGGCAAGGATGTTCATTATTGCCACTTCTATTTAATGTAGAATTGGAAGTACTAGCCACAGTAATCAGACAAGAAAAAGAAATAAAAGGAATCTATACTGGATGGGAAGATGTGAAACTGTCACTATTTGCAGATGACATATTTTACACAGAAAACCCTAAAGTCTCCACCTCCAAACTATTAGAACTAATAAGTGAATTCAGCAAAGTTGTAGGATCCAAGATTAATAAACAGAAATCTGTTGCTTTTCTCTATACTAATAATGAACTACCAGAAAGAGAAAGCAAGAAAACAATCCCATTTAAATTTGCATCAAAAAGAATAAAACACCTAGGAATTAACTTAACCACAGGGGTAAAAGGGCTATACTCTGAAAACTATAAATCATTGATAGAGCAATTTGAAGGTGATACATATAAATGGAAAAATATCATGTGTTCATGGACTGCAAGAATTAATATTGTCAAAATGACCATACTACCCAAAATAATCTACAGATTTAATGCAATCCCTATCAAAATACTCATGACATTTTTCACAAACTAGAATAAATAATTCTAAAATTTACATAGAGCAACAAAAGTCACCAAATTGCCAAAACAATCGAGCAAAAAGAACAAAGTTGAATATACCATGCCCCTTGACTTCAGATGATACTACTAAGCTACAGATATAAAAAGCATGGCACTGGCACAAGAACATACATATAGGTCAATGAACAGAATAGAGAGCCTAGAAATAAACCCACACACCTACAGTCAATTAATTCACAAAAAGGAGGCAAGAATATACAATGGAGAAAAGACAGCCTCTTCAATAAGTGGTGCTGAGAAAATTGAACAACTGCATGTAAAAGAATGATATTAGACTATTTCCTCACAACATACACAAAAATAAACTAAAAATGGATTAAATACCTAAATATAAGACTGGAAACCATAAAATTCCTAGAAGAAAATATAGGCAGAACACTCTCTGGCATAAGTCATAGCAATATTTTTTTGGATATACCTCCTAAGATGAAAGAAATAAACACTAAAATAAATGAAATCTCATTAAACTAAAAAGCTTTAGAACATCAAAGGAAACAATCAACAAAAAGAAAAAAACAACCTACTCAATGTGAGGAAATATTTGCAAATGATTTGACTGATAGAGGTTGATATCCAAAATATATAAACAGCTCATACAATTCAATATGAAAAAACAACCTTTTATAAAAAAGACAGAATACCAGAACACCTAAATAGACGTTTTCTGAAGAAGATATACTAGTTGCAAACAGGCACATGAAAAGATGCTCAACATAACTAATCAAGAGAAATGCAAATCAAAACAACAATGTGAGGGACTTCCCTGGTGGCACAAGTGGTTAAGAATCTACCTCTCAATGTAGAGGACATGGGTTTGATCCCTGGTCTGGGAAGATCCCACATGCCATGGAGCAATTAAGCCCATGTGCCACAAATACTGAGCCCACGTTCCACAACTACTGAAGCTCGCACACCCTAGAGCCCACGCACCACAACTACTGAAGACCGCATGCTCTAGGACCCGCGTGCTGCGACTACTGAGCCCATGTGCTGCAACTACTGAAGCCCGTGCACCTACAGCCCATGTTCTGCAACAAGAGAAGCCACTGCAATGAGAAGCCTGTGCACTGGAATGAAGAGTAGCCCCCTCTCGCTGCAACTAAAGAAAGCCTGTGCACAGCAACAAAGACCCAATGCAGCCAGAAAATAAATAAAAAAATAAAACAAAAACAAGCAAACAAAAAACAATGTGATATCACCTCACACCTATCAGAATGGCTATCATCAAAATGTCTACAAATAAATGTCAGCAAGGATGTGAAGAAATGGGAACCCTCCTACACTGTTGGTGGGAATATAAATTAGTGCAGCCATTATGGAAAACAGCGTGGAAGTTCCTCAAAAAACTAAAAATAAAACTACCATATGATGCAGCAATTCCACTTCTGATTATCTGAAGGAAACAAAAACACTAATTTGAAAAGAAACATACACCCCAATGTTCAAAGTAACAATATTTACAATAGCCAAGGCATAGAAGAAGGCAGTGCCTGTCAACAGATGAATGGATAAAAAAAATGTGGTATATATATGTGTGTATATATATGTGTATATACACACACAAACCACATTATACACACACACACACACACACACACACAATGGAACACTACTCAGCCACAAAAATGAATGAAATTATGCCATTTCCAACATTGTGGATGGATCAAGGCAGTATTATGCTTAGTAAAATATGTCAGACAAAGAAAGACAAATACACTATGTTAACACTTATGTGTGGAATTAAAAAAAACAAACAAACGAATGCATATAACAAAACAAAAACAGGCTCACATACATAGAAAACAAAGTAGTGTTTACCAGTGGGGAGAAGTAATAAGAGAGGAGGGGCAAAATAGGGGTATGGGATTAAGAGACACAAACTACAATGTATAAAATAGATAAGAAACAAGGATATATTATACAGTACAGGGTAATATAGCCATTTTTGGTAATAACATTAAGTGGAGTATAACCTATTAAAATATTTAATTACTATGTCATACACCTGAAACTAATATAATATTGTAAATCAAGTATACTTCAATGAAAATAAATATAATATCAGAAATTAAGAGAAAGTATAGGTCAATATATGGCTGTGTGTTGCATGAGGCATTCAGAAAAATAATACTAATAGAAACAATTATGAAAAAGATTGTTGATACATTGCATACAAAAATAAAGTTTACTTTCATCAAAAACAATAACAATTATAAATTGTAGAAGTCAAATAAAATTCAAAAATTATGTTAAATACCTACACATACACAGAAAACATATGTTTGAATATTCTAAGGGAAAAACTACATTACCAACATAAAACGACAGATTTACAATCATGGAGCTCATAAGAAAAATTATAAATTGCCAATATATATGAAATATTTATCACCATTATTAAAAATATTGCATAAGAAAACAGCAATGAATTTTTAAAATCTATTACATTTGTATAGTCCAATTGTAGTGAAACTTTTTTGCATCAGCAAGATTTTGGAATAGACGTTCTAATATTATTGATGAGTATATGTTTTTAAAATCTTTCTGGAATGCAGAGACTATATATTTAGAGTTTTTAAAATGTAAGTAACGTTTTTATTGAGCACTTCCAGTTCTAATGATGGATTTTAAGAAAAAAAATTAGAGATGTTAATAAAACGATTTATCTATAAGTATGTCTGTAGCAGCATTATGCTTAGGACAGATAATTTGGAAATAATGTGAATGTCATTAAGCATCATTATAATGGAAAGCTATTACTCATTAAATGTCATATTAACATTGCAAATTAATGAACTGGATCAATATTCACAATAATTGACAAATAACATTCACGATAATTGCCAAGTAAAAATGCACGTTTTGCAAAAGAGTATATTCAGCAGCTATTGTTATTTGATGTGTTTTGTATTGATAGAGAAAGACTAGAAGGCCATATACCACATTACAACAGTGGTGCAATTATGCATAGTTTTAATGTAAGAAGTAGTAGTAATATTATCATAAATAACTGACATTCTAAAGGACCTTTTATTTCCCAGGCATTAACCTAAGCTCTTTATATGGATCATGTCACTTAATAATCCTCACATAAATTTTATGAGAAAGATACTATTTTTATCTCCATTTTACCAATAAGGAGACTAAGACTTGGGGAATATAAATAATTTGTCTAAAATTGTAGGTACAGGGACTTCCCTGGTGGCTCAGTGGTTAAGAATCCACCTGTCAATGCAGGGAACAGGGGTTCGAGGCCTGGTCCGGGAAGATCCCACAGGCTGTGGAGCAACTAAGCCCATGCACCACAACTACTGAGCCTGTGCTCTAGAGCCCACGAGCCATAACTACTGAGCCCATGTGCCACAACTACTGAAGCCCGCACGACTAGAGCCCATGCTCTGCAACAAGAAGCCACTGCAGTGAGAAGCCCAGCACTACCACAAGGAGTAGCCCCTGCTCGCCGTAACTAGAGAAAGACTACGCACAGTAACAAAGACTCAACACAGCCAAAAATAAATAAATAAATGTATTTTAAAAATAAATAAATAAATAAAATTGTAGATACAGTAAGCGGTTGAACCAAAACTTGGTCTAATCTAACTCAGATTTATTTTCTTCTATTTGTGTGTGTATTTGTGTGGCAGGGGATGGGGTGTCCTAAGTGTTGTAAATATTATTAAAATAAAGCTCAAAAATGACATTTAGAAGAAAACAAAGCTAGGAAACCTCGCAGTCTTCATTGTTTTGACTTTCTTAATTATCTGATAAAACTCTTGTGTGCTGTACACCGATACATATTCTCTTGAGACAGAGAACCAAAAGTATATACCTCTTGATATTTGCAAGTGCTATGATTTTATTTTCTCAAACAAGATGGTCTGAACAGATGACTAAATAGGGTTTATTTAGTTACTCAACATCTATTTTCAGTCATCTAAAAAACACTGAAATATGTTGGAAGAAAAAGAAAAAAGAGGAAAGGAAAGTACTGGAGAGGAAAGTAAGGGGGAAAAGCAGGGAACACACAATAGTGATAAAAAAAAGAAGAAACAAATGGGACAACAAGCAGAGATAAAAGAACCAGTGTTCTCTAATATTTAAATTATTAAACCAAATTAACTCATGTAGTTATTGTGGGGATTTTCAGCATTAATGTGAACTGTATAACACAAAATACTCTTGCACAATGCTGGGTGCTCCATTACAGACAATACATTTGTCCTCTCCCATTGTGGAGCACAGGCTCCAGACGCTCAGGCTCAGCGGCCATGGCTCACGGGCCTAGCTGCTCCGCGGCATGTGGGATCTTCCCGGACCGGGGCACGACCCCATGTCCCCTGCATCGGCAGGCAGACCAAAGGAGTCCAAATTTTATTCAAGGAAATTCTGCTGTCATTCCAGACATTCGCCTTCCTCAATTACTTCATATGATATGTTGAAAATTCAGTAGAGATAAAACCTATTAAGTGAATATAATTCAAAGGGAAAGAAGTCCAACCAACCTTTCAAATATATTAAAATATTCTTAAATTTAACTAGATCTGGACAAACCAATGTATTCAGACTATATTGTATTGATGACTGTCATAAGAAATGCCTACTGTAAGATACCATCAAGGATGCTTTTCACTATTATTATGAAGCCATCTGTAACATAATTCAAGAGTAGTTTAATAGGGCTTCCCTGGTGGCACAGTGGTTGAGAGTCCGCCTGCCGATGCAGGGGACACAGGTTTGTGCCCCAGTCCAGGAAGATCCCACATGCCGCGGAGTGGCTGGGCCTGTGAGCCATGGCCGCTGGGCCTGCGTGTCCGGAGCCTGTGCTCTGCAATGGGAGAGGCCACAACAGTGAGAGGCCCGCATACTGCAAAAAAAAAATAAAAAGAGTAGTTTAACAAATGTAATTTTCCTGGGAACTTGGTAATTTTTTATGTTTTAATCATGGGGATACTAAACTATGAAACTGATAATATTTTTTCTTTCTCCTCAGCAGTTAGATAACTTTGGTTTAAAAATGTGGCTCTTTCATGAATAGGTCACAAATGTGTACATGTAAAAATAAAGTATATACATTTAGCCTCATGTATGATTGCCTTTTACCTACAATCTTCATTTTTTTGTTTATTCTTTGTTTATCTTTCATCTCTCTTTTAATATACACTGAAGTTTCATTTCTGTGCTCTCTTCAGCTTCCTAATTTTTTGTATCTTGTATGGAAGACCATACAAGATATTTGACTGAATGAATAAATGAATCACTTTCCTAAACCATTAAAGGTGAGTGCTAATGTCTGTTTATAAATACATATGGGAATCAATTTAAGTGTAACTACCAGTATAATTTTGGTTTGCTTGATTTCCAAAAAATTTGTGTAGTTTTATAAAAAAGCCATGCCTCAGAAAACCATTAGCCATTTCACTGCAGTTTTCCAATTGACTTTATACGCTATCTCTACCTCAGAGACTGTGCAATGCACTTCTTTGTCTTCCCATGAGCAAGCATGGCAAGCTGAGTAGTTTCTCAGAACTGCTATTGTTGATGATGGTGCTTATGGACATAACAGTACCTTTGTTAGATCACTCTATTTAACATGTGATTATCTACTAGTCACAAAAACCCGATGGTAGTGGAGATAAAAAATAATTATGCCCTGGTCTGCATACCCTAGGATAATTAGTAATCGAGAAGACATACTCACAAAACAAATAATTCAATGATGTAATAGGTACAATGATACAGATATACACAGTGTTATAGGTGGAACTACATAATGAAAATTAATAAAAGTAACAAGGTTTGCAATGTCTGTAAATAGTCACAAACTGTTTGCTGAGCATTTTCTACGTGTGGATATAATGTTAAGCTCTAGAAATAGAGCACTGAGGAACACAGAATTCTCTTTTTTGAATCCCCTTCTGCTTTTACATGTTTTAGGTTTTTCCCTCACTTCCTTAGATAATTCCTTGCAGCATTTCTTTTCCTCCTTTATTGCAATACATAATTATTTTTTACATAGAAACAAGTTATTTTATCTACATATGATTAAAATTTAAAGATGTATCCCATCACTATACCATCTTACCCTCTCAGTAAAACTTAACTCCACTTCTTGTTTGATTGTTAACTCTGACCAAACTATTTTATGCTGAATACAATGTGTCAAGGAATGTCACCATGCATAAACCAAGATTATTATTTGAGGAGATTTGAAACATTGTTCTCAAATTTGTACCTGCATGTACCTTTGTGCCAATCAGTGTACTCCAAAAATTCAGATTTCCATATAGAGTAAGTTTTTGGATATGTTTTTATTTCTTTGTTTTTTTTAGTCTTTGTCTGCATTTCAAACAGCAAGCTAGGGAAATTCCTCTTACAGTATTTATAATGACTACAAGAGTAGAGTCATCAGAAAAAGTAGCTTAAGAAGAAACTATAAATAATTGTTCCCTTGCTGTGAGTGAACAACATATTTCTCTGGGTTTAAAAAGTCTTATCTAGGATAATTCAATTCAGCTGTGAAAAAGTACTGTAAAGAACTTCTGCATGTGTTATCTGAAATTAAATGTAGCCATGTGGACATGTGAATGAGGGAAAAAAGCCTTGAACACCTGCTTTAAGGAAAAAGAAATTACTTGAAGATGACTTTCTTCAGGAAACCTTTTCTCACCACTCCCTCCCTAGCTGGACAAACCGTCCTGCATTTGTGCTTCCATAATGACCTTTAAGTTCCTATTTCTATTAAAGAATCATATTTCATCATTCTATCTATTTAACATTTTCTATATTCCTATATCCTAGACCCAAAAATTGACACAAAGGAGGTGCTCACTTTTTGATAAATTGAGTTGGGAAATGAGTAGGGCATTCAGGAATTTAAGCAGCAAACCAAAGTTATTAGATCATAGGGATAAGTACATATCAATTCTAGTTAATACCAGATTAGTACTATGACATTTTGGCAACTATCAATTACAAAACTGAAATGATAAAATATCTATATCCCACATTTAGCTAAGGTGAGTATAGAATTTAAAAGGAAAAGAATATGGTTATATACTAACAGGGTATTATAATGCCAAAAAGCTTAATAATCACTGATAATTTGCTTTAAATTGTGACAAAATCTTTCACGTATTGTCACTAAGTTTTTGTTCTGCTTATGCCTAAGCCTTCTCATTAAATGTTAAATAATATACGCACAGCAAACAAACAAAAATGCAAACAAGCAAATCCCATATAACATAGCTTTTTCCTATCTAAAAAATGGAAAACATATGTTTTGGTAATTTAATATTTTCCCTAAAATTAAGTGAATTAACCTCCAAAATTGAAAGGTCAGATTTTATGGATAATTGTTTTATGTTTTTATTTTTAAAAGAGCTGTCATCATTTTTACTATCACATTCTGCTATCTTCAAGGCCAGTACGACTGTGGTCTTACCAGAAAAAAAATGAATAATCTTTCCGACTCTATAAAGCAAATATATTATCCTAAAATGACCATTCCCATTGGAGAAAAAATGCTTTCTAGACTCTTTTAAGTATGAATATTTAACAATAAAAGAAACATTGAATATAAATTTGATTCCATTAGAAAATAGTCACAAAAAAATTAGTCAGGAAATTTTAATAAAAGCAAGCTATTTATAGGTTGCAATTCACCTGTTATCCTGAAAAATCAGTATTTTTGTAGCCAGAGGAAATTATTTCTCTTACTTTTCTTTAATGTTATATACACACACACACACACACACACACACACACACACACACACACACACACGTACATTTTTTTAAAGAAAAGCAAGCCATGTTGACAGAAGTAGCACAGTGACCGTTGATGCCAGAAAGTTCATTTGCTCCAGTTATGCTGACACTGTAGCATGAAACTGCTACTGTACTCCAAGTCTTGATAAATGTTTCCTATTTTAGAAACATGAATTTCTCCAAGGTGCCCTTGGAAGAAAGTCCTTCAGGCTTTCATGATTTCCTCTAAATGTTTAAAATCATTCTCTCCTTATGTGTTCTGAGTAACAATCATTGGCTTCTTTCCAGAAATAAAATGTGCTTTTCTCTGTTTTTCCCCTTATTGGCTTCATTCTGTGTCCTGCTTTTTCTTAAAATTATGATATAGTTTTAATCATTCATGGGATAAAAATAATAATTTTAAAAGTATAATAGTTCTTTTCTTAAATTTCATGGCTGAGGTGAAGAAACTAACATTTAAGTAATATAGAAAAAAATCTATGCAGTATTTAATAACAACTATTCACACTAATAAATATTAGTTATCACTTGCGAAAGTGACTTAAACATATTATTTCATTAACTTAGGATGTATTTAACAAAGAGGTGTTTGTTATATTTAGTACACATTACTAATACCATATATATTTTATCTACAATTCAAAACTAAGTATAGCTTTTAGATAAAATATCCAATATTAAATTACAAAAAAAATTTGTGAACTTACTTGCTCAATATAATACATTATAATGTGCACACTGCTACCTTGGATATCTAATGGCACAAAAAATTGCTCACTATATGTATGAAAAAATAACAAAATAGAATATAGTATGATCTTAATTATGTAATAAAATACTTATGCATAAAAATGTGTGTAAAAAAAGTGAAAAATTATTTCGAAATGGTATCACCCTATGCTTAATATATCTATATCTATATATACATATATATATGGAACACCAAGGCTAAATTTATATAATCAATAAAATATATATCAGCAAGGCTAAACATGAATGCAAAATAATGATAGATGAAATCAAAATATTTGACTATATGCATTTTTAAAATTTGTGTATATTAAAATAACATAATTAAAAAGGTATTTTTTGCCACAAATGTGACAAAGGGTTAATGTATATAACAAATAATTATTATATGATAAACTTTTATGAGAAAATTAAAATACCAATACTTATGAAAAGTAATATAAACTTATGAGAAAAACTTTTACTTCAAAAAACACAAATGATTTAGCAGAATATTTAAAATGTAATAATACTATATTCTGATAAGGGCTATTTAAGCGAACTCCCTATAAGTGGGAATTTACACTGGTAAGATCTATATAAAAAACAGATCTAAAAATTCACATATTCATACAGTTTAACCCATTATTTGGAATCCAAGGAACCAAATCAGAAATCTAGACAAGATTATATATCAAAATGTATAATCCAATTCTCCTTATAATTGCAAAGAAAAAAAAGAAAAGAAAAAGGAAATATCCAACAACAAATAGTATTCCAAACAATTACAGGATACCTGGTAAATGATACCTAAGAATTAATGTTGTATTACCATTACATGTGAGAATATCCACATTTTATATTAAGACAAATGTTCAGTACTAAAACCATGGGCAATTATTAGTTAAATCTGTTTCACCTGCCTTTACTAATGAAGGTTGATTTAAGACTTGCATGTCCTCCAAGAGGCATGCAGCCTAAACAGTAAGATGTTTGCAATGTTATTTTTCCAGGAACTTGGAGTCAGCTGCCTCTAGTTCAAGCTGAGCTGGTTAAGACTGGACATGTGGGACCAGGACACTTCAACTGGCATGGATGAGCTGCTTGGTGACTTTTGAACTTGCAGAGACCTACAGCTTAGGTATGCCTGTGCAGAATGACAATTATAACACCTTTTCTAATCATGTTTCCCCACACTCGCCATGCCTCAGACCATCCTGCTTCTTTATTCTTTATCCCATAAATACCCTGAGCCCCTTGCCTCCCTTGGCTGCCTCGTGAATAAACCCTCTCTTTGCTGCAAACCTCCACGTCTCTTGGCTTGCTGTGCGTGGGACAAAATGAACCTGGTTCAGTAACAGTACTGCATATAAATAGATATAATAGATAGATATATAATAGATATAGATATATGCTCTTGTATATTTAAGTGTAATTATGTCATAAATATATAAACTAGATGGAAAGAACAATAAAATATTAACATTGTATATCCCTGAATGGAAAAATCACATACTTCCTCCTTTCGTGCATGATTCCATATTTCGCAAGTATTCTATTATTTTTATAATCAGAAGAAACGTGTTTTTTTAATTAAAACTAATTGTGTATTGAAATTACACATTTTATCACAAGCTCCTCTTTTTCATTACCAATAACTTATCTAAGCATAGGGTTTAAAGGATTTTCATCATGTTAAAGAATTCTGAAAAGAAATAGTATGTAAAATTGTTCAGAAATAATTTTGTTTCCTTTACTAGCATGTTGAAACAATTACCTTAAGAAGAGATACATTTTTTTTTTTTTCTGACCACAGGTAAGTTTTTTGAGTCCATGTGTTTTTAGGCTGAGTTACCAACATGAAATAAAACAGTCTCCAGGCAATTAACAAAATGATGCTATCAAACACAAACAGAATACTGTAGTCACATGTAGGCATATTATAACTTTAAGTGCTCTTTTGATGTAAAGGAACTAACGTTTCTTAGTTAACTCTCCACTGTTATATGTAAAGCACTATGATTATCATTTTTACACTTATTGTCTAATTCCTCATAGGATTTATAGTACTAACTTTATCTAATAGTTGAGAAAGCTAATGCTCAGAAAAGTAACAAATTTACCTAATGTCAAACAACTAGTAAAATTGTATTGGAAAAGAGCTCTTTTTCAATTTAATTGAATTCAACAAAATGCATTGAGCACAATTAGCACATATCAAATGATATGAGACATAGAAAGGTGAATAGATGTGAACACATTATACATGTGTTGTTTTTGCTTATTAGGAACTTAATATTTAGAGGGAGAGGAAGATACATCCATATTAGTTACAAGGTAGATATTCTATACAAAGATACCACATACATGTTAATGTAATCTAGTGGAGTTTTATTTTGATTTAAAAAGAAGACTTCACAGTAGAAATGACCTTTTACCCAGGTACAGTGGGCAGGCAGACTTTTTGTGGAGAGAAGTAAATGTACAAATGAGGTGACCAGACAGTTGTTTAGTAAGAATGTGAACAATGTTGAATATCATTCAAAGTCACCTGTGCAGAAAAGGAGAAGATTTGACCTGTATTGTTTGGACTACATTAAATTAATAAATATTTGATGCCTCATTCATAATATGTATATTATACCAGAAGTATGTGTCAGGGTGTTTTACAGACTCACACATTAGTGCTCCTTTAGTTTGGTAGTATACTTTAAATTCTCATTTAGCATTCAACTTCTTTAATAGATAGGCTAGAATTCATTTCTAATAATTTTGTTAGAGCCTAGAGCTTTATAATAGATTATGGCCATATTTTAAAGGCACTTAAGAAGTTCTACCCATGGTTTTTCAAATAAAATATCATTATCTCTTATGTTGAATAGTTTGTAAGACATTAAATTATTTTCATAATGACTTCAAATGATTTCATGTAATTTAGTAAAATGATTATTAACTCTAGGACTAAATGTTTTTTTTTGATATTTCCTCATTTATTTTAAGAGTCAAATACATCTCTCCTATGCATTCATGATTTACATGCTTAATTACAGAGCAATCAACCTCTCACCCCAATCCACTTTGAATATTTTAAGTACATTATAAAATAAATAAAAAATGTTTTATTAAAAAATATACCAAAATGCCTGTGTCAGTAGTACTCATTCTTTTATCAACATTTTTAGCATATATGGAGAAGAAACATTAAATAAATTGCATTAAAAAGCATTAATTAATGAAAAAAATCTGTAAGTTTTCAACAGAGTCGCACATTAGAAATATATGAGTTTTGCCACATAGATTTGGTTGTGAGAATTCAAGGAACAGATTTTTAAGTCCAGGTAGGTCAAAAGAAATGTTAGTGGGAATGTTTGGGACCTATCCAATAGAGTGAATATACTTAATGATAATAGGTAATGATTATCTAAGGGAGGCTAAACAAATCCCACAATTTGAATGCTTCTGAAGTGAACTTCTAAACTTCTGAAACAGTCATAAAGAAACATTCCTAAGAGATGAGTTCTGCTGGGTAAATGACTGGTTCTGCTGCATGAAAAATTACTTTGTGAAATATAAAAAGAAATATGAATGATTTCATGTTCCTGTTTCCTTTTTAGCAGTATCCATTCTGTCCTTCACTCTTTTCTCTCAATCCTCTAGTGGCCTGTTGCTATGGTCTCCATGTTGCTACATGGAGAACGACATTCCCATTTTGCTTCAATTTCCTCCCATCTGTATTCCTTGTTTTCTCTATTGATTTTTTCATCTCCTCACCCCTTAAATGTTGGAGTGCCTCTTACATTTTTGATTTGTACTTACTGCTTTGGATATTTCATCAAGTCATTTGGCTTTATGTGCCATTTGTTATTAAAAACTAACAAAAAAATAAAAATTAAAATATTAAAAAAAATAGAAAATAACAAATATGTATTACTAAATTCAATTTCTCGTCTGAATTCCAAACTCCATTTCCTTCTAACTTCTGGAAATCTCCAGCTGGATATCTAAGAGTTGTCTCAAACTTAACATGTCCCCAGATGAACTCCAGATATCCCTTCCAAAACTAATTCTTCAAAATGTCAAAACTGGTTCTTCAAAACATCATCCTCATTTCTGAAAGCTGGGATCCTACTTTCCTCTTTATCAGAATAAATGCATTTAAGTCATCATTGACCTGAGAGGTAGGCCTTTATGTTTCTGCATTGACCAGTCGCTGGACTTGGGTTGCCCTGGAAAGAGAATGTGACCTTGGATGCTGCTACTCTCGTCTGAAAGGGACTCAGCTGTGAGCTGTCAGTCACCATCATTCTCACCAGGTGGCACAATGAAAGATTTTATCTAGAAAGAGATGGGATCTATATTACACATCACTACATCCATTACAAATACCTTCTAGAGCAATTAAAAATTTTGTGTCTTTTCTCAAAAGTTAATTTTATCATTTTCACATGGTAGTTATGCCATATTTAGAGAGGAGTTGCCAAGTTCTGAGCTTATTTTTAGACATAGGTTAGTACTTTGAAGTTTACCTCTGCTGTTTCATAATAAATACAGGGTATACTGATGACTGGAAGGCTCAAAACCATATTAAGTTAATAATTTCTTATAGTGCATACACTGAGCATTAATATAATGTTGGAATAACATTGAAATACATGAATAGTGATAGAGACAGAAACATAGCTTTGGTTTTTAACTCCTGAGAGAGTGTTTTAGAAGTTCTCTTGTGGAAAGAAGAGTAAAATATTAACATTTTTATCACCTTGTCTGCAGATTTCTTATTGAATATCCATTGGGTTATTTAGAATGCTGTCTCAATTGTAATGAGTACATTGAATGGCATTCTCTGTAGTTTAGCTTTTTGTCAGGAATGGTGAAGCTCCATTCTTTTACTCTGTTTGGTATTCATGGTGTATGGGGAGTATGGGGGTGTATGGGGAGAAGAAACAGTTATATAGACCACAGTAAATGAGTGCACTTAAAAAACTATATTCTACAATGACTGATTGAGGAAATAGGAAAAATTTAGCTGGAGAAGTGAATATTCAGAAAAGATATAAAAAAGCCCTCTAAATATATGAGAAGTTTGCATGTGGCAGCAAAATTTAGAATTAATATCATTGGTTTCAAGTGATGTAACTATCAATGAAAGGAAGCTTCAGAAGGCAGATTTCCACTTGATATGAAGAAGAACTCATGATGACTAGTACTACCAGACAATGAAGTGAGTGCCTGGAAGTAGGAAATTCCTTATTACTGGAGCTTTTCAAGTATAAGACAGAAGACAACTTCATTGGAATGATATAAACAGGGCTCAAAGCATTGTTCATACTCCCTAGATGAACTGTACAATCTTTCCACATCTAATATTCAATGATTCAACATCAACCTCTGTACATTCTTTTAAGTCATATGAATTTGAAGCAAAACTGTGATACTGCTCTTTTAAACACACACACAGAGAGAGAGAGAGACAGAGACAGAGAGACAGAACATGGATTAAATCCATGCTACTTTTCAGACTTTAAGGAATGAATATATTTTAGTTCAAAATGAATCCAAATATTACTTTGGATTAGTATTAGTATGGAGCAAGAGATACCTTGTGAGTTATTAAATTTATCTACCTAAATGGGTTAATGTGGTTAAGACTATTTAGACCCACTTCTCTCCCTGTCTGATATAATAGCTGTGGAGAAGAATCAGTGAGATTTTACACAAATAGGTATAAGAATAGAATAGAATAGGAGTGGGGGTGTAGACAGGGACTCACTACTAACAAAGTACAATTCCTAACTAAACACAAGCTACTACGGTACACAATACATTTGATTTGCTATCAATTTCAGGCCCACTCCCGTCTCTATTTAGGAAAGAAAATACGATGACACTGGAAACTGAAGCTGAGTTCCAGCAGAGCCATAATCATCACTGACACGTAAGGGAAAGTGTAAATCGACCAAGGAATGAAGAATAAGAGAAAAGGGTTGTTTCGGTTTCTTTTTGTTTACATACATAATAAATAGTTCAGGTTTTTCTTTTAGGTGGCTAGTATTAAAGAGTTTGAAACAATCATAAACAGTTATTAACAATGACAAGACAAGGGAGAATACAAATGAACTTTAAATGACTGATTTGAAACAGAAGTGAGGAGCCCGGAGCAGTGGAGACGTGAGCCGCCAGCTCGCAGCACCGCAAGTCCTCCCGCCTGCCCTCTCCCCTTGGCACGGTAGCGGGGAGGCAAGAAACATAGCTACTTTTCTAAGTTGTAAAGTCAACGTCTTCTAAAAATTTCCTGAGAAGACAGCAGAGTAGAAGGACTTGCTCTCATTGCCTCTTGTGAAAGCACCAGAATAACAACTAACTGCTGAATAGTAACTGACAGGAAGACACTGGAACTCACCAAAATAGATACTCCGCATACAAAAACAAAAGAGAAGCCATAATGAGATGGCAGCAGGGTCACAATCACAATAAAATCAAATCCCATAACTGCTGGGCGGGTGACTCACAAACTGGAGAACACTTATACCACAGAAGTCCACCCACTGGAGTGAAGGTATTGAGCTCCACGTCAAGCTTCTCAACCTGGGGGTCCCATAATGGGAGGAGGAATTCCGAGGGAATCAGATTTTGAAGGCTAGAGGGATTTGATTGCAGGACTTTGACAGGACTGGGGGAAACAGACTCCACTCTTGGAGGGCACACACAAAGTAGTGTGCACTTTGGGACCCAGGGGAAGGAGCAGTAACCCCAGGGGAGACTGAACCAGACCTACCTACTAGTGGTGGAGGGTATCCTGCAGAGGCATGGGGGAGCTGTGGCTCACTGCCATGACAAGGACACTGGCAGCAGAAGTTCTGGGAAGTATTCCTTGATGTGAGCCCTCCCAGAGTCTGCCATTAGCCTGACCAAAGAGCATGTAGGCTCCAGTGTTGGGTGCCACAGGCCAAGCAACCAACAGGGAGGAAACTCAGCCACACCCATCAGCAAACAAGGGGATTAAATTTTTACTGAGCTCTGCCCACCACAGCAACACCCAGCTCTACCCACCACCAGTCCCTCCCATCAGGAAGCTGGAACAAGCCTCTTAGATAGCCTCATCCACCAGAGGGCAGACAGCAGAAGCAAGAAGAACTACAATCCTGCAGGCTGTGGAACGTAAACCACATTCACAGAAAGACAGACAAAATGAAAAGGCAGAGGGCTATATACCAGATGAAGGAACAACATAAAACCCCAGAAAAACAACTAAATGAAGTGGATATAGACAATCTTCCAGGAAGAGGATTCAGAATAATGAGAATGCAGATGATCCAGAACTTCAGAAAAAGAACAGAGGCAATGATCCAGAAGATGCAAGAAATGTTTAACCAAGACCCAGAAGAATTAAAGAACAAACAAATGGACATGATCAATATAATAACTGAAGTGAAGAATACACTAGAAGAAATCAATAGCAGAATAACTGAGGCAGAAGAACAGATATGTGACCAGGAAGACAAATGGTGGAATTCACTGCCGCAGAACAGAATAAAGAAAAAAAGAATGAAAAGAAATGAAGGCAGCCTAAGAGACCTCTGGAATAACACTAAATGCAACAACATTCGCATTACAGGGGTCTGTAAAGGAGAAGAGAGAGGGAAAGACCCGAGAAAATATTTGAAGAGATTATAGTTGAAAATTTCTCTAACAGGGGAAAGGAAATAGCCAAGCAAGTACAGATAGCACAGAGTCCCATATAGGATAAAACCAAGGAAAAACACACCAACACACATAGTAATCAAACTGACAAACATTAAAGACAAAGAAAAATTATTGAAAGCAACAAGGGAAAAATGACAACATGCAAGGTTAACAGCTGATTTCTTTGCAGAAACTGTACAAGCCAGAAGGGAGTGTCATGATATATTGAAACTGATGAAAGGGAAGGACCTACAACCAAAATTACTCTGCCCAGCCAGCAACTCATTCAGATTTGACAGAGAAATCAAGAGCTTTACAGACAAGAAAAAACTAAGAGAATTCAGCACCACCACACCAGCTCTACAACAAGTGCTAAAGGAACGTTTCTAATTGGAAAACACAGAGAAGAAAAGGACCTACAAAAACAAACCCAAAACAGTTAAGAAAATGGTAATAGGAACCTACATATTGATAGTTACCTTAAATGTGAATGGAGTAAATGCTCCAACTAAAAGACACAGTCTCGCTGAATGGATACAATAAACAAGACCCATATGTATGCTGTGTAAAAGAGACCCACTTCAGACCTAGGGACATATACAGACTGAAAGTGAGGGGATGGAAAAAGATATTCCATGCAAATGGAAATCAAAAGAATGCTGGAGTAGCAATACTCATATCAGATAAAATACAATTTAAAATAAAGAATGTTACAAGAGAGAAGGAAGAACAGTACATAATGATCAAGGGAGCAATCCAAGAAGAACGTATAACAATTATAAATATATATGCACCCAACAAGGGAGCACCTCAATACATAAGGCAACTGCTAACAGCTCTAAAAGAGGAAATTGACAGTAACACAATAATAGTGGGGGATTTTAAGACCCCACATACACCAATGGACAGATCATCCAGACAGAAAATTAATAAGGAAACACAAGCTTTAAATGACACAAAAGACCAAATAGATTTAATTGATATTTATAAGACATTCCATCCCAAAACAGCAGATTTCACTTTCTTCTCAAGTGCACACAGAACATTCTCCAGGATACATCACATTTGGGTCACAAATCAAGCCTCAGCAAATTTAAGAAAACTGAAATCATATCAAGCATCACTTCCGACCACAACACTATGAGATTAGAAATCAATTAAAGGGAAAGAAAGCATAAGAAACACAAACACATGGAGGCTAAACAATACATTACAAAATAGCCAAGAGACCACTGAAGAAATCAAAGAGGAAATCAAAAAATACCTAGAGACAAATGACAAGAAAAACATGATGATCCAAATCCTATGGGATGCAGCAAAAGCAGTTCTAAGTAGGAAGTTTATAGCAATACAATCCTGCCTCAAGGAAAAAGAAAAATCTCAAATAAACAATCTAACCTTACATGTAAACGAACTAGAGAAAGAAAAACAAAGAAAACCCAAAGTTAGTAAAAGGAAAGAAATCATAAACATCAGAGCAGAAATAAATGAAATAGAAACAAAGAAAACAATAGTAAAGATCAATAAAACTAAAAGCTGGTACTTTGAGAAGGTAAACAAAATTGGTAAACCTTTAACCAGTCTCATCAAGAAAAAGAGGGAGAGGACTCAAATTAACAAAATGAGAAATGAAAAAGGAGAAGTTACAACTGACACTGCAAAAATACGAAGCATCATTAAGAGGCTATTACATACAACTCTAGGCCAGCAAAATGGACAAACTGGAAGAAATGGACAAATTCTTAGAAAGGTATAACCTTCCAAGACTGAACCAGGAAGAAATAGAAAACATGAGCAGACCAATCCCAAGTAATGAAATTGAAACTGTGATTAAAAATTTTCCGAGACGGTGGAGAAGATGGCGGAAGAGTGAGACATGGAGATTACCTTCCTCCCCACAGATACATCAGAAATACATCTACACGTGGAACAACTCCTACAGAACACCTACTGAACACTGGCAGAAGACCTCAGACTTCCCAAAAGGGAAGAAACTCCCCACGTACCTGGGTAGGGCAAAAGAAAAAAAAATAAAGAGACAAAAGAATAGGGATGGGACCCGCACCAATGGGAGGGAGCTGTGAAGGAGGAAAGGTTTCCACACACTAGGAGACCCTTCGCGGGTGGAGCCTGACAGTGGTGGAAGGCGGAAGCTTCGAAGCCATGGAGGAGAGCGCAGCAACGGGGTGCAGAGGGCAAAGCGGAGAGATTCCTGCACAGAGGATAGGAGCTGACCGGCACTCACAAGCCCGAGAGGCTTGTCTGCTCACCCGCCGGGGCGGGCAGGGCTGGGAGCTGAGGCTCTGGCTTCAGTCGGAGCGCAGGGAGAGGACTGGGGTTGGTGGCGTGAACAAAGTCTGAAGGGGGCTAGTGCGCCTCAGCTAGCCGGGAGGTAGTCCGGGAAAAAGTCTGGACCTGCCGAAGAGGCAAGAGACTTTTTCTTCCCTCTTTGTTTCCTGGTGCTCGAGGAAGGGGGATTGAAAGCACTGCTTAAAGGAGCTCCAGAGACGGGCGCCAGCTCCAGAGACGCGGCTAACAGTGTGGACCCCCGAGACGGGCATGAGACACTAAGTCCACTGCTGCCACCACCAATAAGACTGTGTGCGAGCACAAGACACTATACACACCTCCCTTCCGGGGAGCCTGTGCAGCCAGCCACTACCAGGGTCCCGGGATCCAGGGACAACTTCCCCGGGAAAACGCACGGCGGGCCTCAGGCTGGTGCAGCATCATGCTGGCCTCTGCCGCCGCAGGCTCGCCTCACATCGTGCCCCTCCCTCCCCCAGGCCTGAGTGTGCCAGAGCCCCCGAATCAGCAGCTCCTTTAACCCTGTCCTATCTGAGCAAAGAACAGACGCCCTCCAGCGACATACACGCAGAGGTGGGGTCAAATCCAAAGCTGAGCCCCGGGAGCTGTGAGAACAAAGAAGAGAAAGGGAAATCTCTGCCAGCAGCCTCAGGAGCAGTGAATTAAATCTCCACAATCAACTTGTTGTACCCTGCATCTGTGGAATAAATGAATAGACAACAAATCATCCCAAATTGAGGAGGTGGACTTTGAGAGCAAGATTTATTATTTTTTCCCCTTTTCCTCTTTTTGTGAGTGTGTATGTGCATGCTTCTGTGTGAGATATTGTCTGTAGAGCTTTGCTTTCACCATTTGTCCTAGGGTTCTAGCCGTCCGTTTTTTTTTTTTTTCTTTTTTTACTTAAAAAATATTTTTTTATAATAATAATTTTTTATTTTAATAACTTTATTTTATTTTATCTTACTTTATTTTCTTTTATCCTCTTTCTTTCTTTCCTTTTTCTTTTTCTTTCTTTCTTTCTTCTTTTTCTCCCTTTTATTCTGAGCTGTGTGGATGAAAGGTTCTTGGTGCTGCAGCCAGGAGTCAGTGCTATGCCTCTGGGGTGGGAGAGCCAACTTCAGGACACTGGTCCACAAGAGACCTCCCAGCTCCAGTCATATCAAATGCTGAAAATCTCCCAGGGATCTCCATATCAACACCAACCCCCAGCTTCACTCAATAACCAGCAAGCTACAGTGCTGTACATCCTATGCCAAACAACTAGGAAGACAGGAACACAACCCCACCCATTAGCAGAGAGGCTGCCTAAAATCATAATAAGTCCACAGGCACCCCAAAACACCACCAGACGTGGACCTGCCCACCAGAAAGACAAGATCCAGGCTCATCCACCAGAACACAGGCACTAGTCCCCTCCACCAGGAAGCCTACACAATCCACTGAACCAACTTTAGCCACTGGGGACAGACACCAGAAACAACGGGAACTACGAACCTGCAGCCTGCAAAAAGGAGACCCCAAACACAGTAAGATAAGCAAAATGAGAAGACAGAAAAACACACAGGAGATGAAAGAGCAAGATAAATCCCCACCAGACCTAACAAATGAAGAGGAAATAGGCAGTCTACCTGAAAAAGAATTCAGAATAATGATAGTAAAGATGATCCAAAATCTTGGAAATAGAATACACAAAATGCAAGAAACATTTAACAAGGTCCTAGAAGAACTAAAAATGAAACAAGCAATGATGAACAACACAATAAATGAAATGAAAAATACTCTAGATGGGATCAATAACAGAATAACTGAGGCAGAAGAATGGATAAGTGACCTGGAAGATAAAATAGTGGAAATAAATGCTGCAGAGCAGAATAAAGAAAAAAAGAATGAAAAGAACTGAGGACCGTCTCAGAGAGACCTCTGGGACAACATTAAACACACCAACATTCGAATTATAGGGGTTCCAGAAGAAGAAGAGAAAAAGAAAGGGACTGAGAAAATATTTGAAGAGATTATAGTTGAAAACTTCCCTAATATGGGATAGGAAATAGTTAATCAAGTCCAGGAAGCACAGAGAGTCCCATACGGGTAAAGCCAAGGAGAAACATGCCAAGACATATATTAATCAAACTGTTAAAAATTAAATACAAAGAAAACATTAAAATCAGCAAGGGAAAAACAACAAATAACACACACGGGAATCCCCATAAGGTAAACAGCTGATCTCTCAGCAGAAACTCTGCAAGCCAGAAGGGACTGGCAGGACATATTTAAACTGAAGAAGGAGAAAAACCAACAACCAAGATTACTCTACCCAGCAAGGATCTCATTCAGATTTGATGGAGAAATTAAAATCTTTAAAGACAAACAAAAGCTGAGAGAGTTCAGCACCACCAAACCAGCTTTACAACAAATGCTAAAGGAACTTCTCTAGGGAAGAAACACAAGAGAAGGAAAAGACCTACAATAACAAACCCAAAACAATTAAGAAAATGGGAATAGGAACATACATATCGATAATTACCTTAAATGTAAATGGATTAAATGCTCCCACCAAAGTCACAGACTGGTTGAATGGATACAAAAACAAGACCCATATATTTGTTGTCTACAAGAGACCCACTTCAGACCTAGGGACACAAACTGACTGAAAGTGAGGGGATGGAAAAAGATATCCCATGCAAATGGAAATCAAAAGAAAGCTGGAGTAGCAATTGTCATATCAGACAAAATAAACTTTAAAATAAAGACTATTAGAAGAGACAAAGAAGGACACTACATAATGATCAAGGGATCGATCCAAGAAGAAGATATAACAATTGTAAATATTTATGCACCCAACATAGGAGCACCTCAATACGTAAGGCAAATACTAACATCCATAAAAGGGGAAATTGACAGTAACACATTCATAGTAGGGGACTTTAACATCCCGTTTTCACCAATGGACAGATCATCCAAAATGAAAATAAATAAGGAAACACAAGCTATAAATGATACATTAAACAAGATGGACTTAATTGATATTTATAGGACATTCCATCCAAAAATAGCAGATTACACATTTTTCTCAAGTAATCAGGGAACATTCTCCAGGATAGATCATATTTTGGGTCAAAAATCAAGCCTTGGTAAATTTAAGAAAATTGAAATTGTATCAAGTATCTTTTCTGACCACAATGCTATGACACTAGATATCAATTACAGGAAAAGATCTGTAAAAAATACAAACACATGGAGGCTAAACAATACACTACTTAATAACGAAGTGATCACTGAGGAAATCAAGAGGAAATCAAAAAATACCTAGAAACAAATGACAATGGAGACACGATGGCCCAAAACCTATGGGATGCAGCAAAAACAGTTCTAAGAGAGAAGTTTATAGCAATACAGTCCTACCTTAAGAAACAGGAAACATCTCAAATAAACAACCTAAACTTGCACCTAAAGCAATTAGAGAAAGAAGAACAAAAAACTCCCAAATTTAGCAGAACAAAAGGAATCATAAAAATCAGATCAAAATGAAGGAAATGATAGCAAAGATCAATAAAACTAAAAACTGGTTCTTTGAAAGATAAACAAAATTGATAAACAATTACCTGAACTCATCAAGAAAAAAAAGGAGAATACACAATAGAATTAGAAAGGAAAAAGGAGAAATAACTACTGACAGTGCAGAAATACAAAAGATCATGAGAGATTACTACAAGCAACTCTATGCCAATAAAATGGACAACCTAGAAGAAATGGACAAATTCTTAGAAATGCACAACCTGCCAAGACTGAATCAGGAAGAAAGAGAAACTATGAACAGACCAATCACAAGCACTGAAATTGAAACTGTGATTAAAAATCTTCCAACAAAAAAAAGCCCAGGACCAGATGGCTTCACAGGCGAATTCTTTCAAACATTTAGAGAAGAGCTAACACCTATCCTTCTCAAACTCTTCCAAAATGTAGCAGAGGGAGGAACACTGCGAAACTCATTCTACGAGGCCACCATCACCCTGATACCAAAACCAGACAGGGATGTCACAAAGAAAGAAAACTACAGGCCAATATCACTGATGAACATAGATGCAAAATTCCTCAACAAAATACTAGCAAACAGAATCCAACAGCACATTAAGAGGATCATACACCATGATCAGGTGGGGATTATTCCAGGAATGCAAGGATACTTCAATATATGCAAATCAATCAGTGTGATACACCATATTAACAAATTGAAGGAGAAAAACCATATGGTCATCTCAATAGATGCAGAGAAAGCTTTCGACAAAATTCAACACCCATGTATGATAAAAACCCTCTAGAATGTAGGCATAGAGGGAACTTTCCTCAATGTAATAAAGGCCATATATGACAAACCCACAGCCAACATCATCCTCAATGGTGAAAAACTCAAAGCATTTCCACTAAGATCAGGAACAAAACAAGGTTGCCCACTCTTACCACTCTTATTCAACATAGTTTTGGAAGTTTTAGCCACAGCAATAAGAGAAGAAAAGGAAATAAAAGGAATCCAAATCAGAAAAGAAGAAGTAAATTTGTCAGTGTTTGCAGATGACATGATACTATATATAGAGAATACTAAAGATGCTACCAGAAAACTACTAGAGCTAATCAAGGAATTTGGTAAAGTTGCAGGATACAAAATTAATGTACAGAAATCTCTGACATTCCTATACACTATTGATGAAAAATCTGAAAGTGAAATCGAGAAAACACTCCCATTTACCATTGCAGCAAAAAGAATAAAATATCTAGGAATAAACCTACCTAAGGAGAAAAAAGCCTGTATGCAGAAAATTATAAGACACTGATGAAAGAAATTAAAGATGATACAAATAGATGGAGAGATATACCATGTTCTTGGATAGGAAGAATCAACACTGTGAAAATGACTCTACTACCCAAAGCAATCTACAGATTCAATGCAATCCATATCAAAGTACCACTGGCACTTTTCACAGAACTAGAACAAAATATTTCAATTTGTCTGGAAACACTAAAGACCCCGAATAGCCAAAGCAATCTTGAGAACGAAAAATGGAGCTGGAGGAATCAGACTCCCTGACTTCAGACTATACTACAAAGCAACAGTAATCAAGACAGTATGGTACTGGCACAAAAACAGAAAAATAGACCAATGGAACAGGATAGAAAGCTCAGAGATAAACCCAGGCACATATGGTCACCTTATATATGATAAAGGAGGGAGGAATGTACAGTGGAGAAAGGACAGCCTCTTCAATAAGTGGTGCTGGGAAAACTGGACAAGTACATGTAAAAGTATGAGATTAGAACACTCCCTAACACCATACACAAAAATAAGCCCAAAATGGATTAAAGACCTAAATGTAAGGCCAGAAACTATCAAACTCTTAGAGGAAAACTTAGGCAGAACACTCTATGACAGAAATCACAGCAAGATCCTTTTTGACCCACCTCCTAGAGAAATGGAAATAAAAACAAAAATAAACAAATGGGACCTAATGAAACTTCAAAGCTTTTGCACAGCAAAGGAAACCATAAACAAGACCAAAAGACAACCCTCAGAATGGGAGCAAATATTTGCAAACAAATCAATGGACTAAGGATTAATCTCAAAAATATATAAACAGCTCATGTTGCTCAATATTAAAAAGCAAACAACCCAATCAAAAAATGGGCAGAAGAGAATAAAGACACAGACCTACTGGAGAACGGACTTTAGGATATGGGGAGGGGGAAGGGTGAGCTGTGACAGGGCGAGACAGAGTCATGGACATATACACACTAACAAACGTAAGGCAGATAGCTAGTGGGAAGTAGCCGCATGGCACAGGGATATTGACTTGGTGCTTTGTAACCGCCTGGAGGGGTGGGATAGGGAGGGTGGGAGGGCGGGAGACGCAAGAGGGAAGAGCTATGGGAACATATGTATATGTATAACTGATTCACTTTGTTATAAAGCAGAAACTAACAAACCATTGTAAAGCAATTATACCCCAATAAAGACGTTAAAAAAAAAAAAATGGGCAGAAGACCTAAACAGATATTTCTCCAAAGAAGAAATACAGATGTCCATGAGGCACATGAAAAGCTTCTCAACATCACTAATTATTATAGAAATGCAAATCAAAACTACAATTAGGTATCTCCTCACATCAGTTAGAATGGGCATCATCAGAAAATCTACAAACAACAAATGCTGGAGAGCGTGTGGAGAAAAGGGAACCCTCTTGCACTGTTGGTAGGAACGTAAATTGATACAGCCACTATGGAGAACAGTATGGAGGTTCCTTAAAAAACTGAAAATATAATTACCATGTGACCCAGCAATCCCACTACTGGGCATATACCCAGAGAAAGCCATAATTCAAAAAGACACATGCACCCCAATGTTCATTGCAGCACTATTTACAATAGCCAGGTCATGGAAACAATCTAAATGTCCATGGACAGACAAATGGATAAAGGAGATGTACATATATACAATGGAATATTACTCAGTCATAAAAATGAATGAAATTGGGTCATTTGTAGAGACGTGGATGGACCTAGAGATAGTCAAACAGAGTGGAGTGAAGTAAGTCAGAAAGAGAAAAACAAATATCGTATATTTACGCATATATGTGGAATCTAGATGAATGGTACAATTGAACTGGTTTGCAAGGCCCAAGTAGAGACATAGATATAGAGAACAAACATATGGACACCAAGGGAGAAAAACGGGCAGGGGTGGTTGTGGTTGTGGGATAAATTAGGAGATATGTATTGACATATATACACTAATTGTATAAAACAGATAAGTAATAAGAGCCTGCTGTATAAAAAAATAAATAAAATTCAAAAAAAAACCAAGTGATTTTGCAATAGAAACCTTATCCCATATATTAGAATTGGAATGGTTTATAATTTTAAATGACAATCAAGAAACTAGGCAGTCAATTTAATATAAGATATCTGAGTCTTGCAATCTTTGGAATTTCAGTTTGAATCAGTACCAGAATCTAGTGGTTTAGAAATGAAAAATGCTATGCTGTTTTGGTTTATAAATGTAATGTATAATGTCTAATCTATTGGCTTTTTAAAAATCTTCATAAGCTTGGTTGGGAAATTCTATTTTAATGTCACTTCTGAGCAATTTCCATATAAGAAAAAGCTTGGTAAAACTGAGTCTGAATTAAGCATTTTATTTTCATATGGGGTTAGTTCATAGCTAGTACATTTTCTGTTTTTCTTTCCTCTCTTCCTTTCCCCCTTCCTTCCTTCCCTCCCTTCCTTCCTTCCTTCTTCTTATCTATATATGTATTATATATATTTTTTCTTATTTTTGTTGTGTAATTTGCACATTTTTATAGATTGATAAAATCTGTATACCTACAAACTGCAGACAAATAATTTACTCTAATTGCATCCATTTATTATATATGTGTAAAATATGAATATTTTGTCTTAGCAAGCAGCATATAAAAGCAAGAAAAACAAAGTAATTTTTGCTATTTTAATTTTTTTGTAAATATAAACATGCGTGGCATAAATAGTCAAATACCTGGGGATCATCTCTAAATTACAGGTTACTAAGGACAGAAAATAATTATGTAGACTTTTATGACTTAAATAAATATATTGCTGTAGTGTTTTTACATCATTTTCACCTGTTAGTTTTTCATATATTCTATTAGAAAATAAAATTTTCATTTATAAACTAAAATTGAAAGAAATAATGATAATAAAAATATGACATGTGTGTTATGTGTGTGTGTTGTATAGCAACAAATAAAATGAAGGCTTACACTAAATTACTTCCCAGAATTTTAAAATGGTTTATGACTTATTTACATGTGTTAAAGTATTCTTCTAAATAAAGTTAATATAATATGCCATAAAAATTTGGATATCATTATAGGTACTTATTTTTTTTTTTTTTTTTTTTTTTTGCGGTACGCGGGCCTCTCACTGTCGTGGCCTCTCCCGTTGCGGAGCCGGACGCGCAGGCTCAGCAGCCACGGCTCACGGGCACAGCCGCTCCGCAGCACGTGGGATCCCCCCGGACCGGGGCACGAACCCGCGTCCCCTGCATCGGCAGGCGGACTCCCAACCACTGCGCCACCAGGGAAGCCCTATAGGTACTTATTTTTATTTCATTTTAAAATTTATAAAATGTACTCCAACCTAAAGCACTCCTGGGACACAGAAGAATAAAAAGGTTATGACTATTAATGTTAATAAAACAGTAAAAAAAAAGAAAGGTATAACTATTAATGTATTTTCCACGTGGAAGAATAAGCTGTAAATATGTGCTTTGTTTGAATGTACGTGACATTTATATCACTCTTGAGACACAAAAATTAATTCTGGTAACTGTAATATTATGCATAAACAGGGAGATCAGCTCAGTGCTTTATGACCACCTAGAGGAGTGGGATAGGGAGGGTGGGAGGGAGATGCAAGAGGGAGGGGATATGGGGGTGTATGTATGCATATGGCTGATTCACTTTGTCGTGCAGCGGAAGCTAGCATAACACTGTAAAGCAATTATATGCCAATAAAGATGTTAAAATAAATTAATTAATTTTAAAATAAAAGAACTGACACTATTAAAAAAAAAACCAAAAAAAACCCTAATCTGTGTTTCCAATTTTTAAACAGAAAACCAGTCCTAATGATCAGAGGTATTCCTTAGTAAGCTGAGGAACAGAACTTCAGAGATAAATTATTTTTTTTTCTGTCTATAATCTGTGTTTTTGAGATAGTATAAGGAAATTTAATCATTTCCTCAGATTGTTTTTCCATCGTGAATTAAATAAATTGGAAATATATCCTTTCTTTTGCCAAGTGTAGCCTTTTATTTTATTTTAATTTTTATTGGAGTATAGATGATTTACAATGTTGTGTTAGTTTCAGGGATACAGTAAAGTGAATCAGATACATATACATATGTCCACTCTTTTTTTTTTAGATTCTTTTCCCATACAGGCCATTGCAGAGTATTGAGTAGAGTTCCCTGTGCTATACAGCAGGTTCTTATTTATTTATTTTAAATATAGTAGTGTGTATAAGTGATATCATGTATGTGGAATCTAAAAAGAAAGAGTACAAATGAACTTATTTACAAAACAGAAGTAGAGTCACAGATGTAGAAAACAAACTTATGGTTACCAGGGGATAAGGAGGGAAGGATAATTTGGGAGATTGGGATCGACATATACTGATTAATCCAGTAGCCTACAAGTGGTTTCCTTGCTTTTACCCTTTCCTCACACCCCTTCCCACCACAGTATATTTTCACATTGCAGCTAGTGAGATCTTATTAAAACTAAAGTCAGATCACGTCACTTTTCTACTCAAAATCTTTCAATAGCTCTCTATTTATTCGGAGTAAAAGCCAGTCTTTACTATGGCATACAGACCCTTTATTATCTGGCTTCCATTACCTCTCAGACCTCATCTCGATGCTGTCCCTGAAAACACTCAGTTCCTGCTTCACTAACTTCCCTACTTTTCCTAGAACAAGCAAACTCCTAACCTAGGGCCTCTGGAGGTGTCTCTTCCTGGAAGGTCTTCCCTCCAGATATGTTCATGGGCAAACTACTTGCCTTGTTCAATGCTTTACTCTCTGTCACCTGCCTAAGAATGAGGTCTAGCCTATTCAAGAGATCACTCCATTTATAATGTTAACCTTCTCCCTATTGCCATAACTTCTAAAACTCTTAACCATTCTCTACTTTTTCTTTTTTTCCTTAGCCTTTATCATTTAATATAATATACTATTTAGTATGCTATTTATTATTTAATACATTAATCTTTTACTAGAATATATTTGTAAGATTCTATCTGCTAGCATGTAATCCCTGAGGAGACCACTTTTTTGTTGACTTGTATCTCAAATGTCTAGACAGTACCAGTCATTTAACAAATATTTGTCAAAAAAATTAAGTGTCAGGCACATCTATTAGGAAAGGTTAGAATCAATTGTAATAAATACTAAATTAACAAGTGGCTATAACATTGTATGTGTTTATCTTTCACATAAACAAAAGCAGTTCAGGGGGCTAGTTTGATGACTCATAAACTATCAATATCCAAGTTCCTTCTAATTTTCTGCACTTCTCAATGTGTAGCTTCTACTTAGGGCTTCTGCACTCATACTCTAGGCAGAAGAACAAGAAAAAGGACAAAAGGAGGGAATATTCACTATATATAAGCCACTTCCTAGAAGTTGCATATACCAATTTACTTCATAATTTATTGCCCAAAACTTAAGTCAACTTATCACATCCAAATGTAAGAGACAGATGTCTGGATAGTGAGTTCTTATTCTAGGAAGTTACATGCACAGCCGAAGATCTACTGTTCTATCACTGGAGACCTAGAGATTGTCATACTGAGTGAAGTAAGTCAGACAGAGAAGGACAAATATCATATGATATAGCTTATATGTGGAATCTAAAAAAATGGTACAAATGAACTTATTTACAAAACAGAAATAGAGTTACTGATGTAGAAAACAATCATATGGTTACCAGGGGGTAAGGGGAGGGGAGGGAGAAATTGGGAGATTGGGATTGACATATACACACTACTATATATAATAGATAACTAATAAGGACATATCGTATAGCACAGGGAACTGTACTCAATACTCTGTAATGACCTATATGGGAAAAGAATCCAAAAAAGATTGTATGTATATGTATAACTGATTCACTTTGCTGTATACCTGAAACTAACACAACATTGTAAATCAACTATACTCCAATAAAATTTTTTAAAAAAGAAAGCAAAAATGGGTATTTGTTGACAATCAACCATCATTGTCATAAAATCCAAATGCATATGGTAAGTGAGCAATTGGGTGTAAATATGGTGATCATATAAAACTGTTGAGAGTGTCAGTCCTCTTTTACAAATGTTGTCACAAAATAATTACTCTCATATTCGAAAGTGTTCTAATTTGAACAATAAATTACAAAGTCATCTTAGATATGGGACTGTAGGTCAGTGAAAATATCTGGGCTAAAGATGTATTTGTAGGACTCAAGAACATATACAGTATTTTTTAAGATTTATTTATTTATTATTTAATTAATTTATTTTTGGCTGCATCAGGTCTTTGTTGTGGCATGCAGGATCTTTGTTGAGGCATGCGGGATCCTTCGTTGTGGCACACTGGTTCTTCGTTGTGGCACGTGGGCTTCTCTCTAGTTGTGGTGTGTTGGTTTTCTCCTCTCTAGTTGTGGTGCGTAGGCTCCAGGGCATGTGGGCTCTGTAGCTGTGGTGCGTGGGCTCTAGTTGAGGCACACAAGCCAGTAGTTATGGTGCACGGGCTTAGTTGCCCCACGGCATGTGGGATCTTAGTTCCCTGACCAGGGATCGAATCCGCGTCCTCTGCATTGTGAGGAGGATTCTTTACCACTGGACCACCAGGGAAGTCTCCGCATACAGTATTTAAATACATGAAACAGTATGAGTTGACTTAGAGTTGGTGTATAGATGTAATAATGGAGAGGCCCTATAACTGACATACAAGGTACTCTAAAATTTAGAGGTCAAAGAGAATTAGAAGCCAGCAAAAAGGCAGAAAAGGCTAACCAGTCATGTCAGAGGAAAATCGAAGAGAAGTTGGTGTCACAAAGGCCAAGGGAAGATAGTGTTTCAAAAACTATGCAAATAATTTTGATAAATGGGATCAAATGAGAACTGAGCATTTACCATTATATTTGGCAATGTAAAGTAAATGATTAGTTTTAGTAATAGCTATTTACTAGAATTATCACTGCTAAATGGAAAGAAAGCAATGGAGAAAAGAAGGACACATATATGCTTTTGTTGAAAGTTTTACTTTAAAAGGAAGCAAAGAAATAGGGCAGTAAAGGAAATATCAATACAATTTCCCCCTTTTTTTTTTAATCTTAAAGCTAGGGTAAATTTCAGCACGTAAGTATGTTGAAGAGGATGATTCTATAAAAAGTGAAAATGTAATGATGCTTGGAGGTAGCAATGGTGGGATAAGAGGGAACGCAATCTAGTAAATAAGCAGAGGGTTTGGCCTTATGTAGAAGCCCATTAGTGAAAGAGGGAAGACCTACTGACTGAGTGTGTTGGTAGATTTAATGGTGAAAGTATGTAAAAATTTAATGGTGAAAGTATGTAAAAATTCTCTGATTTCTTCTATTTTCTGCTTGAATAAGGCACAGTATCATCAATGAAGGAGGATTAGGAAATGTAAGAGTAAATGGAAATGGAAAAGAGCTGCAACTCAAAGAGAATCTGAGGATCAATAAACATTGGTGTCACCAACAGCTTGTTGGAAATGCAGATTCTCAGGTATCTCACAAGATTTTTAGGACTTGCATTTAATAAGGTCTCCAAGTGATTTGTGTGCACCTTAACTTTGAGAAACATCAGTCTAAGAGAACAGGAGAGCAAATCATTATGGGAAATGTAGCAGGGCTGTCCAAATGACTAGCTGTGCTTTTGAGGTTAGTGGTCATAATTTTAAAATGAGATAAGTTTCCATTAGCTATCTTTAGCCAACATCCTAATTAAGATCTTCTCCAGGGTATCTTTTAGTCACTTGAAACTGAAGTCCAAAACAAAATCTGTTCCCCCACTAGTCTTCCCCATTTCATAAATGGTACCACAATCCCCTCTGTTGTACAACCCAAATATTGAGAAATCAACCTTAATTCCTTTTATCCTCTCCTAACCGTATAGTAATCTATTAGGAAATCCTACGTACTTTACCACTAAAACCTACTCAGCTGCTCTCCTAGCCTAACCTCTATCATGTCTTCCTGGATGATCTCAACTGCCTCTCCATTGCTGGTTTTGTTTCCACTTTTGAAGCTTGATAGTGACTTCTCCATATTCTAAGAATGATTAAAAACAAAAACAAAAAACTAGCTGAAGCAATCTCAAATTTTAGTGGACTACAGACCCTCTCAGCTGAGCCATAATTACAGGAATTTAGGCTGGTTCGCACTGAGGAGATAAGCCTGAATTTGGGAGGAGTATAATTTGATTCCTGCCTTCAAGTATTTGAAGAACAAATAATCACTAACATTTTCTGACTGCCAAAGAGGCACACACTGGGCTAGGCACTAGAAATCCATTATCTCCATTTCTTATAATAACACTTCATGATAGTTTCCACTTAATTACCACCTCCAAGGCCATGAAAATTAGAACTATGACAAGAATGATATAAGGAATAACTTTCAATCAGAGCAATCTAAAGCATGGACTTATTTGAGAGTATCTAGTTAAATATCACTTGAAATATTCTATCTTAGTAAAGATAGCCACTGGCAGAGATGCTGTGGAAAGAATTCAAGCATCAGCTAGGCAGTTGGGCTAGTTCATAACTAATGTTTATAGCATTACTGGAATTCCATAGTTCTGTGATTCACTGAAACCTAAAATTCTTTGCCAGAATGGAATTAAGTGAATCTACACTTGAAGCAATGCATAAAACATTCTATGGTGTGTGTAGGAAAAGATAATTTTCACCAGATTTGTTGAGGGCCATCAGATTACTAGGGGGATGCCAAAGTGTCTGAAATTTCAAAAGGATCTGCCAGTCGGGCCTTGTTCTTGTGGCTGTTAACATCTCAATTAAATCAGGGTTGGAAAGAAAAGTGAAAGTAGTCCCAAACTAATAAATTCATTACACAGAACAGCGGCCCCCAACCTTTTTGGCACCAGGGACCGGTTATGGGGAAGACAATTTTTCCACGGATGGAGTCGGCGGTGGGGGCATGATGGTCCAGGCAGTAATGCAAGCAATGGTGTGTGTGGGGGGGATGGTTCAGGCGGTAATGCGAGTGATGGGAAGAAACGGGGAGATGCAGATGAAGCTTCGCTTTCTCACCCGCCACTCACCTCCTGCTGTGCGGCCCAGTTCCTACCGATCAGCGGCCCAGGGGTTGGGGACCCCCGGATTAAGGGATTTATCAAAGTTCACACAGCCAATGCCAACTAAATTTCCTGGTAACTAGTCCAGATAACAAATCATTATACTATATGCCCTATGCTGGAATACTCCTTACATTTTCTTTATGTTTTGATGCTTTAATTTTCTGATAGTTCTTTGCACAGCTTAGTTTTTCTCTGATCCCCAAGTTCTAACCACACTTAAATACTTTGTTTCCTAAAATGCCATGCTCTCTCAAGACTCTGTACCTCTGAATATGCTTTTTCCTTTCTCTAAACTATATTTTGTTGGAAAGTTATGCCAACATGCTCAATGCTTCCAAAGAGCATTTTTGTGTACCTCATATAAAGATATAAAACCAATCATCACTAAAAACTTCTAACTTAAAAATAAAAAAGTCCAAACAAAACTAAATAAAAAAATAAAAATTTAACAGACCAGAAGATAACTTTAAGAAAATAAAAATAATAAATGTCTTCAATGAAATATGAGCAGATAAAGCATTATGTTAAAGTAAACTAGATGCTATTAAAATAATAAAAACTGATATTCAAAGAATCTGAACTTCAAAACTGAAAATAGGATAGCATAAATAAAATACCGCCATCATAGCATTGGAAAAATACTGAGCAAATTTTCCACAAAGCAGAATTTTTAAAAAATAACCAAAAAAAGATGAGATAAGAAAATTATATAATTAAATCAAGAGATGCTAAGTCCAAAGAAGGAAAACTAGTCTAGAGGGGGAAAAATAAAAGGAGCAAATCATTCAAGAAATAAAAATAACAAATTTCTCAGAATTGTAGGATAGAGATTTCCAAATAACAAAGTCTCTAGATCAGGAGGTCATTTCACAAAATATGTCACGGATATATCAAATGACATCAGAATTTACAAAAGCATTACTGTAAATCTGAACTGTCCAAAAAATGAGCAAACTATTTTCTAATGTAGAATTTACTTTCTAGCCACTCTAACACATAGCCAATTTTAGATATGTAGCTACAAAAATTCTTCCATCTCTACATCCTTTCACAGGAGGATACTAAAGAATATTCTTCACCAAAACAAGTGAGTAAACAAAGAAAGAGAATATTAAGTAATCCAAGAAATAAGAGCTCTCATATAGGAAAATAAAAAAGACAAATTTCCAGGATGACAATAAAAGGGATTTCCTAGTATCACAGCCATGCAGTAGAAACTTATTCAATGGGAACAATATATAAGGTTTTACGGGATGTGTCTCTAAGAATAAAACTGGAACCAAAGAATTAGCTGATGTGACTGATCATAAAGTGAGAAATGTTATAGTTCTATTACAGCTTAGACAATAAATATTTTTAATTTGGCAAAATGTTCATTGAGCTTGCAATGTGCTTCAGTTGTACTAGATACTTTAGGATACATCAGTGAACAAAAGAAACAATGGTATCTGCCCTACTAGATTATACAATCAAGAAAAAAGTTGGTTAGGCAATGATTAACTCCAGAAAAACAAGATAAAAATCCAACCAAGAAAGAAAATGTAATCATGTTACACTACATGGAACAACTTAAGAACAATCTTTACATAGTCATAATAATTTATATACTATATTTGATTTTAAGAAAAATATGCTAAATCACTTTTAATTTGGGATTTTGTTTTTGTTTTTTACAGAATGATGTTGGGACCTAGGGATGGGAAATCAATACATAATACATATAACTGGAAAAAAGATGAAGTAAAAGCTGTGTAAGCATGCATGCCCATCCCCAATCTCTAACAAGGTAATCCATTATATCAGCATTTTGCTGAGGAGGTTGAACCGGCTCTCCCTCTGAATCCCTCTCTACTGAGATCTATAGGCAGCTGCTACTGGAGTTAAAACATGAAATGATATACATCTGCCATCCCCCTACTAAATGATCTCTAAATCAGTTTCTAAATCATACACTATAGAAATGTTTTAAATATTAGTATATGATGTCCTATGAAATAAAATATTGCAAAAATTGAGAGTCAGGGTGGTACAAACGAGAATACAAAATAGGGATGGGAATTCTCTTGTGTTATAATTTGATATGAAGTTTTTATTTTTAAATGGAAAATATTACAAGAATATTTACTTGTTCACAATCTTAAAATAGGTGAACCTAAAATAGGTTCACCTATTTTAAGATTGTGAACTTAAAATAGGTTCACAATCTTAAAACAGCTCAATAATCCAGAGAGTGGCAAACAGCAAATCTAAAACCTTTCACAAAGATTTTACTATTTTTTCTTAAAGAGGTTCCCTGTCATCTTTGGAGTTCAGAATATGGAGATATATAGTTATTATAGACTAATCACTGATTGCACTCTGTTAAGCTTTGTATTAGTAGAGCAGCATGGATATTTCGTTGTTTTTATATAATAATTTTAAGATTTAATAAAGTTATCTTTCTACATGTCAAATGTTTAAATTCTGGGTCTTAGTGTGATATTATAATATTTTAAATATTATTAGAAATAACTGTCCTCTATTTTACATTGTGACTTGCAAATTAAGATGCACAGAGAAAGTGCTTAATGGTAATCATCTGATTTATGTAATATAAATGTAGTTGTTTTTCTTAATTTATGATAAATTAAACATTTTATCCCATACTTCTTTCAAATAACTTCCTTAAAGAAAGAAATTGCATTTTCTCATAATTTTCAAAGTCAGAAAAGTTTAAAAGTCAACTATTTACATAGTAAAATTGCTTTTGATTGACATCATTATAATGTTCTTACATTTTGAATTCCATTCGACCTCACCATGTTCTAAATGATAATGTGAAAATTGAGGGTTACCTAAATTAAACAAAATCATTTTGGCACACTAACTCCTACCCATTAAAAAATAAACTTGGAATTAATTGTGTTTTTACAAAACACTGCAAAAAAACCAGCTTACTCTCTCAGGATATAGGAAATGAACTTTAATTGAAATCTTGTTTGTAAACCTATTGTAATTTGTTCAAGAAAGTGTATATTATTATATTGGCTTAGTAATAATTATGACTCTCTATAGAAGATGTATCCTTTGGGCATATTTTCCCTTAGGGTATTAATTTAACTTTCCCATAAGCAGTATTAAAGTCTATATTCACCTTATGGCACTTTTTTACTGCCAAAAATTAAGGTCTATCTAGTAAAAGCATATTTCAAATAACCATAGTAAGGCTATTATAAATGTAACTTCTGTCTTTATTGAAAAGCTTCAGTATATACCACTAAGCTCATCTTGTAACTACTCCTTTCTAATATAGAAAGGAAACCATTTGAATTGCATGCACTAACCTCTTAATCTACAAAACCTGTTAATGTATGTGATGCTTTTAACGCATTTTACTTTTCCACATACCCGATGGTCGTTCAGGGATCAAATCTGGCAGCTAACAATTGGCCATTAAACATTCTGTCAATAGATCATTCTTTTTATAGCCTGTTACATTTCAAAAAGTGATTGATCTAATTAAACACAACTGTGAAACTAAGCAGAGATTTAATTAACATTATTTGATGGCTTTGGAATGGACATTATTATTAACAGAGACATTTGAAATAACTCAAATCAGAGTTAAACTCATTAACCCAGGCTTTTAGTATTACTTACTGCAGTATAACTTTTATTTTTATATACAGTTAATATATGCTTTCTGCAAAATGCTAACAGTTACATGGCCATACAGTATACTGCTTAAAGATGAAGACACTTTTTTAAAGTTAAAAAAAAGTATTAATATTAAGTAAATTCCTTTATCAAAATGTTTATGTTTATTATAACAAAATTATTTTCTTTGTTTTTAATTATTCAAGCATTTGCAATTATTTTTTATCATGGTAAATAAAAATGTAGTATTAACAAAATTTGTCTAATAAAAAATAAAGTTAAAATGGTAAGAAAAAGAAGGAAAGAAAAAGTTGGCAATAGTAGTGTTACATTTGTACTTGAATCTCTTGGATTTCCATTGATCATGGGCCTGCATTTTTGTCACAGCTTAATAAATTTCTGTTGTTGTAGGCCAACTCAGTAGGTAGGGAAAACTATACTTCTTGGAGTGTGCTTCAGTAATATGACACAATTATTACTGATTACTTGAGACTCTGGTGCATTACTCCTCTGAGGATTAATTTATCTGATTGCAGATTGGTACTGTACAATTTCTAGTACTTTAATCCTTTGAGAGCTGTTCTATAATTATTGCATGTGGTACATGCTACAGTCTTTTCCTATACATTATGGCAAACAGTTCTATATGTCTCAAAAGTATTCAATTCATATCAACTTTACTAATGAAAAAGATTTTATATATCCTCATTTCAGATTTTGAAGACTCATGATATCTCATCACAACATGTAAATTTTCAAAGAAAGAGCAAATAAAAATAATGAAATTATTAAATTATAGTAAAATTATTAAATTTAGTAAATTTAATATAGTAATAAATATAGTAAAATTTTTATATATTTTATATATATAGTTTATATATTTATATATATAAAGTTTATATATATATAAATATAAAGTATTTATAAATATAAAGTATTTAAAAATTTATAAATTTTTATATATTATATAAAGTTTATATATATATAAATATAAAGTATTTATAAATATAAAAGTATTTATAAATATATTTATATAAATATAAAATATAAAGTTTATATAAATATAAACTTTATATATATATAAAGTTTATATATATATTATACATATTTTATATATATAGTAATAAATATAGTAAAATTATAAAAATATTAAATTATAGTAAAAATAATTAAATTATAGCAATTATAGTAAATTAAATTTATAAAAGTAAAACTTTTATAATGTTTTTTATGTACTGAGAATTATAATTTGGCCTAATTTCGTAGAAGATAGTAATTTGATATCATCTAGGATATTATAAAACAAGCTAGAGTACTGCTTTGGTTTACTTGTTTGTTTCTTTTTTGATACTTTGTCACATACAAAAGTAATTTTTACCAAAGAAACTGTTGAATGAAAACTTCTGCTCTCTTAATTGCATTCCAAAGTCTGTGCTTGACTTTGTTAAAAATATTTTAGTGAAAGAGATTCAACAGGTCAAGGAAAAAATGCAAACAAGGTAGATTAGAAGGCCAAAGCTCTGAGAGTCACAATAGACTACTGGTTGAAACCATACTAATCTCAGTCTAGGGCAGTAAGAGGGTTAAAATTCTTTGAAAGTCTTTAAAAATTACACGTAGACACACACACATGGAAAAATCAGGGTAGAAAAAAGGGAAATTTATTCATGCATTGGATCTCCTATACAGCCTTGCAGAGCACTGGTTGCCCAGTATTTAACCCCAGACTGCATAACAAAGCAAAAACACAAATCAAATCAAAGCAAGTAATATTTATTTAAAAGAAAAGAGACAAACCATCTGAGGAGAGTGAGAAGTTCTCTCCACCTATATAAAGCTCCTACCCAGGAAGACTTTCCACTTACAAAAAACTTTTAGAAATAGATCTACTGAGAGGGCAGACAGCAGAAGCAAGAAGAACTACAATCCTGCAGCCTGTGGAACGAAAACACATTCACAGAAAGACAGACAAGTTGAAAAGGCAGTGGGCTATGTACCAGATGAAGGAACAAGATAAAACCCCAGAAAAACAACTAAAGGAAGTGGAGATAGGCAACCTTCCAGAAAAAGAATTCAGAATAATGATAGTGAAGATGATCCAGGACCTTGGAAAAAGAATGGAGGCAAAGATCGAGAAGATGCAAGAAATGTTTAACAAAGATCTAGAAGAATTAGAGAACAAACAAACAGAGATAAACAACACAATAACTGAAATGAAAACTACACTAGAAGGAATCAATAGCAGAATAACTGAGGCGGAAGAACGGATAAGTAACCTGGAAGACAGAATGGTGGAATTCACAGCTGTGGAACAGAATAAAGAAAAAAGAATGAAAAGAAATGAAGACAGCTTAAGAGACTTCTGGGACAACATTAAATGCAACAAGATTCACATTATAGGGGTCCCAGAAGGAGAAGAGAGAGACAAAGGACTTGAGAAAATATTTGAAGAGATTATAGTCAAAAACTTCCCTAACGTTGGAAAGGAAATAGCCACCCAAGTCCAGGCAGTGCAGAGAATCTCAGGCAGGAAAAACCCAAGGAAAAACACACCGAGACACATAGTAATCAAATTGGCAAATATTAAAGACAAAGAAAAATTATTGAAAGCAGCAAGGGAAAAACAACAAATAACATAAAAGGGAACTCCAATAAGGATAACAGCTGATTTCTCAGCAGAAACTCTGCAAGCCAGAAGGAAGTAGCATGATATACTTAAAGTGATGAAAGGGAAGAACATACAACCAAGATTACTCTACCTGGCAAGGATCTCATTCAGATTTGATGGAGAAATCAAAAGTTTTAGAGACAAGCAAAAGCTAAGAGAATTCAGCACTACCAAATCAGCTCTACAACAAATGCTAAAGGAACTTCTCTAAGTGGGAAACACAAGAGAAGAAAAGGGCCTAAATAAACAAACCCAAAACAGTTAAGAATATGGCAATAGGAACATACATGTCAATAATTACCTTAAATGTGAATGAATTAAACGCTCCAACCAAAAGACACAGGCTCGCTGAATGGATACACAAACAAGACTGATATATATGCTGTCTACAGGAGACCCACTTCAGACCTAGGGACACATTCAGACTGAAAGTGAGGGGATGGAAAAAGATATTCCATGCAAATGGAAGTCAAAAGAGAGCTGGAGTAGCAATAGTCATATCAGATAAAATAGACTTTAAAATAAAGAATGTTTCAAGAGACAAGGAAAGACACTACATAATGATCAAGGGATCAACCCAAGAAGGAGATATAACAATTACAAATATATATGCACCCAACATAGGAGCACCTCAGTAAATAAAGCAACTGCTAACAGCTCTAAAATAGGAAATTGACAGTAACAGAATAATAGTGGGGGACTTTAACACCCACTTACACCAATAGACAGATCATCCAAACAGAAAATTAATAAGGAAACACAAGTTTAAATGACACAGTAGACCAGATAGATCTAATTGACATTTAGAAGACATTCCATCCAAAAAGAGCTGATTACACTTTCATCTCAAGTACTCATGGAACATTGTTCAGGACAGATCACATCTTGGGTCACAAATCAAGCCTCAGTAAATCTAAGAAACTGAAAGCATATCAAGCATCTTTTCTGACCATAACACTATGAGAATAGAAATCAATTATGGGGGAAAAATCGTAAAAAACATAAACACATGGAGGCTAAACAATACATTACTAAATAAGCAAGAGGTCACTGAAGAAATCAAAGAGGAAATCAAAAAATACCTAGAGACAAATGACAATGAAAACATGACGATCCAAAACTTATGGGATGCAGCAAAAGCAGCTCTAAGAGGGAAGTTTATAGCTATACAAGCCCACCTCAAGAAACAAGAAACATCTCAAATAAACATCTAACCTTACACCTAAAGGAACTAGAGAAAGAAGAACAAACAAAACCCAAAGTTAGCAGAAGGAAAGAAATCATAAAGATCAGAGCAGAAATAAATGAAATAGAAACAAAGAAAGCAATAGCAAAGATCAATAAAATTAAAAGCTGGTTCTTTGAGAAGATAAACAAAATTGATAAACCATTAGCCAGACTCATCAAGAAAAAGAGGGAGAGGACTCATATCAATAAAATTAGAAATCAAAAATAACAAGTTACAACAGACACCACAGAAATACAAAGCATCCTAGGAGACCACTAAAAGCAACTCTATGCCAATAAAATGGACAACCTGGAAGAAATGGACACATTCTTAGAAAGATATAACCTTCCAAGACCGAACCAGGAAGAAATCGAAAATATGAACAGACCAATCACAAGTAATGAAATTGAAACTGTGATTTAAAATCTTCCAACAAACAAAAGTCCAGGACCAGATGACTTCACAGGTGAATTCTATCAAACATTTAGAGAAGAGCTAACACCCATCCTTCTCAAACTCTTCCAAAAAATTGCAGAGGAAGGAACACTCCCAAACTCATTCTATGAGGCCACCATCACGCTGATACCAAAAGTAGACAAAGATACTAGAAAAAAAGAGAATTACAGACTAATATCACTGTTAAATATAGATGAAAAATCCTCAACAAAATACTTGCAAACAAAATCCAACAACACATTAAAAGTATCATACAACATGATCAAGTGGGATTTTTCCCAGGGATGCAAGGATTCTTCAATATATGCAAATCAGTCAATGTGATACACCATATTGACAAATTGAAGAATAAAAAACATATGATCATCAATAGATGCAGAAAAAGCTTTTGACAAAATTCAATACCCATTTATGATAAAAACTCTCTAGAAAGTGGGCATAGAGGGAACCTACCTCAACATGATATAGGCTGTATACAACAAACCCACAGCAAACATCATTCTCAATGGTGAAAAACTGAAAGCATTTCCTCTAAGATCAGGAACAAGACAAGGATGTCCACTCTCACCACTATTATTCAAATTCACTATTATTTGGAAGTCCTAGCCATGGCATCAGAGAAAAAAAAGAAGTAAAAAGAATACATATTGGAAACGAAGAAGTAAAATTGTCACTGTTTGCAGTTGGCATGATACTATACATAGAGAATCCTAAAGATGCCACCAGAAAACTACCAGAGCTAATCAATGAATTTGGTAAAGTTGTAGGATACAACATTAATGCACAGAAATCTCTTGCATTCCTATACACTAATGTTGAAAAATCTGAGAGAGAAATTAAGGAAACACTCCCATTTACCATTGCAACAAAAAGAATAAAATACCAAAGAATAAACCTACCTAGGGAGAAAAAAGAGCTGTATGCAGAAAACTATAAGACACTCATGAAAGAAATTAAAGATTACACAAACAGATGGAGAGATATATCATGTTCTTGGATTGGAAGAATCAATATTGTGAAAATGACTATTCTCTCCAAAGCAATCTACAGATTCAATGCAGTCCCTATTAAATTACTAATGGCATGTTTTACAGAACTAGAACAAAAAATCTTAAAATTTGTATGGAGACACAAGAGACCCCAGATAGCCAAAGCAGTCTTGAGGGAAAAAAATGGAAGTGGAGAATCAGACTCCCTGACTTCAGACTATACTACAATGCTACAGTAATCAAGACAATATGGTACTGGCAAAAAAACAGAAATATAGATCAATTGACAAGACAGAAAGCCCAGAGATAAACCCACGTGCCTATGGTTAACTAATCTATGACAAAGAAGGCAATTACATACAATGGAGAAAAGACAGTCTCTTCAATAAGTGGTGCTGGGAAAACTGGACAGCTACATGTAAAAGAATGAACTTAGAACACTCCCTGACACCATACACAAAAATAAACTCAAAATGGATTCGAGACCAAAATTCAGACACTATACAGCTCTTAGAGGAAAACATAGGAAGAGAAGTCTTTGTATAAAACACAGCAAGATCTTTTTTGATCCACCTCCTAGAGTAATGGAAATAAAAACACAAATAAACAAATGGGACCTAATGAAACTTAAAAGCTTTTTCCAAGCAAAGGAAAGTACAAACAAGTCGAAAAGACAACCCTCAGATGGGAGAAAATATTTGCCAAAGAATCAATGGACAAAGGATTACTCTCCAAAATATATAAACAGCTCCAGCTCAATATTAAAAAAACAAACAACCCTATCCAAAAATGGGTAGAAGACCTAAATAGACATTTCTTCAAATAGGACATACAGATGGCCAAGAAGCACATGAAACTCTGCTCAACATCACTAATTATTAGAGAAATGCAAATCAAAACTACAATGAGGCATCACCTCACACCTGTCAGAATGACCATCATCAAAAAATCTACAAACAACAAATGCTGGAGAGGGTGTGGAGAAAAGGGAACCCTCTTGCACTGTTGGTGGGAATGTAAATTGATACAGCCACTATGGAGAACAGTGTGGAGGTTCCTTAGAAAACTGAAAATAGAATTACCATATGACCCAGCAATCCCACTACTGGGCATATACCCAGAGAAAACCATAATTCAATAAGACATATACACCCCAATGTTCATTGCAGCACTCTTTACAATAGCCAGGTCATGGAAGCAACCTCAATGCCCATTGACAGATGAATGGAAAAAGAAGATGTGGTACATATATACAATGGAATATTACTCAGCCATAAAAATGAATGATATTGGGTCATTTGTAGAGACGTGGATGCATCTAGAGACTGTCATACAGAGTGAAGTAAGCCAGAAAGAGAAAAACAAATATCAAATATTAATGCATATATGTGAAACCTAGAATATGGTATAGATGTTTGGTTTGCAGGGCAGAAATTGAGACACAGATGTAGAGAACAAACATATGGACACCAATGGGGGGAAAGCAGTGGTGGGTGGTGGTGGTGGTGTGATGAATTGGGAGAATTGGATTGACATGTATACACTTATGTGTATAAAATGGATGACTAATATGAACCTGCTGCATAAAAAAATAAATAAAATAAAATTCAAAAAAAAAAAAAAAAGGAATAGATCTACCTGCCCAATGCCAAAGGAAACCCACCTAAGGTGTATTATTATTAATGAAAAGACAATAGTTGGTCAGCAGACATGAGAGAAAAGCAGCCTCATCACAGAGAAATATTAAGAATAATTTTTCAGATAAGCTGACACTACAGGTAACAAACCAGGTAATAGAAGGAAGCTAATAACAAAAATCATTCCATATTTTATTTGTATTCAAGAAGGTACTGCACTTAAAAAAAAACTATGAATAAATGAATAAATCACCAACAAAAAAGACATGTTACAAATCATGAAAATTATTGCTAAAATAAGAAATATACTAAACTGATAATGTCTCTAGATAATAAAATAGATAATATACAGAAACAGAAATGAAATATATGAAGAAAAAAAAAAAAAAAACAAGAGGACCAATCCAATTAGTGAAAGAGGAAAGAAAGATTAGGTAAAGAATTAAAAGAGAGGTAGAAAATAATTTTATCAGAGCCAAAGTTCTCTTTATGGTGAGTAAAATAACTAAAAATCCCATGCTTATGCCCATGGAATTTCAGATTATCATTCTAAAAATTGTTAGAAAAAGACAATGCTGAAAGCTTCCATTAAGAAAACAAAACAAAGGAAAAATCAACTGCTTTCTTACTATAGGCAAAAAATAGTTGTAAAAGAAAGATATTTATATATTTGATTTCAAGATTTTAATGTTATCAATGTGGAAATTAAAATGATACAACAATCAAAATTTAAATAAATTTAAGCTAAAATCAGAAATAACCCCAAAATGCCATCTCTGAGTAGTGGAACTAAAGTTGGAGAGGAATTTTATGGGTATCTGTACTATTCTGTACTATTTAAATTGTGACTATTTGTACAGATGGACTTGGCTAAATAACTTTAAAATTCTAAAATAAATGTAATGAATAGTTTCTAGTACTCACTGAAAGATATTTCAAAAGAGCTGTAACGTGAGTACACTAATTATCCCAATGTGGTATGTCTTAGACTGCTCTGGCCGTTATTACAAAATAACATAGACTGGGTGACTTAAACAACAGAAATTTATTTCTCACAGTTTTGAGGCTGGAAGTCCAAGATCAAGGTGCTTATGGATTTCGTTCCTGGTGAAAGCTTTCTTTTCTTTTTGCGGTACGCGGGCCTCTCACTGTTGTGGCCTCTCCCGTTGCGGAGCAACAGGTTCCGGACGCGCAGGCTCAGCGGCCATGGCGCAGGCTCAGCGGCCATGGCTCACAGGCCTAGCTGTTCCACGGCATGTGGGATCTTCCCGGACCGGGGCACGAACCCGTGTCCCCTGCAGCGGCAGGTGTACTCTCAACCACTGCGCCACCAGGGAAACCCTGAAAGCTTTCTTTACGGCTTGCAGTGGGCTGCCTTCTTGCTGTGTCATCACATGGCAGAGAAAAAGAGCTCTCCTCTCTCTTCCTCTTTGTACAAGGGAATTAACCGCATCATGAAGGCCCCATTCTAATAACCTAATTTAACCCTAAATATTAGCGATTTAACATATGAATCAATGAATATGAATTTTGGTGGGTCAAAAACATCCAGTCCACAGCAGGGAATAATCCTTCAACAGTCTTTAGTAGTTTATTTTAAACACTTATGGGCAGCTGGTCTCTAAAATATCTTCCTTCCCTCAGTGTACCAAAACTCTTGGTATTGGTGCTCGGTGTAGTCTCCTTTCTTTGAATCTGGCATGGTCCTGTGACTTTTTTTTTTTTTTTTTTTTTTGCGGTACGCGGGCCTCTCACTGTTGTGGCCTCTTCCGTTGCAGAGCACAGGCTCCGGACGCGCAGGCTCAGCGGCCATGGCTCACGGGCCCAGCCGCTCCGCGGCATGTGGGATCTTCCCAGACCTGGGCACAAACCCGTGTCCCCTGCATCGGCAGGCGGACTCTCAACCACTGCGCCACCAGGGAAGCTCCCTGTGACTCCCTTTTGACCAACAGAATATGGACAAAGTAATAGCCTTCTGAAGCTATGTCATAAGAAGTTTTGCAGTTTCTTCTTGCATTCCTTGCAATGCTTGCTCCTCAGGTGTTATTACCACTACCTTGGAATCCAGCTACTATGCTATGGGAAGCCACATGATTAAGTCACTTACAGGTACTCTAGTCAACTACCTCAACTGACCTCAGAGCAAATAGCCAGCATCAAGTGATAGCCAGGTGAATGAACTACCTTCGTGTCCAGCTCAGCTGAGCCTTCAGATGCCTCCAACCTCAGCTGCTATCTGATCACACCTGCATGATAGACCCCCAAGCAAGAATGGCCCACCTGAGTCCAATCAACCTATGGAAACAGATAAGAATTTATTTTTGTTTTTCGTCCCAGTTTTAGGGTAATTTGTTTTATAGCAATAAATAACAGAAACCCTAGCATCTGAATCCAGGTACCTCTGTTATCAAATCTTTCCAATATGTTATTCCTTTTTTAAAGTTCAGGTATTATAATAGAATTATATATTGATAAAATGTAGCCAACCACTCTTTATAAATACTTGGATTTGGGGGGAGTATAGCTTACCCTCAGGAAGCAGTTAGTTCTTAAGATAGCTGAGTTCTCAACTTCATCCTTACAGTTCCTGCAAATGAGTCACATCTCTGGCCAACTAATACAAAGCTCCTGTGTCTGCGTTGGGTGATGGTCTGATGCATCTGACAAAGGAAGTGTCATATTCTATAAATCAATGTGTGGGTATGGATTGTTGCATTTGCTTGGGTGAGAGTCTATCATATAACACTATTTTCCTCCAGAGTTTACGGAAATTGTATGCAGAAACAGGAATACAAAGATTTGGTTTTGGAAAAAGGGAGGACTTAAGGGACTGTACTTATAGGAGTAAGTCATTACTATTTAAAGACTCACGAAGTGGAAGAGAGGAATTTCAATATTCTGGGCAAGCCTATTTGAGAGCAGCACTCATGATGAAAGTCTCCATCAAAGGTTTCTTCTTTTTTATTTTTCCCTGTCTTGGGTCCAGGTTGCTGAAACCAATAGACAGATGTGGGATGATGTATCATCTTACTTGGTGACAGTATTCTAAAATTCAAATTCTGCTTTATTTAAGGAACGTCAACTTTTAGTTTAAAGGTGGAATATGCAAGTATAATATCACGGAGCTTAGGAATTTCACTTCACTATTGGTCCTACGATATAAACAAATAAGCACACTGATTATTAACCTGATTTATCTTGCTCACAAGAAGTTATGTTTTAAATATTTATTTACCTAAGAATGATTTTTCTATTTACAACTTTAGAAAGTCACAGTATGAAATTCAGGTTAAAGATGATAAATTGAAAACATGTAATTTTCTCTCCATAAAATGAGATTCCATACAATGTAAATAAAGGGGAAAAATGATGGGAAATCCAGAGTGGAGAGGGCCTCAAGACATTTGTTTAAAAAAAAAAAAACAAAAAAAAACTCTGGAAAGTCAAAAGTGGCTATAAATCTCCTGATTGGTATGTACAGGATATGGCAATTTTGAGAATCCACAGAGGATGTTATAGAGAAGAAAGAAGCTTACTATGCCCTCACAGAGCACTGAGTAACTCAAAACTAAAACTCAAAGATAATTGCAAGCCACAATTTTATAACCCGAGAAACCATCAATCAATAAAAGGATAGAATAAAGTGCTTTTTAGAAAGGTGAAGATTCAGAAACCTATTAATTCTCCAATACACCTTTTTTTGGAAGCAGTTTGAGACTGTGATCCAGAAAAACAGAAGAGAAAACAAAGAGGAAGATATTGATTACTGGAACAGCAAATCCCATCCATCTTGGGAGTTAAAGGAAGTGCCAGGAAAGCAGTAACATAGCTCTGGGTCTTGAGAGCAAACAGCTTCTTTTACAATAGAGATGAATTCAGGGAGGAGTGTCATGGGAAATGCTGCCTTACATGATAACATGTCTCACCCACAGAACAAAATACGATCCATTGGAAGAAACTTTTTCAGGGAATTTTGACACTGTTCAGTAATTAGGAAAACATGTTTATTTCAGAGAGTGGTTTCTTGTGTTTTTTTTGTTTGCTTATTTGAATTTGTCACGTATTTATTCCAAATTAATTCTAAAGAAGCTAAATGTCAGACTACACTTAGAATTCTGAATATAAATTATTAGATGGATTTCATTTTAAGAGAAATATAAAGTTTTTGTTTAAAAATGCAGAGTTTTTTTTTTTTTTCATTTTGGACCTAGTGAGCCTAATGTTATGTGATGAACACTTATTTAATAGAATATAAGTTCACTGAACTGTCTGATGAATATTTTCCAGAATGTCAATCAAGCTGAGAATGTACAACTGTTCAGCACAATGAACTAAAAATGCCTCAGAAATAAAAGCCGCAAGCAACTGTAGGCTTAATATTTGAAGCAAAGCAGATTCAGAACTGAATACCTCTGTGCCAGCTTTCATGTAGCTATATTCATGACACTACAGAGCTTTCTTCAGACCTCGCTGCAGGCCATTTACTTTACTTTAGGGGATTGAGCAGTGCATTTAACACTGTAGAGAAACTTTTCAGCTATATACTCAGTTCTGGCTCTTAAACCTCTTCCACTCTGTACCGATCACAGGTGCTATGTAATGATGCTGACATAACTTTGGTCATGGCCAGAAGCTAGTCATGATTTTCTGACAAGATGGCAAAAGAAAAAAGAAAATCACCCGTTTCCCTCAAATGTTAAATTTCCTTTGAGAGTTAGTTTAATCGTTCCGCTACAGGGAGGAGGTATGTCAACATTAGGTTCAATAACATGAACATTCTTAACTGTTACAGGGAAAAAAAAGAGGAATGAGTGATCTCACAGCCTAACCCTTTCTTTAGTTAAATCCATATAAAAAGTCTCAGGCAGATAATGACAGGCTATATCAATTTGGAGTATTTCTCTGATCTACACATGATTTTCTATCTCAATATTATCAGAAATTTAAATATTGCTTTAGAAATGCAGTGCAAATACTACTTAATGAGATCTTTGAGTTTTGCTGGTATATGTTTAAAGAATCTGAGAGACCTAACATTCACCTTTGCATAAGCAATGATGCATTTTTCCCAAAGTATATAAAATCTATTATATGCATAATATTTAGTATTGACTTAATAAACTGTTATGAATTCTATTTGTATTAACACAGAGCCTATTAATAAAACTTTGAAACTAAAAGTGTCCATTTAGAAGATAATGAAAGATTTATTTTGGATTAATATATAATCTTTACAAGATGTGTTTACAAGATGTGTTTCTAAATGTGAAATTTCATTTTAAGGTTATAACAGTAACAGTAGAGGTATGACATATATAGCCTTTGTTGTAAGAGAGGTTATATGAAAATCTGCAACTATAGTTAATATTATCTTTTAATGAGATCATTACATCTACAAAACAATTTATCATAAGTGTTTTCCAGATGGTAAATTCTACTGTACTTTATTATATGATACAAATTTAAAATGGGAGTAAGAAATCTATGTTATATATTCATGAATAAACCTCCTACATAAAGCAGACTATACCTGCATTTTCTACCTCAGAGCCAAACCAGTTAGTCAATATTTAGCTGTCAGATGGTACATAAAGCAATCTGGACTTTCAGGAGGCCCAAAGGATTTTCTGTATAACAGCAATGAAGGACCCCAAATAAGTACCAAGATGATTACACTGGGAGGCAAGGTCACACAAATGTGTCTCTGTAAGCCTCAGTGTCCTTACCAGCAAAATTGCAAGAATCATATTTAAGGTGAGGGTTATTCCCATTTTGAGTATTGAAAAGAGGTAAACTACCATCTATTAGGGTTTCTCTGGCACAAAAGAAGTATTAAGTAGATAATAGATTAATCTTTCTCCCTCCCTCCCTTCCTTCCTTTCTTCTTTCCTTCCTTCCTGCTTTCCATCTCTTCCTTCCTCTCTCTCCCTCTCTCTGTCTCTCTGTTTCTGTTTCTCTTCCTCCCTTTCTCTCTACCTCTCTTTCTTTCTTTTTTTGGATGTGTCCTGAATCTGAACTTATAGATCCAAAACCCTGGAGATTATTTACAGACATATGAATAATTAGAAGGAAAGCCATATATTTTAATAACTAGCAAAATTAGAAAGAAAGCCATATATGTTAATACCTAGCAAAATTCAGTGGCATTTACTTGATTAAATGACTTTTAAACATTTTCACAATGTTTATAATAACTGAGATACAGTGTTTATGAACTGTATTTTTTGTAGTGTACTATACATACTATATAGTACAAAGGAACTAAGCTAGTAAAATATTTACTCCAGAGTTTAAATAAGACTAATTTGTCATTGCCTAGGGCTAATTTTGTTATATTATTAAGAATGCTAATTAAAGAGATCTTAAGAAGCCCCCTGATTTTATTTACATTTTTAGTATTTTAACTTCACTTCTGATGGCAAAGAATCCAAAACAAAAGCTAAATCTATTTGAAAATTTTGTGTCCATTTCCCATTACCTTTGAACTCTTAGCCATTGCTCAATTTTCTGTGATCCACATTTTAAACAACCTTAATAATACCATTGTTAAATTAATTTCAAAGTCATTTCAACTTATACATTCTACAATGCCATTAGCCTGCCAGGCATTGAACAAATATTAATTGAATTTAATTGTTAATTGGATGATTTGAATAGACCATGAGGCCCAGCACAACTTCTGGACGAATAATCGACTCAACAGAGTTTTTAACCCCAAACAATTTTGTCAATGAGGAAAATACATCTATTAATTCAAAATAATTAAAGGTACCTATATTAAAGTTTTTCCTAAGATGACCATTTGGAATATAATATGAATTAATAAACTTATTTCAACTTAATGTGGCATTTATAAATATAAGATGACATATTTGACCAAAATAGGCTACTTATATATTAGTTTCCTGTTGCCACTTTAAAAAACATACACAAACTTAGCAGATTAAACAAGACATAACTATGACTTACAGTTCTGTAGTTTAGAAGCCCAGAAGAAGTCTCACTAAGATAAAATCAAGGTGTTGACAAGGCTGTGTTCCTTTCTGGAAGCTCTAGGGGAGAATTCATTTCTTTGCCTCATCCAGCTTCTAGAGACCACCCACATTCCTAATCTCATGGTCCCCTTCTGCCTTTAAAGCCAATAATGTTGCACTCTCTGTGCTTTTCTTTCATAGTCATGCCTTTGTCTGACTGACTGCATTCCTGCCTCCCTCTTTCACTTTTAGGAACCTGCCTGATTTCACTGGGCCCACCTGAATGATCCAGCATGAGCTTTCCTAGTTTAATGGCACCTTAATTCTATCTGCCATGTAACCTAAGATATTCATAGGTTCTGGGGATTAGGATGTGGGGCCATTCTATATACCACAGTAGGATACCTATTTTCTTTTTTAAAGGGCAGCCTAAACCTAGGGTTTGCCTTTGAATAGTTTGATTTGGGAACTGAAGCCAAGGAACAGGATTTGGGGATTGGGAACCATAAAGCAGATGAGGAAGACAAGACAATACAAGGGTATGGTATTTGGCTGATCACCACTGTGGACACCTGTGGCTCAGTTCTGCTTGGGTCCCTTAATGGGACCACAGAGAATGCATATTAGAACTGTCTGTTTAAGGATGGAAAAGGGTCGTATTTATGCAATAAGTAACACCTCAAGGGTGTTAACTGCTTTGCACTTCCAGGTTTGTACCTACATCATAGGAGCTAAACAGTTTCCTTCACACACCCTATTTATTCCATTATGACACAGAAGCATGCAGACAAAAGCAACATATACACAAGTTGCCATTGGACAAGTTGCCGTCAGGTTATATAGGCATGCAACCACAACAATAATTAAAGGAAAGTAGGCCTACATATCTCTGTCACTCTTAGTAGAAGTTAGGGACACAAATGAAATAGCCTAAAAATTGAGATACATTGGGAAAGGTGCAATAAAATCTATACAAGTCTGAATTGTACTATGGACACTGATGTCTGTTTCTTGGCTTGATTACAAAATAAGGAGTACATGGATAGAAGGATGTATAATAGAAACATCCAAGAAGGCTTTATGACTAACCTAATTCAGAATAGTGTTGTTACTCACAGAAAATCAAATCCATTCAGGGAGTACAGCTTGGCAGCTATAATACTCAAAATAAGACTGTTAGAAGTCATATGGTTCTGGTAATAGATCAATTCAGGGCAGAACCTTGAGCAGAATCCAAGGCTACCTGGTGTTATAGGGAAGAAAATGCAGCCTTAAAAGAGAGTTTGAAAGTATAATCAAAGCCGTTTGAACAAATCCAGGTATCTGGATGATATTGGAAAGCAAATCTAAGCAAACATGATAATGGGATGGAGAAGACCTACATCATCTGATGTTGTTGATAATAATGATAATAATGGTCATATATTGGATTTATTATCCCTGGCATTAATGACTCAGTTTACGCTTGTTGTTTTTTCTTTCTTTTTATGTTTATTTCAAATGCACACATTAGAACTTTTTTTTAAGATCCAGTTATGTATTTAAAGCTGGATATAAAGTGAGACAGATTATCATTCTTCACCTCTCCCTATATCCACATCCTTTACAGTTCTGATTAGAATGAATTTCCCCATCCATTGTGTTGAACTTGTTTAAAGCAACTTGCTTTGGCCGACGGAAAATGGGAGGAAAGGATACTGTTAGAGCTATGAGCATAGGCCTTAAAAGACGCTGTGTGTTTACACGTGTCTTTTTGTATTTTTGACATATTCATGAGAAAAATCTGCGCCAGGTGGCCTATTGATCCCAGAGGAATAAGAGGCATGTGAAGCAGACCTGAGCACATCCTGACATGGAGCCAAGTCCAGGTGAGATCTGCCTACTTCAGGTCAGGTGCTGATGACCCACACAGTGAGCATGAAAAGAACTGGTTGCTATTTCAGGGCACTTAGATTTCTTGTGGTTTGGCATATGGTGTTGTTATAGCAATAATTGACTGATACAAAAGCCATTTTCCACAAATTTTCTATCATAATTTCAGCTTTGAGTAAAGCTAGTCTAAAACTAAATGACCATTTCGCTTACAGTGTTCACTTCATGTTTGACCTTACCTGTCGTCATCAGGGCACAAACATAATCCTGGCCCCAATAACTGAAACCTAGGAGTTAAATTTGACTTCTTTTCCTTCATTGATTTACCAGTAGGACTTGTTGAAATTTATTTGAAAAAAAAACCTGTTTGATATAACCTTTTCTGCTCAAAATCCACTGCAAACATTCTAGATCTAGGTTCTCATCATCAAACTATTATATTAGTGAACTTGACCGAGTCCTGTTTTCTGAAGCTTATCTCTTCTTATAATTATCATCAACATCAATACCATTTCTCACTTTTCTCATTCCTCCTTCCCTCTTTCTTTATACATTAATTCATACTTTTCATAGGCTATTATTAATCACTTACTATGCACTAATATCATAGATGGCGTTGGGAATACAAGGTAGAATATACCTGAGTCTATTTTCAAGATAATAACCAGTTTTATTTTTTAAAGCTATACATTATGTTGAGATCAGATCTGTCAGAGACAGTTTCAACAGAATAAAACTACCAACAGCAACCAAAAAAACAAGAAATAAAAAAAAAAAAAACCTCTCTCCTCAACAAGAAAGTGTAAATATTCTTTAGGGTAAAATCAGTTACAAAAGAGCAAGTACTCCCCTTTTATTCACCTTGTAGGGACAACTGCAAAATTTTACAATTCACAAAATGTTCAACATAGATGATTAAGTTACTATAAACCTTATGATAAAAAAGTTTATAAGACTTATTTTTTGTCAAAGTTATATCTTTTTCAGTGTCGATTCATTTTCCCTTTAAATATCAATAAGCATGGTTAGAGCATCTAAAACTAGGATAACTAGGAGAAGAACATATATAATTTTGATCTTGTTTGGAACTTCTGCTTGCCTGCAACAATGTCCTTGGTTTACCTTATTCTTAGGATCCCAGTTCTGCAAACATTGTATATCCTGTTTTTATTAGCCTGGTAGGAAATCCAGTTTCTTCATAGTAATCAGAATGCTCTATGTACTTAAGCCAACAAGGTTACTTACCCTGTCTGTAAAAGCTCCTTATCTGATACAACTGTGTCTTACAATTCTATATCTAACATTGGTAAAGTATAAAGCTTATACTTTGAGATTTCACCATTATGGGGAAACAGAAATTTAACCAAATAATTGCAATAATATAGGGTAAGCAAGGACAGTGAGATGACATGGGAAAAAAAAATAGTTCTAGATCGATATAAGGATAGAGAGAGACAAAGGCGGTGGGGAATCCTCAACAGAAGCAGTAACGTCAATTTTGTTTTTTTAAAAAATAAATGATTTTGCCAATCAAAGAGAGAAAGTCCATCTGTAACCAACTGGCATGCCTTGAGCACTAACGTTTGCCAGATAAATTATTTCATTTCCCTTACAACAATCATAGTTTTATAATCATCTCTACTTTAAAATTAGGAATTAATGAATCAAATAAGTGAATCCTTGTGCTTAACGTTACCCAATAATTAAGGGGTAGAACTGAGAATTAAACTTAGACTCCTTTGTTAAATCCAATGCTCTTTCCATTCAAAGTGCTGGGAATGACAGACTCAAGAGCAAGCAGAAGTAAAAACATCAGTGTGGATAACGAAGGGCACATAATTCAGAGTGATATTCTTGCAGTGAAGTTGTAAAAATGTGATTGTTATTGAATAATTTGTATATTTTTGTATTTTGTGAATTTCGTATATTTTTCAGATGTTCTTTATGTTGGGAATGTGATATTGCCTGAAGAAAGGGGAGAAAATATGTCACATTTTCTGAATTTCATGTATTACTGAGTATATATATGAAAATATTTGTAAATTGAATTTCTATATTCCAGATCTAATTTCTCAGTTAGAGAATTTCAAGTTTAGGGGAATAAATTTTTTCTTCAATAGAAAACAGCTCTTAAGAGTTTGATATGTAATTATAATTTATAAAAACACTTATGTGTTTTCTTATGTATGTATATAGAGCTTCAAAATTATTTTAATACCTTGTTATATACTGTAAGCTTTGAGCAGAAATTATAGAATTTCTAATTTTATAGTATTGTGGTCAAAGAACATGTTGTATATAACATTCATTCTTTGGAATGCGTTAGGAATTATTCATGGCAGTAAGTCTCCAATTTTAAAAATATTCCACATGTGCTTAGAAATGTGACTATTATGTATTCTTGACTTTCTATGGGCAGAGTGCTAGAGAGATAGAAGGCATTCAGATAGATCAACTGATAACAGGTAAATATTTAGTTATAGATAGTATTGTCTCTGACCCATTAATTCCTTTACATCTGTGAAACTTACTACTTGCATAATCAATTTCTCAGATCTATCCTCCAAATCAATTTTTCTCATGATTTCCTGACTGTAAGTGATCTGGTTTGTGTATGTATTGTGCTCTGTGATTTTTATGTATTTCTTATTTTCTCTTTTCCTGATTTTAATTGGATTAAATAATATTTTCTTCATTCTCCTCCCATACTAGATTGGAAGACATATATACTCCTCCTATTCTTTGACTGGCTACATTTTATATTTTTTAATGTGCACATCATGCTTATTTTTAAAGTTAATTTTTAAAAGAGGAACATTGTGAGAGAACTTGGTCATCCTATATTAAACCATACAACACTTTCACTATCCCAAGTATATAATATTGGCACAGATATTAGAAATATACATATGTGAGTCAAAATAGAAAACCCAGAAAACAAAAAGAATATTGAGTAAGAACTTAATATATCAAAAAATTCTACTTTGACATAGCGGGAAAATGGTAGATAGTAATTTTGCTTGTGCAACAGAAAGAATATAAAGTATCACCTAGCTCCTAGTATACACAAAAATGGGTTTCACAAAATGCTAAATAGACTAAATACTTGAATATACACAAAACAATAATGGAAACACACACACACAAACACACATGAAATCACACACCCATGTTAGAAATGAAACTCAAATCTCTAAAGAAAATGATGGACACATACGAGTTTACTTTTTTTTTTTTGTAAGTCAAACTATACAACAAACAAAACCAAATGAAAAAAATAGATTGTGAAAAATATGTGCAACGCATGTGACAAAATGTTAATATATATTTTCTTCAATTGGAATTGATATTTGACAGTTATTTAAAGATAGATTTAGCTTTCAATATGCATGGACTTTTATCATGAATCACTCATTGCTTATAGAAAAAGGAAAATATAAGCAAGTAAATTTGTACAGACATTTTTAGGATGTCCACCTTCAAAATCTATTTCTTCTGAATCACTTTTTGAATTGGATTCACGGTGTTCATTGTTTTCTGTGCTATATCATCCTCTGTGACAACACAAGTATTGGTGATGAAGAATTTGTTAAAACAATCCATAAAAGAAGTAAAGGTCATCAGTGATGGCATTTAAGTAGGCTTTAGAATTTCGTAGAACTAACAAACTGTCATTTATAAAACTTTTAAAGTTAGCCTAAAATATACATAAAGTGTAACAACTCAATCACTTTTAGAAAATAAATGCATATTAAATTATAATCTAGGTCCAGATACAACATATTATAAACACTCCAGAATTCTAGTCCATTTTTAAACTGGTGTATACTAGAAGCACCTCAAATTCTAGTCCATCTGTAACCAGAATCTTACAGATGGACAAGTATATGACCAAACAGAAACTTAAATATTATTAATAGGCAATTCAGAGAAGAAGAAATTCCAGCAGCAAATAGGTAAGAAAAGATTTCAACCTTTGCTAGATATTAGAGAAATATAATTAATAATAAAATAGTTTCTAAAAGTCAATATGTTAAAAATAAAGAGAATGTATTTTTGTCAGAAATTTAATATAAAGGAGTCCTTTTATATATTGCTGCTTAGAACTGTGAATATTAAAATTTTTTAAAGAATAAACATGACAACATATCTTCTAATTAAAACTATGCATAGCCTTTCACCCAGAATCACAGTTCTGGGAATATATCCTATAAAAATAAAGCATATATAAATAAGAATATTATAGCAAAGTTAGTTGTTTATTTTGTAGTGACTTCCAATGGAAAAGAAAGTGAATATCTAGTAATAGAGAAATGGTTAAATGTATTATTCAGCCATTCTGAAAAAATGAACTATACTATTCCTACTAAACTATAGGGAATTGTATGAGGAATAAATTAACATATTCAAAATGCTAATAAATGGATGACATACAATTACTTTGTTCAAATATGAAATAATATGTTTTCCCAGAAGAAATTATAGTATTGCCATCAAGTTGGAAGGAAGAACCCACATCAAGTTACATCAAACTTGTGGAGAGGTTTAGGGAAAAGGCCAACAGAAAATAATATATGGTAAACAAAACTAAATTTGCACAAAATAAAATTATATATGTATAAAAGTATGTTAATTCTTTTATATTCAAGTATGTGTGTAAATATACAAAATGCAGTAGGAGAAAAGGTTAAGAAAATGCCAATATATTTATCTCAGAGTAGCAACATTTTAACATTTATATTTTTTACATTTTTCATTTTTATATGTAGATTATATATATAAAGTATGTTCATTTTAATATAGAGTTATTTAAATGTTAACAATAAAAGTATTATATAAATAAGAAACAATTCTATTTTTATTGTGGAAAAAAGTAGGAAATACCTCTATCACTTGTAATAATCTTACTGCAATCTTCCACAATTTGCTGTAAAATAATTTAGTTCCATCTACTCTTAATTTTTCTGAGATTAGTTTTTATTTTTTAGTTTTTACATATATTGCAATATATCCTACAAATTTCTTTATTTACCATTACTTTTTAACCTAATTCTTTTTTTTTTTTTTTTTTTTGGCGGTACGTGGGCCTCTCACTGCTGTGGCCTCTTCCATTGCGGAGCACAGGCTCTGGACGCGCAGGCTCAGCAGCCATGGCTCACGGGCCCAGCCGCTCTGCGGCATGCGGGATCCTTCCGGACTGGGGCGCGAACCTGTGTCCCCTGCATCGGCAGGCGGACTCTCAACCACTGCACCACCAGGGAAGCCCTTAATCTAATTCTTTTTAAGGTTTTGTTTCTTTCTTAGAAAATTGTATCCTTTAGTAAATTCAATATTTCCGCCATGTTGACTTTGTATTTATTTCACAATTTTGAACCATATTTAATTAAGAAAAAAATTCCAGGTATGAAATATAGCTCTTTGAGAATATCGTTGCATTGTTTTCTGGTTTCTATTGTTATTGCAAAATGATTGCTATGTATGCCTTTGCAGATAATCTGCATTTTTTTCTCATAGTTTTAATGCTTTTTTTTTTATATCATCTTTGCAGTTTAATGTCTCACTGTGTTCCTAAAATGTATTTACCATTATCTTGTTGAATTCATCTCTACTAGAACTCCTATTGAACACTGCTTGGAGATCTTCATTTTATTGTCTTTGTTTCTTAACTTTAATCATATATTCTTGAAAATGTTATCTATGCTTTAGGTGATTTCCTCAAATTTATTTTTAATTTATGAATTTTCTCTTCAGCTCTGAATAAACTATGTCTTGTCCTTACTTTGATTCTATCCCAGCCATTTTCTCTATTAGTTTTAAAACATATTCATTGTAAATTCTTGTTTGTTTGTTTGTTTCTTTTTCCAGACTGGTCTATTTTCCTTGCCTCTCAAGGATGTAACATTTTAACTGTGAAATCATCCTCTGCAGAAATTGTTTTCAATAGTTTGATGCTATGGATTCTAATGTAATTCCCCTGAAATAGCTTTCTTTGCATTTCAGTTTTCACTTGCATTTGCCTGTGTATGGGCCCATGGGCTGTGCCATATCAGCATCATATCGTACGTCATTCTTTTTCTATGTCAGAATTTCAGCACCATGAGGGCAGTGTGAAAAGTTCCAGTACATGTGCAGAATATAAGCCTTTCAATTATGGCTGTTTTTTCATTTACAGGTCAAGTAAAGACTATGTTGTATGCGTCATTCTCAAGCTACTAAGGCAGAATTTTTGTAATCCTGTATTGAGAGATGGGTCCTATATTTAGACATTTTCCCAACTCTTCGATTTATCACGGAGACCAGTTATTGCTCCCTTGTGCACACAAGGCTGGTATCCTTGATTACCTTCCCCACACAGTGTTAGATCCTGAGTCCTACAGCACATGTAATGCACAATTCCTATGCTTATCTAAGCCATTCAGTTTCAACTTCTGCTGTCTGTACTTACATTGTGTTCACTTTTTTCTTTTGGTTCCTTGGGCATTTTCTTTCTTATTTTTCAACTTTTCTCTGTATTAAAAATCATATTTTATTCCAATTTTCATGTTTATAGAGGGATAAGACCTTGTATATTAGCCCCTATCACACTGATGAAAAATCTGATAGAACATCTCTACCTACAGGAAACCTATAGCAAATATTTTGTACAATAATCATTTCATAATACAACTATGTTTACGCTTATATACTGACAAGATACATTAAAAAAAAACCAAACAGTTTGAATTAGAATTGAACAGGTTTTCAGTCTTCATGACCAGATAATTTGTTTTTCTAAAGTATTACACACAATTTATAATTATGTGCAATATATAAGTGCCAAAAAAAATAAATTCCAGGAACATATAGAGATGGTCATTTATGTTAGAGTTAGCACTTTGGTACTGCTATATGTGCATCTGTTTATAGCAGGTGCAATTTAATATTACTTTTAACTAAAGTCCCCAGAAAACAAATATAATAGTAAGTAAAAGGCTGTCATTTTGTCTTCAGTATTTATATCAACTAGGGAATGTTCTTTTAAATATAATATTTCCATATGGTAGATTTAGGTAAGCATGTTTTAGCTAAGCTTCATAAAAGTGGTTTTATTTATAGCTATGTGATATAAAAATTCATAATGTATATACCAATACTATAAATATGAATGACAGATATTTCATTTTTTGGTAATTTTTATAAACTTTTACAAAATAATTACAACTTATAACTCTAATATCTAATGCCATATAAGTATATTTTATTATACAATTAAGTATGCTAGTGTATCTAGCTATCTTATTTATATATTATTTTTCTAATTTTGTAATTGACTTTTCCCTTAACTTGAATTAAGACCTCAAGAAAATAGAAATATTTTAAAGCAAAAATGGCTTAAATATTTGGTCATTTACCCTATAGTTAAACAAACTAAATATTAAATAAATTTTGGCACTTTCTTATAATAAGGTGTAAGGTAAGCATGAAAAATCATGTTTCAAAAAATTGTAAAGTGTATCCGTAACATAAAAGTTGCTTAACCTAACAGAGAAATTCTCTGTTTACATATGTTGAGATACCATTCCTCACCTATCATAATGATAAAACATAAAAGGCCTGACAACATATTCTGTTGGCAAGAATGTGAAGAAAGAGGCACTCTCAAACAGATGGTGAGATTGAAAAATGGAGGGAACTTGACCATAGCTAACAAAGTTATATGTGAAGTCACCTTTGAATCAACAATCTAATACCTAGGGATCCATGTGAAAGTTACATTGCCAAAATATGAAATGATATATGTACATGATTCCAGCATTATTTACAATAACAAGAATGAAATCAACCCAACTATTCACTGTTCATCATCACAGGACTGGTTACAAAAAGTGTGCTATAGCTGTACAAGAAAGTACTACTCACTTGTAAAAGGAATGAGAAAGAAATATCTCTCTACTGAAATAAAATCAACTCCAGTATATACATATATATATATGATATATATATATATCACAGAATGATGTTTATATATGCTCAATTTTGCAAAATAACTATGTACATTCATTCATATTTGCTTATATGTGCAATACTAAACACTGGAAAGGATAATCAAAAAACAATACAAATGATTGTCTATAGGAGTAGAAGTGTTCAAGGATCTTCCTCAAATGTACATCACTGTATGGTTTCTGACACATATGGTTTACATTCAATAGTGTTTTACAGAATTAGAAATAAAACTAAGTTAAAAAGAAAAAATAAAACTGTAAACAAATCAATAATTTAGTTATTAGTATAGTGACAAAACTATCACACACACAAAAGAATTGCCTTAAGTGACTTTAAAACACCGAAATTTAATAATGAAGAGAATTGCAAAGAAAATTTAACAGGCCCTTGGTAGATTTAGTGTTTGTAGTAATATTGCTACTATTCTTTTGAGGTTATTATCAGTAGAATATAAAATCAAGGAAATAAATAAGCAAAACTTAAGATATCCAGCATAAGAATATATAGAATTGAAGAAGTTTGTCAAAAACTCTGTGATTTTGAATTTGTATTGGAAATAACATAAAATCTTACAAATGTATATATTCCCATAGCGTTTGGCCCACTTTGAGTGACTAAAAGTCCATCGTTGACTAGTTTAAATTCACATCTCACATCTGACTCAGAACTTTGCCTCCCCTTCCCCACTCATTCACCAACGCTGCCAATTAAGCTTGGTATTCCAGGGATTTGAAAGAATTGGGGGACAGGATCAGCTCTGTGATTGCTTCTCCCACTCCAGTGACTGAAGTAGATGGGCAGTGTTGTGGCATGTAGGATACGGCCACCCTCCCTTATGTGGTAGACTCGTCTGGTGCTGGTTGAGGCTAAAAGGGAGGAAGACACATTTTTCTTCACTTTACTCTCTTTGATTGTAATCTTTTCTTCAGGTGGCCTGCCACATCTTCACTTCATACTGACTGCCAGTGCCTCTGTGTGGAGGCACCAAAATGCTGGATTTCTCATGGGATACAACTACCATTTAGGGGAAAAAGCCTGGGTGAGGTGCTCCTCAACCCCTCTCATCTCCAGCAGCTCCAGTTATACTCCCCTGCATCTTCTTCTGAGAATTCTATTATCACTCACTTTTGTTAGGTCAGGGACCAGTAAGATAACTTTTCATTGTCATTTGATCCACAGGAGATCCTTGAGAACTGGCTGCTCAACCCTCACTTCTCTCTAAGGTGTGGCACCATCTCTCTTTTTCTCTTTTTCCATTCTCAGGCTCAAGGAAGATCAACAAGTACACTGGCAATCAGATAGCCCAGCAGAGATTAAGACTCCAGGCTTCTCTTCTTTCAGCCACCCTTCATTTTTACAAGTGATTCTCTTGGGTACCCCTGTTGCTTGATCCTTTGCTCTTCTCTCTGGTCTTATTTATACAATGAAAACGTGGTTATTTTTTGAAGAAAGTATCTGTCCACCTTGATGATGTATCTCTTTAGAGAATGTGGGTACTGAAAAACACTTTGTCTTAAATTCTGGGTTCATGAAGACCATTCCAGGATAGGAAAAAAAAAAGTTACACTCAATATCTTCTTACAATGACTATGAGGATAGTACATACTAAATTTGAATAAAAAGCATCATTTGAGACAACTGGTTGCCAGGCAAAAATATTTTAAAAAAATAAACTTTGCATTAAGGAACTATGGAAACTTATTAACATAATGAGTATTTTTAAAATACAACTACAAATTTCCAGTAAAGAAAATATTCATGCTCAATAAAAGCATTCCTGAGATAAAAACTTTAAAACTTCAGTAAATTATGTAAGGCTGTGAGTGCTATGATGTGATGCAAAAGATAATCTAAAGTAGAAAAAGTTTCTCTTTATTGTGTTTTTAAGAACTATGAGTGATGGAACACTTCCTCCTTATGTGGTTTGGATGGAATAAAACCAAAAAGGAGGGACTTCCCTGGTGGCACAGTGGTTAAGAATCTGCCTGCCAATGAAGGGGACATGGGTTGGAGCCCTGGTCTGGGAGGATTCCACATGCCGCAGAGCAACTGAGCCCATGCACCACAACTACTGAGCTTGTGCTCTAAGAGCCCATGAGCCACAACTACTGAAGCCCCGTGCCTAGAGCCCATGCTCCACAACAAGAGAAACCACCACAATGAGAAGCCCCCTGCAACAAAGAGTAGCCCCCGCTCACTGCAGCTAGAGTAATCCCACGTACGGCAACAAAGACCCAACACAGCCAAAAAAAAAAAATAAATAATAAATTTTTAAAAAAGGAGAATCAACAATAATTTTTACCTCATAGGACATGTTGGTAGGGATTTAAGTTGCAAATTAGATTTTATTTTTGTATATTTACAAATTCTAAATTTTTTACTGTTTCTCCTTCTAAATAATATGTGAGATTGTTCTGCCTTTGCAAAAAAAACACCTATCTTCTGATATATTAATAAACCTATGTCTTGAGGGATTATTTTTAAATCATTATAACATTTCTCTGTACTTAATTTCTCCTACTTCTTCACCAAATTTCTCCTACTTCTTTATCTTTTTAAGAATAAAATCTGAATCATTAGCTCTTATTGTTTAGTCACTGAAATGTTTAAGTTCAGATTTAATGCATTTATATCTTTACAAATGTATTGTAATAGACAAAAGGTGAGAAAAAGTTCAGTGCATTTCACAAAGATCCTAACTAAGGTCACAAGAAAAGATATTTATTTTCAGTATTTCATTGTACAGGCAATCATCTTCTGAGAAATAACTGTCCATTACCTCTGAGTTCAGAAGACCAAGTCATTTTATTTTTTAAAGAAATTAGTACATTTTATTGATCATTTTCTTAACACTCATCCATATACCCTATCAAGATTACTTTTAAACTCACCATTCCAGTGTTTTATTTCAGGAGTTTTTATCAACCATTTTCATGATAAGAACTCAAAAAGTATTTGAGTGAATGAATCAAAGAATATTTAAGTTATTAATTTACCCAATCAGACTATTCATGCAAGTCTTGCTAACCACACCATCTGAAAAGAGACTCATTTTTGTGTTTTATTGATATTTTCTTTCTTAATTTTTATTTTTTTAATTGGTTTTTATTGTGTTTTCCCAAGGACAAGATTGGAACAACTTGGTTTCTCTGTTTACATTTTTTTCCCTCCGCTTATGTATCTCCTTAGATACATACTCAGACATCTAATTTCTTCCTAACTTACTTTTAGAAAGTTTCTTTATCACCTGGGATTGATTTATTTAAACTGAATTTGGGTTTATGTAAACACTACACACTATCAAGAGAATTAAAAAAACAATGGCTAGTCTTTTTATCTGTGTGTTTCCTAAAAACATCATTTTTTATCTAGAGTGTTAAACATCATTTCTTCTAGCCACTTCTATTTTTAGATATTTCTCTTAGACTTCTAGTAGAGCTGGATTATTTTTTTCTCAAAATGACTACCTTGTTCTCTATCATCTCACAATAACAATCCTATGTTGTTGTTTCCAAGTAAAGCAACACTTCAAGCTCTTTGGCAGTGTACTAGTTTTAAAAATCATCTTTGTACTTCTATATAATAGTGAAATTACATAGCATAAATAACTATTATTAAGCAAGATTTCATAACATTTATTATTAAATATGAATATTTTAAGTGCCAGATAATGAGCTAGAAGGAAAATATATTTTAAAAAGTTATTACATAAAGTGGTGTAATAAGAGAGAGAAGGCTCTATATGGGTATGAAGGATATGGCTGCTCGGATGAAGAGGACAAGCAGGATTGGCGTTCATTTTCAAGAAGTTCATTTTCAAAAAGAATTAGGAGTTTTCCAGATTAAATGGTGGAAGCAGGAGTTATTCCAAGTGGAAGGAGTATCAAGTATGAATTCATGGAGTTATAAGAAAACATGCATATTCAAGCCTTGCAGTAGTTAAGTATAGCCATAGTGTAATGTACAAAAGGTATGTGGACAGGATATCAAGAAAATATGCAAACCAGAGAAGGATACATCCTGGATGTAAAATGAATACTTTGAATTTTACCTTGAATTCTAGGCAAGGGGTGACAAATAATAGTTTTACCTTATAGAAACTTCACTACACTAAAAGGGAGAATAAATTAGAAGTTCAAAACAATGGATATTAGGAAAACAGTGTATTGTACTAAGCCAAGCAAGTCATAATAAAGACCTGAATGAAGGCAATGAAAATCAGTATAAAGATAAGTGGACAGATTCAAGAATATTAAGTAAAATTGGTAAGTCTTCATCTATTAAGCATGTGAGTAAGGAAGAGAATGGCATTTCTGGACTGACCTGGACAGCAGAGTGAGTGGTTAAGCTATTTAAAAAGATAAATAAATTTTAAGGTGAAGATCTTGAGTTCAATTTTAGACAAGGGATTTCACGTAAAACCAAAAAATAAATATCTAGTAAAAAATTAACTATATGGATTTGGAATGTATGTATTTGGGTTGGAATAGCAAGTTTCAGAGCTATCCACATATTAGTGGCAGTTGAAATAAAAGAGGAATGGGATTACCTAAGTCAGTGGTATATCACAGGAAAAGAAAAGACCTGAGGAAGGAAGTTCGGAGAACAACACTTTAGGGTAATTAAGAGAAGATGTCTTAGCAAGGAAGATAGAATGAAATATTCAGATGTAAGAAGAAGACCAGGAAAACTAATACCATGAAAAATAAGACAGAAGATACTTTTTTAGGAGACAGGAGCAGATGACTAATGGTTATGGATGTACCAGGAGTTTGAGTAACATACTGACTTAAAAAATAATTGGGCTGATCAACAAGGATAGTTATTATAATCTTGGTGCAAAGCACTTCAGTGGAATGTCACTTAGAGGAACAACTTCTGTCTGGTTTCTGAAACAGTTTTCATGGAATTATCTGGAGTCCTTGCTACTTCTGAATTAAATTTCAAGTATTTTTCAAATTTATCTTTAATAGAAAATGTCAGAGGGAATTTCACCACTGACACACAATCAGAAAGATGAGAGATGTTGATGGAAAATCTATGTTGCTTCTAGGTATGTAAGAACACCTTTAGTGAAAGATTAGGTTGAGGTAGATGTTATAGAGAAATTATAATGTTTTGAATATAGTAACTAATCTTAATATTATAATAACCCCAATTGCATAAGGATACTAGTTAGGTAGGAGTCATGAACTCAGCAAAACACTGAGTGTCTTCTAAGTGACAGGTCCTGTTATAGATAATTTCATATATGTATAAATAAGAAACATTTGATCCCAAATCTAGTGGTAAACTACTATAGGTTAGTTGAAGTTAATAGTTTCTGCTACCATCTTAGGTATCTTTTTTTGACTGTATGAATAGTGTACTTCATATGCTATGGTAAATTTTTAATTACACAGTAAAACTCAATCATAGATATTACATTTTAGAATACATGTCACCACTCTTGGTTGTAATAGGTTACTATTACTGAGGCAAGCTTTGGCACCTTTATTGTCAAATACTTGAGTTGATGATTAAATAAAGAAGCCTACCTACTTTAAATATTGAAACCTATGAGAGGGCAAACACTATGCCGTTGACTTCTCATTCCCCCTGTTCCAGGACCCCAAACTCGTGGATGACATCCAGAGCATGGAAGGGACTAAGGCACAATGCAAGACAAAAACCTAGAATGCCTTGATACAGGACTCACCCTGTCACAGCACTGCTGTCTTCCTATAAGATGTTACTTGGTTTGAGTAGCTGTATTTTTTATCCATAATTTATTAGTGAATGGTTATTGAAAAAATGCCTGTGTATGAAGCCACTTTGCCAGGGAATCCCCAAAGGAATCTTTACTGGGTACTATTATTTTAATGAACAAAGGGTTTCTGTAAAGCATAACTGTGAGGTACAGAATTCAATGGTGCTTCATTCCACTTCATTATCAAGTAGCTTTGTGACAAAATAATGAAAGCAGCATTAACTTGAATTTGCCACTCTACATATATTTTGTCATATCAAATGCTCATTTTCGAAATAATAGTATTAAAGTACCAAAAAATTAATGTGGAATAAAAGCAGCACACCCACACTTCATAGGATATGTACCTAACTAAACAAAAGTGTTTATTACTGGGGTTTTCTTTTTTTTTTTCTTTAATGTTTCTACACAATTAAAGATAACATTACTCTTTCCAGAGGGGGAGGATGAAAACAACTGTGGGTAGGGGCTTCTTTAGAAGAGGGATTGTTTTTTTACTTTTAAAGTGGTCTCAGAATATTTAAAAATAGTGATTCCCTTTGCCAAGCCTCCCTGGGCTCCCGGCCCCCCCGCCCCCAGCTGCTCTCTCTCGGCCTTTTCTGCTTCTTGCCCCTTCACCATCTCCTCCTCCTTTCTTTTTGCTTCTAATCACGTATATGCCACCCCTCCTGAAAAACTACCTTCTCCCCTCTTATTTTGTTGTTTGCTTTTGTTTTGAAACAAAAATTCCAAATGAACAAAAAGGATGCATGGGAAGGAAAGGTTTCGTGAGCTTAGTTATTCCACCAGCTGCCAAGTTTTAAGTTCTTCCTCCAGCTCTCACTAACCTCTTGAGCAACCAGAAGTTGCAGCCCTTGCTAAAGCCTAGATGATGCTAACCGAAAAGCAGAAAATTAATAAGGAGTGGGGGATGTATTCTTATTATTCATGAGCTCTGAAACATGCCCGAGAATGTCTAATGGTTTTATGTTAACTAATAAACATATATACACTACCAAATGTAAAATAGATAGCTAGTGGGAAGCAGCCTCATAGCACAGGGAGATCAGCTCGGTGCTTTGTGACCACCTAGAGGGGTGGGATAGGGAGGGTGGGAGGGAGGGAGATGCAAGAGGGAAGAGATATGGGAACATATGTATATGTATAACTGATTCACTTTGTTATAAAGCAGAAACTAACACACCATTGTAAAGCAATTATACTCCAATAAAGATGTTAAAAAAAAAAAGAGGGAGGGGATATGGGGACATATGTATCTGTATAGCTGATTCACTTTGTGATAAAGCAGAAACTAACATGCCATTGTAAAGCAATTATACTACAATAAAGAAGTTAAAAAAAAGCGTTTATTACTACTTAAAGGTAAGGGCGGGCACCTTTAGTGAAAGATAAAGTTCAAGGAGCTATTACAGAGAAATTATAAGTTTTTGAATATAGTAAACAAACTTAATGTTTATAACTGAATAAGATCAGTGGTCAACTTTCTAATTTTTTAAGGATGAGTGCTATCTAATTTCACACCTCAACACTGAAGGACACACATACATATGGACACATGCACACAAACCACCACCACCTCCAAATTGCATTTGTCTGTGTTACTGTAGAAAATATCTACTGCATTTGTGTCTCAAGGGGAATGTGGCAACATGAGGATAAAACCCAGTGTGAGCAGCACCCAACTTGAGGTAAATGTGGGAGTTACTGGAATTACTGTGATGTGACTCTTTAAATGAAATGAAGAAATAACAAAGTAAATTTTGTATTGTCCTTTGATTACAGCTTTAGGCATATGGATTATATTAGATCCTGAGTTGTAGGAGTGGTGTAAATGTAATTGTAAAATTACATCAACTTTTTAGAAATATCTATAGAAATTAGGTAAAGCTATATTTTGATTTTATGTGGTGTAATTAATGTAATTAATGTTTGTTATATGAAGGTAGACATGCATGTGCATGTATAAGAAGGTAAATAACTTAATATGCATAATGTATGTATATTTTTGTTTATATATATACACACACAAAATACATATATATATGTTTGTATATTATATATATATATATATATATATCTCCATATATCACTTCATTTTATAACTTTAGTTTCAATATGTGGTACATTTTTGCATTAAATATATATACGTGAAATGGAATGTTTCCTACACCAAAGTACATATTTCAGACGTCTGGGATTTTTTATCTACATTAAAAAAATCATATACTATTACAACTGAAAGGATTGACTATTAAGGGCCATTCATTTTATAGACAAACAAAATTAGCTACAAGAAGATACTATTTGCTCCATGATACACACTATATATTTTTAATATATTTTAAATTATCTGACAGTGACAGACATTATTAAGAATGACCAAAATGTACTCTAAAATTAACCTACATACATTTTTTTCAGAAAATGTATCATTACAATTATTTCTAGGTATAAGTGCAATTTGGATTACTGCTACTCACTTTTCCTGTCTCTAGATTTGCTAGGTTTTTTAAGTTGCTGGCTGAGTCTATTCAACATCTTAGTTGCCGAGTTTGTCTCTGTCATCAGCTACTTTCTCTCCTGCTCACTTCATATACAGTTACATGATAAACAGCATTTAATACATCACAACATTGAGGCTTAAAAATTCTCTCTGATTTTTGCCCCTGATCAGTCATTCCAATTTAAGAGCTTGGCCTGTTTCCATCATGTTCTCTAAATGGTTGACATTACCTATTAATACTGCTTTTAATGTTGATATAAGTTCCTGAACAATTCATAGAATTTTAATATTTTAATATCTTTATCTTTTTGTTCTAAGTACATTACACCTATTGCATCACTTTTCTGAATTCAGTTTCTTTACTCGTGTAGCGTTCTGTACTTTTTGGGGGGGGGGGGTTTCATGAGGAATAGGCCTTAAACCTCCTGGCTCTATCTACATTAACGACCTAGTCACTGAGGACAGTTTCCTCACTACTCATACATATATTTTCCCCCTTCTCTCTGGTTAGGCTGCATGCCCTGTACATGTAACCACCCACTTACCAGCCCACCTCTTCAGTCTGATCCACTGGACTGATAGATACCACACACTCTGTTCCAAATTCTCTGACAGACTTACATACATGCTTAATGTTAAGCTTTTGTGTGAGAAAAATGACTTTACTTGAAGAGAAGCACATAAAGGTGATGTGGTAAAATACTACTATATTTTAATTAATTATTTGATTCATTCATTCAACAAGTATTTATTGGGTGTCTACCATGTGCGAGGCACTATTCTATCTGCTGACACTATATTACCCTTATATAGTGGAGTAGTGGGTAGAGACAGAATATAAACAAATAAATAGCATGTTTAGGGAGTCAGATGGTGAAAAGTGCTAAGGGAAATTAAGCAGGGAAGGGATGTGAAGACATTGTTTTTAATAAGGTCTTCAGCTCTCACAGATAAGGTGTTACTGGAAAGAGCTTGAAAACAGGTGAAGGAGTAAGCTCCCATACAGCATTCATGTATGATGTTCCAGGTAGTAGTACTGGATGGTGCAAATGCCCTAAGATTGGAACTGGGCTCGATCCTTGGCCTGTCCCTGGATTGATTTACAGCAGGAAGATCATTATTAGTAAAAAAAAAAAAAAAAATGCTAGATAGTAGAAGAGAAGTAAAAGATGTGGTCGGTCACAGGGGACACATAACCAAGATCATGTCAAGCTCTGTAAACTATTATGAGAGATTGTATTCTGAGAAAGGTAGGAAATCACTGATGAGTTTAAGCAGAGGAATGATGGAATCTGGTTTGGGATTACTGTGTTGAAAACTCTTAAGTAGTATCAGGTATGCCAATGAAGCTCAGGACAAACTAGAATTTTATTGCAAAAATGCTGAGAAATAATGGCACCTAGTCAAAAGTTTTAGTAGTGAAGGTAGTGGGAAATGATTAGATTATAACACTTTTCAGTATACTGCCATAACTCTTTGCTGACATATTGAAAATGGGGTATAAGAAAAAGAGAAGTCAATAATGACTCCAAAGATTTTGGCCTGCAGGACTCACAACAGGAAATGTGGAAGTGGTGTTACAGAGATGGGCAAGCCAGTAGGACATGCAAACCTCGCAGAAAAACCATAATTTTGATTTTGGACATGTTAATGTTGAGATGCCTATTATACATCCAAGCAGTGAGGCAAACTGAATATACAAATTTACATAACCATATGACCCAGCAATCCCACTATTGGGCATATACCCTGAGAAAACCATAATTCAAAAAGAGTCATGTACCATAATGTTCATTGCAGCTCTATTTACAATAGCCAGGACATGGAAGCAATCTAAGTGTCCATCGACAGATGAATGGATAAAGATGATGTGGCACAGATATACAATGAAATATTACTCAGCCATAGAAAGAAACAAAATTGAGTTATTTGTAGTGAGGTGGTGGGACCTAGAATCTGTCATACAGAGTGAGTAAGTCAGAAAGAGAAAAACAAATACTGTATGCTAACACATATATATGGAATCTAAAAAAAAAAAAAAAATGGTTCTGAGAAACCTAGGGGCAGGACAGGAATAAAGACGCAGATGTAGAGAATGGACTTGAGGACAAGGGGAGGGGGAAGGGTAAGCTGGGACAAAGTGAGAGAGTGGCATGGACATATATATACTACCAAACGTAAAATAGATAGCTAGTGGGAAGAATCTGCATAGCACAGGGAGATCAGCTTGGTGCTTTGTGACCACCTAGAGGAGTGGGATAGGGAGGGTGGGAGGGAGATACAAGAGGGAAGAGATACGGGGATATATGTATATGTATAGCTAATTCACTTTGTTATAAAGCGGAAACTAACACACCATTGTAAAGCAATTATACTCCAATAAAGATGTTAAAAAAAATGACTAGTGTTGGATAGAACAAGCAGGACAAGGTGATTTCCTGGAAAGAACTGAAAAAATAAGAGAGTGAGACATTGTATCAAAGCTGCTCTTAGATGAAAAACTTAAGGACTAGAACTGACAATTGGGTTTAGCAAATAAAAATCACTGGGAACCTCACAAGATCATGGAAACCATCTGGTAGTGAGGCAAACATTGTTCTTCAGAGAAAAGAACTAATTGCTAGAGTGATGGACCTGAAATAATAGTGTATGGAGTAGTGGTAAACTACACTGAAATCAAACAAACTCAAATTTTTTTTTTTAACATCTTTATTGGAGTATAATTGCTTTACAGTGGTGTGTTAGTTTCTGCTTTACAACAAAATCAATCAGTTATACATATACATATGTTCCCATATCTCTTCCCGCTTGCGTCTCCCTCCCTCCCACCCTCCCTATCCCACCCCTCCTGGCGGTCACAAAGCACCGAGCTGATCTCCCTGTGCTATGCGACTGCTTCCCACTAGCTATCTACCTTACGTTTGGTAGTGTATATATGTCCATGCCTCTCTCTTGCTTTGTCACAGCTTACCCTTCCCCCTCCCCATATCCTCAAGTCCATTCTCTAATAGGTCTGTGTCTTTATTCCTGTTTTACCCCTAGGTTCTTCATGACATTTTTTTTTTCTTAAATTCCATATATATGTGTTAGCATACGGTATTTGTCTCTCTCTTTCTGACTTACTTCACTCTGTATGACAGACTCTAGGTCTATCCACCTCATTACAAATAGCTCAATTTCATTTCATTTTATGGCTGAGTAATATTCCATTGTATATATGTGCCACATCTTCTTTATCCATTCATCCGATGATGGACACTTAGGTTGTTTCCATCTCTGGGCTATTGTAAATAGAGCTGCAATGAACATTTTGGTACATGACTCTTTTTGAATTATGGTTTTCTCAGGGTATATGCCCAGTAGTGGGATTGCTGGGTCATATGGTAGGTCTATTTGTAGTTTTTTAAGGAACCTCCATACTGTTCTCCACAGTAGCTGTATCAATTTACATTCCCACCAACAGTGCAAGAGGGTTCCCTTTTCTCCACACCCTCTCCAGCATTTATTGTTTGTAGATTTTTTGATGATGGCCATTCTGACTGGTGTGAGATGATATCTCATTGTAGTTTTGATTTGCATTTCTCTAATGATTAGTGATGTTGAGCATTCTTTCATGTGTTTGTTGGCAGTCTGTATATCTTCTTTGGAGAAATGTCTACTTAGGTCTTCTGTCCATTTTTGGATTGGGTTGTTTGTTTTTTTGTTATTGAGCTGCATGAGCTACTTACAAACTTTGGAGATTAATCCTTTGTCAGTTGCTTCATTGGCAAATCTTTTCTCCCAAAACAAACTCAAATGTTAAGGCTTGAAATAATTTCTACTAATAGTGTATGTGATATAGTTGTCATGTTCATTCCCATCCCAAGTTTATGATTCTGGAACCATCTAGTAGCTCCAGTTCTGCTAGGTTCCACTTACTTGCACTGACAAATTTAGTACTGCTGAGAAAGAGTCCTTAAATAATCTATGCCAAAACTACATCTCACCCCTCTGGAAATTCTATATTTTATCCGAAAGTAGATTGCCAAGTCCACCTATGTGGAGAAATCTTTTGGGTTGCCAAGTTCTCTAGCAGAAAGGAGAAAGACAATTTTTATTCAATCTTACTCATGACTTGTTATGGCCTGAACTCCTGCTGCATTATCCAGACCCTTTACCCAGGGTTTGGTCCCACACAGTTTCCTGCCTCTTCTGCAGTGAATTTCCCTAAATAGGACTCTGTTCTTAATCACTCTATTCTTTAGCACTTCCAGAACTAACTCCTGCCCCTTTCCCTCTAGTGAATTCTAAAGCTGGCTAGGACTGGCCCCAGTTTTTGCTATTGTGGTTTGAATCACGAACATCTGATCTCTCCCTTTTGCGTGCCTCTACTGTTTTCTTCACAGAGCTCTACTTTCCATCTTCCCACTAAAGTGTACACATTATACATATATTGGGTGCCCTTTAAGGGAAGTGTGCTGCAAGACCATGAATATTCAATCAATCTTAAGCCCTAAGATCTTAAATACATTAGATGTAACACTTATATATGCATTTAGGGATAGAAATATTATTTTTCAAACAAGCTCCAGACATAAAATAATGGTATACAAACAATTAATAGAGCAGGGAGAAAATGCTGTAATGCCTGGATTAATAATAAATTGAGTATACATTTTACTATATATTGCATAAATTGATAATTTAATAACTAAAATGGAAAATCTTTGAATAACAAACTATTTTTACATTTCTGTATTGACTTAGCTATTATTCAGTGCTTTAAATACAAACTGTTTATTTTTTAATTAGTAGAGCTTGGTTCTAGACTTCTGAATTGGTGTTAATATGAGGAAAGTTGGACTTTAGGTTGTTCTGTGTGTTGTCAAGGTGATTTGATGAAGAATGTTCAGAATGTAAAGAGTATCTGTAATCCAGGCAATCTGACCAGCTAACAAATTAATCTAAAGGGTTAGGAAGAGATGAAATACCCCAAATTTTGAAATCAAGAATATTACACAGAGTCTAAGTTCAAAAACACACGACTGTATGACATTCTCTATCTCAGGAGTGACATAACCAACATATTATTTAAAAGAATTAAAGAGAGATAGAGTGTTTTAAGAGCCATCCTTGGCACTTCCTATTTCCTTATGCTCAATATAGTAAGTCCTATAGATATAACCTCGTAAATAGCCCTTAATTCATCCTTTAAAAAAATCTATTGCTACCATCTTCCTTTGAGCTACCAGCATCTCTTGCCTGGACTGCCATCATAGCCTAATAACATTCATATGCTAATAAATGCATAAGATATTTTCTCCAAATAGCAACCATTGAGGAATCTGACTATTTTCTTTCTCTGATTTCCATTGTTTTCTTAATATGGTCCAAAAATATCCTTCACAATATGTTCTTATGAGCTTGATCTCAATCTCACTTTTCACCATTTGTTCAGGAAACAAACCTTTCATTTTTTGACAAGGATGGCAGAGAATGCTAGTGACTACTATGTATTAGTTTCCACTTCCCCCAAAGAACAGAACTCTACTTTGTAACCCTACCCTGTCACATTTCTCAGCCATGAATTTTATATTTACCAGCCTTTCTTGTGGCAATAAAATCTGACCAATGAAATCTGATATGAAATATTGTGGAACATCTAGAGAAGTCTACTTAAATCAAGAGAATATGTCTTCTTTTCCTTTTTTTTTTCCTATTACTCACTGGATGTAATTGTGATAGCTTGGTTATACCTACCATTTTGGACCATGTGGATGACAGCCTCAACCTGAGGATATTAGAGGCCACAGAAAATCTTAGCACTACCAAACGAGCCCTGGACTAGCTACTTTCTGAGTTATTTTATTTGCATGAGAAATCTCATTTAAATTACTGTGGGAATCTCCATTGCTCATAGTTAAAACAAATTGTCACTGATACACAATTTTTCAGATCTTGGCTCAAGTGTCACCTCCTAATCCCCCAATTAAGGTCAAATTTCTAGTAGTCAATTTCTTTTCTTCAGAACTCTTACTTTTTTGTAACTATAGATTCAATGGTGTGAGTATTTAATTAATATTTTCCTTCTCCACACGATGACTTCACAAAATTTACCTACCTTAATTCTCACAATTAATTTGTTAGTTGGGAAAATATTACAATTTTTAAAGATACAGAAACTGAGGCTGAGATGTTAATATCTCAAATGAAGGTTTTCTGACTCAAGTTCAGTGCTTTTTTCATTATTCCTCATATGTCTGAACACAAAATATCAAACACAATTTTTTTATCAGAAGGTGAAATGAATATTTCTGGCTGATGAGGGAAAGACTCATTCAGTTAAACATTGAACAAAAACGGAAGTCTTATATTTACAACTCTTTACGTTTAAATGTATCCCTACCCACAATGGTATTTTTATAAATTTATAAATGCAGATGGCCCTTGAACAACGTGCAGTGGAAAATTTGCATATGACTTACAGTCTGCCCTCCATATATGTGGCTTCTCCCTATCTGCAGTTCTGCATCCACAGGTTCAACCTCAGATAATGTAGAACTGTAGTATTTACTATTGAAAAAAATCTGCATATAAGTGGACCTGCACAGTTCAAACCCGCCTTGCTCAAGAGTCAACTGTAACTTGCATTAGATTTATCAAACATTTTCATGCACCCTCCTTCAGTCTTCCTAGCACTTACTCAGATATTAGTATAATTATCCTATTCTTGTACATAAGAAAACTGAATCTTAGTGATTTTCAATGATTACTTAGCCACCGTAGCAGAACTGGAAATTTTCTCCCAAGTTTCAGACATGCTGCTTCCCACCATACCTGCCTCCTGAATATGAAGGATGCACAGATCTGCATCAAAACACCTTTCTGTATTTGCTGCCATGAACTTATATAATGGATATGGTTCTGGCTTTAAAATGAATTTGCTCGATTTGACGAATTTCATTAGGAGTCGGCCACAGGAACACTAATCTAGTCTCTGAAGTAACTGTGGAGTAAATTTCCATTGATTCTGCATGAAATTCTCATACTATTCCTTCTCTGGGATTAAAATCCTGAAAGTATTCTAGAAATGCTAATGTAATTGGAAACAGGCAATATATCTTCATTATCTATCATTAATACTATAATGGTAATGACAATAATAATAATGATAAAACTAACTTGGAGGGCTTCCCTGGTGGCACAGTGGTTGAGAGTCTGCCTGCTAATGCAGGGGACACGGTTCGAGCCCTGGTCTGGGAGGATCCTGCGTGCCGTGGAGCAACTAGGCCCGTGAGCCACAACTACTGAGCCTGTGTGTCTGGAGCCTGTGCCCTGCAAAAACAGAGGTTGCCACAGTGAGAGGCCCGTGCACTGCGATGAAGAGTGGCCCCCGCTCGCCACAACTAGAGAAAACCCTCGCATAGAAACGAAGACGCAACACAGCAAAAGCAAATAAATTAATTAATAAACTCCTACCCCCAACATATTCTTTAAAAAAACAAAACAAAACAAAACAAAACTAACTTGTAAACAACAGGCAAAAAGAAATCCCTTGTAACCACATGAATAGCTTTTTTTTAAAAAAAAAGTGTGTTCCTGGAAACCATCTCCAAAGGTCCTGATTTTTAATAGGTTTGAGTAGAGTCTGGATAACTTCTTGTTAAGCATCTCAGGTGACTTGTACGTCCTATTTCTAGTCCAATAGAATGAGAATTCATTCCCTAATAAATCAAAAGGAATAGGGACACAGAGCAGGTTAGTTTTTATGGGGAAAGGTGGTTAAGACAAAACTGCAATATGGGCCACATGACAATGGGTAATTGGCTGACTAACCAGTGAAGGAGGAGGAGCTAACTTATCAGAAGAGAGACTGCTAAAGACTGAAAGGATTTAAGAAAGGAATATAGGCAAACTCCAAAGCTAAATTAGATAACTAAAATATTTTTAGTAGAGAAAAACTTAGCTTTGTGCACATAAAAATTTTGACACCACTCTCTATGTAAATGTTACATATGATCTAGTATATTATGTTGCTTATTTATTAGTATTATATTAACTATTGGTGGTGTATTGTATCTATAAGTTTTTAAATAAAGTTAAGGATGCAAATATGAAGTGCAAAATTCATGAAATGCAAGCTAAAATTCCTCTAATGAAGCTAAATTAAGTTGGATACATGCAATACATTGGATTCCAAGTTACATGGAAAAAAACTAATGTATACCGTGTATGTGATGCAGTCATGTTAATGATGATAATAAAAACCATAACTTCTGTAGGTCTTGACTTTTCTATTTTTAAAGTTGCAGCCTTAATATTGCATTAGCATATTTTTTCCATTTAATTTAGAAATGCGTTTCTAAAGGTTGTAAATTGACAAGACACTTTTTCTTTTGCTGGTGGTAACACCATGATTTCATGATTGCTGACTATTTAGCACTAAGAAAACAGGATTTTAAGAGGTTCAAGCTTATACATGTGCCTGCAAAATGCTAATGCAGCAGCTGCTGGAAGCCTGCAGCCTCCTTTGAATTAAGGAATAAAATAAAATTGAATGTGCATCTCCTCAGCCTTACTTAATGGCTTAGTAAATCACTTGTAACAGAAAACAAAAATATTCCTTTTCTATTTTGCAACCTAGAATTATACACTTCTTTTAAACACTGTTTTTCCCTATCTTCCCTTTCTCAAGAAAGATGTTCATTATATTCTTTTTAGTATATGCTTTACATGGTAATGATCTAGAGTGTGCCTGTTCAGTTGGGAATCTGTTAATTCCAAAACATTATAATAAAACTCAGAACTAGAAGCCATCTAACAGATCATCTAATACAACTTACCCAATTAGATATCAAGAAGCCAAGCCCCTGAGAGGTAAAGTGATTTGTCCAAGGTCACACACCTTGTCGATTACAAAACCAGTAGACAAACCTGCCATACTATGACAGCCTGCTTCTGGGATTGACTACAACTCCCAAGTTCAGAAACAACCAGACCAGTGTTCATGCTACAAGAAACACATTACAAATGGAAAAATTTGAAAAAGAATTACTGCAGTCATGCTTAACTACTTCTTGATTTATTGTTGCCTGTTAGTTAGCATATTTAGTTTTTCTCCATATTACATTGTTTATGTTTAGGTTTGGGTTTACTTTCTTTTCCTTAGTCAGAATTTCTTCTACGTGTCATCCACCCATCTGTAGGTTTTAGACATTGAACAGATATTGATCATCTCTCACGTCCCTTTCTTGATTTTTCCTTTTTAACAGTGCTGCAACACTCTCCATTTTTCCCGAAGTGATCTTCTCTAATTATTGACCTTATAATTGCTCCCAATACGGGAGTTTTATTTTCACAGAAGTTTTAACACAGATCTTCAGCTTTAAAGTTTTTTATCAGGTTTCTTGGTGCTTCCAAATCTTGTTTTATTCAGGCTTTCCAAAATTGTCTTCAGTAAGTAACCCATTACTGAGCTCCTACTGTACACCATGCTAAGTGTTAGGACATGGAGATACCAAGAATAAAACATGCTCCCTACTCTCCATAAGCTCACGGTAGTTGATCAGCTTGCTTTGTTGGTCAATTATTCAAATCTACTTTTGGAACGTTTTCCCAAAATACAACACAAAACAAGAATATGCTCACCCCTACCATAATAATAATTCCATTCTTTGGTCCATCAGCCCTTATATTTCTTGTTTCTTTATTAATCTTTTATACCTTAGGAAAGAAATGTATCTTTACAGTGTTAAAGAACAAAACTCCAGAACCAACCTGCCTTTATGTAAGTCACCTAAATCTGCCTTTTTTTAATATATTCTCTGTGTGACCTTAGGAAATACACTTAAGCTCTCTGAGCCTTATCTCCTTCATGTGCAAAATAGGAATGACATTAGAACTACTTCAGATGATTGTTGAGATAATTAATTAATATTCTAAAACACTTAGGACAATGTTTGGCATACAGTAAGTGCTATATAAATATTAGTAGTTATTACTTGGAAAATCAGAAATATATTTTTTTCCTTATTACAAATACAAAAACTCTCCCTTACTATTAATTTCATTACATGTTATGCAATTTATCTTTCCTGACAAATTATCCAATTACTTAATCTAAATATTTACATGATGTTTATTCACTTATTTGTACACCTGAACAAATTATATTCTTGCCTTTGCACATTATATTATCCCAGTTTTGTATATTATATTATCATCCAGGTGAGGATTCTGTATAAAATAATCCAAACATATGGAGACATTATGTTGCACTATTAAAATGATGAAAATTCAATCTCCATATAATAGTTTGAATTTACTCAACTGTACACAAAACCTCCCTCTCTTTCTCTTTCTCTCTTCCTCTTTCTTCTTCTTCTTTTTCTTCTCTTTTTCTCTGTCTCCTTCTCCTTCTTTCTCCTCACTCACTACTGTCTTGTCTTGGGCCATCACTGTCATCAGGGCAATGCCCGAGTAGTACCCAAACTCTTCTTTCTCTTCCCTCAGTAGATCAAATACTTATAAAGATCTTTATTTTCCTTATTAATGACACATAGATTGTACCAACATACTCTTTGTTCTTGTTCCTCTTTAGTTTATTCCCTATATTTCAAAATGAGTTATCTCAAAAAAATTATGTATTGTGTGTGTAAAAAATATATATATATAATAAATACACATATACTATATTTTATTTTACATCTACTTATAAGAGAAGCTACTGATTTATATTTCTCTCTGTCTCTCCAAGCCACAAATATTAAATGGTGCAGAAATTCCAGAAGCCCTAGTTCTTTTACAAGTACCAGCATAAGCATATTCAGAGATCACTCTTGAGGCTAGCTGTAAGTATTTTCATATATAATTTTTTCCAAAACAGAAAAAGTTTTCTAAAGCAAGGAAAAATACAAATATTCTGTGTTTTGATATTAACAGTCATGTTTTGTTTATGTTGCTTGTGGAACCTGAGATACTACTCTATCCCTTGATCATCAGCTTCTAAAGAACAAAACTCTGAGGTATAAATTTATGGTTCAAAATGCTCTTTAATATTTGATCTTTATATCAGTTGTGAGGAGGCATGAAAACTAACATCATGCTGTAGGTAAGGTATGAGGCTCATGGAGCTTCAGCTAACTCCACAATGGTCCAAAGCTTTTAAGTGCAAATGCTCAAATTGAAGCTAGGTCTGCTTATAAAGACTTCAGTTCTGTGTTTAGAAGAATGTAGTGCCATTATAATTCCACATAGTGTACAGAACTCTTTTAGGTATCTTACTAAAGCTTTCTTTTTTTGTTCATCTTCCACTAATTTCTTGCTTTTTCTTAAGTAATAATAATTGAAGTATTTTAATATATTTTACTCAAGTTTGCCTTTATGTTTGTTGGATCACTTATACCATTCTTTGTTGTCTATGATATTTCACTGAAGCTATACATAATTTCTGTTTCATTTTCTTATCAAAAGTGGTTATGATTTAGTCAGACTATCTAGCCATGACTTATAGATTTAGTTGGATCAGACCTATTTTTAAATTATAATTATAATTTATATTATAATTATATCAAAATAGATTATGATGGATTATAATCCACCATAAGAGAGATGGAGAGAGAGACTGATTTGACATAAAGTTGAGGAAAATTAGTCAAGATTATAGTGAAGCTATTGGATTTAGATGTTTAAGGTGTTTGTTTACCTTGTGCTAATTATAAAGTGAATAAACCCATAAGTTCTTTCACACCCTGGTGTCACTCGCAAAACCCCATCCATGACTGAGTTTATTAGAGAATGAATCAGTATAAAGAGAGCAATAGAAATTCTTATTTTGGTTTTGCCTCATATGAGTTTTTATGTTTCCGATTACAGAAGTAATTAACTTTCAAGTATCATAGCAACTAAAGTTTAATTTTAATAAAATGGTAAATTCTGTAGCTGTATTTATAGTTAAAAGAGAAGCAGACACAGGCTAGATCACTGTAAGTGTTGGCCAAATGAGCCACTGGTAACAAAGAGCAAACATTTGTGTAACTCCTACTTTTTTACACAACACCCTAGGAATAATCAACTTATCTACATAATTTACCTAATGCAAAATTTATCTGTTAATCTGTCTGTTGATTTGCCTCTTGCCTTTTAATACTAACTTGTGAGCCAGTCTGTAGAAATTTTATCAAATCTAATAAAATACTTTTAGAAGTAACTGAACCACAGAAAATATAAATCAGTAGAAATCTAAGATTCAGACCAAAAAAATAAAATATTTCTCAACCTTTAATTTTCCTTCCAATATTTAAGATTTCTCCTTAAATTTGGCTGTGAACCTTCTAAAAACCAAAACAAACAGATCCACATACCTATCCCATGCTTCTCAGTTAATACAAAAGAAAAGCATACTGCTGCTTCAGAGGCAGAAAAACTTTCAAGCAATTAATTCTAAAGGAAAGTTTTCACTTGAGTTTTACAAAACTGTAGTGGATAGTGTTTTCAATAACATCTATGAAACATTTATAGATGGGTTTTTAAGGTGTTTCTTACAGAATTTTTCAATAAAAACTTACGGAATTAAACGAAGATGTAATTCAATGAAAGATATAGATATTCTTCAAACAGACCTAAGGACTTCCGAATCACCCTGACCACAATATACTGGGCAAAAATCCAAAAGAAAACACTAAATTGTGACCACTGTAAACTGGACAGGCATATAAAAACTTTATTATGTTAATTTTGTAAGTTTAGGCCACTTTTTACTGTGCCATGACAGTGTAAATTGATAATTTTTCAAAATCAGTGTGTTATATAAAATCAAAGGAAATCTAGAAATGCCTCTTATGTACTACTATGTCATTCAGGTCAACTACAACTCCCTCTAGTGTACATTGGTCATGGTTTTGGCTCAGTACCTGAATCCCTTTACTAGTTCTGGAGTCTTTAGATAAAAACTCCCATTTTTACATTATGTTTATATAGGAAACCACAAAATTATGGTTCAGGCATCATTATTTTGTATTGATTCAAGGAATAAAGATTTAAAATATCAAAGTGAATGGATTGATTCTCCATAGATTAAACATTCAATATATATTACTCATATCACAAAAAAATTAAGGATGGGCTATGCTGAATATAGATGGTGACTCCTCAACCACCATCTCACCCTAGATGATGGACCTAAATAAGCCAGTCTTAGAAATCCTGTCTGTTTCCAGTGACACCTTCAGAGAGAGATAAACTCAAATCTGGCCAACATGATGTGAAGGTTGGTTTAGGAAGCTCCCAGGGAAAACTGCCTCACTGTGAAAGAGGTATCATTTCTAGATGTTCTAGATGTGATCTCTTGTATGGACCTGAGAAAGAAGCCAGCACCAAGGATGGAAAATACTGATTCAAAGTCCCTAGGTTCTGTAATGTCACTGGGCCATCAAATCATGAAACTGTGAAGTCTCTCCTCTCTCCAGACTTCCTGTTATGTGAGAGAATTTATTTCTACTTTGAGCTTGATTTTGCTGTGATACTCAAAAATATCCTAATTCAGGCCAGAATGAATGTTTGTTTTAAAACAGTGTCCTTCCTTTCCTCTCCCCTCTGGGAAACACAATAGTATATCTGTAGACATCTAAAGTAAAACCAACTAATTAATAATCAAGTGTAACCATGAAAATTAGTATGCTACCAAAACACATGAAAGGCTGAATTTGGTCTCCTTGAATAGTAAGATTACTTGCTTCTACCTAATAATTATAATCTACTAATTTGTCTTTGAAATATTGCTTATTTAGAGAATTTAATGAATGAGTCCTTTATTGTTTTCAGAATAATAGTCTCTATCAACAAAAAAGCTTAACTTTCAACTGTGCTTTATGAATCCTTATTAATGGTTTAACAAGATGTGAAACAATCACAACAACTATCAGATTTACAACCCCATTAACTACTGATTGGTAGATAAATGCTAATTGGTATGCTGCAATAAATTTCATTCTGGTACCAAACACATATTCATTAAACTACTAATATAAACAAAATATTTTTAAGCATTTTTATGTTGGAGAGTTATGTGTTACTCTCCAAATTATACAAAAAGAAAAATACTTTAAAAAATTAATTAGGCAAGGTAATGTTGTCTATAAGCCTTTTTCAGAAGAGAAACTTTAATCTCTCTCTAGATATATACACAAATACACATATGTGAACATGCATGCACACACACATATGCAAACACACTTATGTAGAAAGAGACAGCTCTTTCTCATTTTGTGTAAATTTATATATTTATAAATATACATATACAACATGTATGTCAGGCACATATTACATGCATTTTTCATTTATACACACAAATCTACACACAAATACAATGTCAGTCACATCCAACTTATGCTGCTTAATCAAGAAATCAATGTTTGAAATAAATGATTATTTATTTTGTATTTATTATTTTATATTTTAATCTATTGAATTATCAGGAAATTATTTACTTGCAGTTTATAGACATTTTGTATATTTCAATAATTACACTAGAGTTTTTATTTCTCAAATTAATTTTCCAATTTGTATACTACAAGTAAATTTGTTACTCTGCAGAGCAGAATTATACTGCATAGCTATATTATAAATGGAGAAGCTCTAATAACAAAGCTCTAAACTGAATGTTCACAAATACAAGTTTATTCTTTAGTGTTTGTACTCATTTGACTCAGATATTAATAAATTTTAAAAGTTTTTCACCTTAAAAGTTCACAAATACTTCTGAACTGATTGCTTTTCAGTTGCAATTCTTTTTCTAAATAAAATTTTATATTCATATTAACCTGAGAAGTAAATTTAATTTTTAAAGTCAGGTTAATATATTATATAAGAATACAATAAATTTAAAAGAAGCTAAGACCCAATTTATAGCTAGCTCCACATATTTGCAGTCTTTTCACCACCAGTCAAGCGATGTACTAACAATGAATTACTTGCTTACACAAAAAGAAGTAGTACACTCAAGAAAATCTCTGTAGGGAGCCAGAAGCAGGTGGAGGTTAAATGTTGTACTCAAATCAAGAAACAAATAAAACATACCAGTTTTTAATGTATATCACATCTAGGAATTTCTATGTAGACTATTACAATCTGAAACTTCAATTATTCCCTAATATGACAATCTTCATAACATTACTAAGAAAATAAGTTTCAGTTTATTAACCAAATGAGAAATATATAAAGAAATTCCATATAAAGAAGTAAATTATGGAATACATCCATAAACCTATATTGATTAAAAAAATCTGTTAAAATGAAGATTCTAAGGATACTGATAATTCATGTTATTGAATTTAATTGATAATAGATAATTTGAAAATTATTAAAGATTAATTGATTAATGGGAGAAAACTGCCACAAACGTTCGCTCAAAGAATGTTATTCCAGTGAAGGACAAAGCCTATCTCTTTATGAAGACTCAATTCAATCAAAACCAGCAGGTTTGTTAAGTATGACCCCAGAAATCTTTTTGTTCTATTTTGTTATAAATAGATCAAATGACTTGCATTCCAGAAAGCAAACTAAATTGCTTTTTGTTTTTGAAAAGTCATATTGCATGAAAATTAAAACAATGGAAGCTAATCAAACATCAGGAAAAATTTCAATAAGAATATTTCTGTTCATTTTTTATGAATTTGTATCTTTGCAAATTACCTAAGAGCAACTGTGATATACAGTGTTGAATAATATGTGAGGTCAATAAAATGATGTGTCAAAAACAAAAAATCCTATTTTCACTTTTCTATTTATATAATTTCTTCAAAAAAGTCAACTTTTTGTGTGAAGATAGAAGCTAAAAGCAGACTGTCACATATCAAATTAGGAATACTGAAAAGGACTCTTTTTCAGTATTCTGACCCACTTCACTGTTTCTAACAACAGAGGGTAAAACTTAGCTATTTAAATTGACAAATGATCACCCTGGATGATTCTTGTAGAATTATGATTAAATGAATGACCTGTCTCCATTGATGAGATTCATTGATCATTTGTTTCTAAAGTCTCAAGGTAAAAGAGAAATGCAAACCATTTATTTTATGAGTCAGGTTGGATACTATTCATAAACGTCTTCAATTAAATGAAAAAAACTAGTGTTACCAAAGTCAAGTAATATTGGTCTCTGAGCTGTGCAACTTCAGACATGTGGCTTGATGTTTTTAGCCTCTCTTTCTTTGTATGTAACATAGTATTTGTGAATATTAAATAATGCTTTATAGAAAATAAGTAGTGCACAGTAAAATAAACGTTTGCTTTCTGTATTGGTCAGTAATTTTAGCAAATAGGAGATATTTTTTAACACAAGACGTGAAGTCTACAGAAGATGGTTTCAGGTTTTGATTCACCAAGAATGACCTGGAATTTTCCCATCAGTGGCATGCTGACATTTCATGCTTAGATTTATTGCCCCATAGTCCCAAGATGACTGCTGTAGCTTCAAGCACCAGGAGTGCATTTAAAAGCAGAAGTAAGAAGGTGAAAAAACAAAGTTAATTTTCTACAAAGGCTCTTCTTTTCTCAATGAAAGAAAACAGTTCTAGGAATGCTTGAGAAGACTCTCTCTCCCTGATATTAATTGGCTAGAACTGTGTAATGACAGGCATTCCTAGCTGCACACAAAAGAGGGAAAACATATCATTCAAAACAAACAGGATAGCTATTGGTTTAGACCATTCATGGCACACCCCCAGGGCAGGATACATTTATTTTCTAGAAATAAAATGAAGTTCTGTTCATCAAAGAAGGGAGTTTAGGTTTGGGGAAGCAATAGTAATATGAGCAAAACAAACACAAAAAAAGGGATTAATTCTGAATAGAGGCTAGGCAAAGGCATGATAGTGTCATTTGACATGGACTACTTGTTGGAGAGTGACAGCGGAAACATCAGCTTCAACAGTGGCAAAAGTGTCATTAAAACTGAGTAACAATATAATATTAGCTAGTCTCTTCTTCCAAACATCTCCAAATTTCAATCCACTCTTTGCTACCTCAGAGGTGTTAACTTTCTAAATTAGGTCATTTCACTCGGTGTCTGTATAATTTCAAAATTATCTGGCTTCAAATAATGGAAACCTGAGAACAATGGATTAAGCAAATTACAGTTTTATTTTTCTCATGTAAGTAAGAATTTTGGAATGTATCAGTCCGGGGATATTATGACAGTTCCAGGATGTCACCAGGAAGCTGGTCTAATTTTTAATGTTCTGCTTAAAATAATAGAAGGTGGGCTATGATGGGTCCCACACTGTATACGTGTGTTTGAGTTACACGGGAGCTCTCCATATCAAAACAAACAAACAAACAAACAAAAATAACACAGCAGACTATAAGCTATTACATTCTGAAGCTAAAGAGATAAATTGAAATTGGAAGCAAAAAAAAAAAAAAAAAAGCAAAAAACAAGAGTCATCAATATATAAGTAGTCATTGCAGCTGTAAAGGAAATGGCATGGCCCACAGAAAGTACCACTCCATAACAGGAGTCTTAGATTCAAATTCCCCCTGGGCTTTGTCACTTTCCAAAATACATGTGTAGAAAATAAGGCAGATCATACAACTCTGAAAATGTAAAGTTTAGGTGATGTCCAAAGAAGATGATCTAGCAAAGAAGACTTAGCAGAATCTATGAGCCAAGTAGGAAGAAAACCATGAGAATGTTTTAAAATGTCATAAAAGCCACAGAAAGAGAGCTTTTCTTAAAAGAGGGAATGACAGTGTGTCACATGCTTCAGATAAGTCAAGGAAGGAAAGGACTGATGTGTATCCATTGACATTTAATTACAATAACAAGGACAACTTTACTGGAGTAGTGAAGGCAGATGCCAAACTGCATTGTTAATGATTTAGTGGAAAATGAGGAAACTAATAGGGACTACAGTAGAGTCCACTAATCTGCATATCAATTAGAGTAAAATGCTGAACTGTAGAGGTTAAAGTGATGGTGAGTTTAAAGCGGCAAAAATGAACAACAATAATATATCATGCTGGGAAAAGAATATGTGTACTTTTCATAGTGTATGCACACCTGGCACCGAAGTGGCATTATAGTTTACCTTGATATTTAGTAGCTACTTGCCACCCTAAATAGAGTCAGGCCTTTTTACCCAAACTTCACTCTATTCTTTTTTAAATTTTAAAATTTTTAATAAAAAATTATATATTTAAGCTGGACAGCAGGATGATTTGATATAAATATACATAATGAAATGATTACTATAGTCAAGTTAATTAACATGTCTCCTCACATAGTTACCACTCTGTTTCTGTGATGAGTGCATCTGACCTCTACTCTCAGCTTATTTCCAGACAATATTATTAAGTATGGTCATCATTCCTGTACATTAGCTCTCTAGGTTTATTCGCCCTACATAAGTGCAGATGTGTACCCTTTGACCATCAGATCCCCATAACCCTCCCTCCACATACACTTTGGTAGCCACTATTCTATGCTCTGTTTCTAGGAGTAGGACCTTTCTTTTTCTTTTAGATTCCACATATAAGTGAGATCATACAGAATTTGTCTTTCTCTGTCTGGCTTATTTCAATTAGCATAATGTCCTCCAGGCTCACGCAAGTTGTCCCAAAGGGCAAAATTTCATTCTTTCTCATGGCTGAATGCAACTTTACTGTATAAACACACACACACACACACACACACACACACACACACACACACACATATATATATATGTATCATATCACATATTCTTTATCCACTCATCTGTTGACAGATGCTTAGGTTGTTTTCCTGTCTTGGCTATTGTGAATAAAGCTGAAATGAACATGAGAGTGCAAATATCTCTTCAAGATACTGATTTAGTTTCCCTTGGATACATACCCAAAAGTGGGATTGCTGGATCATAATTTAGTTCTGTTTTTAATTTATGAGGAAACGCCACACTATTTTCCATAACGTTCATACCAATTTACATTACCACCAACAACATAGAAGGGTTCCAATTTTTCCACATCTTTTCCAACACTTGTTATCTTTTCTTTTTTTGATGATAGCCATTCTAATTTTATGAGGTGATATCTCATTGTGGTTTTGATTTGCACTTCTCTGATGATTAATAATGTTGAGCACCTATTCACGTATGTTAGCCATTTCAAAAGAAGCCACGTATGTCTTCTTTTGAAAAAGTTCTGTATAGTTATTTGTCCATTTTTAATTGGAATATTTGTTTGGGTTTTTGTTGTTGTTTGTTTTTGCTATTGAATTGCTGGAGTTCCTTATGTATTTTGGACATTAACCCCTTATCAGATGTATAATTTACAAATATTTTCTCCCATTCCATAGATTGTCTCTTCATTCTGTTGATTATTTCTTTTGCCATGCAGAAGCTTTTTAGTTTGATGCAATCGTATTTCTCTAGTTCTGCTTTTGTTGACTATGTTTCGGGGATCATATGCCAAAATATGATTGCCCTGACCAATATCAAGGAATTTTCTCTGTATGTTTTCTTCTTCTTCTTTTATTTTTAATTAACTAATTTATTTATTTATTTTTGGCTGTGTTGGGTCTTCATTGTTGCGCACAGGCTTTCTCTAGTTGCAGCGAGCAGGGGCTACTCTTCGTTGTGGTGTGTAGGTTTCTCATTGCGGTGGCTTGTCTTTGTTGTGGAGCACGGCTCTAGGTGCATGGGCTTCAGTAGTTGTGGCTCGCAGGCTCTAGAGTGCAGCCTCAGTAGTTGTGGCGCACGGGCTTAGTTGCTCCACGGCATGTGGGGTTTTCTGGGACCAGGGCTCAAACTCGTGTCCCCTGCAACTGGTAGGTGGATTCTTAACCACTGTGTCACCAGGGAAGTCCCTGTATGTTTTCTTCTAATAGAAGAAATGGATAAGTTCCCAGAAACATATGACCTACCAAGACTAAGTCATGAAGAAACAGAAAATCTGAACAAACCAATAGCGACTAAGGAAACTGTAGCAGTTACCAAAAACCTCTCAGCAAATAAAAGCCCAGAACCTTATGGCTTCACAGATGACTTCCCCTCAAACAGGCTTAACTGCATATTTTCCCAGCAGCTGCCTGAGGGACCAGTTTCTAATCAGTCTGTATCCAGATTGCAGACTGACTGCAATACTCCCCTTTGAGACACTGATGGGTCTTGTCACACCATCATCTACTGGGAGTTGATAAAAACAAAGAAGGTACCTTGGAAGGTGACAAAGATTGGCCAGAGCACTAAGAGCTTGGGTTGGACTGAACAATAAAGTTCATGGAAAAGAATAAAACTTGACCCTTATCTTAGACAATGCACAAAAATCAACTCAAAATGGATTAAAGACTTGAATGTAAGATCTGAAATTTTAACAGTAGAAGAAAACATAGAGAGTTTGCCCCTTCATGTTGATCTTGGCAATGAGTTTTTGGATACATATGTCAATCATCATGTACATTTTAAATAATTTATCCTTTTATTTCTCAATTATACTTCAACAAGCTGGAAAAAAAAGAGAAGCATTCTGAATTATTTTCCATTTTCTAACTTCTATAGGAAGGGAATAAATTCTGAAGTTAAATCCTGTTTTTGAACATGTAAATGAAATTATATGGATTACAGCCTCATCTTTACTTTCCATTTTGTAGGTTAATTTATTTTATGCTGCTTTCACTATTTCATTGCTCTTGGAATCATTTGAGATTGTAATCTAAATGCTAAAAAAATCTGTTTAAGAGGTTTGATTTGTCATAGAAGATTATTGGAAGTGGTAAGTGGTTTATTTTAGATGCAGGTAGTAAAATTTTTATTTAATCACTTGCTAGTGATAATAGTTTGCAGTAAGAATTTCCAAATTTAAATTGATAACATAGTATATACTATATTTGTTGCAATAGAGCAAATTTAACCTTAAAAGGCATTCTGAAGCTGAGTTTACTAGGACTTCCTTTCTGAATGAAGATAATATTTAGATTGCTACTCAGCTAAGAATGCTTCCATACGTTATATCTAATTCTCTATTCTAAAAGGTTTAAATGCCTCTAAGAAGTGACAGTTTTTAATGCAAAGATTTTTAGCCTTTCACTCATGTTACGGAATACTCAAGAAAAATGGTTTTATGTACTTGAACATCTTCAATATCTCTAAAAACATGTCTTTCTTCTTGTTGAAAATAAATGGGATTAATAAACTGTGACAATAGTTCCTAAAACAAGGTATAGTAAAGCTCTCTGTATAGTCCTTCCTAGAAAATAAATTAGATTTATAGCAAGAAGAAAAAAGGATATAGAGAAATACAAAATTCCTGTCAGAAAGTCACCCTATATTTAAAGGTTATACTTGCCTGCATTTTTGTCTTGTTTTGTTTTGCTTAATGTGTTTATAAATAAGTAAAGGAATCTGATCCCTCGAGCCTCAAATGAGATATAGAATCTATGATTCAATGTTAACATTAAGACTACTTTAAATAGACATACAGCTTTGACTGTATACCACCTCTGGCATTCAATGTTTGCTCCAGAGCAAGTAATAAAATGGATCAGGACACAGTTTACTTTGGAAAAACTTACAAATTGCCCTAGAGATCTTGCAGTGAGTTGTGGGCAAACCTATTTGCCAGGCTCTCCATCTAAATGACTCTATCATCCTGGGGAGCTGAGACTACTTTAGACAACCTAATAATTCCACCAATGGCAGAGATCAGAATCTGTGTAAGTAGCAGAAGATTTCTTAATGTTATTTTGTATAGGAAATGAAATACTTTGAAACTTCCAACTTGCTGCTATAGTAATTGAGGGGGGAAAGTAAAACAAGATAAAAATAGGGTCTATTTGAAGCTGAGTCCAAGCTCTTAACTGAAAATATAATAATGTTTCATTGTGTAGTTGTGCTGGTTAGTAAAGTTGTTTTTAACTGAAACATTTTATTTTTAATTAATTGTATATATATCACAGAGAACACATACACAGCCCTGATAAACTATGTACAATGTGTCTTTATGATAACTGATTAATAAAGCCAAAGCTCCATCCCTCAAAATCTTGAGAAAATTGCCAACCAAATTTTGTACATCTGCATCTCTGACTAAACTTTTGTGATAAAGAGACATGTGCAGTAAACTACTCTGACTCTTGCAGACTGCACTTTACTAAACGTTGTATAATCTTTAGATTAAAGATTTATACTATGGAATTCTATCAGAGACTATAGGACATAAATATCAATGGAGTGATTATATTTTATTTCACTATGAAATGAAGATTATTTCTAAACAACGGTATGTAAAAATCATCCAAGTATTTGAGATTTATTGAAATCACTTTCCAAACATGGGTGGGGATCCAGATGTCCTCCAATTCTAAACCTCTGCTGCCATCGTCTTTCTCTCTAGGCATACTGTTAATCACACTGTCCACAAGATTGGTAACAGAATATTTAATTGGCAATAGGATTGGTAAAGGTGAAATTAATGGACTTAAAATATAAAACATTCATTTAAAGACTTTTAACAAGTTTAAGCGATTTAAAATATTTCTACTGATACACAGTGATAATTTCTTTATTCATTCAACCCAAAATTTTGCCTATAATATTTATAAGAAATATCTAAGTTGTGCTATTTACTTTCCAACATTGTTAGGAAATTAGATTAAATATCAGTGGTTTAAAATTTCAAGAATTATTTTGGAGGCAATGCTATTCAAATTTATTTTTTTAATTTCATTTACTTTCACATAATTGTTTTAGGAAAATATAATTTCATAAGGGTTAATTAGATAGCTGTGACTGAGGTTATTGTTTTATAAACTATTTTGCAAATTTATTCTTTTAAAAAAAGAATAAATTCCCCTCAAACCCACTGGGCATGTGAAATGGTCATCTAAATTTCTTAAACCAACATTCAATGTAAATTAATAGTGCTAGCTTTAAGCCAGCAATACCAAGAAAGGGGAAAAGCAACCAGTATACAACCAAGTACTCATTTAGAATATGAAAAGTGGCTCAACTTCATTAGTAATCATCAAAATATGAAATAAAATCACAATGAGACACCAATACACATCCAAAAGAATGTCACAAATGGAAAAAACTGACCTACGGTTGGCAAGTATTTGAAGCATGTGATACTCTTATATACTGACCTGAACATATAAAATGATACAAGTAGATTTAGAAAACTGTTTCTAAATATCAGCTAAAGCTCAACATATATCTACTCTATGACCCATCAATCCCATTCCTATGTGTATGCATATATATATGTCCTAAAAGACAGAAATGCACATATATATATATTTTTTTTCCACAGCAGCATTATTCATAATAGTATCTCACAGCAAACTACCCTTTAGCAGTAGAAAGCATTTCTAAAAGTGTGATCTATTTACACAATGGAAAAAATATTCAGCAATGAGAATGAATGAACTATAAATACTTGGCAACACCATGGATATATCTCACAATTACAACAACAGACAACAGAACTATCCTGAAAATATAGTGTATAATTACAGTTATATAAATTTCTAAAACAGGACAAACAAATTTATGGTGTTAGAAGTCAGGAGAGTGGAGATCCTTGGGTAGGATAGGGTACAAAGGAGGCCACTAAGATGCTGGCCAGATTCTGCTTCTTAATTGTGTGTTGGTTACATGGGTGAGTTCAGCTGTGAAATGTCATCATGCTTTATACTTAAGTTTTGTGCATTTTTCTGTATCTAATAAATAGTTCAATTTTTAATTTAGTGGTGAAAGATATAAATGTAACAACTTTTTCTTACAATAGCTCACCTTACTCAAATTCTCAGAAGTGATTTAAGTGAACAAATTTTTCTTTCTTGAGCTAAAACCCTCTCTCGACTTCTGGGGTACTATTCTTTCCTGGTTTTCCTTCCACCTCTCTTATTATTTTAAGTATCTTTTGTTGGGTAATTTTCCTTTACTAAACTTTTAAATATTTAAGTCCCTCCAGCCCCACTCTCATGTAACATATCAAATTCCTATGAATTTAAGAAGCATCTTTACTCTGGTGATTCTCAAATTAAACCCCCAAACATACACTTTCATCTGCATTCCATATTTACACATGTAAAAGCTTACTCTACTTGCTTGGATGTCCCATAGACAATTCAAGCTCAACATATCCAAAAAGTAATTTCTGATTCTTCTATCCAAATGGATTCATCTACTCCGGAAAGTTGTTAAACATTTTGTTTTTCCCTTCTCAGTAAATGACAATGCCATCTACTCAGTTTCTCAAGTCACTAGTTTTTTCACACATCAACAGAATAATATTCTTAAATCATAAATTGGATCATGCTACTCTACTCCACAAACTTGTTCAATGTCTTTTTAAAATTTTATTTGTGTTTTTAAAAACATCTGTCACTCTCAGTAGAATATAAACTGTATGAGGATAGGAGTAGTATTTCTTTTGTTGGTTCTTTTCATGATTATTATATGCATAAAACCTGATAAAATGAGATCAATAAAAAAGCACTTTAAAATAAAAGAAGCAATATGAACTATATCACTAAGCATAGAGAAGAGATGAAAACATATCCAAGATGAATTTAGTGCTAGGACTTTTAAGGACTGAATTTAAAGAGAATTTCAAGTGTTTTCCCCCAACTGTTAATTTATTCTTCACATTGGTAAGTATATAGATAAACTGAGGATAAAACAATATAGTTTTATATGAAATTAATTTATATAAAAATATAGACACAAGCCACAACCAGTAAATTCACCAAAGGGGAAATGCAAATGATCAATGAAAAGATGAAAAATTTCAAGTTCTCTAGCAATCAAAGAAAACTGAATTGAAATAAATATAAAAATATTTGCAATATTACTGTCTTTAAATTGCGAAGTGTTCAGGAATGATTCTAATGTCATTCTAGGGTAAAAATTAGTAAATGCTTCTGGAGGGAAATTTGACCATATGAATGAAAAGGTTAACAAATTCAATACAGCACTCTGTGGTGGTTCTCAAAATAGATAGTTTTCACAATGTCTTTCACACCAAACCTCCTCTTTCAAAACTGAGCCCATTTAAATGGTATTGCATTCCAAAATCTTCCTTAATTTTCAACAATTATATTTGCTCATTTCTCTGAACACACAAGTATTAGATGTGTCTCCTTCCTTATTTTGCTTCCCGCATTTTACCTTGTGGAACTGGTATTTACATGCTGGTATTTGTTCTTTTCTAAGAAAAATATGTTCCTTGATGTCAACACTGATTTATAGTTTATACTTTAACTCTCCCTATTTTAAATTGTATACTTTATACAAGACATTATGCTAAGCTAACACATCTATATATGTGTCATTATATTTAATTAATTTGTCCTATAAGAGATGTTAAGGTGGTTATTTTTATGCCCACTTAGACATGAAAAAATGGAAATTCAATTAATTAAAGTCTTTTGCCAAAAGCTACACAGTTTACTAATCGCAGGGAGAGCCAGAATGTAATCCCAGTCTGTTTGATATTCATTCTGCTTCACTGCTGTCATGACAACCTGTTATACATGGCCTTGCAGGTATGTATACATTCAGATTGCTTGACAGATTGATGCTCACTAGAAATAAACCTGGATAGTCCTGATTGCTGAATAAACAATCAATATGCTTCTGATAACTACTATATGCAAGATAATTATGAGATAATAGAAAAATATATATTTGGTCTGCTACTTATTCATGGCATAGAGCTCTTAAAACCCTTGTTATTTCCTAAGTGATAAGAACACTAACAGCAACTCTTGTATTAATATTTGTCTTTGACCCTTTACCTGACAAAGGGCTCCTAAAACTCTTGTGAATCCCTAAATCATAAGAGCACTAGAAGCATCTTTTATTCTACTGAGGTGACTCTGGGTGGGCTCCTGGGTGGCACCTGGATGAGCAATGGTCACCTGAAAGACCAAGCCATGATTAGAAGCTTGAAATTTTCAGCTCCAACCCTCATCCTCCACAGAGAGGAGAGGAAGTTAACATGGAGTTAAAAATCGATCATGCCTACCTGCTGAAGCTTCCCCCAAATCTCTAAAGTACAGGGCTCAGAAAGCTTTAGGTTTGGTGAACATATGCACCCCAACTCTATGGAGACAGAAGTTCCTGTGCACAGGAACCTCCAACACCTTGCCTTATGTGTATCCTCGTCTGGTTGATATCCTTATATCTTTATCATATTTTTTTTTTTTTTTTTTTTTGCGGTACGCGGGACTCTCACTGTTGTGGCCTCTCCCGTTGCGGAGCACAGGCTCCGGACGCGCAGGCTCAGCGGCCATGGCTCACGGGCCTAGCCGCTGTGCGGCATGTGGGATCTTCCCCGACCGGGGCACGAACTCGTGTCCCCCGCATCGGCAGGCGGACTCTCAACCACTGTGCCACCAGGGAAGCCCTATCATATTCTTTAATAAACTGGTAAACTAAGTATTTCCCTGTTATCTGAGGGCATCTCTAGAAAATTAATCTAACCCAAGCAGGGGTCGTTGGAACCTCCTATCATATAGCCAGTTGGTCAGAAGCTTAGGAAATGACCTGGACTTGTGACTGGGGATCTGAATTGTGTGTGATAGGGGGAGGAGGGGCAGACATGTGGAATAGGAGGCTCTCCCCAGGTAGATAGTGCCAGAATTGAATTAAATTGTAGGTCACCCACTTGGTGTCAGACACTTGCTTCTTGTTGTGGTGGGGGCAGACACACACATTTGATGACCAGAAGACCAGAAGTGTCAGAAGTGAAGTTTTGTGTTGAGTAGTAAAGGAGACACATAAGAGAGAAACACAGTAGGAAAGAACTGGGTATTTCCCAATACAGGAGGTAGAAAACTGAGTTTTTCCTCTTTTTGTAATTTTATTTTTCTGAAAGAGGAGAGAGTTAATGGTATGGCTTCAATGCAAATATTTATTTCTTAAATGTTTTAGGACTAAAAATGGTATTTCTGTACCAATGCTTCAAGACTTACTTTTTGAAATCTCATAACTAACCAAATCAACATATGTCATCTAATGAAGGAAGTAATCCATGAGCAATTTAAAGGTACTGATCCATTATATCAATGAACAAACTTGCTTAAAAAAATAGAAGGATTCTGGGCATTTCCAAAAGGTTATCAGTATCATGCTGTAACACTTTGATGATATAAGATACCATGATGACACTGCATCTCCCGAACAATAGAAAGGGACTGATGAAAGGCCAGTAAATCAAATTTAAACAGAGAGCCTCCATACAAGGTGATATTAAAATAAATCAGCTCTGAACAAACTGGAAAGACAAAGGGTAAAGAACAATTTGATCAAAACACATAGTCCTATCATGAAGGCGCTCTATGCAATTCCATTCAGTAGGAGTTCCAAGACCAACTAGATGACTCTTTGGACACATAAACAATAAATAAAATAAGTCCCTACTTTCAAGTATAATGAACTAGCCCACTGGCAGCATTTCACTTCAAGGACATTGGACTACCTGGAATTATAGCGCAGTTGACACGCTTGATAACAACCTTCAACCAAAATTATCAGGAACTGATAAAGAAATGCTTCAGTCTCCTGATTTCAAATGGACAATTCGGAAGTGCAGATTTTAAATCTCTTCAGTGTGTTCCCAACAGGACTGATTTCCAGGTGCTCATGGTGGTAACCAAGGCAGTCATATACTCTAGTCTTTCCTTTTGTCCTGCCGTATTTTCCCCATGTCCTCACTATTGCTTTCCATAATTACCTGTAAAATAAACTTCTGCACATAAGATGTTACCTCAGGTCCTGCTTGCAAGGCAACACTTGCTAATACAGGTGTTACAGCATTAAAAAATAAATTCAAGAATAATTTAGATAAATTGAAGGCTGATAAATTTATGAGGATGTTAGTCTCTGTATCCACCATTAAAGACTGAATATTACTGATATGACCACATATAAGGCATACCTGTTAACTGCAAAGGGTACAGTTTTGCAGATTTGATGAGACAATGTTTCTATATGCTGTGTGTATTATGATAAAAGTAACTTAGATTATGGTTTAGTTAACACAGATTTTTCCCCAGAATGTGAGAATATCCACTAATATAGCTGCCTTTCATATCACTATTGAGGCAAATTTGAGATGTGGCTTTAATATTGGCATTTACAAAAGATGTATGAATGCTATTTGTAAGTCTCATATCATTTTAAAGTCTAATGCAATTCACCTGAAATTATAAAGGGACAGAATGGAAAATGGGTAGCAGAGAGAATGCATAGTCAGCAGAAGTTTCTTATACCTGATTTGGAAATCAATGTTAGACAAAATTTCAGTGATGGCTATCTGCTGAATATTGATAAGGTACTTTTTAATTTAGCATTAAAAATAACTTAACACAATCCAGTGCTCTAGCTTCAATATTACTTTTACAATTTTGAAATTAGCTCTGGGTTTAGATCCCTGAAGGGCACTTAAATATAATTTGGTTAACTATCTCCTTCAAAACTTAGTATCATTCATGGATTTTCAGGCTTTCAGGCAAGTGGCAAATGCATTATCTTTATAAATATCTTAGTCAATAAGTGTGCCAACAAAAGAAGCCTGTGTGCTCGGAATCTAGTCTTCCTTGTTAATTCTTTCTATAACAGAAAATTCTCATTTAAATTATTTTTGTTTTGATAAACTCATATCTTGATACTTTCAATTAGAATTATGACTTGCTACTTCTGTTTATGGAAAATCAGTTCATTTCCAATGAAAAGCATATTTCAGATTATGATATAAATTTCTTGAGGTCAGAAGCCCCTTATTTATTTTTCTGTTAAGATCTGTAATGTTTCCATTACATATGCAGTGTATAATAGATATTTAATAAATCTTTGATTAATAATTATTGAAATTTTGCACTATAAAAAGTTAATTTATAGATTGCAGTGACCCAAAGGAACAGCATGAAATTCAGTGTGATGTTGCAATCTTTGTTGTAGCATATATCTTTTTTACTTCATCAACATTAGTTGTAGGTTCTGTTGGTACAGTTTTTATTAAAATATCTTATATTTTATTTAATGTAATTTTCAGGTAGAATATTAATCTATGGTACTAGAAAATAAATTTGATTACTTCTTTGTGGGAAAAAGTTGAGTTAATGGATTACCTTGCAGGAAATATAAGTAGCATGCAAAGTAATATGCTCAGTGAACTGAAGAGGTGACTATTTTTGCCAATAAAGTTTTCTGAACGTGATTGTCTAGTGAAGGATTAGGGTCATGCTAAATCAAGTGCTGTAAGCATCAAGAATCAGTCATATTAATTAGGACTCACAAGGAATTCGCAATTTTTTTTTAAATAAAATACATTAAAAGGATTCATAGTATTCAAGAACTCAGCAACTTACTGCACTTACACTAATTTAAAACTATATATATTATATATGTCTTGAAACTATAAATATATATACATATATGCATATCTTATTTCCACATGGATTTTCTAAATGCTAATGCAGAATTTTAATTAAGTATAAAAAGTAATTATAATCTAATGTATTAAAAGAGGCCATGATTCAATATGTAGATTCCTGATATATACATCTATCAAAAGAAACTCTTGGCTGCGTTACTGAATTTCAGCTACAGTATTACGTATTCCAGTGACTCTTCCTCTCTGTAGTCCTTAACCTCAAAACGCCAATATCACCTCAAAAGAAAAGAAGTTTAGCAGATAATATCACTATCTATGTTCTGGGAATACTGGGAACATATTTCAAATGTTCTCCTTTTTAAAGAAAGAAAAATCAGGACAGGAATTGCTCTTCTTCTAAGTTTCTTGGTTCGCCAACAGCTACACTCATGCCACCCCCACATACAAAACACAATTTCACTCATATATCTTATAGACAAAAGCTCAACTTCTGATATACACAGGAAAGACTTCATGCTGTGTGACCTGTGCAGTTGCATAGAGCCACATGCTTAGGACCTCATGCTTGTTTTAACAGTCTTTTAACAGTTACAGCCATCACCATCTTGAAAGTCTTAATATTTTATTACCTATGAAAATCTAGACAAATTAGACTGCATCCTGAAACCATCCATGTTGGTCAGGATGAGCTAAATTATGTTGTAGTTACAAACTAAAATCTCAGTGACTTAAACAACAAAGAAAAGAAAGATTGACTTCTTGGTCATGTTATATGATCACCTGGGGACTGTTTCACATCATCTCATTATTCCTGATTTCTATGTTTAAAATATTTCTAAACATTTAAAAATAGGATAGCGATTAAAGGTTACAGTGATCAGAACCCCTTGCCAGTAGGAGGCAAAACTTCTTCAATAATGAGAAAGATCAACTTCCCCTTTATCAAAACTCTTAGACTAATTCACTGCTAATGAGTGAATGAAAGACAAGAAGGGATCTTATGAAATCTGTGCTGTTGAAGACAGACTAAAATGCTAAATTATACAGTATTTTTGAATGATTATGGCCCAATAACAGCAAATCTACTAAAGCATTGTGAGGTTCTTACAGCTATTTGCTCTTCAAGGTAAACACCGTTTTTAACGTTTCCAATAGGAATTGTTACATAATGTCATTGAGCATGCTTTAGAAAAGTGAGATAGTCCACACTACATTTGACCTGATGCCTCATTACTGATCCTCACCACTCTCCAGTCCATAATCAAGACATTTAGCACTGTATTCAATTCAGAATTATACTTTCTTCCCTTCACACATGCTAGTCCCTCTGCCTCCATCTTTTAGTGTTGTTTTCCTTTCTCCTTGACAACTCCAATCATCTGATGTGGATACTGCAGTCTTCAAGTTTCACATAAAAAGTAAATTCCTTAAGAAAGTCCTGGTAGAGTACCCTCCTTTGGGTTCCCATCCTACACTATACTATTCCTACAATAGCATGCATTTCTGTCTATTTTCTAATGTTTGTGTAATTGCCTGTGGTCATTAGATTAACTCTGAGAGAACAGGGGTCTGATTATTTTTTTATCATTAAATATCTAGCACTTATTACAATAAATATTATTTGTATTGAATTAGATTAGCTTATAAAAGATCCTAAAAATGAATAAAATAAAATGTTATTTTATAATTTGAGACTAGTACTCTTTATTTGATGTAATTCTGTATGTTCACATTTATATGGGGCTTTTGCTATAACTAAAAGGAAAAAGGAATTTTTTATGGCCACTTTTATTTCCATTACGTGTAAGCAATGCAAAGAATGTTTTACTGGAAGCCATTATGCCTAGGGAAGCAATATCCAGCAGTGGCTTGGAAGTAAACTGATAATTCAAATGTTGATGGTTCTATTACCTCTGCTTCTAAGGTGATCTACAACTATCTGTAATCACTCTGTATTCTTCAGAAACATTTTGTTTATTTTAAGAACAAGAGTGATGGAATAGGATACATGGTTATGATGGCATATCTGGTATAAAGAGTTAGTTACAAGTTTTCAATCTGTCTTTGTGTATGACCTTGGAAAGTCTCTATGTACTTTCATTTTCAGCTTCCTTCTGTAAAATAAGTATAATAATATTTAATCCACAGAGGTATTATAAGCACTACATGGGAAAATATGCATGGACATAGTGTGTGAATTGCAAAGATTCATATACACATGAGAAACAAATAATTAAAAAGTTTTGCTTAAAATGTACTAACCTATCAAAAATTACACTATTCACATGTGGACAGATAGACACATGCATAAACATCATATATATATATATATATATATATATATATATATATATATATATATATATATCTAGATAGAGGGAGCATTTACTGAAAGAAAAAGTCCAAATAATATGTGTATATACCTATACACATACACATATATGACCATTATTTATAGTTAAATGGTTAATAAATGCTTAACAGATCTAAACTAATTCAGAATTTCAAACCGTGCCTTTAGCATTAAAATACTTTTAGAACAGTATGCTTTTTGGTGAAGGGTAAACTTTTATAACAACCTTTTCATGTAAAAAATCTAGTCCATTTTAATCTCCTTTGCATCCATCCTTCCTTTCAGGTAATAACACAAAAAACACAACCAAAGAATAACTTTTATAATTTTAAATTATAAGGAAATTAAACTCAATAAAAAGGAATATAAATAGCGCCCAAACAATGCACACTCCGATTGTATTAAATACAACTAAATTCCTTCCTCTCCAGATAAAAACCATGACACTGATTTCATTTCAAGACCCACCTTGTCCTGGATTCTTTCTTCAATGTAGGCTTTAGGCTGATCACAACTATTAATGTTTCTAAGTTAATATATCCCAAGGAAATTCAAAAATTAAGTTCTTTAAAGACTTTTGACATGGAGAAATAACTAAGCAAAATTATTAACTACATAAAGACTGAACACAAAGATGAAATATGGAATTTTAAAAGACAAAACCAAGAGTACTGTAGTACTCATGTATATTTTCCAGTGAAAAAGTTAAAAGTCCTCCAAAATAGTTGAAGAATAACCCAAGTAATTTTAATATTAATTTCATCTAAATATGTTCATATTATAGGTACACTTTAATAGAGAGGCATTTTATGTATGTATATATGTATGTATGTATGTATGTATGTTCCATTATTTTTCTGTACCAATGTCAGTTCTATTAAACAATGTTGTAACATATTTCTCTTTTATCATTCTTCAATATGCTGGGGGCATAATTTTTCAGTATTCCAAGCACATATAATGAAAAATCTATATAGTTTTATGAGTTTTAAGAAAGGCATGGATAATAAAAATGGGAAACATGTAGAGCTATCACTTGTTTGATAACAGGTAACATTTTGGATAGATATCTTCTGAAGTGAAATTTTAGTTCTTCAGTTGAATTTTATGTTTCTGCTTTTCATCTTTTTCTCAGTAGCTTTTGATCTTGTAGAATAAATCTTGCATTGTTGATGTTAAAAAAGATGTATCAAATTATGTGTTTATCCTTTTTCTTCATTGACAAATTTTTATTCTCCTTACATTTTTTATTGGACATCTGCAGAGTGCTCTTTAGAGGAAAGAGTATGTTACAATCTAAATGCTATGGTAGGGACTTCCCTAGTGGCACAGTGGTTAAGAGTCCGCCTGCCGGTGTGGGGGACATGGGTTTGATCCCTGGTCCAGGAAGATCCCACATGCCATGGAGCGGCTGGGTCCGTGCACCACAACTACTGAGCCTGCACCCTGGAGCCCGTGAGCCACAACTGCTGAGGATGCGTGCCACAACTGCTGAAGCCCGTGCGCCTGGAGCCCGTTCTCCACAAGAGAAGCCACCACAATGAGAAGCCCGCACACCCCAACGAAGAGTAGGCCCCACTCGCAGCAACTAGGGAAAGCTCACGTGCAGCAACAAAGACCCAACACAGCCAAAAACAAAAATTAATTAATTAATTTAAAAAATAAAATAAAAAAATTAATGCTATGGTATGCTTTGTTTTCACTTATAAAGGAAAAATGCATCATGAAAAATATTGTTAGTAATACCGATATTCCTTCCTTTAACAATTCCAGGCATTACCACCAAATGACTTAAAGATGGGACTATTATAGGCTTAATATACTATTTAATTTTGTATTAATGTTAATCCACTTGAGGTTCCATAGGAATGTGGTATATGTTTGTGTGTGTCTATATCATAAAACAAATCTATAATATACTACATAAATGATACCCAAATATATTACTGTAATACCCAAACCTTACTCTTAAGAAAACAATTGTAGGCCCTATATTTTATCTAATATTTTCCATAAGTTTATATATGTACAACATATTTATTATTAATATAATATGTAATAAGCTATTTTACATATTCATACTATTTCTAATACTGCACCCAATTTCTAATGGCCGAAGTATTAACATACACTCTTGTTCAATAAGTATTAAAATGTAAGTTCAAAAAGAGAGTTTATACTAATGAATACATTTGAATTGTGTCCCCCTACTCTACTTCTCTATCTCTATTGTTGTATATTCTTAATATTTTTGCATATTTTTCATTTTTTCTACGGCCATTTTTTTCTTTTTAAACAATTGCAAGTGTGACATCAGTGTTAAAATCTATTTCAGACTTTGGGCTATTTTTTTCTATTGTAAAACCTAAAATTTTAAACTCTGTCTTTCAAATGTATACTCAAAGTTACTCATATGGCAAATGTTTCTCTTTTTCAGACTATTTACAAGGAGAATTAACAAAGATTTTCTAGGACCATGAAGTTTCCAGACAATACCCACCCTGCAATGCTTTTTCAGTAGATTTTTCACATGTGACTAAAAGTAAGAGAGTAACAATGTAATTTCCTACAGGAAAAAAAACATTTTGAATTTTCAAATAGACCACATTTCTTTTCTGTCCTTAATTATGAAAAGCTGGAAAGTATTAGCAGGCTAGGTTAACTTGGAATTCTAAGGGTATTCTCAGATTAGTCTTGCCTCATGGGATACTAGAGTTTCCCTATTAATTCTAGCGTTTTTTTGTTTTGTTTTGTTTTGTTTTGTCTAATTTTTTCCAAAGCAAGTTCTGAATTACATTCCCAAGACTCTAAACTCAACTCCCTTTGTCCCCCACTACTGCTACTACCCTGGTGCTGGGCCCTTGCTTTCTATTTACTGCAACCATTTCAGCAGGAAACAGAAGAAAAATGATGCTTTTGTCTCTGTCATACCTGAAGTATGGGAGTGGAGTTAAAAAAATACCTTAAGATAAATCACAAGGTCTGTCCAGAGACCATTTAAGAGTTGTTGCATGATAGATGCTATTAAGTATCTGTAGGGATATCATGCTTTGGGGCTAGGTCTGAATTCAAGATTCTGTGATATTTATTTAAGTGACAGAAAACACAATAATATATATTTATAGTAGTTAATACAGTTTAACCCGCTTAATCTATCCAGGACACACCATGGACTTTGCACAAGGGGTTTCTAAAATTTAAGTAAAGCTTTGATTATTAGAGAAGGAAGGTTTCTTATTTGTTACTTTTTGATGTTTATGGCCACCACTGCCTGTGCACTTCTCAAACACTCTGCTACATACTTTACAAGAATGATCTCAGATATTTACCTAAATTCCATATAGTAAGCGTAATCATTAATCCAATGCAGTTGAGAATGATGAGAACTTAACTTATACCTAAGGACACCTAGTAAACATATGCACAGCCAAGATTCAAACTCAGACATGTCAGCCTCCAGAGCCAGAATGCTTAATCTCTCCTCCTAGAAATGGGGAGATTAATGAGAAGGATAAACAGATCAAATAATTATCACAACAACATCACTTACGTTAGGTTTGTGCAGGACTTCTTAACAGAGTGCAAATTTGTCTCCCTCCCCAGGGATATTTAATAATGGTACTAATTTTGTCTTCATTTAAAATTTTGCTAATTTATCATTATTTTTTGCATTAATTTCTATCTTAAGAAATAATTTTATAAAGTATTATTTATCTTGCTTACTAAGCTTTTGGTATTCCCTTAGTGTTGAGCCTATGGTGAGTACCTCACTGACCTCCCCCTAGTCCTGACCTTCTGGAGATATTTTTGGTAGTTATCACTCAGAGGGGTGCTACTGCCTCTAGTAGGTAGAGACCAGGGACATTGCTATTCAATCCAAAATACACAGAACAGCCCCCATAACAACAAAAAAAATCCAGCCCAAAATGTCAATAGTGCCTCTGCCTCTAACTAGGGTTAATAAGAACTTTACATATTACAAAGGGCTTTAACAATCATTAATTTATTTGATTCAACCACTAGGTAAGATGATATTTAAGAATACTTTTAATCCTACCTACTTCTATCTCCATTCTTCTTCCTTCTACATTTGCTGTGAAGTTTATTTCTACACATATAGAGATTAAAATGCACGTATTAGTTTCCTAGGGCTCTCAAAATACATGGCCACAAACTTGGATGCTTAAAACAACAGAACTATATTTTCTCACAGTTCTGGAGACTAGAAGACCAAAATCAAGGTGTCATCAGAGCAGATGTCTTTCTAAAGATTCTAGGGGAGATTCTTTGCCTCTTCTAGCTTCTGGTTACTGCATTACTCCATTCCTTGGCTTAAGGCTGCATTGCTGCAATTTCTGCTTCATCTTCACATGGCTTCTCCTCTGTGTGTCTCCTCTTCTGACTATGTATTCTCCTCTTTCTATAAAGACACATGTCATGGGATTTAGGGCCTGCTCATTTAATCCTAGATGATCTCATCTTGAGTTCTAATTTACCTAATTAAAATTACAAAGACTCTTTCTCCAAATAAGGTCACATCATAGGTTCAGGGTTAAGACTCAGATATAACTTTGGGTGTGTGGGGGGAATTCAACCTGCTAGATCAGGAAATTAGTATTAAGTGCGAAATTCCTTTATTTTTCTATTGGCCCATGATATGAAACTCATTCTAAATTGAGATGATGAAAGACATTTTGTTAATGGCTACACAGGATATTCTGAATAAAGATGAAGGTGATGAGAAGAAACATTTTAAAGGATTAAAATACTTAAAATATTTTGACCTGAGGAACAGGATGTAAAGACTAAAATGATAGGCAACAGTATGGCATAGGAGTGGACAGAGAATTAATATTTATTGAATATTGAATGCCCACTACCATCTAGATGCTGTGCTATTACATACATACACCATCTATTCCTACAGAGAAATAGCAATAAACAAGTTTTTTTTTCCAGTTGCAGTACAGACATGCTTCATATAAATTTTCATTTCGTTTGCAAAATTCATATAAGAAATATATTTTAGTGCATTATAGAATGACTCAGTTTATATTAGAGCTGATTCTACATTTCTGGATCTCTAAGCACATATTATCTTATTTTATTTAGTGTGTTATTTAGTTTATATTTTATACACTTGTGCAACACATTTATAAGTAGATAAAATTTTGTTTCATTTTTCCCCTCGGCTTAAGTTAAATTTAAACGAATTTTTATAATGGTTTTATAATATATTGTGGCGATATCATCTTTATTCAACGTATTCTACATTTTCCCCCTCATCTAATTTAGATTTGAGCCCAAAAGATGGATTTTATTTTCTCTCTTTTTGTTTCAGCCCCTAAGATCATGTTAAAGCTTAACAATAAATAGTAATAAATAATAAATGCTATCCTACAATATATCTTATTATTACATCTATGATTTCATTATTTTAATTAAACATGATAATTTGTGATATAGGTGAAGGATAATAGAAAGCCAAAAACCCAAATATATTAGTATTTGAAGTTTACATAAACCCCTGGATCAAAACTGGCTGTAATTTGTTTAATTTTTATGTTAGATCAAGAAGTTCAGGACTACTGCTCTGATGTGATACATTTGCTTCTTTCTTGGACTCCCTTACCACTTAAGGACTCACTTTATATTATTTCTTATTTATAGTTTTCCTTGGAAACAGGGCTGGAATGAAAGCAAAGGAGAAAAAGTGAAAGAAAAACCTTTCAAATGATACACAGAAAAATATTTAGTCAGGAAGAGACGTTGTTTCCTCTCTTTAAACATACTGTTTGCAGGTCATATATAGATCAGAAAAACCACTTTGTCTTTGTCATTAATTTATAAACTTTTCTTCCAAAACATTCAATGTAATCTGATTGTTTTAACTCAAATACATACTTTCTCATAAAAAAAAAAAACATTTTAAATTAAGATTTAATTTACCAAGATAGCAAAACAAATGATATTTAACAATGAAACAATAGAATTAAACTTAACCTGTACAAACTTGATATCTATTTTTCTTTCAGGAAAATATAGTTCAAGTTCAGGTGACATGTGACAAAACACAGCAACCTACTTAGAACCCAAAAAGAATAAAGGCAACTCTAACCACTAAAGTTCACTGTCCACTTATTAAATGTCAGATTGTTCCTAAGTTAATTATACACATCATGTAATGTTATCTTCATAGCAACCTTATGATTTAGGAACTATTATTATCCCTATTTTACATAGGAACACAACAAACACTGGAGCATCAATGTATTAAATAACTTTCCCAAGGTAGCATAGCTAAGAATTAGACGATCTGGGCATTGAACAAAATACTGGGTTGCAGATATGGAACAACTGTACAAACTGCATCTCTAAGACACTGAGTGCCTCTATAAGCTGTGTGTGTGTGTGTGTGTGTGTGTGTGTGGTGGGGGCGGGGTGTAAGGGCCCTGGTGGGGAAGGAGAGTATGATTCCATGATCAAATTAAACATTATTTTGTATCAGTACCTTTAAATCATTTATGTTCATAAAAGTCAGTTCTTTCATGCTAAACAATAAAAATACTCATATAGCAATTAGCATACAGGCATTTTGAATTTGGAATAAAGTAAACTATAACTTTTAGACTAAAAGTCATGGTGACAGTCAAGGCCCATCAACGTGTGGGCCTTAAAATACTTTTTAGCAGAATTTACTTTTATAGTGATACCTTTAAGACTGATGATGCCTATATTTGTTTTACCCTGTAGTGTAGACAGTGGATATTTCCTAAAGAATAAACCTGCTACATAAATGCCTTACTTACTACAAACACTTTTTGATATAATATATATGTTAAATTTCTTGATTTTTCTGTGCAATGTAAGTGGCACCCACAGTTCCCATACACTACTTAAGTTCACAGCTGGTCCATGAAAAATAAGCCATTTTGCCAGCCATCTGTTCTAAGGAAGAGATTTGTACAAATGCACAGCTTAGACCAGTACTGTGTTATCACTAGAGTTGCAGTTTCTAAATAGATTTCAAAAGTAATGATGTTCAGTTTCTACTTTTAGATACCAGTGATATAACACCTGTCTAGACAGATGGTCTCTGGACTGTGAAACTAAAGACAGCTGAGAAGCAGAAAAAATCAAGTTGGTGACTAGCGTGAAACCATTAGTATCTCTTGTGGAAACCTTTTAGTCCCTGAAAAACACTTTCTATTAAAGACTGATGGGAAATTTAAGCATGCTATGAATATTAGGTATGGAACAAAGTAACTGAAAGAGAAATGTTCATAAAAGACTAAAGGAGAGTGACTTGTTGTTGTATTTAGACAAAATTCATGGATCAGACAATATTTTCCATTAAACAATCCAGGACTATAGTTTTCTATCCTCACAGAAGTACAGCAGTTACTAGCAATTCTTTTGCCATGAAGTCAGGGTAAGAAAATGTCATAGCAGAGCTGATTTTTCCCCTTTTCACCCAGCTGTCCCCTGTGGTGTAGGTGGGCTTATCATAGTGACTTCTGCTCTGTAGGCCTCTAGTGTTCTGGTCTATGTAAATGGAAACTAGCTCTTGTTACCTTAAGGAAATATAGCAGAAATCCAACCCATACAGCTCTGATTATACTGTCTTACACAGCCTACTTTGTCAAATGTGTCACTCTCCAAGGTTAATAACTGCTTCTTCAGAGGTAATGACATATGCATGATGGAAATTCAACTAGTCCAATCCAGTTTACAGGTCTAAATATTCACCAATAAGCCAGTAAATATTTCTTTATGATCAAAAAATTTAACTCTTCTGATATTATTGAAGCCATGAATGGTAAATGTGTTAGCTTTGGTCGAGTAGATGCTGCTTAATTATTTACTTGGAGAAGGAACCCTTTATTTCCCTCTCAAAAAACAGTAAATGAGATACAGAAAATTGCTCATTCCTAACAGAAACCAAGTACATCAAATTTATTTTATACTAAAAAGTAAAATTTTTAGCTCAGAAATATGTGATAAGTGTAATTCTCTAAAAATTGTTGCCTTTCAGTTTAATGTTATATTGACTTTTAAAATCTTATCTCCTTCCTTTTCTGACTGTTCTTAATATGCAGACTGACCTTTTATCTTCAGCTTATAGGTTCCAACCCTAAGAGGAAGATATCATCCAAATTAAATTATACATTAGTTTTTCCTACATAGGAAAGGAATTACTATCTAAAAGTAAGGCAATTTTTATTACTAAAATTAAGTAAACACTGTTCCTCAAAATAATAAATATCCCTTTTAATCATCATTAATTACACTGATACTGACAAGTTTTCAAAAATATATGTAATTAAAGGTTTCAGTTTGGTATTTTAATAGATTCACTCAGTGTAAAGAGATGTTTAACAACTTCAGTTATAAAGAAATTTATTACTTCTGTCTAGTTAAAATTATAAAACGTTATTGTCTATGACACGTTATTATTAATTTGATTTCAAAGCTATGCAAATATCCTAGAAAAAATTGCCCTATGATCTTGGCCAAAATTAAATCCATGCAATCGTGTATAAGTAAATAAAATATATTCTTTTTTTTTTTTGACTTTTCAAGTTGACGGTTACAATTTTTTTAATATGTCTTTATTGCTTTAAAATGCTGTTAGTTTCTGCTGTACAACAAAGCAAATCAGCTTTATGTACACATATATCCCCATATCCCCTCCCTCTTGATCCCTTTCCCACCCCTCTAGGTCATCACAAAGCATCGAGCTGATCTCCCTGTGCTATTCAGCAGCTTCTCACTAGCCATCCATTTTACATTTGGTAGTGTATAGACTTTTCATGTATTAAATTAGTAAGATTACAACCATTTTACAGTCATTTTTGTTTTGCTCCTTTTATCTTTTCTGGTGGAATATTTAAATCTCCAATCCATCTCACTTTGTTTCAGCACTGTCTCATGGTCAATGACTTTAACACATTTTATGCCCCCATAAGTCTAAAAAACTTGTTAGAGTACAAGTGCTAGGGGTACTGAGTTAAAATTCAGAAAGTAACTTTGAATAAAAGGATAAACCAATGGTGTCCTCTACACACATCTCTGAATCAATTCTCTGGATTATAAGAAAATCAAAGTTAATATAAGTTGTTTGAAGGAAATATATATTTAAACACAGACACTCTACTGCCAAATAAGCACAGGATATAGTAATATCCAATGAAGTGTACCACTGAATATGCATACACAACAAATATAACTATAGCTTTATAATTCTTACACCCACAGGACATTCCTCCTAATTAAATTTCTAAATTGAGAACTGCAATGCTTTTGAAACAGTCTTAAAATCATTTTCTGCTAAGTATATCAGAAAGGAAACCAAAGTCTGCAATATAATAAAGCTAGGTCTAAATGCACAGCCTATTCAAGCATTACGACAGTGAGATATATCTGACAAACCATTCATATTTACTCACTTGACTGAGTTTTTGAATGCTTTGACTAAAAAACAAAGAAAGATTGAAATATTTCTGTACAAAGAAAAACAGTCTAATCATAGCCTAGTCCCAGTATAAAGATATGAAGAAGAAAAACACAACTAGGTCCTAATTCTAGACCTAAAACCTAGGGCAAGTCATTAAAATAGCAATACATTTCACCACTTGGTTTTCCTACCTTGAAGTATCACTTTGGGGATCAAGTGAAGTAACGCCTATGAAAACACTTAAAAATCTATGCAATACCAGACAACCCTGTGGTATTATTATATTTTGCATGTTTCCAGTTAAAAGGAAACACTCATTTGAATATTCTTCCCATCTTGGATAATTGTTTTAATAAAAGTACTGATCCATTAAATTTATAAATCTTATCCATTTCACTTTTCCTAAAAAGAAGCATTATTTATTGTTACCAAAATCATATTGCTGTTTTCATCACCAATACATTCTATTATAACCAAAAGTAATTGCATACAAATAAAAATTTTGTTCTAAAGTAGACATTTTTACTAATTCTAATAGCTTTTTATCTAAAACCAATTATTTTTCAAAACCAATGAACTTTAATGTGTATTAAGATATTTTTATCACATTATTTTCACAGTTGGATACATTTATTTAACAAGTAGACAATTTTCAAAGGAACAAAAGCATTTCCACTGAAGTTATTGCAAATTAACTCAACTAAAACATCCCTATTTAACTATTCATGTAAATTAAAGACAATTTAAATACTGATACTATTTGAATAAAATTGAATGAATATCATTATACCATGTTTAAAACCACTGCACTTAAACAGAATAGATGAAAAAGAAATGAGATCCGTTAACCTGCTGTAAATACTATTTTTGAAAAAGCATATCATGTCTCTCAATAAAGGTTATCTTCTTGTCACTCTTCTGAACAAATAGTCCATGCTCCTAATTAACTCCTTGAGAATAAAGTCCAAAGTCCTTAGTCTGTCATCCAAATCTTTCCCCAAAATACAGTTCCAACTTCACTTGTCAATTCAATCTTTACACTTTTATAAAAGCCAACGATTAAAAACCTCAGATTCTACCTCTACGCAGGTACGTACATCTCTCAGCTTCTTGCACCCTACTGAACTACTCTGGTGCTAATGTACTTTTATGTCTCATGTCTCATGTCCCACATCTATCTTCACGGCAATTTTCTGCTCTTACTTCTGCCCCTGTCAGACATTCCACGTGTCACTCAAAGCCCACAACAAACGCTAGTCTTACTTAAATGCCCCAGATAAAGTAAATAATTTTCATAAAACATATAATTTTGTTGACGTTTCATCTCATTACATTATTGCTAGTTGGACACTTTCTATTTTATATTCTTGAGAAGAGAGTAAACTCTTCTTTACAGAGGCAAGAGTAAAGGATTGAATAGATTGCTTCGGGGAGCAGGAAATGTGAAAGTGGAGAACTCTAAATAGCCACCATTCATTAGGTAAAACATTTTCTAGAGTACAAGTAGGTTAATAATGTGACTGGCTGTAGAGGCTATCTAGGACACAAACTGGAAAATAAATGATATATTTTTACTTACCATTAATCTCCTTTCTCACACTGAAGATTGATATATTATACACAACCTTAATGTGCTAATATCTAGAGGCCCTTTAGTATTTATGGGAGGGGAGGTTGGTAAAACTCTTGTAATTTTCCACCTACCCATGACTTTTCTTCCTTGCTATCAGGCGTTTGCCTATTCTCCACAAACAGCTACACATCCCTCTGCCATTAATAATGCTGTCACTATTGTTCTTCTTTTGTAAATTTTTCTTTTTTCTTGTCATAGCTGTTTTCTGTCATGCTTGCCATGTGCTTGAGCTGTCATATCTTTTAAAGATATTACAAGACATTTCTATCCTTCTCAACAAAGGAGTGCTTTTATCATTAGGATTGTATTTCTATTTTTAAATGGTCAGTTGTTGGTCAGAAATGGTTTCTCTGATATGAATGAGTCTTTCTTATTTTTATTTATATATTTCCTCAGTATTTCTAGATATCTTTCAAAAGCCTAGGCTCTGGATGTTAACATTTCATAATTCCTTACAATTAGTAATCCAAGTTCCCTCAGACTGGATCAGTCTTTTAGATACACATTAATTTAAATTATACATAGATAGTACTACCAACAATAATCTATGACATATTAATGAGATTAATCAATAATGTATTATATTGATAACATACTGTAATTATTATGATAGTTATAGATATTAATGAACAAAAATGACTTATCCCTGTAGGATATTCAATACATCATGACAAAAGGCACAGACGCTTTAATGGAGGGAGGGTGCATTTGAAGCTGTATTCTTTACAGATAAATAAGGATAATGACAGTGTTTGATTGGGTACAATCCACTAAATTTCATTAATTATCTCATATTTTCGGTATCAATATGTTATTTCAAAATGACTTGCAATGTATTAAATAACTTATATGAAGTGATTGTATATGGCCCTCTAGCTTGAAAATCATGAAGCACATTAGAAAGGGCACTAATTTAAAAATCAGAGATCTACATAAGTTATTAAATTCTCTGAGCCTCAGGTCCATCATAAAGATAACTGTACTTATGCTAACTTGTATTTCCCTAAGTTTCATCTCTTAGTGATATAAAATAAAAAAAAATGATATATTATACTGGATAATGTAAAGTGCTATATGATCACAGGCTGTTATTACAAACTGTCCCTACTTTTGGCACTATTAATTCCACAAAAGCATTCATTTGACATTGCCTTTCTATTCTCACATTCATCAACTTCATGGTCTCAATTTATTTTTCTGACCCACTGCACTGTAAATTTAGCTGGCATTTAGCTTTCAAAAGTAGGTTACATTTAATTATAAAAGAAGACAGCTGTTGGTTAAATATTAACTAAATAATCACATACTGACAACCAAAATAAAAAACAAATGAAAACAAACAAAAACCAAAGTGAAAGCAATTATAACACATTTTCAATCTTCTGATGACTTTCCAGCATGGATCCAAGACCTCCTCATTTTATCTATGCTTTTCCTCCAATCCTCCAGACCACTTCCTAGTGCCTTGAAGCAGAGATCATAAGGGAATGTCCTCCTTAAGGTTTAAAGTTCACTATTTTCTTTTTTTTTTTACTTTTGTCTACTAAATCTAAGTTCAAAAATAACCATGCCTTAGGATAATTAAATTTGATTTTGCTCTTGTCTCTATGTGTACACTTCTACGTTTAAATTGAAGAAAAGTTGTTTCTATTCATCAACAAGCCAGGAATCAATGTATAAAGTTTCTAGGTTTCCAAATGTATTTATGTTTTAATTCGACTAACATATTTATTGTGTGACTTAGAATAGCAATTATATACAAAATATTTACATTAAAATTCCATACATAAAAAAAGAAAAATGAAAATTGGAAGACCCATTTTTCAAAGTAAAAATATAAATTTATTATTTTTTTAAATAAATAAATTTATTTATTTATTTATTTATTATTTTTTTGGCTGAGTTGGGTCTTCTTTGCTGTGTGCTGGCTTTCTCTAGCTGCGGTGCTCGGGCTTCTTATTGTGGTGGCTTCTCTTGTTGCAGAGCATGGGCTCTAGCCCCGTGGGCTTCAGTAGTTGTGGCTTGCAGGCTCTAGAGTGCCGGCTCAGTAGTTGTGGTGCATGGGCTTAGTTGCTCTGTGTAATATGGGATCTTCCTGGACCAGGGATCGAGCAAACCCATGTCCCCTGCATTGGCAGGCAGATTCTTAGCCACTGTGCCACCAGGAAAATCCCAGCAATTTATTTTTAAAAATATTAATTTTAAGACAAAATGAATTGTACAAAATTGTTTTAAAATACCAGAAAGTACTGAAACATATAAAGGAGAAAGTAAAAATAACCTATAATAACACCTTCCCAAGAGATAACCACTATTATTATTAAATTTTATTTATTCTTTTCTGCATATACAAAGATATCCATAACAAAACATGGCACCATGCTATTTCGTAATATGCTTATTTTACTCAGTAATCTATCATACACAACTTTCCATAGTTTTAAATGTACATATGTATCATTTTAATGACTTCATGGTATTTCATACCTAAACTATATCAAAATTTATTTAACTAGTTTCCAAACTGATAAATATTAAGGTTGATTTCAATATTTCAAATATTGTAAACTTTGATTCAAGTAGCTTACCTGCACATACATTCTTTCAAATTGGCCAAGAGTTGGTAATTTCCTGCAAGTGAAACTGATCAAAAAATTTTTGATATCTTTAACTTGCAGTGTGAAAAATATTTTATTTTGATAATATTTATTCATAAATTTGAGAAAATAAAATAGTTTTTTTTTCATACAAAAAGATGTTCTAACTTAACTTTTCATACATAAATTCAGATATTTAGGAGATACACAGAATACTCTGGTACCAAGTCTTCTCTTTTATTTCATGCTCCATTATATTTCCAAACTGCTTATTAGATAGTCATTTTAGCTTTATAATCTAATCTCAGCTGGACTACCCACTCATTTTTCTCAGATAAACTCTAAAATAAGTAATACTGACATTAGTTTTAAAAATAACACATCAAATAGGAAAGAAGTAATGCCAGGGTTATTAGGCTTTTTCATTAAGTTGTTCTCTGTAAAAAAGAAAAAAAAAAAAAAACTTTCTTTCTTACTCATTTGCTCCAGTTTGTGTTGATGAAACTGCAGAAGAAAAATTATTACTGATATACCATTTAATATGTTCCAGTTTTCCAGCAACTATGTCATGGTGCCCCATTATTAAATTGGTACTACAGAACTATTTGACACAGATTCTATTTGTCTTGACTAGACCCAACAGTTGAGCTAGTAATCAAATCCAGGTCTATCTGAAACCAAGGTGTGCAGTCTTTCCAGTTTTTCATGTAGGAATTTCAAAGTATGTAGTTGCTAATCACAGAGCAAAGGGGGAAGTGAGCAAAATAATAGCAACAGGACCACATTTATTCACTTCATAAATTCTTCAGCATAGAAAGGCAGATACATGTAGAATACACAAATATTATATCCTTATCACTTCCTTTACTTTAGGCCTTCTCAATTTCATTTCCTGTATTTCCTGTAAGATCAGGAATCTTCCAGGGGTGTACAGCTTTAGTCTCGTCAGCAGAATATATGTTAGAAATCACCTTCCTGATAGCACCAAGGAGTTTGTCCTTTGGTACATTTATCAGGCTATAACTTTTCTCTGCTTCTTATAGCTAAGACCCTTTAATACACAGGTAACTTACAATATACATGCATAAGGATAAGACATTTGTGGGGGTGTTTTGTTGTTGTTTGGCTGTCTTCATCTCTTGTTCTGCCTGGAAAATAATCTGATATACAAATAATTTTGGAACTTTGTAAGTTCTTTCACCGGAAAGACACTGACTAATAATATCTTACATTGGTCACATGTAGCTATATGCAGAATTAGTGCTGGGAAAAATATAAAATCTAATAAATCTTTTGTATTCCCACTCTCCTCCTGTGCCTCTTCCCATCTTTCTGTTCTATAAACCTCAGCAGGCACACACTAACTTCATGAGGCTGCTGGTCTAACTTTACTGTGTAATAAGCCGTCCTATATACACTTGGCCCTCTGTATCCCCGGGTTCCGGGTCCTGATTTAAAGTATACAGGAGGATGTGCCATAGGTTATATGCAAATACTATGCCATTTTATATAAGGGACTTGAGCATCAAGATTCTGTTATCCATGAGGGGGTCCTAGAACCAATCCCCCATGGATACTGAGGGCCCATCATAAACAGAAGAAGAAGGAGATTCTACATTTTAAGAGGATGATTCTTAATGTAAATGAACATCCCTACTGCCTCTTTTTACATAACATTCAAAATTAGTGACATACAGATGTAAAACGTACTTGAGGCAGTGGGCTTTCCTGATGTTTTAAAATTTTTCTAATACAAATAATCATGGTCAAAAATATTTATTGATCCTAATTCCCCTACCAGGGATCGAACCCGCACCCCCTGCATTGGCAGCATGGAGTCTTAACCACTGGACCATCAAGGAAGTCCCATTCTTGTTGTAAATGTCCATCCATTCAGGGTATGGATGGATAGGGAAACTTCATTGAAAAACTGACATCTAATCATTATCATGAACAAGCACCTAGAAAGCCTATCATGTAAGCAAATACTTAATGTGTCAGACATCAAGGCTGGCCCAGATAACTTCAAGATTTTTCAAGTTAGTTTCTTCCCATATCCAAAAATTCAGATTTAAAATGTATATACTCAGTTAATACAATAAGTAAAGTTACACGCCAAATGTTTTTAGCATGCATATTGCATTTGTGTTGTTTACAGCTTTATTCTTTATCTGATTTGTAATTAAAATATACTTAAATATTTTATTCTAAAATTGTCAGTGTGCTCTAACGATACTAACACAAATTACTAACTGACAGCTCATTTCACTTGTTTAATGTTAAATAATCTTTCCTTTAGAAACAATATATAGGTAAGTGGCTAAAAGCACAGAATCTGGACTGAATCTTGGCTCTCTCACTTAGTAGCAATGAAACCCCAGGCAAGTTGCAGTAGCACGTTATGCCTGTTTCCTCATCTAAACAATGAAGACAATGATAGTGCATATCTTACAGGATTAAAGGGCTAAATGAGGATTAATGAGTTGATCCACATAAAGTCGTTATATTTATATAAGGTGACCTAACATAGTGTCTGCCAGGTCTTAAGAATGATATATAAATATTATTAATAACTGTTTTTTGTAGTGACTAATAAAAGGCTGGTAGATTATCTGTTATAATACAGAGTTGTTAATATAATGCTTGCAGACCTGGTGCAGAAATTACACATAGTGTGATGTTATTCACGTTGAAACCACGTTTAAAAAAAAAGACTTTCTATGTTAAATGTAGCTCCCATTTCCTCTCATGAATTTACTACTATCACGTAAGCAAATACTTAATGTGCCAAATGTCAAGGCTGGCCCAGATAACTTCATGATTTTTCACTTGACATTTGACACTTTTTAAGGATCTTCAGTGACTTAAACTGATATTTATAAAAAGATACAATCAGTTTTAAGATTAAAATATTAAATTTAATATTTAGAATCAGTTAGGTTATTAATAATAATCACTCAGTGAAAGTTTTTAATAGTTTTTCTTTCTGTGTTGATTCATTTTCACTGATGCCCACGCAAGAGACTAATAACTGTATAATATATTTCTTCTGTGCATTGATATTAAGCTTTGAGATTGACAGTAAAAATTAATAAGCACTGATTTACTTAAGTGAATGATATAAAAATATAATAAACACTTTACATGGAAAAAATGTAGCTAAATTTAGGGTCTTGCTACTGTTTCTTCCTCATTCTCTTCTGCCCTGACGTACAGTGCTTTCTTAATTTTCCCACTGGTTCTTCTCTTTTGGCTCCTCAACTTTTGGCATCCCTGACTCTTCTGGGTTGCCCCAATGTACACAAAATGTGCACCTGCTGCTCTTTAATCAAGAGCTGTTCTTTTCTAATGTTTCTGTGGCTGCTGTCACTATTGCATGTCTCCCACCTTCTGCAGTTCATTATCCTTTGGTGAACTTTTATCACAAGCTGCATCCTTCTGACAAAGTCAGCATTCCTTCTCAAGATTCACATTTCTTTTTATGTTTTCTTTTGGTCACTTGACATGTAAGGAAAGTCTCAGGCTTTCACTTGCTCTTCAGGATCACAACCTTGATGTCAGGAACACAGGAGCAATTCCTTAACAGGCCATATACCTAGATTCTAAATAAGTGTTTCCCCAGTATCCTGTAAGCACATCTGCCAGTCACTCTAATAGTAATTACTACTCTCCGAGACACCCCATCACTGGCACTAACAATGTACAGACGAAGACACGCATAAACAGTGATGCAAACTGAGTGGTGGATGCATGGTGGATGCATACAGGAGAGGCAGTGACCCTAATGTGGTGTAAGTGTGTGAGGGCATGGTTGGGGAAGGTTTCTGAAACAGATGAAGTAGTTGCACCTGAACCAAAGTTTCAATCTTCTCTTACCATCTGCTCTCTGAACGACACCTCCAAAAAGGCTATTCACATCATCCATACAGTTTTTGGCAAAAAGGAAGTATGAGGGGCAGGACTGGGTGCATAGTTTATGGAGCTCAGTGCAAAACAAAAATGTGGGACTCCTAGTACAAAACTTATTAAGAATCTCAAGACAGTGATAGCATAGCATTAAACCAAACATCAGGCCCTTTTGAGCATGGGGCATTGTGACTGCACAGAATATATATCCATGAAGGTGCCTCTGGTCAGAAAGAAGAATGAATCTCAAGAAAAATAAGATTCCTCTTTTCTATTTTCTTTGCAAAATTCCTTATTATCTGCAGCCATGGGTAACAGACATAACTGTAAAGACTTTAAAAACCTACAGCTTGCACTGAATTGAATTCACTTCACTAATATTTATGGAGCAGTTACTTTGTATAGGAGAACACATTTATTATTGGAAAAGAAAAAAGTATATATTCTGGGCCCTAAAGGAGATCAAACAGTACTAGGGAGAACTGTATACACCACCTGAAATAAAACATTAGACTGGGAAATGCTGTAAATACAGCAATGGATATTAACTGTTCCTTTCACTTGCTCCTGCCGCATTGCAATTGCTTGTTTGCTTATCTGTCACCCAGGAGTCCTCAAATCCTGTTTATTACACTAATCTCAGTCCTTAACATTGTATCATATGCATAAGAAACTTTCAAGATTTTAAATATATGAGTAAATAAGTGGTCCAGAGAAGAATCATATAAAATTGCTATTTTTTAGGTTTATGTCTGGGAAAAGCATAGACTTTTGAACCACTCGCTGAGCTAGAATTCCAACTCTGATTCCTATTTATTTTATGGCCTGTTTAAGAGAGGTACTTGCTCTGTTCTTCAACAGTGCAAGCGTTCATCAATGTGAGGGCTGCTGTGAGAACGAGAAACAATGTACAGACGGTGCCTGGCCTCTCCTCAATTCAAAGTTCTGTATAGAATTACATTTCTCTCTGATCTTCTGTTTTTCTATTTAGCACAGTGGGAAAGAACACAAACTCTGGATTTACTAGGCTCAAAAGTAAGTTTTATCACAATTAACTGTGTGATCCTGAGCCATTTATTTAACCTTTATGGGCCTCCTTTTTCTTCATGTATGAAACAGGGACAAAAGTAAAACTACCACCATGATTTGTTGTGGAGATTATATTAGTTTATATGTGTAGTACTGGGAAACTATATCTGACCCATGGTAATCATTTCATAGAGCCTCTGCAATTATTATTACTACTGTTAACCCCATTATTTAACTGGACCAGCATTAAAATCTCAAATTCTTATTAGACTCCTCCTTATATTTGCCCCCATCAAAATAGCTCTCATATATATCCATTCCACACCAATGACTTCATTCGAGTTCATGCATGCATATTTTCCTGGATGAAATAATATATTATCTCTCCTGATATTTCTCCTGATATATAAACACTTCCATTAGCTCTCCCTTTAATTACAAAGTAAGTCTTTTTTTAAAACCCCAAATCACTTTTTTCTCTCTGGTCTCTGAAAGCCCTTATACCTATATTTCAGATATGGATTTAATATTTACTGTCTTATTTGTCCATTTATTTGCTTTTCTACCTATATGGATTTTGTTAAAGCTTCATATTTTTTGTCTCCTTCTTTGCCTTTACTTATTTTAACATGTCAATAGAGAGCTAATAATTTTAATATGATTTATCATTTGATATAGATGCCCTGAGTGAAACCAATTAAAATTGTGAAACCAATTAACAAACATTTTTATATTACATAGTGAATGTTATTGGCAGAGTCAAATTGTTTGAAAGTAACTAGGACAAAGGATGAAGGGAATGTAACTGGGACAAGAATTTGCATCTTGATTTTGTTTCTGCCCCTTTTGACATCGGGCAGATTTCTTAAACTTTCTGACCTCAATTTCCTCCCCTATCAAATAGAGGAAAAGAATACTTGCCCTATTTAATTCATAGTGATCTTGTGAGAATCAAAATATACAAATAAATATTAACAAACTTAGATATATTATAAGATTTTAATATAAATATTTATATCAAATATATTCATGTATTAAAAATAAACATTAACCATAGGCTTTTGAATATAATAGTATTCATAACCATAATAATATTCCAAAATAACAAAACTATTACCCTTCCACATATTTTGCTTTGATGAATAAACTAATGCACCATTGATTACCATTAGAAACACTCTTAAAAGGTATTATAACAAAAATATGAAGCAACGATGTTTATTATGATGATTCCGTATTTTTACAAATGAAAAAGAAATTTAAAATACTGAGCTGTAATCTAATTTTGAGTCCTAATCTTTTACTTAATGATAGTCATATACAAAATAATTTTTTCATATGCATGATCCTGGGTATATAACTTACTTAGCAATACATCTTTCTTAGCTGATATGTGAAAATGAAGAGTAAACTTTGCCACAATTACAATCCTATTTGATTAATAACTAAAGAAACGTTAACCTGAGAAACCATGTCTTAGAATATGTGGAGATCTGTTGTGATAAGTAGAATTTGGGTACTGAATTGTTTGAGAAAAAATTTGAAACGGTGGCTAAGCAGTGGGAAATAAAACAGAAAAAGGAAGAACTTACAAACTTCTGAAGCTCTTTAATGCAATGCTACCTAAAAATTAGAGTTTTTTTTTTTTTTTTTTTCTAGTCTTTGAAACTTAAATCAGACTTTTAGCACAATGTTACCAATTCACTAGAAAATCAGAAGAATTGTTTGGGAGAGCTAAAAAAGAAAGGTAGGGCTTCCCTGGTGGCGCAGTGGTTGAGAGTCTGCCTGCCGATGCAGGGGACATGGGTTCGTGCCCCGGTTGGGGAGGATCCCACATGCCGCGGAGCGGGTTCGCTGAGCCTATGCTCTGCAATGGGAGAGGCCACAACAGTGAGAGGCCCATGTACTGCAAAAAAAAAAAAAAAAAAAAAAAAAAAAAAGAAAGAAAGGTAAATGCATAGGAAAACCTAGAAGTAGAAGAAAATAAAAATAGAAATATGTAAAAACCACAGGGGTAAATTTAATAGAAAAAAATCAAGTGTATGAGAACTATAATATTATATATAAAAGTAAAGTCATTTAACAAAAGTTAACAGTAGATTGGAAAACACAAATATTATCATCTGTATTTATTTATGGATTCACACAATGCATTTTTAGTGAGGCCCTGCTATGTATAAGGCAATGATCTGTGCTTTGGGAAACACTAAAAATAATCATTCAGAGACATGCCCTTAAATTGCCTGGAGTCAAATTGAATTTCTAATACATGAACATAAATAACCATAGTGCAGAGCAGAGAGAAACAAGAGTTACAGTAGACATACAGACCAACTGCAACACTGTTAGAAAAGTCAAAGATTGCTGCATATGGAAGGCAGCTCTTGAATTGAAGAGATGGTTTTACAGATAGAGCAGGGACATAGAATATTGCACAATGACAAAACGACACAAGTATATATGGGGAACAGCAATTTAATTTAGGCTCAAGTGTAGCACATGTGGATAAGTAGTTGGTGGAGGAGGAGAAAAATGTAAGACAAGGTTCTGAAGTGCTCAGAATAATAAGATAAAGATCTTTAGTTAATTGGTAAACAGAGCAATTATAGGCATTTATTTTTTTTTTTTTGGACAAGAGAATAATGTCACTAAAGGAGTGCAATAAACTCTTAACAGAGTAAAAACAAAATAGCCTAACATATGATGCCAGAAACCTCATTTAAGAGCTCTCAACTCTAGATAAAGGACCACTGCAGGAATACAGCAATGAAGCATGAAGGGCCTAGTGTGATGCTCATTCTAGGAATAGAAAACAGGACAAAAACAATTTAGGTGTGAGGCTTTAATCACTCACTTTCCCCCAATTCACCCATATCCCCTAAAATGTAATCTATTGTATAATCACAGCTTTCCCTCTTACCACAAAATTGCTACCCTTATTCCTCTGACAGAAATTCTGGAGCCACTATTGCAGAAGGTCATTGTTAAGAAACAATATTATTCACTAATTAGAAAATAAATAGCTAGAGTGCTCATAAGTGGGAAATACGCTAGTATGCAGGTATGCAAGATGAGCTTAAAACAAGGTGTAATGTGTCTGAGGTGCCACCTGATACCCAGAGGAGGTTATCAAGTTAACAAATAGAAATCTGTAACTTGTTTTACAGCTCAGAGAAGGTACAGGTATGGGTAATACCAATATAGGAGAATAAAGAAAGGGACAGACCAGAGAAGCTGAGGGAAGAACACTGGGGAATATCCAAATTTAACAGATGAAAGAAGGGGAAAGAATCATAGAAGTAATACAGGACAAGTTTATATAGGAGAAGGGAATCATCTTGAGATGATTGTTTAGGTATGATGACTAAAACTTCTGAGAAATGTATCTGTGATTTATATCTCTTAAGTTACAGATTAACTGAAACCAGGAAAATGTACTAGACAGAATTTCTTGGGCAAATGCAGAAAGTATCACTATAGCTTATGTGTTTGAGTGAATGAAGTCTGAGATATCTTTCCTATGTACCTGTCTATGCTTTATGTTTACTGAAGTAAGGCTATTTCTTTGTTAAATTAATTAGGTTGTAGCTTCACAGTTAATTCTTCAGAGTACCATTCAATAAAAAGCACTAAACATATTGAAGAGACTGCAAGAAGGGGCTTTATTTCTTTGAAAAGTCAACATGTCCATTTTATTAAGAAATGAAACAGAAAATATGTTAGAGTAATTTTTTAAAGTGGAATTCAAAGAGATATTTTGTTTGTAAATGTTTAAAAACTATTACATGAATTTATATTTCAGGGGATTGCACATGCACTTGGAAAGTAAAATCATCCATTTTCACCATATACTCCATAGCTTCATGACAACAGTAAATATGTTCTTCTGAAAAGAAATATTATTCCTCAATAGGTGAGAAAAATTTGTAGCAAATCTTAAAAAAGTTAATGCAGCTGTCTCCAAAGAAAAATCTTCTGCCTCAATATGTTACACACATTTTCTAAAACTTTCAATGGCTTCTTATTTCCTCTTGCATCAGGTCTACATTTCTCCCTAACTTGTTCTCACCACATTCATACAAATCTGTTTTCTATTTTCCTTAAAACATAATGTTTGAGAAACTGCTGGTTGCCTATTGAATAGCCATTCTCTCTTTTATTCCTTCCTAAGAGTTTTCCGGCCCTTCCCAGTGTGGCACAGGGATAAATCATAAATATTAGTCAATTATGTTAATCCAATTCCCAATTCTAATGAAGGCTGTGACTTAGTTATATCAATTGAGGAGATTCTGCTGAGGAAATCTGAGAAAATACTTCCTCACACTGAAAAAAAGTCCAGTGGGAGAATCCACCCCTGCTCTTCTGCTGTAGAGTCATAACTGAATATGTTGCTTTGTACTGTGATAGAAATCTCACCATCTTTAAGAGTCAACCTGAGGATCAAGTCCACATCTCAAGGATAGAAGGTCAAAAAAGATAGACCGAATTTTGGAACTTTTGCCCTAGTTAAACCACTGCTTTCGAAGCCTCTCTCCACTCTACTTCATGATTGCTATGGTGGTAATTGTTAAATATGTTCCCTTTATATTTATACTCTTCTGAGTTGGATTTTCTGTTATTTGCTGCCAGGAACATGATAACAGATAAAATGTGTAATACAATATTCATATTCCTGCCATTAGCACCTTGTTCCCTTTGCTTTGAATACCCTATGTTTTCCTTTAAGCCTATTCAAATTCTTAATATACTCAAGAAATAACATGAAATCCACCTCCTCTATAATCTTATGCTTAATGCAATTGCCAGCGCTTTTCTCCTCCTTCTGTGAACTTGCACAGCACTCAATGGTCGATAATATACCACTTGGCATAAAATAATATTTTAGTGTTTAGTATTTGTTTTATAATGAAATTATGTATTCAGCATTTGCTGAGCATCTATAATGTGTCAGGCTCAGTGCTACACATGTGGGATATAAAGCATAATAGTACTCTGTTCCTGTCCACAAATAGCTCAAGGCTAGAATGAAAAAAAACAAATATAAGTAAAAGCAATTTATTTCTGCAAAGGCTTAGAACACAGGTATGTACAAGGGGCAGTGGCAGCAGAAAAGAACAATAATCTGACCTGATCTGGGGGCAGCCAGAAACTCTGAGTTATGATTTAAAGGATGAGTTGGAGTTCACCAGGTTGACAAGGGTGATTAAGGACTTTATAGTCAGAAAGGATAGGATATACTACGGCAAAGAAGTGTGAAACAGTATGGCACTTTCAAGGACCTGAATTTAATTTGTTTTGGTTTGAGAATAAACTCCAAGGAGGAAAGGGTTCATAAGTTAAGCTGGAAAGGTAGGCAATGCAAAGATCAAAAAATATTTGTATTCCGTGTTTGTTCTCCAATTAACTTGTGAGGTCACATGTTTTTGGTGAACATATTCTAGAATTGCAAGACGATAATGATTTCAAGCTCCCTGCACCTTGGGCCCATAGATTTACTTGAATTTCTCTGCCAGTGCACATTGATTCTTGAGATAGATAGATAGTATTGCCATTATATGCTACTTCACTTTTTTTTTGTTTTTTAAATCAATAGGACCTAAAGCTGTGCAGTGAATATTGCAGGTATTCTACTTCTTTATGGATTTTCTATGTTGGTTATCTAGATAGAGTAGGAAAATCTTGCAGTGAAGTTTTACTACATAATTTCCTCTTTATTAGTAATTTAATATTCTATTGTCAGAGTGAATCTTAGGATTCTGTGTTGCATATCTGCCTCCTTAAGATCTGTTTTACTCTAGCTGGAAGTGGACCATAAAAATTCCCCAAACATAGATCCACCAAAAGGTCTCTTTGGATAGAGTCTCTTTATCTAAGTTTATGGACACACAGATTATCGTTAATCAATAATAAATACCAATTTAATATTTATTTCCTGAAGCAGTATACTCTGTATCAGATAAAATCTAAATTCTAAATTTAGTTATTTAGAAAAAAGTTACCTTTCCCACACAGGAAGAAAAAGTATGTGTTGATAGAAACAGTCACTTTAACCAGATGTGTATCACTGAAGACCACTGAGATAAAATAAAAATTGTATCTAGAATCCATGGAATAGTGTCAAACATGTGGTGACTGTCACCATATGTAATTTTTGTTTGCAGTTAGCTCATTAAATATATTAAATATAGTTAGCTCAAAGTGTTGGCAAAGAGTTCATCTTCCCTATTATTACATAAATGCCAGCAGCACTGTGTTTGTCATTTTTTTCTTCCGCTGGAACAGTATATCACATAAATTTTACTTAAAAATTTGATCATTTGTTAAACTTTATATTCCATCACAGTGTTAAGAGTAGCAACAGATCCCAAATACCTTCTCCTAAATATCTGAATTTGAAGCCTAGGTATGCCACAGAAGGCCACATAAACTCAACACCATCACTGAGTTTCATGAAATGCAATACGCTAGCAAAGCTTATCCTGTCTCCTGAGTACCAAAGGAAAACAAATTACACGTGGGGCTACAAGAACCACAGTGGTACTCAATTCTAATCAGTAACGTGTAAAAAATGTATGATTGGACAAGTTGGAAGCAGAAAAATCATAAAATAAGCAATCCTTTAGGAGGACGAAAAATTATAGGCAATTCAAAGAAACAAAACTACACAATAGGCTACAATTTTCATTCATTAGAAAATACAGAGCTATTTTTCCTAATGCTTTTCCATCAGACTCCTCCTTCCTTTAATCTCCTATGTGCCCTGTGAAAAACTTCATATAATATAAAAACTTCAAATAATATTCATTTTCCAAATACCAAAGAAAACTAGATGCTGCATTTTCCATGGAATATATCAGAACATATTTTTTTCCAAGTTATATTAAGTAGACATAAAAGTCCAATTTTTATTATTTGTGAACATATCTATAGGATGACAGTTTACTTGAAGAAGTAACTTTTCATCTATTAAAAAAAACTCAGTGATTTGTATCCTGTGATATTAAATGTCTGGCAATTTGGATACACTGAGATGATGACCAGGAATTCTAATATTTCACTTCTCAGCTCATTCAGTATTCTTTAAGTAAAATGTGTGTGTGTGTTTCAAGTTTCTATCTATATATTTGAGAATGTTAAGTAAGTACTTTTTCTACCAATGGGAAAAACCTCCTCAAAAGTAAAGTACTTATTTAGAAGACATAAACTGTTCCAAATCATAAAAGTGAGGTCAATTATATAGTAACAGTTCACAAATGACATCCTACATAATTTTAAATGGTACCCTATATCAGAAGTAAGATTTCGTATTTTTGTTGAGACAAAGTTCTCCTTAATGATTCCATCTGTTCCACTTTTTAGGGGAAATATGGAAACCTAAAAAGCAACTACTTAACGCATGCAACATTAGTGTTAACTTGGTGAACAAATAACAACATAGTGATACTATCATAACACACTTGCATTCCTAAACCAGAGTTTTAGTTTTTGATCATTTAGTATTTTATGATAATTCCCCTAACAGCTGTCAGTATGTATTAAATGGAAAGAATGTAATAATGCTATTAAATAAATACTATCTATAGGAGAGATAAAATAAGAAAGGTTCCTTTGGTAATGGAATAAGGAATATTATTGCAAATTTTTTATATTTTCAAAGCTTTGAGCTAGCTTCAAGTTGAAATATTGCTTCCAACCTTACCTTTATTTTGACTTGTTTTCTCAATATTTATTTCAAAGTCTAGATGATGACAAACCAAACATAAATCTACTCTTACTTAAAGCAGATCTAAAATAAAAAAGAATAATGTTTGCACAATTTGATCTTAATTGTTGAGTATGTGTTTTGAGCCAATCACTCTTCCTGGTATTTGCATCTTTACTTTCAAAAATACTTGTTCATTGATATTAAAAAATAGTACTTTTAATTTAGGCTTATACATCAGAAAAATATGCAAACCTTATTTACATATGAACATTTAATATACTAATTTTAAATTATTTTATGATTTATTTGGTTGCAGAAGCAAAATGTGATTTTGGAGGATGTTATTGGAGAGACTTAAAACAAATCTTTGCAGTTTGTTGATGTATTACTAGAGATTAGTTAAAAATTAATAACTCATGAAAGTGCAGAATCTATAACCAGTTCTAAACTTTGTTCTGGTTTTCACATGGGTGTCTGTCCTGAGCATATAGAGGGTCTGGTTCTTCATTCTTATGTATACATAATGTTATAGAGAAAAAAGATTACATTATCTTTACTGTGTTTTTTCAATGCCAAATAGGTTTTATATGATCCCAGTTATTTTAGTCCACAGAAGCACACCGCCTAATGGCTGGTATACATTCTAACTTAAGAACATTGTGCCTTGAGGCATGTGCCTTGTTTTTTAGCTTTCAATTCACCGAGATTTTACTGGAACATAATAGACACCCAAGAAATGCTTGTTGGAGTGAATTGTACTAGCAAACACATTTGAAAAAATGCTATAAAAAATAAACCTTTAAAGATTGGATTGGGTTCTTTATAAAAATTACATTATAGAAAGTAGACATTTAACTTCAGTGACATCTAGTTTTAATTTTAAAAGACTCAATAATCATGTAATAATCAGCAATATGAGAAATTTACTTCCTCTCTGGAAGAATTAACATTTGGGTCAGGAAGAAGACAGATTTCTGAACATGGAAAAACTAGAGAACAATGAAAAGTACAACATGAGTTGCAATTATAAAATAACTTAACTATTAACTAAATATAAGGGGGCTTTTTTATCCAAATATGCATTATCCCTTTCAAAGTAATCATTTTAGATAAACAGCTGCTTAACGCCAATAACAATCTCATCATTCAAAACATTTTTACTCCCTGTTTCCATATTATTCAGTTATTCTCAATTACAGGCATCTTTTCCCCAAACCTGATACCACTTTATTAATTTACTATGTATATGGACCGATTTGAGAACCAGGGGCATTTTTAACATATTTATTTTCCTTTTTCACCTTAAATACATTAGGATTGGGAACTGTACAATTTTTTGAGTTCTAGAAAATATGTATACCCTTTTAACAACCACCCCAATCATTTCCTTCACTAAAGAAAGTTCCCTCGTGCTTCTTTCACATTCATTCCAAGTCCCTTATAGGCTACAGTTGCTCTGATTTCTATCACCACTGACTAGTTTAGCCAGTTTTTCAACTTATATAATATATATATATATTATATTATTCCACTTATTATATAAGTGGAATTATACAATATATACTCTTAAGTCTGACTTTTTCTGCTCATTTATAAATGTGTTCTGACAGAATTTGTGTTATTGTATTATTATCTCCTTAAATTTTTTATAGAATTCATCAGTGAAACCATCTTAGCAAAAAGTTTTCTTTATGTATAAGTTTTTGATAACAAATTTAATTTATTTAACAGATATAGAACTATTCAGATACCATATTTCTCCTTGTGCCAATATTGATAATTTTGTTTTTCAAGGAATATGTTCATTTTATCTAAGTTGCAGGCAAATACTGCAAATTTAATCTGTAAAGGTGGTTTCTTTTAGAAATACTGAAAAGTTCTTCAGTGTGAAATTCGGGTGTATAAATAAGGCCAATTATTTGGGTAAGTAACAGTTATTTTAGACTTCATAAGGTAAAAATAATATAAATGATAATAATTTGTAGGGCAAATACTTGATGCTTGTGGTTTACATATTAGCTATGCAAGTTCTCTGATATTAAACTTAAGGCTAAGGATATTCCAGCTTTTTCTAATTGTAATTTTTATCACAATAACTTATAAAACAAAAATTCCCTTAAAATCTTCTTTAATTCATATAATGCATGTAAAATTTCATTGATATGTCCTTTTTACTTGACTTACATAAGTTTTTTTTTTTTTTTTAAGTAAATCTTTGTGCTAGTTTTATGGACTGTTTGTGATATTTTCAGCTTATGCATAATTTAATGATGTTATAGGTTTTAACCCTAATCGCTCTCAACAATCAGCCTTCCAAAATGACCTTATAAAGGCAAAACATGTCTGTCTGGAAACAGACATTCCTAGATTCAAACACCTATCTGCAGTCAACTAGTAGTGACCCAAGGTACATGTTTTATGCTTTCTGAGCCTCAGTTTCATACTGATAACTGAAGTAGTTACAAGTTTTTGTGATTCAATGGGATCATGAATAACCCTGACAAATTAGCCTAGCACAGTACCTGACACTTTGTGTGCTCCTAAGCCTTGCTGCTTACAGGATAGTCCAAGGCCAGGAACATCAACATCTCCTGTGAGCCTGCAGGATGTCGGGCCTCATCACAGACCTAATGAGTCATCATCTGCATTTTAACAAGTTTCCAGATGCTTAGTATGCTCTTCCCAATTACTATTAGTACTATTAGTACTATTATTAGTATTATTAGTACTCTTAGTTTGTACTCACATTGCTCTGGTCATTTGAGCAGATCCTTTTTTTTTTTTTTTTTGCAGTACGCAGGCCTCTCACTGTTGTGGCCTCTCCCGTTGCAGAGCACAGGCTCCGGACGCGCAGGCTCAGCGGCCATGGCTCACAGGCCCAGCCGCTCCGCGGCATGTGGAATCTTCCCGGACCGGGGCACGAACTCGTGTCGCCCGCATCGGCAGGCGGACTTTCAACTACTGCGCCACCAGAGAAGCCCTGAACAGATCCTTTTTGACATTCTCTAGGTTGATTATATTAATACTGAAGTCTGACAGAAATGTGTATTATATCTGAGTGAGGTCACTAGGGGAGAGTTTGAAAAAAGTATTATTTTAAAACCACTAGTATAATTTGATTTGTATATTCAAAATACATTTAAAGTTTAAAAAAGTCCAACCTTTCCTAGAAAGTGTCTCCTATATACACAAGAGAACATAAATATAATACTTGTTTTTACTTAGAAGCATACATATAAATAGATCTCAAAAGTACATTTGCCTATCCCTTGGTTCATCTAATTTTCTATCTGCACACATATGGAAATATCTGGAGGCAGTTCCATCAAATGCTGAAATTAGTTCCATCTAGACAGAGGGCCTGGTGTGTTTTTCTTCACTTTCTTCTCTTTACTTTTCTGTATTGCTTTTGTTTTTATTAATAAAAAGAAAGCATCTAAAATTATTTTCCAAAAAAATCATTATTCCTGAACACAAATAAAAGTTTTAAAAAACACACCTAGAATCTAAACCAAAACTCTCTCTGCATGCAAATTCCCTTGAGGGAAGAAAGGAGAAAACCTGAGGAAAAAAGAGGAAGATGAGAGGATTTGTCACCCAGTAAAGTAGAGTAGTCAATGACAGGAGATAGATTTTGGAGTTACAACTCTTCTGAAGTTATTAGGGGGAAGATACTGCCCAGAGCATAGCCAGGGCAGCTCTTGACAGAGCCATTTTCATACCAGTGGGGGCTAAGTGGTCGTCAGGAAGCCAGCTCACCTGCTGTGTGGGAAAGATTCCGCCTGAAGAGGGAAACCATTGTGGCTGTCTGGCAGCTCAGACCTCATTAGCAGAAGAGGGAGATCTGTCCCCCACACCTGAAGAAGTTAAGTGGCTAATTAAATCCTTCCTCGCTGACGCCAGGAAGCAAGCCTCAGGGCTCAGCTTTAACCCCACTGCACTTCTGTAAGCAGTAATACTGGCATGAGCAAGGATCTTAAAATCGCTGCCTGCAGCAAAGAAAGCTGTTGAGGTTTACACAATTAGCAGAGTAATTCCTAGAAGACAAGAAAAGCTAAAGGACAAGAAACTGGTATTTATAAAACAGGCCATTTTCAAGGTATCTAAATTCTTTTAAAAAATAATAACCAATCAAGTTATGTATTCTTAGAACAAATATTTACTAAGTATCTGACATATGCCAGGTATTGATGCAAGGTGCTGGGAATAAATACATTAAAAACACTCAGTACCTGTTCTCTAGTAGCTTATGGTCCAGCAGGAGAGACAGACTTGTAAACTAATAATCACAGAGATATTTACAGTAACAGCATGGGAGGGATATAAGCACAAAGTGATATCAAGGCATCCAGCAATTTAACCACCCAATGGCACCTGTTGAGGACAAAAGGAAGGAGGGTATGTTTGACTTTGATTTAGACTTTCTTTTGAAGGCATCCTTCAAGAACTACTTTTTACTAACCCTCCACTTAAGGGTCTCCTGACCCTTGTCTGCCCCAAGCTTGGTTTATATCTAAGTGATTAAAAATTTCAGTAAAATTTCAGATGATTATACACTGAAAAACTACCTGTTAGGATAGGCATATTTATTATCCAAGAGTCAATCGGGGGAAAACCCTTATTTTCTAGAGGATCAACTCTGAAAAATTCAATTTTCTATCAAATGATTCCTCATGGATGATTTTCTATTAAGTCTGGCAGTAATCCTCAACCATGCCAGCTTCCCATTACTGCTCTTAAATAAGGGTAAGAACGAATCATTGCCCACTGCAGTGAATGATGCCAGCTGAGGAGGGGAACTCTGCTGGAACTGTGGCTATTACAGGGTGAGAGTCCAGGAAGAAAGTCAAGGGAGATTTCCTCTTTCATTCACTAAAGGTCACTCTTAGCGAGATCTGATTTTTTTTAAAAAAGTGTACTCAATTTCTAGTACCCTAAAGCCCTATGCCTTTTTGCAATTAATTTTGTATTTGTCCAACCAAAATATACTCAATCGTATTATGTACTACTTCATCTTATGTAAATTTCTAACAGATTTCCCTGCCTTGTCTTCACATACATTTGATACTACACTCAAAGCAATCTTTCTAAAAGCCAAAATTGACTATAGAACTTCTTTTAGTAAAATTCTTGCAATGCTCTTCATGGCTTTCAGGATGAAAGCCCTGGCTTCCCAACAGCTTTGAGAACTGGCCTGTCTACATCTCCTAACTCACCCATTTTGCTCCCTCACCTGCATCATTTGCTCAAGACATGCTTTTCTCTAATGTCTCCAAATAGATTGTGTCACCTGATGGTCTAATATCTTTAAACAAGCTGTTGTCTAGAGACATTCCCCTGCTCCAAACCATGTAGAAATTAAACTAATGTCTTAGCTCTACCCACACATCCTTTCATCTGAAATTTCTTTTTTGATTCTTCTCACATGAATGAATTAAATGTCCCTATCCTATATCCTATCACATCCTAGGCATATCTTTTCGTGGTATTTACCACACTGTATTGCAAATATTGGTTACTTGTCTTTCTTCCTTGTAGGAGATCTTTAGCTTGGCTCCTAGCACAAAGTAGGCATATATCAGGCATTGTGTAAATATTTAATAAATTAATGAAGGAGTCATAGAATAGTATAGCTAGACTTTGTATTAAGACATTAGAGATCATCTAATATATCCTTATTTTACAGAGGTAGAAATTTGTTCTAATATGGTTTTCCAAATGTGATCTACCAAGTTTTCCTTGAACTCCAAAACTTTTTAATTTTCATTTTACTTTTCCTCTTCCACATACTCTAAAATATCTCCTTCCTCTCCAATCTTTCTTCCTATATGTGGCACATCCCTACATTCTTCTTCATATCTTATATATATATATATTCTTGTATTTCAATGACAAAGATAACACTTAAGCCAATCGTCCTATTCTCAGTCTTCTAAGGAAGATTTCAGCTTATGTTTAGACCAAATTGATTGCCTGTTTCCCTTGCACATCTCTCCACTGGCAGAACTGCCTATATCTATTTTAGGAGAACAATAGCTTTTTAAAGAGAAGGAAAATAAAAATAAGGGGCTTCCTAGAGCTGAATCAGCATCTGGTCATCACGATAACACTTACAAATTTTCTGACTATGCATGTCATTAGTATTTCAAAGACCAAAATGATGCTTTTTGGAACTAAACTAAAAATCTATAAAGAAACTTCTAAGTAGTTTTCCTTCTGTGAAATTCCAAAAATACCAAAATATTTGGATGTTAGTCAGGGTCTTCAGTGAAGCAAACACTGAAATGGAATTAGATATGCAAGTGATTTATTAGAGAAAATGCCTATGATGGAAAATGGAAAGGAGGTGGGAAGGCCAACAGAGATGGCAGAGTACAATAAGGGTCTGATATTTGTGAAGAAAAGAGAGAAAGAAGTAAGTTTGGATAGAAGATCTTAAATTGCAGCACAGGTAGAATAAAGTCTGGTAAGGCCAATTGTAAGTCCTTAAGTCACAGTCACCATCAGAAGAGCCCAGTGTCTCCCAGGAACAAACCTGTCTTAGTATTCCTGCTGTGCTCAGTGACTAGTCAGGAGCAGCTGGTGGGAAGTGAAGCATAAGCTTAAATACAATGATATAGAGTGTAAGAGCTGGGTCATTGGTCAGTTAGGTTCCCATAGTAGGATCTAAGAAGTACATGTTCATGGCTACCACAGTATGTTTTACATGGCACGGCTTACGACACCATTGGGAAATTTCCTTGATGCAACACTAATTAACATATCATCTAATTTGGTAGTTATTTTATCTATTTGTTACCAAACTAAACTTGGGTCCACTTACCCACGTGCAGTTAAGCCAATCTACTGACACCAACTGGAGTGGATCTGAGGCTTGTCTCCTTCCTACTCCCTTGCTTGCTGCCCTGCAATAAACCCCTACTTTGATGCAAACTCCTGCTGTCAGAGTTTGGATTTCTGCACTGCAGGCACAGGAAACTTTTGCTCTGTTACACTTTCATTGAGTTCAAGTGTATGCCAAACATACATATTTTAAAATGTGGCTCATATTAACTGTTTTTATATTTCAACTTCAACTTTAAAAAAATCAAACTTTTCACTCTACTCATGCTTTTTGTCAAATAGAGTATGAATCAGCCCTAATAAGGCCAAGTGTGTTTGTATATGGGTCCATATGTGTAGGTGGTAACCTTTCAAAAGTATGTGTAACATTTTCTGATAAAACTACTTGTGACTTATAATGACCTCTGAGTTTTAAAAGTTATCTGCATATAAACGTTGTTATTAGTTCAACACAACATAAAGAGATGGGAATGCTATGAAATCACTCATTTCCTTTGACTGAAGATAAAGAAAATGGTAGAAGAGGAGATATATTTGTGTTCTACAATTGATCTATGGTTTTAAGATTCACTGGTTTTTGCAAATTATTTATCCCTAGTCTTAAGACTTCTGTACTTGCATGGTCCTTGCTGAACTTGGTAATTCTGTCTCCTTTACCGTTTTAAGGATAACTGTCAGTGTGATTTACCACTGAAAACCTGCCTTATTGCCTATTTGCCTCACACATCCTTAAGATAATTGCATACCTTTGCATACCTTTAATATGGGCAGATTTTCACATGATCATTGTGAATTTGAAGATTTCCCACTAACTTGTATGTCTCCTACTCTTTTATGTGTATCCTTACTTTGCAATTCTATTTTCATCTATAATGGGAAACATAGACTCTAACAGGCATTTAATTGAAACACTGAAATGCTTTTACACTGGTATCATTCTGTTTTTTAATTTTATTACAAAAATTAGTAGTGCTAATGTTTTCATTATGGAAAGCAAATTATAAAGCAAACATTTTCTTTACTAGGAAATTACCCTTAATTTCTAAATCTTAGGTCAAATAATTTTATTAAAAGTTAGGACAGGAATAACATTTTTATTCTATAAAATATACATTTTAATATCAAATTAACATTTGTACATTTAATTTTAATATAACTTTAGAAATAAAAAAATATGATGTGGTTTGAGGACATACTACCCCAAAATATAGCACCTCAGCATATTGAATGCTTTAAGTTGAAGGAGTTTGAGAAAATAGCAGAAGCAAGAAGGTCACTCTGACCTCCTCCTCCCCTCACCTTTATTCCCTGAAATAAGTCATAGAACCCTCATGTGAGAGGTGAGCTCCATATTCCATGCCCTCCCTCTACCCTAGAGGAAAGGAGCATCCTTATCGCCAAAGACAAAGGGATGGGACTTCCCTGGTGGTCCAGTGGTAAAGAATCTGCCTTACAATGCAGGGGATGCGGGTTCAATCCCTGTTCAGGGAACTAAGGTCCCACTTAGCGCGGGGCAACTAAGCCTGAACACCACAACTACTGAGCTTGTGCGTCTCAACTGGAGAGCCTGCATGCCTCAAACTATGGAACTCATGTGCCTTGGAGCCTGCACGCCACAACTAGAGAGAGAAAACCCGCATGCCACAACTAGAGAGAAGCCTGAGCACTGCAACAAAAGATCCCACATGCCTCAATGAAGATCCTGGTGCCACAACTAAGACCTGACACAGCCAAAAATGAATTAAATAAATAAATTAAAAATAAGAAAATAAATCTTAAAAAAAAGACAAAGGGATGCCAAGAAGAACCCTAAGAAACACGCATTGCTAAGTTTCCCCCAGTTTACTACAATTACCTCATACTCCTTAACCTACTGAAGGGGAGCAGAATTTGTCACCCTAAGATATGCCACTTTGGCATGAGGAGTATTTTGAGCTAAAGGCACTCAAAACCCAGTAGATGCAGGAAAACTTTTATCTCCCCCTCAATTGCCTAAATTTACACTGGAAAGGGGTCCTGTACCAGAAAAAGTGCTATTGGGGGAGACTCCCCTTTACCTAAGAAACTTATCTGTGTAACAGGGCAAACAATCCCACTCAACTTCCCGTGAATGGCCTTCCTTCCCTCTGCATCTTTAGCTCAGGATGTTATATAAGCCTTAATTACCTGGATGCCCTGGAATCTCATATTTTTATGAGGTTCCCATATACACAAATTTTTTTTTTCCTGTTAATATGCCTTATATCAATTTAATTATTAGACCAGACAGAGAACCTAGTAGAGAAGAAGGGAAAATTTTTCTGCCCATAAACTATCATATTCTTCCACACTGTGCATGCTTCATCAAACCTAGCATAAAAATACAGAGGCCTGTTTCTTTGCCTCTTTGTTTCCTTCTGAAAAGCTCCCATGTCATGTAAAACTTCTGCTAAATAAATGTGTATGTTTTTCTCCTTTAATATATCTTTGTCAGATTAATTCTCAGACCCAGCCAGGAACCCTAAGAAGGTCGAAGAAAACTTTTCATCCCCTACAAACACTTCTAAAAAATTGTAAGATAATTTTTTAATGAAAATAACACTGTCTTCATTAAAGTACTGTTTTGTTACATGAAATTTTAAAGTGCAAATTTGCTGCTCTCTTTTTGACACCACATACTTTGTGGAGAACATGAAACTATTCTTGATCTACTCAAAATAAAGTTTATTATCAAATACATTTTGATAATAAATTTTAACACAAATTTCATTTAAAACACCTGGGTTGAAGATTTGTTCAATACTAGAAAGACCATGAGACCCTGAACTCACAACTTACTCATACGGTGAATGAAGAGATGGATAGGTTCATGATCGTTAGTCACTTAAAAATTTTTAATATAAAGAAGAAGTCTCATTTTGCTAGTATTTCATTACTTTACACTAACAGCTTCCTTTTGACTATGTTCTCTGACAAAATCTGTTATTTTCATATCAAAAAATTTTTCAAATGATCTATACATTTTTCTGATTTAGGTTGTCCTTTCCTGACATGTTGTATATAAAGGAATCTAACATTTCAGTACGTGATACCCAGAGAGTCCTAGGTGTGTGACAGAAAGAATTGGCAAATGATGCTCAAACAGCTGTTATGTTGACAAGTGAATTCAAGTGCTCCTGAAGAGACAAGCAGAAGAGAAAGCATAAGAACATATTAGCAAGAAAAGTTCACATAGTGTAACCTGGCTGTGAAGAACTGCAAAGCAACAGGGTCAGGAAGACTGTCTGAACAAATAAGGTGATTCACTTTAAAACAAGAAGTTTGCCTTTGAGGAAGTGATACTCTGAGCCACTGTGAATCTGACTCAAGACATGAGCAATATGTAGCACTGCTTAATCAACCAGTTCTGAATAAATCAATCAGCCAATGAAGGGCAGTAGCAATTCATACACACAGACACACACACAACTAATTTATGCAGTGTGACAGTCACAGGTAAAAACAAAAAAGCACACTTAGTCACATACAAGTACATGTGGACTACAATGTGTTGTCAATATAGGGGATTTACTTTACTCAATTTACTCCACTTTTATTGGATGAGACTAAAGCAGCACTCTATAGTAGAGTAGTAAAAACAAAAGGGAAATATTAAGTTTAATAATATATTTCATTTCAAACAGTATATCCAAAATATTATTTCCATATATAATAATGTACAAATATTAATGTGATGTTTTTTCATACTAAGTCTTTGATACTTGGTGTATATTTTTACCTTTTCAGCCTATCTCAGTTTGGAGTAGCCACATTTGAACTGTTGCACTGGACTGCATAGATATAGAGATTCTTATAGAGAACTGATTCCTAGAAATTGTGTTCCCCACACAAAGTCTGCATTAACCTGCTGGCACAGTTGCCTCCACTTGTTTTTCAAAACTTGTTTACAAGTTTGATGACATTAGAAAAAAAAAAATTGGTCTTAGATGGGACAGGCACAATTCCAGGGAACAATTAAGTAGTAGATTTGTTTTTAATAATTGGAACTCTTTGTAGGTTCTTATAATTCCAAAAGGAAGACTAATAATTTAACCTTACATAAGGAAGGCTTGCTCTAGGCTAAGAAGCTAAAAAAAGGCAAGAGTAGGAAAAAATGTTGCTTTTGTATTTGGACATTCATCAAATTATAACTCCTTTAATGTGTGTGGTTTCCAGAAAGTTTGCATATTCACATGTGTGGGTGTGCATGTACACATTTAAAAAATTTTCTGTTTAGGATGCTTTTGTTAAATACTCTCTTTAGGTTTGTATTCTTTGTACTTATGCATTTCTGAATAAGGTAAGTTTTCTTGTTTGGTATAATTTTTACCACTCAGTAAGATAGCAAACAATGTAATTTTGCTCCTTGAACTGTGGCTTTTGTTTTATCCTGGCTCTTTGATGGTCTTCCTCTTTCTTCTCCCTGGAATCCTCTGGAACTCTTCTAGTCTTACATGCATGCCTAAATCTCTGCCACCTGAAACACAAAGCACCTTCTCCATTAGATAATTCCCATGTATTTTTATTTTCCTTCCATTGTTAAGAAACATTTCCTGAAAGCTGCTTTACTGGCTGTGCCAACTCTTCACTTTTCATCCCAGGCCAGTCTTGCTTCATTGTCTCTGTCTGATACTGTCCTTACTAAAGACCCTGCTGAAGTCCTAGTTGATAATTCAGTGACTCCCTTACAGGGTGAACTGATACTGCTGCCTTGGGCCTGCCCCTTGATGTCACTGACCTCTTCCTTCCAATCTTCTCTAAGCAGTATCATCTATTCTCAGTGCTTCTCCTATCATCTGTATGCTGTTGACTTGCTAACAAATACATCCAGACTCGACCTCTGTTCTAAACCACAATCATTTTAATCTCTACCTAGATTTCCCAAATCAAATAAGTATGTCCCGTCTGAAAATAATAATAATAAGAAAAATTGCTGATCATTATTAAGGGCCATCATGCTAAATGCTTTATATGGATTATTTTATCTAATTTGTATAGCAATTCTATGATGTAAATATTATCCCCATTTTACACATGTAGATATATTCAAAGAGGAGTTAACTGACTTGTATCACTAGTAGATACCCCAGAGCTAATAAGTTTTGAAAGCAGGAAGTGTTATACTATGGCCGTTATATATTTTGTTTTGTTTTTTAATTTTATCTAATTTCAGTTAATGGCTTTCATTAATGAGATCCCAATCTGCCTTCATTATTTATCTTTTTTTATTAGCATTTTTTTAACATATGTCCTTTATTATTATTATTATTATCTTTATTGCAGTATAATTGCTTTGCAATGGTGTGTTAGTTTCTGCTTTATAACAAAGTGAAATCAGCTATACATATACATATATCCCCATATCTCCTCCCTCTTGTGTCTCCCTCCCACCCTCCCTATCCCACCCCTCTAGGTGGTCACAAAGCACAGAGCTGATCTCCCTGTGCTGTGAAGCTGCTTCCCACTAGCTATCTATTTTACATTTTGGTAATGTATATACATCCATGCCACTCTCTCACTTCGTCCCAGCTTATCCTTCCCCCTCCCCATGTCCTCAAGTCCATTCTCTACATCTGCATCTTTATTCCTGTCCTGCCCCTAGGTTCTTCAGCACCTTTTTGTTTGTTTATTTTTTTTAGATTCCATATATATGTGTTAGCATATGGTATTTGTTTTTCTTTTTCTGACTTACTTCACTCTGTATGACAGACTTTAGGTCCATCCACCTCGCTACAAAGAACTCAATTATGTTTCCTTTTATGTCTCGGTAATATTCCATTGTATATATGTGCCACATCTTCTTTATCCATTCATCTGTCGATGGACACTTAGGTTGCTTCCATGTCCTGGCTATTGTAAATAGAGCTGCAATGAACACTGTGGTACATGACTATTTTTGAATTATGGTTTTCTCAGGGTATATACCCAGTAGTGGGATTGCTGCATCGTATGGTAGTTCTATTTTTAGTTTTTTTGTTTGTTTGTTTGTTTGTTTTGTGGTATGTGGGCCTCTCACTGTTGTGGCCTCTCCCGTTGCGGAGCACAGGCTCCGGACGTGCAGGCCCAGCGGCCATGGCTCACGGGCCCAGCCGCTCTGCGGCATGTGGGATCTTCCCGGACCGGGGCACGAATCTGTGTCCCCTGCATCAGCAGGCAGACCCTCAACCACTGTGCCACCAGGGAAGCCCTATTTTTAGTTTTTTAAGGAACCTCCATACTGTTCTCCATAGTGGCTGTATCAATTTACATTCCCACCAACAGTGCAAGAGGGGTTCCCTTTTCTCCACACCCTCTCCAGCATTTATTGTTTGTAGATTTTTTGATGATCCAAAGCCAAACTCTCTTGATCCAAACCTTGGTTCTGATACTTTTAAGTAGTATAATATTGAGAAAGTTATTGAAAGTTTCTGGGCCTTGTTTTTCTCACTGGGAGCAAATGCATTAAAAAAGCATACAATATAGAGTTTTATCCTTAGACAAAATTTTTGTACATAGTATATCTCAATAAATATTAGACACTGTTAATACTACCAGTCACATCTTAATACATCTCCCTGTCAGTTTCTAGAGTTACAACATAATGTTTCTCCCAATACCTTCTGGTAGACAATTTCTTGGGATCCATCTCTATAGAGAGTTGTACACTGTCTGTTATGTTACTTTCTTTACATCCATCACACCTGTGCTAAACATCCCTGCTTATTTAAGTCGTCTGAGTTCATCTGCAGGCTACTAATTGAATGGTCAAATTATCTGTTGGTTTACAACAAATATATCTGCTGGCTAATAACTGTATGGTCAAAATATTTGTTGGGACATAAAGATACTTCCCAATCCCTAGTCCCAGGTAGGCTGTTATACATATGCTAACCAATTACAGTCATCCCCTCTGGATTTTCTCCATCAGATTATCTTGTCTGTTTTTCTGTAATGTTTATTGCTGTATGGAACCCCTTAGATTTAATTAGATCCACTGAAGCTGTCATTATGGTCTGAATCTGGGTCATGTTCTCATTTTCAGAAAGATCATTTACTTCAAAATTGTCATGAAGTTTCTTCCTATTATTAAATATCTCCAATAAAGTTTCCAAAATTCTCCAACTGAGCCCAATTTAATCAGAAGTCACTGATTTTAATTACTGAATCTACCTGCAGTTTATAAGTTCACAGAGATTATGTCACCTTTTAAGGTTAAATCTAACTGAAAGTTTGCCTCATTATCTAAGCTTGTAACCTCTTCTTTCCATTTATGAAGACAGTGCTTTCTCTTTTATCTATGTGGAACTTGCCTTATTATTATTATTTTTTTTTATCTTGGCCAAGAGCCTGCAATGGATCAGACTATCAACAGCAGCAAGAGAAGGAAGCCAAGGTCCATCCATGTACCACACTCATCTTTGTGGGCCCACATCCCACAAAGCTTCTGCTGTCTTTGCAGACTCATTTGGGCTGGATCAGATTTTCACTTCCATTGTTACTAATATGGGTTCTCTAATACTGCCCACCACATATACACATACACTCCCAGTCCCCAGAGGCATATTTCTGGGTTTTTTTATTTTTATTTTTATTGGAGTATAGTTGATTTACTATGTTGTGTTACTTTCTGCTGTAAGAGGCATGTATCATGGATCCTTTTCTTGAAAAAATGAAAACAAGTTTTAATGCAGTGATATTCAGATAGGGACAGAAGTGTAGATATTCACAGCCTTTCCCCCTCCCCCAGCCATTAAGAAGAATTTATGTGTGTCAGATATCAGATCACAGGCCTTAGCTGTACAGGAAAGGGTAATGGACAAGTGGTGGACTGGATTATTCTCAGGGTATATAAACTGATTTTTAACTTACACAAAGCTACTTAAACACAAAAAAGATAAAAATCTCTAAATTGGGGATGGGGTGATGACAATGGAGAAGAAGGGAAATGCAAAGGGGCTGGAGTTTGAAGGGAAAGACCGGAATGGAGATTAGAACAGTGGCAATATTGTGTGAGGCACTGAAAGAGATGAGTAGAGGCATTTTAATGTGCACCCTATGATAGTTACACCTTTTTTGTCATCTCTTCAAAAGCCCTCTCTGAACACATACTACTTTGAACAGCTTTTTGTGTTAGGTTTTTATTTCCTTTGAGTGTATGTAAAGCTATTTGAGGATGGATCTTAATATGGAAACAGAGGCCCTGTTTTATACTGCTTATGTTTTTTTAACAACAACAGAATACTAAAATGCAGTTAATGAAAAATGATGTATTGCTAAGCCCTTTTCTCTCCCCTATAGATCCGTGTATAAATTTCTTGCATTGCTTCTATATAATGAAAAAAAATCATTTCCTATATCAAGCTCATATTTTTCCTTCTTGTCTGTGACTAATTGAATCTTCTATTACAACATCATCTTAATACCAATCATCAACCTGATTATAAGCCAGTTAATTATTAATCAGAACATGACCATGTTTCCTATTATGATAGCTTTAGTGTCATTTGGTTTTCAGTTCTGTGTTATGCAGACTTTCTATTTCCTTTGTAAATCTAGATTTTTAAAATAAAGAGCTTTCTCGGAAATTTACCATTGTACATTCACATACATATACTTAAGACTGGACACATTTCTTTTTTTCTTTTTTGGCCACACCATGCAGCTTCCTGGATCTCAGTTCCCCAACCAGGTATCGAACCCATGCCCCCTGCAGTGGAAGCAGAGTCCTAACCACTGGACCATCAGGGAATTCCCAAGATTGGACACATTTCTTAACCAAAAATATTTCCATTTACTTTATTTTTCTTCAAAAGTACTTCACTGTGATTTTCTGATGTTACAGTCCAAGAATAAGCATGCCTCAAACTAACTCAGTCCCTAGCAAACCTTTGATTAGTACTCCTCCTGTTTCATGTAAGCTTAGGTTCATAATTCACAAACTAGCTTCTATAGTTAGATTAGTTTATGAGCAATTATTATAATCACAATTTGCATTCATATAAATAGTAATGATCTTACTGGAATTATAAGTAAACTTGACCCATCACATATGTACAAAAGAAAGCTTGGGGATACACAGAATTCCTTAATAAGAAAAAAAAAGCACTCTAGAACTAGTACATATGACATTATTATTAATGAGAGGAAATAAAACAGTATAGGGATGTTAATAGAAATATTAATAGAGAGATTGGAAACTCAGAATACATATTGTAAATAGGATGTTATAGGAAAGTCAATAATACTTGGCAGTAAGAAGATTCTAATGCTTTTAATGAGAATGTGGAAAGTGTGTGTAAATTCCACATGATAATTCTGAATGGGCAGAAAAGGGGCTGCAGAAATTTTCAGAGTAGAAAATCTACTGGTCATTCAGACCCATAAATGACTAAATAAAATTATTTATCATATCCTGTGTACATTTAGCTCTGGGAACTAACCTGAAATACATCGTAGTATTAATTTTAAATTTGTTTTCATTCTGGTAATGGAGACTAAGGAGGCAACCTCTACCAGCACCATCATAGAACATAACAGAGAAACGAAGTTAATTTCTCTACTAAACAGTGGTTCAGGCTTTTTGAAAAATAATAATCTACACTAGTTTCTATGATAATGAAGGACAAGGAAGTCTATGAATAATTTATTAATAGAGACTACCTATTAGCCTAATAAATAAAATCCTACCAGTTTTCCTAGTATTATGTATTCAAATTGTTAAATGGCTGCCTTACTCATATAATTAAATTGACCACTACAAGTGTCATGTCTCTGAAATAAAAAGAAAGAAAGCACAAAACGAGGTAAGGAGGGAGGGAGGGAGGGAGGGAGGCAAATGGAGGGGCTATTTCTCCAAAATACTATCTTAAATGAATATTAGTTCTAGTCCCATATTCCTTCATTTTAAGGATCGATGGACTTAAATAAGCAACATCTCTTATTCCCATGTTTCTGTTTTGTTTCTGAGTGTGTTTGTGTGAGTGTGTGTGTGTCTGGCAAACTGTAGGTAATAGCATATGCACCAACATATTTGATGTGTATAAGTTATTTGCTAAACGTTGCATTATCAAAGTACTTGTGAAGGAAAAGTACTTGGAAGAAATTTTCCGCAGCCCTCATGCATTAGTACGGTTCACTTTTATAGAGAAAACCTAAACCCATAATGAAAAGTGAAAAGATTTAGTTAGTTCCTAGAAAACAAGAGGCAGCTGGGGGGGGGGGGGAGGGGGGCTGATAAGCTTATTTAAACTAGAAATTAAAAGGCATGAGAAAATATTTTTTGAAAGTCAATGAATAGAAGTTTGCAGTAGACTACATCTGGCCCAGGAATGTATATATCTTAGATAAAATAGTGTTAAGGAGAGAAAGACAGACACTTGGTACGTGGGCCTCTCACTGTTGTGGCCTCTCCCGTTGCGGAGCACAGGCTCCGGACGCGTAGGCTCTGCGGCCATGGCTTACGGGCCCAGCCGCTCCGCGGCATGGGGGATCTTTCCGGACTGGGGCACGAACCCGTTTCCCCTGCATCGGCAGGCGGACTCTCAACCACTGCACCACCAGGGAAGCCCCAGAGAAAGACGTTTTAGCAAGACTAACCTGCTCAAGTTCACCACAGACCCATGGCTCTCTACTGTATACCAGGTAATCTGAGCTTTCACAGACCCCATGGCTCTCTATTGTATACCAGGTAATCTGAGCTTTAACATCTATTTTAACTTCTTATTCCCAAAAGAAATTTGAGTTTGTGATTCTTGCAGATCATGAGGAAATAATCTGATCGAATGGAGAAAAGCTTAGAAGGAATTCCTAGAGTTTGGGGCTAAATGAACAATGAGGGAAATGCCTTTTGAAAATCATATATTGCTGAATGCATATATTTGTATTTTATTTCTTTCATGTGGAAACTCGAAGGGCAGTTTTCTGTAACTTCTGTGAGTTCAGTAATTTAACTTGGTTAGAAAAGATAAAAAGACAGATAACTGCCTGCTTTCCTAAATAAATGTATGCGTGTATGTGTGCATATATATATATATATATATATATATATATATAAAATGCCCGTCATTAGCTGCCCCTTCTCCCCACTCGCCATTCAATCCTCATCATTTAGAACTGTCTAAAGAGTCATGACCCCATTATCTGTCTGAGCTCTGCGGCACCTTGCCCGTTCCTCTTTTTTGCCTTCCAACCTGCTCAGATGACTGGAAGAGTGCCAATCTTTGATTAAAGACAACGAAGAAAGTGTTTGAGCAGACAAAGGAAACTGGCCAAGTGGGAGAATTACGCTGAGTGGGACACATCAGCAGACTGGGGAGGAGTTGTGGGAAGAGCAGCCAGCTCAAGGAAGATGCTAAGGATGCAGAGCTGTGTAATGGAAGGACTCGGGTCATCAGAAGTAAAGATATCTGAAATTGAATCCTGGCACATAACTTTCTATGTGTGTGTGGTTAAGCTATTTACTTCTCCAACTTGTAGTTTCCTCAGCTCTAAAACTGTGAGAAAATGTTTTTATTTGTAACCTAAGGAGCAAATTTGGGGTTACTTTTGTTATGCAGCAGTAGGTTATAGTGCTGATTATTATTTGTACGCATATGGCTCTCAAATTTATCTCCCTATTTAGATCTCTTCCCTAAATGTCAGACTTGTATAACTAACCACTTAACTGACATCTCCTGACATCTACTCTTAGCTATCCATCACAAACAATGTATCAAAACCTGAGCTCTTGATCTTTCCTTCCAAACCTGCTTTTCCTTTCCCCTTCATGTCACCTCAAAGGAAACTGCACTGCTCCATGTGCTGAGGCCAGAAACTCTGGAGTCATCCTGATCCTTCCCCTCACATTCAAAATCAAAATGGTAAGCACTGTCTGTAGATATATTCAAAATCTGACCATCTGCATCGGTACCACCTTGTCAAGGTCCCCATTGTCTATTTTTTAATTTGCAGTAGCCCTCTTAATATTCTTCCTGTTCTTGCATTTGCCTACTCTCCTTATAACTGATGCTTCACCTGGGAACCAAAATTGTGCTACTGAGTGTCAGTCAGAATATAACTTTCTTTACTCAAAAGCCTCCAGAGCTTCCCATATCACTCACGGTAAAACACAAGGTCATTATAATGACCTCCAAGTTTTCTTTCTGACTCCATCCCCTCATTTTCCCCCAAACCCCCATACTTATATCTTATTCAACCAAACCTGACTCCTTTATGTTCCTAGTAATAACCAGGAAGGTTCCTGCCTAAGATGTTTTGAACTCTATTTCCTCTATCTAGAATGTTCTCTTTATGTCCACGTCTTACTCCCTCACTGTCTCTACTTAATATCACCTTCCCTGGCCCCTCTACCTAAAATATTAAACTTTTCTGCTCTGCCTTTCCCAACACTGCCAACTCCCTCCCCTACTTTTTACCCTCAGCATTTATGACTATCTAACTATATATATATTTATATTTGTTTCACTTATTACATAAATGTCTGACAGCCCTATTAGAATGTAAGCTCTTTTAGAGTGGGCATTTTTCACCTTCCTTTTTTTAATATATTATCCTTAGCATTGAGAACAGTGCCTGATACAAAGTAGGTACTTAAGTGTTTACTGAATGAAGAAATGAACTATAATTAAAATTTTTACTTTAAAATATATTCAATGATACATAGTTGGATCATATATTACTGAATTAAACAATTCATCCTTTGGATTGATTTTAAGCACACAGAAATGCTTGCAGGTTAAAGTGGGCTTCTTTTCTGTCTAGAAGTGTTATTTTCCTTTACTCAAAAGCATACTTAGAAAGGACCAGAAAGAATCAGATCTCTCCCAGTCTTAAATAAGCGAATTATATTATTTATTCCAATGCCAAACTTTCAACACATTTGTAGAAAAAAGGATAAGCCTGCATTGTATTGTAGGTTATATAGGGACTTTGGGGTGGACATAGTTCAGGACTATATGAAAGCTAGGAAATTGGAAGTAAAGATAAACAACTTTTACAGAAAATCTTCAGGATAAACAGATCAGGCTCACTGAAGGCAACGTAAAAACATACAGTGGAGGGGCTTCCCTGGTGGCACAGTGGTTAAGAATCCATCTGCCGATGCAGGGGACACGGGTTCATGCTCCGGTCTGGGAGGATCCCACATGCTGTGGAGCGGCTGGGCCCCTGAGCCATGGCCGCTGAGCCTGCGCGTCCGGAGCCTGTGCTCCACAACGGGAGAGGCCACAGCAGTGAGAGGCCCGTGTACCGCAAAAAAAAAAAAAAAAAAAAATACAGTGGACATCCTTGTTTTGCTCCTGATCTTAGTGTAAATGCTTTCAGTGTTTCACCATTGAGTATGATGCTTGCTGTGGGTTTGTCATATATGCCTTTATTATATTGAGGTAGGTTCCCTCTATGCCCATTTTCTGGAGAGTTTTTATCATAAATGGGTGTTGAATTTTGTCAAAAGCATTTGCTGCATCTATTGAGATGATCATATGGTTTTTATTCCTTAATTTGTTAATATGGTGTATCACATTGATTGATTTGCATATATGGAAAAATCCTTGCATCCCTGGGATAAATCCCACTTGATCATGGTTATGATCCTTTTAATGTGTTGTTAGATTCTGTTTGCTAGTATTTTGTTCAGGATTTTTACATCTATGTTCATCAGTGATATTGGTCAATAATTTTCTTTTCTTGTGATATCTTTTTCTGATTTTGGTATCAGGGTGATGGTGGCTTCGTAGAATGAATTTGGGAGTGTTTCTCCCTCTGCAATTTTTTTGGAAGAGTTTGAGAACATAGGAAAAACAGTCTTTAACATAAACCACAGCAAGATCTTTGTTGACCCACCTCCTAGAGTAATGGAAATAAAAACAAAAATAAACAAATGGGACTTAATTAAACTTAAAAGCTTTTGCACACCAAAGGAAACCATAAACAAGACAAAAAAGATGACCTTCAGAATGGGAGAAAATATTTGCAAATGAAGCAACAGACAAAGGATTAATCTCCAAAATATACAAACAGCTCATGGAGCTCAATATCAAAAAAACAAACAATCCAATAAAAAGTGGGCAGAAGACCTAAACAGACATTTCACCAAGGAAGTTATACAGATGGCCAAGAGGCACATGAAAAGATGCTCAACATCGCTAATTATTAGAGAAATGCAAATCAAAACTACAATGAGGTATCACCTTACACCGGTCAGAATGGCTAACATCAAAAAATCTAGAAACAGGGCTTCCCTGGTGGCGCAGTGGTTGAGAGTCCGCCTGCCGATGCAGGGGACACGGGTTAATGGAGGAAAAAAAGAAATGAGCCTCTGATTGCCAGGATCCAGCTCATGGGTCAACCAGTGGTCACAATCTCCCAATGACTTCCTCTAACATAATAATCTTGTAAGTATTTTCCATGATTTTAGAATCATGTTTTCTTTGGCACAATATCTGAATCACTTCTGGTATTGGGTGTGGGGAATGTTGCCATTAGGAAAGACTTGAATGGCAGCAGGGCCATGTCTCCCACTGTGCCAGCCAATAAGGAGGGACAGACTTAGTTCAGTCAGTCTGATGCTCCAAGCTGGAACCCTGAACATGAAACTGGTGATTCAGAAGGAGGAACTTTTAATAATCATTTCAATAGGATAATGGTGTCATCCAGTAACCACTGGCGTCAGTGTCCAGAATCTGCATTAGCCATGCCCTAACCAGGCTGTACTACTGATGTGTGCATGGCTCTGTTTCAAACTGCCTAGTTTCAAGTTGGCTCCCTTCATCTTCCCTTAGTTGTTTTTTTTGAGCATGGTTCTCGGCTTCATGTTACCTCAGTGTGCTACCTGAATACCTTCCAATAAGCCTATTTCTGCTTAAATTAAAACAGGTATGTATTTTTTGTTTGTACTCTTGACTGGTTATAATAGTATAGGTGTGCAAGGAATTTTCTTCTAGTAGAAAAATAAGTATTTGATGAGACGGTTGATTATATACTACATAGTTACTACTGATTAAGTCTAAGATTTGAAATAAAGTATAATATAAAAACAAATAAATAGGAAGAGGGAATATTGAAATTCTTAAGAGGGAACATCAGATCAGTGAAACAGTAGCCCACATCTATGTTTATTGAAGCATGAAACAGGAAAATATCGCAATGAGAAAGCATTTAAAGCCACTAGGCCTTTAAAACCTAACACAGAAACTGAAAAGGGAAAACCTGAGGGTAAAAAGCAATGCAAGCCTTGAAATTGAAACTGAAGGAGACAACCCAAAGGCAACATTCACTGGAGCCTGGATGATCAGTCTGAAGGAATGGAGACAGCCTAAAGGGCAGAAATGCATTCAGGCCCAACAGTGAGTTTGAAAGGATTCCTTCAGGGAAAGATTCATTTGGTTCTAACATTAAGTTAGAATAGACCGAGCTTAGAGGCATGCTTAATACCCTGGAATTGAAAAAGTAAGCACATAACTAGGGGCAGCCTGCATTTTTTATAAAATGAAAATGAGTCTGATTGGTAAGAGCTGGGATGCAGCAAGCATTTAAATGTGCATCATAGGACTTATGAGATAACTAGACAATGAAAAAGAAAAGGAAAAAATGGGATTGGCAGTAAGCAGCACATACTGATAAAACCTGTGCTGAGTGTAACATTGTGAGCCAGAATCAATGGTGCACATCTCCTCAATCAGCATATATTAATTCTTATTGACTGATCTATTTTCATAATGTAAAAGACCTCTAGAAAATCAGAATAAACTGTACTCTGATAGTTGATGCTGAGTTAGTAATTAATATTAGAAAAATCTCTTTGCAGTATAGAGGAATAAAAAATATCTGGCATATCTTAAGATTAGTTATGCAGAACAGTAAGATTCCAACATCATTCTCTTAAGGAGTAAACATCTTGAATATTACAAACTGAAAAATGTGAGTTGTCTTAAAACAATTTTATTGGAATTCATATTTATATTTAGTCTTTCTGTCACCAGCCACATAGCTTAATATGGTTAATGACTAAGATTGTCTACATCAGTGGTTCTCAAAGTGTTCTCACAGATCAGCAATATTGGTATCAACTAGAAACTTGTTAAAATTGCAAATTCTAGGGTCCCAGCTTAGATACTTTGAACTCTGGGAATGGAGCCCAGCAATATGTGTTTTTATAAGCCTCTTGTGTGACTGTGACTTAAGGTAGGGTCTACGTTATTCTTAGCATGACTACTATTCCAAAAAATTTAAGCCCAGAAGATGAATTTTCAAATAGCTTTGTTTATACTCTGGTTTCTCTTCAGACTGTATAAATCTTTCACCTTTTTCAAATAGCTTTGTTTGTTTCAGGAAATTCCTAACATTTCTGAACAATAAACTATGAACTAACCCCTCATATGAGTTATATTCTCATACTAAAAAAAATAGATTATTCAACTGGGCTTATCCATACAACTGTTTACTCTTTAGGCTTCTTTCAAAACAACTATGAAAATGTCACCCCTTGAACTTTGGCAATAAGGTGAGACGTGTTGGATTTGAACTTGTACTTTTTTTTTGCCAAGCTCCCCAAATGCTTCTAAGAATAGAGGACTTTCTTATTTAGAAATATACATATATATACACATATAACTTTTTATTTAGAAATATTTCATATATGTGAATATATGTATATGTATTTTTAGAATGCTTTTAGCAAGTCCTTTTTGATAGCTTTCATCTCAATGGAAGCATGTTTTATTACTAACAAAATTACTATTTGTCTTAATATGTTTTCTTCTTTCCTTTCAGTAGAAGTTCATAAGAAAGAGGACAGGTATAAGTTCATCCATGAGCCAGCTCCAAAGGGCTAATGAGTTTGGAAGGTTTCACTGAATCAGCCTCTTTATAGAACAGATCCTGCCATATATCCCATATCAAAAAACTTAGGAGAATTTTTCTCAGACCTGTTTTATTTTGCCTGTAAAAGTCTGGTTCTGGGAGAGATCTTCTTCCTTCCATCCAGCTACCTCACCATCAAAAATCAACAGATTGTCTATTTCTGTATAACTGAATCACTGTGCTGTTTATTTATATTTCAATAAATTCTTTTAAAACAATCAACAGATTGTCAGATTTGTGATGAACAAGACAAGTTGCAGAAACATATAATTCAATTCAGTGTTTCTAATCTGATGGGTTTGTCCCAGTCTAAGTTCTTACACCCTTCAGAGTAAACTTGTGCTTCTTATATATATTTACACTGTAATCCAAATTTTTGTACTTACTTTTTTCTAAATGGCATAATTACACCATAATTTTCAGAATTACAGTGGGTGCTGTGGGGAATTTTAGACATGAAAAAAATCATTCACTTGAGGAGGCACCCTAAAATGAAAAAAAAATCCAATGATTTGTTTCTTTGTTTGGTTGATTGGTTGTTTTTTATTGGAATGGGAAAGTTTCCAAAAGAAATTCAGGGTCCAAAATTACTTCCTTAAAAGATTCCTTGGTCTAAGCAAATTTTAAAAATGGGGAAAACTTAAAACTCTCACTAGAGCCTCCCAAACCTCAACTTAAGCTGAACAGCTTTCTCTTACTGGTCTTCTTCCCTCATTCTATGCTCCTTTATTACCTGCTGCCCCTACTCCTTTTCTGTCCTGTTCCCCTTCTCTTATGACCAGCTAGAAAGCCAGAAAGCTCAATTACATCTTAAACTCCCTTCATAATAGGGAAATGCCCTTATGGCAAAACTTTCCAAATCCTAAACAAGACAAGGAAAAATTCAGATGAAGATTTAGAATAATTTCGGGAACACACATTCTATGATTCTCACATCTGAGTCAATTATTTCATATGTTAGTGGAAATCTCAGATGCAGATGCAAAAAAGAAAAGCACAAAATTGAAAGGTAGGCTGAGAAGGTCCTGAGGATGACTTAAATGGATCCCAAACTGCATATGAACACAGAAGGGTTTAGAAAAAATATACATGTTTGGCATGGTATTTTAGCTGTTACCTTAATTGTTTCCTATGAAAATAGACTGGACTTGAATTCAGGCTATAAACAAAGAATTAGTTCACTGGAGACTTTAAATAGGCTCTTTGGAAACTTTAGGCATACAGGAGTAGATCAGAAGCAGATGTGATTTCAGCCCTATCCTAACTTTTCATGAATGATTGTGAGTCAGAAATAGGGAATGTAATACATAGCAAATTTGTCTTAAACATTTTTTACCAAAAGAAATACCATTGTGCTGAATGGCTGTATTGAAACATAAGGGGATATGGAGGGATTTGAGTCTAAAACTAGGATGGAGTCTTGTAAATCATGCTTTGAAGCTTGGATTTCACCACGTACTAGAGTCAAACTTTTGAAGATGTTTACGTTGTAGCTGTTTTAAATGTGACATGTAAGACATAATCAGATTTAAGAATTAGAAAATTTTCTTTTGAGGTAGCATTAAAGATTGAAAGAGTACAAGACTAGACTCACTGGGCAAGTAGTCTGTGTGACTTAGAAACATTCTCTCTAAATTCAAAACATTTCCATCTCATATATCAAAACTGCTGTCTCTTCATAAAGTCAACCCATCTCATATGTAACCAATAGAAATGTTTTACAGGTGAACACTTGACCATATTAACTACTCTCAAAAATTTTTCGCAACTTGCTAGTTCTTAAATTAAAACTTCTAATACTTTTCAAGATTTTTCATCCATCTTGCTCAACAAAGTTCACCCACTCGTACTATACATCTTCTAGGGATGTATGTAATATGTAGCACATACACAAACTATATATCATACATATAACCATACATCTGCCAGTTTTGCCTGCCTCCTGTGTAGCACACCCTTTATTCTACCTTGTTAAACCTCTATTTTGCAGTTTCACAACTGCCTTAGCACGACTGGTCTTCCCAATTCTGTGCCTCTATGATATTTTCTCTACTGAACTTTACTTTTTCAATCTCCAACGGTCAAAATCCAATTCATCCTTTAAGACCACAGTCAAAAATTACTTTTCAAATTTTGCTTCCCCAAAACTCCTAGTGATAATAAATTGTTATTCTATTATTTTGGGGGTAGTTATATTGTGACACTGTGAGTTCTGAAGGGTATAAACACTTTTTTGTGTATCTGTATAAACTCCGGGGCCTAAAATCAGGTAAATATACAGTAAACTTCAATGAATGTATGAATAAAGAGTAAACGGATAGATTGACTGATGCATAATCATTTGTATAAAGTTTCCCTTTTTCCCTTCATTAAATGATAAGTAAATGGTTCTCTGAGCAAATGTTTTACTTCCTATGTAATGACTTCCTCACGATACACAGTACAAGTCTAGCAACACAGTGAGTAATCAATACCCACTGTTGACTGTTGAAGTAAAATAAATTTACAAAACAAGCCAGGCTTGTTTCTAGTAATGTAACTCCCCTTGGTGATTTTTGGCATGCTAAGTGAAATCACCACAGGAAAGTTTAAGAATGATATACTGAATATTCCAAGTGAATGTTGTACTTTCAGATGTAGCACCATTGACTGCACTTGTTAGCGATATTGAAAATTGAGTAAGTCTCAAAAGTGAGAAAGTTCTGGCTGGCATTAATGATTCAGCTATTTGTCTTTTTCCCTTTAGGACCAAGTACACTGATGCCATTACACTGAATTAAATGAAACTATACAGTTAGGAATGACTTTCTTCAAATGCATTATAAAAAGGAGATCTGGCTTATAATTAGTAAGAATAATATGATGTAGGACAGAAGTATACAGGCCTCCTGAAACAGCTTCCACTAATATTGCTGAAGTCAGGAAATTATTATTTTCCATATTTTTGGTGGTTATTGTATTTCATCCTCCTATGATTACTTTGGCCATGTTAAATAATACTATTCTGAACTTGAGTTGTAACATAACTAGAGTATTATATAATATACATATAAATATTAATACACACACAAAGCACACAGATGTATATTCACATGCATAGTATATATATGTATGCATATGTGTGATATTAGCATATATATAGGATATTAATAATTGTTACATACTGAGATTCACTTAAGGAGCAAGCTATGATTCAAAAAATATGCTGTATTAAATGTATTACATGTAAAAAGCATTATTTAATATAAGAATATATTATGTTTCATTCCATGATTATTTCTTGAGAAAGGAATGAAAATATTGAAATTTCAAGAAACTGCTCAAGTTTATAAATTGCTAAATATATGCAAAGCACTAAAATATTAACTATGTGCCAAACACTTAGAAATATATTAGATCACCATTAAAGAGCCTATTTTTCCCTAGAAAAACAAAAGAATCTTAACCTGAATATGAATACTTGTATACTACATTTGGATTTACTATTTCTTTTTTTTTTTTTTTTTTTTTTTGCGGTTTGCGGGCCTCTCACTGTTGTGGCCTCTCCCGTTGCAGAGCACAGGCTCCAGACACGCAGGCTCAGTGGCCATGGCTCAGGGGCCCAGCCGCTTCGCGGCACGTGGGATCTTCCCGGATCAGGGCACGAATCCGTGTCCCCTGCATCGGCAGGCGGACTCTCAAACACTGCGCCACCAGGGAAGCCCTGGATTTACTATTTCAATTTAAAAAGAAATCCTTATTTCCTTAAGTTATGGCTTTCTTTTTCTCCAATGTTTTTTTCTATTTGAAATATTAATTCTGATATAGAAGAGCTCCTTTTTCTCCTGACAAATACCAATTATTGAGTTAATCTAAATAAAAAATAGGACATCTCCCACCAAATTATAATATAAAAACAATATATTTCAAATAATAGAAATATTATAAATTTATTTCCCACCTTTCTTCTTCACTCTCTTAATCATAAAAAAATCCATAAATTGTTTTAGTTTGTCTTTCACATTATATTCTCTAAAATACATAGTCTTCTCATTTTCTCATTTTCTACTTTTCTTTCTACTAAAGCATCAGTCAATACATCTCATCGGGGAGAGGTGACTGTTTTGTTTGGAAGTAATTCTCCATACTCAAGAATTATGTTAGTAATCACATTCTGAAAGAATGTGTTTCTACTAGCTGTACTGCAATGGGCCCCAGATTTCCAATTTACAAGTTTTAAATTTCCAACTTACAAGCTTACTGTTTACTGTGCTATACAACAAAAAGTAGTTATCATAGAAACTAATTCATTGCATAATACTCTCACCATCAACTAGATTCACAACATCCCCTAGTTTTTGGAAATAAAGTAAGAAATAGAACAAGCAAGATTTTATTCTTTCCTTTTTAAAATGGGAAACATGGAAAACAGAGAGGATCAGAGTCACGTAGGGCTCTGACAAATTGAAAATATAAAACCTTTGATTTTCAGTCTTTATCAATCTTATTTAAATAATTGATGATAGGAATATATACAGATGTGTCTATGTAAGTATATATACTGGGACTTGAAGAAAATTATTAATTTGCCTCTGTTCTCTCACTTTCTGTTTTTATTCATATGAAAAAAATTCAGTATGTTTCATGTAGGTTTTCATCCTGCAATAACGAATAGATTTTAGATATACTTCTGGATTAACTGGCCCATAAAGGGATCAGGGTGACCATGGACAGTCAACAGTAAAAGGAAATAGGCTCATTTAAGTCATATTTCAAAAGGTAGGGAGAGAATTTCCATGAAAATCTGACACCTTGTGCATTCACTTTTCTGTTTTACTTCTCTACCTAGCTCAGGTGAATATGCAAATAAAATTAAGTCAATTGCTAGGATTAAGTCAACTGCACAAGCCACCCTTAATTTACTAAGCAATTCAGGTCAAGGAGGAAAATGAGGCAAAGAGAAGAAAACTTGTTCAAGTGGAAGCACCAAATTTTGAACCAAGATGACTTGGCTTCAGCATTACTATTGTTAACAGGTATGTTTGACTATATAGAGCAGCCATGGTCTATTACCATGTTTCTGAAATCTCTTCCAGAAAAGGGAGGGAGATAGATTGAGACAGGAGCAGAGCAGCAGCAAAATGAAAACTGATCGTGAATTAACACAAAATTAGCAGTGTTTTCAAGACATTACTATAGGTTTTTAGTCCAACTTTATACAATGAAAGCATACTAAGGAAAATGGAAGGATGAGCCACTTCTGGTGAATTTCAGCAGAATAGAAACCATCTTTGCCTAAGATGTGGACTTAGGATATAACTAATGGCACGGTGGTAGTACTCATTTCATTTGGGTAAATTCCTCTTGAATTTCTTTTCTAAATAATACAGAATTTTATGGTGTACTACCTATTGATAAGAATCTGGTTTTGCCAAACTAAAGCTGCAAGACAGTGTAGTCTCTAAAGAGTTACAAACTGAAAGCTTCATATGATGCACTAGAACCTAGAAAGAAGCAAATAAAACACAAATAGTGTAAACAATGCGAACAACCAATTTGTATCTGCTTCCTATCTAGTAATTTATTTCATAACTAATAGTATGAAAATATTAAATAAAGATCCTAGATAAGTAAGATTTTTATTTTGCGGCCATTTATACAGAGTAATTCCTGAAAATAGAGAAAAACTGGAAATAATGAAACATTTTGATATTGATTTTGTTTAAAACTGGTCAATGTGCTTTTTTTTTTTTTTTTTTAATGACTGATATCCTAACATTGTAACACCAGCACAATTCATGACATCACCTCTGGACTGAGACTGCCTTGCTCTGCCTTAGGTTGTATAGCAGTACCTCAACCTTTTTAGAGCAGATCTTAAAGTCACTCCATTGATTTAATGTGTTGGGTCACCTTCAATTTTATCTGTAAACTGACATCAGTAGTCTGATTTACTATCATTTTAAGACTTAGTTTATGCACTGACTGTAAAACCTTCTGGGGAAAATGTAAGGAAAAGGGAAAGTTATTCCAATATGCTTTAAATAGGGTGGCATGATATTATTTTAAGCTTTACAGTTGTATATGTCTGTGAAACAGCTTGTTTTCTTTCCAATTATCTTTCGTAAAAATGAAATATACTGTTTTTTATTCATAAAAGGCATGGAAAAAAAATTAACTTTCAAAACACATTTTAAAAATATATTAGATACATTTAACTGCACAAATCATGTGAAAGTCTCATAAGCTGTACTTTTTCACAAGTACAAATAAATTTTCACAACTATTTAAAATGAAAATATATCTGAAAGCTGCAATGTTTTGCAAAGGAGGAACAGAACAGTTGTTAATTTATGTATGAGTTATCGAAATAGCCTGTGCCATAATTTGTGCTGTTAACTAAGACATTTTTAATTATTAGGGTAAAATCTCACAAAGTCAAAAGCTGAACAGTTGATCCTATTAAGAACTTATTTTCATTGCTCAGATGGCTGAATTTCTTAATTAGCTTTTACCGGATGAATTAGTGGAAACTGAGGTACATGTGATCAATACAAAAAATTTTATATACCCAGTTTTGGGAGCTTTTAAAAAACTGTGAAATTACCTATTTATCATATACATAATGTTAGTTACAATTTATATTTCAATACTGCACTTTAAATGGCCTAATTTTGCAAGACATACCATACACACACTCTTTTTGTTTGTTTTTTCCCAAGACCAAATGATACGATTAGCCTTATGTATTACCACTTCTCAATATTGATAATGATATAACATATATATATATATAAATATTTCACTCACATAGGAAGAACAAATTAGAGTACTGGAATAGAAAAGGCTATTAAAATGTAAGTCTTTAATAAACTTTAGCTATTATTACTGATACCATTACTTTTTGGTTTTACACTGGAAATAGAGGTTCTAAATTCACTCATATTCTTTTTGTTTTGGTTAATCATTTAAAAATAGATAATGACTGCAATGTTTAAACGATATTCTCTCTATTTCTAAACAAAGAAATAAAAGAAGGTACATAAGTGTTGAAGTGGATGATTTTATAAATATTTATTACAGGTATATGAATAAACTTTAACTTTGAGTAGCTTTTAAAATGCTCCTTTCTACTAGTCCAGTTCAATTTTATTAAGTCATTCCTGAGATAAAATGAGGATCTTAGTCAATTGTATATGAGGCTTGATGTTAAAAATGTTAAATTACATTTCTGTCTGACAATAGACAAGTTATATTACCTAATTGCATTATCAGAAAGACAGCTGACTTCTCTTTTTTGTAATAAGGGGTATTAACCCTGTTCTAGTAAATAGTAGGCCTTGTGTAAGATGTTCTGTTGAATAAATGGAAAAGAAAAAAAAATCTATGAGATATTGGATCGCATTCATTGTATCACTTAGTAAATGGTAAACAATTTATAAACAATATATCAGACAGTAGTTTTATTAAACATATAAATAAAACCTGTAAATCTATATTTTCCAAGAAAAAGCTACAAATTTCATTTATAATCTATATTATTTTTCTAATATCTTATATATACACTATTTTTTATATATCTCACAGTGAACACCTACAACCAAAATGTGCATTCCTTAAACTTGGCACTGTGCACAGAGGTCCCTTCCAGAGCATGCATTTGACAGCAGGACGGCTTACTCTCACATGGTGCTCAAGGTTCTACTGTGGTTTCATCATGATGCTTATTACGTGAGACCTGCTCACCAATGGCAGAGTCATTTTATTTCCTTACTATTTCTGGGTTTCAATGGGTTATTTTTCCCACTGAGTCTTCTTTAAATTATGTTAAATTCAATTAGTTTGTTTACCAAATATCACTTTTTACATTAATCACATTTACTACATTTACTACTGAATGCCTCAATGGATAGCCTTTTATTCATTATTAAGGACAGCCTTTTATTCAGCATTAAGACTGGGAGCTACAAACTCTTGTGATATTATCATAACAGTATCTCTAGCAATGATACTTCTACCCAGTAATGATCCTGAGAAATATAATAAAAATGTACTGCACATTTTTAAAAAAATTGTCTTCAGTTCTGAAGATGGCTTCTACAACTGCTTATTTATAAGCATAAAGTAAAACCTTCTGTAATTTATTGAAATTCTCATTTCCTAATAAAATCTATATATACAGATACAACTATATTAATTTACTCAGGTAATAGATTTCATGGGACCAAATTAAGAACATGTTCCCACAGATCAGGAAAGAACGTACCATTTTAAGTTAGCTTTGAGAACTAAATGTGATAATGCATAAAACGTTTTTAGCATGGGACCAGGCACATATTAGTCAACAAGTATTATTTCTGTGCTGTTTTGATAGAAGATAGCTATTACAGCTAATGTTTAATAAAGACAGTTTCTAACTTTAAACTGAAGGATTTACATAACATAAGGGAAATGTTATTCTTGGATTAAAATTCCAGATTTTAAATGGGATTTAATAGGATGCAGCCTGGATATAGTGAGCATTCTTTAGCACTTCAAAATAATGGCTAATACTTACTTGGTGCTTACTGTATGCTAGGTACTGTTTCATGTGCTTTGCACACGACTTAATCTCAACAACATGCGTAAGAGATAAGTATTACTACCAACTTACAGGTGAGGATACTGACGCACAAAGCTACTAAATAACTTCACCTATAGATTACTAAGTGGCAAGGCTGTTTTTGCACCCAGGCACCTGGTTTGTTCACCTTGTTTCTCTTTATTATTATAACATTGATAATAGGGAGATTACTTTGAAATTTCCCTGTAACAGTTTCATTACATTGTCATTATTATCTTTCTATCTTGGGATTAACACTTTGTAGGGGGACTTGGCTTTGCCTTTTCTCCAGCTGCGCCACTCCGCTGAAGGAAAAGATTTTGGTAACCAAGAAGAATTATCTGTGTAGAATTTGTTTCCACTATTCCCTGCTCTAGATCACACTAGACTACCTGTCTCCAGGGCCTTATGTGCCTCTTACTTAAGTCCATCTCTTTGGGCATACTGGTATGCATACCTGTAGACCTGAAGGGTAGCCAAGATTTAGGGAAGGTGAAGGGTGTTTGGAAACGTGGGCTGGAATGTCCACCAATGTGCACAAAGCCCCTTGTGGCATAGAGAGGAAATGGCCAGGCTGACAATCAGGGTAGGGGCCTGAAGTCAGCTTCCTCCAGACTCCATGATTTTGTATCAAACTTCAAGGAGTATAAAAATTCCAAATTCCAGTATATGTATAACTGAGTCACTTTGCTATACACCTGAAACTAACACAACATTGTTAATCAACTATGCTCCAATATAAAATAAAAATTTATAAAAAAGAAAGAAAATAGTAGATATGACTTGAAGATATGATAGATGGGAATCATAATGAAATATAAATGGAATACAATGGAGCAGAAAAATGAAATGTTGAAAACACATGTAATGATTAAAAACAGAAAAGCCTGTAATAAAGTAAAATCTTAAAAAAACTTAAAAAATAAAGAAAAAATAAAAATATGTTTATCAATGTTTAAGAAAAAAATTCCAAATTCACAACTGATTTCTCAGGACTTATAAAGAGATATTTATCAAATTGAAGAATAGAAGTTCATTAGCTTAGTTTAAAACTTTTAAGTATTTACACATGATAATGGACACATGGACCAATAAATATGTTCTTTTCCCAGACTCACAAATATTAGGGGAGGGCCTGATTTTCAAGCATGCAGTTATATTTCATGTACAATATCTCATAACAGGATTTGATTGTTACTTCATATTCTTTACCTACTAGGTATAAGAAAGACTTATTTTCTCTGCAATGAATATTAATATAATTAATGCTTTAAGAGAGAGTATAGCACATGATAGAAATTTACTTCATGTTGTTTATTGAATAACTGGTAGACTATTTTTAGAGACATTAAAACAATTCTCTCACATTGTCTCATTTATCATCAGAATATCCATGAGTTCAGATAGTCATACAAAAAATAGAAAAGAGGACAACTCACTCTGGATGGCATTCAGAATCAATGTTAGAAATCTCTAGGCACTCAGATTTTTAGTTAATATTGCCTAACTTAATTCTAATGTCTTTTCTGTCTTTAAACTGAGATTGCCTTAATTTTATCATGGGAAAAAGTGGTGTCAGTAGAAAAACATGAATGTGAATAATACTTAGTATTAGGAAATTATTAAGATTCAGTCAATGCCATATAGAAAATTGAGCTTTTTCTGGTTAAAGACACTAAAAAATTAAATGTCAACAATATTTTAGCTACTTTCTAAGACAGCAATATCTTTCTAGGCTATTTTCATATACATCCAATGACCATTCCTTAATTATAAGGCATTATACCGTTTTACTATGCTTTAAGTATATCACACCTGATCTTTGATAATGCAACTTCTAATTATTCTAATATGATAAAATAATGAAATTTAAAAGTTAATTCCCATGGCACCTTGATTTTATTCCTCTAGTGCTTAGCAACATTCTAGGAAATGAGTTTTGCAAATATTGTTTAAAAAACACTTTTTTCCCATCTTCTTTCCTACAATGTATTCTCCATTCTCCAATCAAGGATAGGAAAGGCTTTAGTCAAATTAATTCGGGGTCCACGGAGATACCACTATTGAAGAACGGAAGGTGTACGGCTGAAATGGTTTGGGGGGCCTGACAACAAAGAACGCGAGGTGGATCTTGAGAAATTTAAATTAAATTTTAAATGTTTGAGAAGGAATCACAGTCCCTTGGAGTTATGGCAGCACACTAATGAGATCAATGGAAACGCTAATTCCTCAACTAAAGAACTGTGCATTAAATAGCTATCCCAGACTGCATCTGTGTCATTCACCTCTTCATTTATTTAATAAGTATTTTATCAAGTGCCCAATATATTCCAGGCAATGTACTAATTGCAAAATACACAAAATAAAATTTGAACCCTTACAGAGTTTCAAAAACGAAAGTGTGCTATTTATCAAATAAATACTCAAATAATTATATAATCTCATAATTTGATAAATGTTGCAAAAGGAACAATTTTGCTAAAAAAGAAAATTAAGAGATAGATGGTTGCCTTTTTGAGGAAGTGATACTCTAGATATAAATGGTAAGGAGTATTCAGGTAAAGAAAGAGGAAGGAACACTTCAGGCCAAGGAACAGTATGCAGAGGCAGTGGGATGGGAAACATGCTGGCATATCTCCATATGCCAACAGCTACTTGCATTGTTTCCATGAAATCATCATTACAAAACTAGGCTTGTGACATGCCAGATTAGACATTTTTAGTCTACAAAAAAACTCAAATAAGTATTATTGATTCAGGCATCAAAATTAAATTATGGTCCTTAAACATGTAATAAATAGCACTGTGTACGCTGCCCATAACTATCACCAGGTTCTTTCTATGTGTGCTAAAAACTTAAAGATTAAGGGATACTATTTATTGATACTATGCTATTTATTATTCTAGCAAATTTAAATAACAAAATCTAAACTTCATTTCATGGGTGTAATCATACTGAAATGAAAGAACACGGTAGGATTTGTGTATCCTTCAACAAGCATTTGCTGAGCGTCTTATGTGTTTGGTGATGGGAATAAAGACTAGTAAAATGATCTTCATTAAATTGAGAGGAAGAGAGGTAAGGTATGCCAACAAATGAGTCTGAAGGAGAAGGAAAGTGTGAAAGTACATATAAGGTAGTAGCTTGAGCAAAAGCAGGGCAAGAAGGCAGCTTACTTTTATTTTTAAGACTGGATCAGCCTGCATATGTTTTAGGATGAAAGAAAGCTAGTGAAGTGGAGAGACTGAAGGTACTAGAGAGATGGAAAAAACCTGAGGGGTGGAGACCCAAGAGAAGGAAAAAATGATTGAATAAAAGCAGATGTGGAAACGAAAGTTTTGAAAAGGTAAAATTCGCAGGTAAGTTTTGAAATAATAAAATGAAATAATAAAAATGTTCAGCTATGGTTTGTGATAGTAAATACCTACTCCATCAAAGTTAAGGTCATGTTCTGAAAATTCAAGGCCAGCGTAGTCTATCTTACTCAGTTTTGTGTCCTCAATGAATAAATGAGAAATGAGGAATAGAGATTTCTAGATTTGAGTAGACTGGTTCAAGTTAAAACAAAATTACATTTCTTCCTCTTTATAGCTTTGGTTTACATCTCCTAAGTTGGTTATTATTATTACTATCATTAATATTACTATTATTATCTGGAAGGGCATTAATTAAATTTTGCAGTTTTGTTTTCTAATTTTATAATGAAACCTAAAATTATGACTAAAGAAATGTTAATGCTAATATTTTGGATTTGTGACAGCTTTTTCTTCCTTTAACATAAAAGGTAGTTGAAAGCATATACAATATTTCTCTACATGCATCAGCAAAACCATTTACATACTGGATATTGTGAGGTTTTGCTTTATGCATAAAAAGTTCAGAGTAAACTTGATACACTGTTAATATTTAAATATGTGTTTGTGCCATCCACATGTCAACTTGCATTGCACATAGTAAACAGCAAATAAACACAGGCTGAATTGAAGGGTACCCATTTTTTACTTTTATTTTTGCATGATCTCTTAATATTTCTTTTATTTTTCTTGGGTATTTTTCTTTGAATTTTTACAGCTTCAGGTTTTTAAAACTTAAATTATGTGGAAAGAAATATAGGTAACTGGTAAATATAAAGCCTAAGAATAATGGCGTCAAATATTATCAAACACCAGTATTATACTCATTAATCAGGCAGGTACAATATTTATTCATGTATACTAGAATGTATTTAATGTACATAATTATTTTCATGATAAACCTTTGCTACAGGAGTTTTTTCCAATACTAATAATTTAAGTCATGTCTCCAGTCTTTGAGAGTTTTCACAGTATTTGGGAAAAAAAACAACCTATATAAATATAAAAACAAGTAAAATGGTTTTGGTTCTAATCGTTAAATTATATTTTCTTATTTTTGTTTCAAAATTTACAGACATTTGTGTCATACTTAATCATCTTTTGCCTTTTTCTCCAGTAACTGCCCCCCTCTAATTGGCACCTTGGTAACAGTAGTCCAAAGTGTCCAAATTCTTATCCCTCTGCTACTGAATAAAGACCTGCTGGGGAATTGTTTTTATCAAATTGATTTTACACCCAAATGAAGGATGAACTCCCCCCAACCCCCTTTCCATCCTACAAAAATGCTAAGCCTAAAATTACCGAACAAATTAAAATGGGTATATGCTATTTGAGGTTTGGGGGTGTTTTTTTTTTTTTTTTCCTGATACTCTGACATGCTATACCATTTTTTTAATGTAAAAATCTCTGAAATTTTTCATAGATGTTTAGGAATGCCAAGGAACATTCCTTTTAAATGTTTGATAGGGCACTGCTGATTACCCCAGGCCATCTATTTCTCAGCACTAGGACCACAGAAGCTAATACCACAATTGGTTTCTTTTCTGCTTTTGGATTCAGTGCTCAGCAGCAAGTATACACACTCATTTGTCTTCTCCCTTGTTAAGCAACTGCCCACTACTCTGCAAAATCACAGAGATGAGAAGGTAGTTTTAGTTGTGCACACTGGAATGTTTGTGACTCAAGCTAGCGTCTTGTGTTGGACACTTGTAAACACTCTATTTTTCCCTGATCTCAGAAAGGAGTCTTGGTCTTCTATTTGATTTCTACTGTGTTTGCTCTTGAGGCAGAGAAAATACAATGAACAGCAGCTTGGCTTTTCTGAGTTTGTCTAGTGATGGAAAAAATAAGAATGTAGATCCTTACACAGTTCAATAGTATTTCCTGTTGATGATACAGAGCTCTTGTTCAGAGGGAACTCGTTCAAAGAATGGAATCTTAAGATAAAGAAGAAAGAAGCACAGGGAATAAAGGAGATAACAGCACCCCCAGACTTAAATAGTCAGTGATCTGAAAAGCTGAGAAACACCTTTAGGCTTGTTGTGATCTATGACCTTATGACATTGAGTTTATGGACTCAATTTTTAATTGTTATCAAAATGTATACTAGAATGAGGGAAACATTATTTTTATGGATAAGATAATTACACTTTATTTAAAATAGACCCCAAAAGAGATATCTATGACAAAAATTTAATTATATTGAAAAGATACAGGAAATGCCTTTTCAGTTAATTGTTTATTATTCTTTTGATAACTTTGCTATCTGATAGATATGTACCACATGTTACCAGGTTGCTAATTTGTTGAACTGGAATAGAATTCTATGATAAGTAGAACTCAGAATTAAGTTTATAATTTATTTTACTTACAGATAGGACATTTTACTTACTGCTACTTGAGCTTTGATTCAATGGTGAAATTCAAACAATGTATGATACATTTTTCATTATAAAACTTTTCCTATGTAGTATCTTACAGTGAGGTGTAAAATAGTATATATACTTCTTGATTTCTTTGTGCTAAGAAGTTTTAACTTTGTGGAACTGATTCACATTTATAAATGATATATAAAATGAAAAATATCTGCCCATGTTTCAGAAGTGCTAACATAAGTATTGGTCTACTGCCCAATGTTTTTATAACAAGCAATGTTACATGTTTTGTAATGAGCCATGCAGATGTAACAAAATCCAGAGATTCAATGGATCTTGAAATTTAAATAAAAATTTTAAAAATGTTTAAAAACCTTCAGCACAAATTCTTCAAGGATATACAAGTTTGGTTTCTTCACTACAATTAGGAAAAATAATGGACAAATAATGAATTTTACTGACTTTGTCAGGTCAAGTACCAAACCCAAACTTATACAGAGGTATAGTAAGAACACTGGCTGAGAGTTCATTCTGTGTTATACTATACTAAATGTAATTGCTTCTTACGCAGTATTTCTCAATAATGGCATCTTCAAAGCATTGTTATTTAGAGAATTATGTTAGGACAACATTAAATAAACATTTCACTTGTTCACGTTACACAAAGTAGTTTATAAAAATGTTCAAAATATGTTCCTATCTTTAAAGCAGCTTGTGATCTCCTGGTAGGAAAAGTAGTTTTGCATGAAGATATCCGGAAGCATCATTTTTGGCAGAAGTAATAATGTCAGCAAAAGTATAGAGACAGGAAATGTAATTATAGAGACAGGTTTTGGTGTAGGTTGTGGCTCAATCTACAATGTGTACATTGGTGTAGCTGCAGAGGAGCCTTTAAATGGTTTCTAAAGGACAGTTACGGAGCTCCTTGGCATACTGGCATACTGAGAATCTGAAATGTGTTCTTCAAACAGTAAGAACCAATAGAACTTTCAAAGCAAAGAAATGGCATGACAAGACTTGAATCTTTGAAAGATTATTCTGTCAGAAAGATTGACATATTGGAGAATAGAGGAAGATAAACCAGACTGGAGATGTTATTCCATTGAAAGATGCCTTGAACCAGTGCTGGGTGAATGTTATTTGCAAGGCTGGTTTGAAAATGAGAGGGATCATTCGTTCAAGAATGTTCCTTTGCTTGAAGCCCTTTCCAGTCTACCCAAGTAGAATTGTCTCCTCCTCATTTTAACTCCACTGGATCTTTTACACACAGCAGAGGGGGAAGGGAAAAGAATGCTATTTATAAAATATCTCTGGCATTTCACAGATGTGCATTTTATTTCTTCAAAAATTTGGCAATGCCCCAAAGCATTTTTAATTGACTTCTTGCTGCCATGTGTTTCTTGGTTTCAGTTAATACGTAAAGAGAATAAGAAAAAGATCAACTCAGTAGACTTAAACTGGGGAAGGGCAAGAACTGCAGGTTAAAATGTTTTATTAAATATATAAAATGTTTAAAATATTAGGCATAAATTAAAACAAAAATATGATACTTTTTTTCATCTATTCCACTGGGTGTAGAATAAGGAGTTTCATAATACACTGTACTTGGCTACAGTGTGGAGAGACAGACATCCTAATACATTTTGGTTAGAGTACTAATTGGAACCATCCCTGTGGAGGGCAATTCAGCAGTAAAACCAACATTTTAAATGCACATTCTCACTGACCTAGCAACTCTACTTCTAGATCTACTCACACTTATGTAAAATTGCATATATAAGAATTTTCATTACATATTTATTAGTATTTGCATATAAAATAAATTGACAAATAATTTTAAGACAATAATTATTTATATAAATTATGGTATATCTTTATTACAGAGTAAAGTATTCAAAAATTATATACTTTTTTGAATTGTAATGTAGACAACCAAAATTATTTTAAGAAAAAAAAGATATACTGTAACAATTTCAAAAAGGATGTACATACAAAATCCTGTTGAGGACGGCTACTTCTGAGAGGAACTGGAAGACATTTTAGGGCTTTTACTATATTCTTTTTATACTGCTCATTGTCAATTCTGCCATGTTAGGAAAAAAAGAGATGACAACAACAGTGTTCACTCTCCAGATTCTGACTTGTGAGAGCTGCTTTACCATGCAGTGGCCAGGCTGATAACACACCCAATGGAGCTGATCATTTGTATTCTATCATAAAGTATCTCAGGATCATATTTAAAGTAATTATTGGATAGCACTCCACTCTTTATCAATGAAGGACTAGAAAAAACTGTAAGTATTTGTTGTTACTGGAAAGTAATTCCTCTACAAAACAATGTCTTTTTAAATTAATCCTTAATATGATGTTTCTATTATTTTTACCTAGGGAAAAAAGATTAATAAGAAGATGTATCTATTTGCATTTGTGTTTTCTTTTTTCCTCTTGAAAAACTTGAATTACCCTAGTGTGTTTGTTTGAAATGAAAGGATAAAAGAACCTAATGATAGAGTAATTTCTTCAGATAAAAAAGAAATTGATCTCAGACCATTTATCTAAACATTGGCTAAAGGCAAACACTAACCAAATAAAGATTAACATTTGGAAAAGGTAGTTAATTTGAAAATAAATCAAGATAGTTGTCTTAACTTTTAAGCATCTATTAAAGTTGTAATATGTAGGAGACATCTGATCATGCAGAATATCTGAGGAGAAAAATAAGAATGAGAACAAGAACACAATCATTTCTTTCTTCTAAATTAGTATTAATCAGACCAACTATATAATATATTTTAATAGATGGCATTTCGATATTCAGTCTGGGAAAATCAACCATGTATTTATATCTAAAGCCTATTATCTTATAAGACAACTACATGTAAAAAAGATAAAGAGACACTTTTGTTTCAGGTGAAATATCAACTCCAGGAATTTTTAAAAGTATCTCATGATATGAATACTTACTTAATCACATCCTCATTGAACAGTGTAAAACTGCTTTCTATCAGCTCCCTCTCCTGTCTGCTTTGTAGCTTTCTCCACCTTTCTTTTTCTCTCTGTCTCCAATATTTCCAGACCCAGCATAGTCTTACCACACTTTTTTGAAAGAGACTATTTTTTGTGAGATTTGTTTCTTCCATTTTTTTCTAATGTATCAAATCTTCTGCAATAATAAAATAATCTATATATATTGGAGGAAGTTGTTGATTGGTTGTACAGATACAAAGCATATACATATTTAAAGCAGCATATTAATCATAAAAGTATGTTGATAATAACTCTTATTGTCAGAGTAGCCAAGCCGAAAAAGGTAATATATCGAATATTACTTGTAGAAAAACGTATCTGTAAAATGTTTCAAACTGAAATCTTTTTATTTTTACTATTAAATCTAATGACAATTCACAATTTAAAAGACGTCCGCTATTTGTTTTAATGAATTAGCAGTAAATTAACATTTAATGATTGTAGCATGAGCCACTCTCACAATTTTTTTAATTAACAAGAACATAATAAAAATGGAAGAAGAAAATAATTGGGGGAACTTATTATTTTCAAATGAATATTTCCTATACCATTTTGCAGTCACATGGGATTCAAAAACAATATTTGAAACATGTCCCTCTCCTACCAAAATAGAATCTATGCTCTAAATAATTTTGTAGAGGGACATTAAAGATTTCTTTTTTTTCAGGCAAATCAAAATACAATAAAATAAAAAAGACCCAACTCAAGTAATCTCTTTAAATATGTGTAAGTAAAATTAAGACAATGAAAAGAAAAGAAAGCACCTATGAACAAATTTACAAGATTGTGCCAAGAAATTACATGTGTTTCCTCATACTTGGAAAACTGGAATGATTGTACCCATGTATATTTATACAAAATTCAAATGATTTTTCTGCCTTTAAATATTTCTTGAACCTAAGTAAAAAATGAGATTTTTGTAAGTAACTAGACCTAAAGATATAAAGAAAATGATTTTGCCTCCTGATTCTACAGTCTCATTTCCTTCTTAAAAAAAAAAAAAAAGTGAGGTAGTAGTCAGTATCATTCTTTTACAGGAAAATAAATGAAATCTTAGAAAGGTTACCGTTTTGCTCAGGGAACCAAAAGGAAGCTGTTGAGCCAGAATCAAGCATGGGTGTAACAAGTCCATGTTCTTTCCATGGCCTCCCGATATGCCAGGAACATGATCTCTTGTCTCATTATCTCTTTTTGGTGGAATCTATCCTAAACTCACCTGTCCACACCTACAATTCTGTTTCAATTTTCCTCTTCATCAAAACCTCACATCGCACACAGCCAATGAATTACCGTTGATCAAAACCGAAAAGAAATCCTTTACTTTCATTGATTTCACCTCCCTTGCTTGAGAGATTAATAAACTGAGGAAGTGACTTGTCCACGTCACAGCAAGGCAAAAAACTGGGGCTGAACCTCATCATTTTTTTTTTTAAATATTGGCTATATTCCCTGTGTTGTACAATATATCCTTGTAGCTTATTTTATTTATTTATTTAATTATTTATTTTTGGCTGTGTTTGGTCTTCGTTGCTGCACACGGGCTTTCTCTAGTTGCAGTGAGTGGGGGCTACTCTTTGTTGCGGTGCACAGGCTTCTCACTGTGGTGGCTTCTCTTGTTGCGAAGCCAGGGCGTGGGCTTCAGTAGTTGTGCCTCGTGGGCTCTAGAGCGCAGGCTTAGCAGTTGTGGCGCACAGGCTTAGCTGCTCCCCGGCATATGGGATCTTCCCAGACCAGGGCTTGAACCGTGCCCCCTGCATTGGCAGGTGGATTCTTAACCACTGCACCACCAGGGAAGCCCTGAACCTCATCTAATCTTAAAATAAATGGTTAATATCTTGCTTTCAACAAAATTCTTCAATTGTCTCCCAGAATCCTTTACATTTCCTCATTTGACATATATTAACTTTTTTGCATTACAAAGAGTTCTTTCTTTATATTAATTAACCTTTCTACTTCCTTCCCAACATCCACCTCATTTCTGCCTCTCTTCTCACCAACTGAAAAAGAGTCTTTGTCAATCCGTAACTGAAACTTCCTTCAAGTCCTAGTGTTTCTCATTTTATCTGGAAAGTCATCTTAATCCATCCCCACAAAGACCATTTCTGTTTCTCCAAGGTCTTTAGAATTATATGACCAATATCTCAATAGCTATGCTTACTAGTACATTTTCTTGAGCTTCTTATTAAATTGTGTTGTGACAATTTTCCACCTCTCCATTGTCAGGGATCAAACCTCTTACTTCCTTTGGATCCCCAAAAGTAAATAGTACTGTAAACACTAATTTTGTGAGAAATACCTGTCCAAATAAATTACTCAGATAAAAAAGAAGATACACAGAATAATCTTTAAAGGATCATGGTCTATACATCTCAATATCACTTTCCACAATTAGAACAGCATTGCATCTCATATAAAAACAGAATATTTTGGTAGACAGATAATTTAAGCTTATATGTTAGAATAGGAATTGAAGTAAAATCAAAATTTCTTCCCAGACTTATGTTTTTGATGTTTCTAACACTGTCATTTTTTTTGTCATTGAAAAGTAGGTTTTTTCTTTTATATTATCACAACTGCATGACATTTACTATCCTAATTTTGCATGTAAGGAAAGGTTAAGTAACATTTCTAAAATTACACAGCTAACAAATTGTAGAGCCAAGACTTAACCCTAAAATTCAAACACCAAATCCCCTAATCCATATTGCCTCTTTATATTAGATATATTACTATAATTATCAAAGTGATATTTACTACCTGCTCTGTTGCTACTATGACTACTACTATCTGGAAGAGACTGTGTAAGCAAAGCTTCACAGTTAATCCACCCCTGTAAAATAAGTATCACCAGCACCAGCACCATAAATATTCCATACTTAATAACTGAAAGAATTCAAGCTTATTTATAACAACATATAAGAATTGCATATTTTCACAGCATCTAAGCCATGTTCGTTTTACCATAAATTTGTCTATATCATCAAGAGACTAGATGGGTCTAAGATACTAAAGTTAGCACTATAATGAGATGTAGAAAAATAACAACATTCACTTGAAATGGTTATGTGAATCTTGGAAGAAAAAGTACTTCAACATAATTTAGGTAGTAGGAAGTAAATGCAGCAATTAGCGAAAGAACGCTAGCATGAAATAGTCTATGCGGGAAAGTCTCAGTAGGAGTAAACTAACAGCCGTCTCCAAAAGGAGAAGTATTGAAAATTTACATCTTAGCTGTATATACTATATAACTGCACGTTTCACACTGAATTGTATTCACCCTATGTGCTTATTTCCTCCACCAGCCCATGAACTACTTATTGCCCTTTATATTCTTACTTAACTATAACTGCCCACTATAGACCATTTGAGTGAGTGAAATAATGTAGAAATTGCTTTCAGTGTGAAAATAATTACATTTTTTAAATTTTACTCACTGAGGTATATACCACCAAGACCACATTAGGGAATGAAAAACAAACAAATACAGTCATAAGTTCTCAAACACATTTATGGTAAATTTTCATGAAATCAATTCTGGATCACTTAACTTAAATCTCAAGTAATCACTCTTTCCTACTAAGGTTACTGCTCTTTGAAAATACTGAAAATTTCAAGGTAAGTTGTAGGTGAGTAGATATCTAAAGACAGTAAAAATTCAAAGAATATTAAGGACCATTTATTCTTTGAAGTTGGAGAATATATTTTATATTTTCTACTAGGGTTATTTGCAAAGTTTGGTTATATTCATAGGGTAGAAAAAAACCTCAAATTAGCCATTAATCATTTCAGCCAGTCTTTCACCTCATCTTTAGTAAATTAACTTGTCACCTTTAAATACTCAGTATTTAAAGGAAAAGAGAGTCTTAAAATATGAAGTCACCCCATAGGGACATACGAAAAGCTCTTGTCTTTGTCTAATACAATGAAAAGTTTGAGAGAAGACATCTGTAAAAATAATATTATATCAGAAACCCAGCAACATATAATTGCCTTTCCACTGAGTTGCACTGTGCCAATTTTATAGTTTATCATGTTCAGCTCTACAGAAGAAAATTTTTAGCATATACTCATTCTAAAATAATTTACATCATGTTATTAAAATTAAGCATAGAAGAACTTTGGTTTAGACACAATGATAACTAAATACTATTACAGGCTCAAATTTGCTCTCTGTTTAATTCCTTTATTATTATAACAGTAAAACTAGAATTTATATAAAAGTTGATATTTGAGTTCTAAAATTCAGAGAAATACTGCCTATTTCTAGAGAACTTCTACTTCAATTTCTGCTTTGCATTTTATTAAATGCTAAAATTGTTATAGACCTAAGGAAGCCCATGATTTAAATTTTATCCTAACTTGTCAATTAACAGGAATATTTTCTCCTTACATTTCTCATTGATTTTCTATTTCGTTTAGTGTCACATTAAACATGTATTACTGAAAAAAGCAACTGCCAATACAGAAAAAAAGTATTAACAAAAGAAATGGATAGTCCTTTATAAATATACAGTGGAAAAAATCAATTACATTTCTTTTCCTACTTGGGTTTTCAGGTTTCTTAACTGAAACTGTCAAAAACCTTCTCCCTTTTGACTTAGCTGCTGAGCGCACACTAAGCTCATTGTGAAAAAGTTCACATCTAGCAATTAAGTCGTCTAGACATTCAGTTTTTCGTTAAAAGAATATGGGTATAGCTGTTTCCTCTGAGTTAATATAAGTGGATTTTTAGTTTTCTAGTCTTAAAAGACAATGTTTTACAGATAACAAGTGGCAAAAAAATATTACATATACTTATATCCTAATCTTGAGTAGGTATCAAAATAATTAAGATTTTTACAGCAAGAAAAACGTATAAACTATAAAAATCTCTGACCTAGACATTAAAGAGAACTGGGTTCTAATTCCATCTTTTCCACCAAATGTTAAACATGTCACTTCACCTCTTTTATCTTTATTACTCTTCACATTAAATAAGTGAAAATACGAGCTCCGTTAAGTCTCCCCCCAACACTAAATGGTATTGTCACCTTTTTTCTAAGCGTCCTAATAATTCATTTATCAAAAATAACTCATGTGATTTGTGCTTATATTTAATGACATGCTTACTTAAGCATCAGAAACTCTCATTCACTAGCTCACACACGGTCATTAGAATAATGGCACTGAAAGAGGAAGAGTGTCAAATTATGAAGTTTAAGGTATCAATTAATAAAAGATATAACTTTTGAATTTCTTATCTTAAATATACTCAAAATTGACAAAATTAATCATCACTAACAAATAGTTTTATTAATTTTTTAACATAAGAGACTATATTAAGCTAGTCTATATCTTTTAGATAAGAATATAAAGAGGAAAGTTTCAAAATAACAAAATAAGACAAAACCTTTCTAGAAAACAAGAATTCTTTTTAAAATTCCTACTGTAACCTGTATTTTCCAATTAATATTCATCTTCATCATCAGGGATTTCATATTATTCTGTCATTTTAGGGGCTATAAAGTACAATAGGATCTTATCAAATACTGTATCATTTAAAACTCAATTCTTGTATAAAACTGAAATGGGAGAACTTAGGATAATTAAAATTAAACTCTTTGTTACCTTTACTTTCAGAAAATTGTTCTTTAATACATATAAACATGAAATTAAATATATGAGACAACAAAGATGAAAGTTCATATACTTAAAAGTAAATTTTTCACCAAATAAATGTACCATTTCTCTACTAGTTATCTCCTAAACACAAACTACTGCAACTAGTGAAATATTTGTGAAAATACAATAAGAATCTTGCTTATGACTCTAGACATTATAACTATAATTACCCTATTATGAAATCTCTCTCAATAAGAGCCCCTTAATTTTTTTTTAGCCTCATGATGAATGTTTCTGCCAGTATTATGACTATCAAGAGAAAGAGAATTTCAGTCTACCTTTTATCACCTAACTGATCAGCAAAATTTGTCTTCCTAAACTCCATATGCTATAATTACTTTACTGGATCATAATGGAAAATGAGATGATTTTCTTCTTGAGCATTTAGTAGCTAGAAGAATGATAAGGATCAGATTCTTATTCCCCCTCATAAAATGTTTATGCATATAATTACACTTTTCCAGTCAACAGTCACAAACAAGAGTTTTTGATCACTCAGATGAATGAAATACTTTCATCTTCCTCCTTGCCCCATATACAATTGCTCAAATTTTGGATAACGTTCAAATTAGCCACTTTAACCCTTAAGCAGGTCTATATTTTAGAGTAAAGACACAAACTGTAAAGGTATGTTTGTGGGGAAGCTTATACAAATACCTTAATACTTTGTTTTCTATCAAAATTTCAATTTTTTTGGTTTATACAAGTGAATATAAGAAATATTTGGAACCATGACTGGAGTAAGAGTAACTGTGCAAGTCCTACCAGATCTTTTAAGAGAAGTCCACTTGTTAAAAATAAATAAAAAGTGGTATCCACAGGGAAGCAAGTTATTTAGGTCATTATGGATTTTTAAGGGACCACAGAGAAAATGAGAAGAAAAATCAGTTCTGCAACTGTGTTGTTAAATGCATTCAATAAAACATTTTTGGAATTGTTTAAAAATGACAGTGATCACAAGGAGTTCCAGCTCAAGAAATGCATGGTAAAATAACATGACCATATTTTCTAAAGTTTCTCACAAATGAAAAATCTCACACTACTTTATATTAGATTAAGAAGTGGTGGATTCATTGATTTTTTGATTTCCACAAAAAGGACAGAACTTTGATTTATTTTTCAGAATTACTTTATTGCCTGTTTCTGGAGTTCCATTTCCCTGTACTAGAGAAAAGAAGAGCTTCCATAGTTTGGCTGACTCTTAAGTCTTATAAGCTCATGTTTCCACTGAAACATTTAAGAAGTCTATAAGGTCAAAAATACAACATGTGATACTCTGTAATATGAAATTAAAGACTGTGTTTTAACTTAAGGGGTTGACAAGGATGAAAATGCTCAATATTTAGCTTATACACATATTTACAGCAGGTAAAACATAAATGAAGTTAAATACATAGTCATATCAAGTTCATGGGAAATAATTTAATACCACCACATGACTTAAAAAAATTTAATATCTTCCTAAAATGTAAATATATAATAAAGCCATTTAAAAAATTATTCTCATATCCACTGTATCAGTGCAACACTACCAAATTTGTTTTATTCATTTTCATGAAAATAATTAACAAAAAAACTGTTCAAAGTATCTGGGAAGAATATAAACTGATAATATTCCATTTATCACAACTTTTCTAATGTTATACACTTGAATATCAAAAAAATAGTAGAGGAGAAATTAATTGAAAGGATCTGGGTAGAGATATGAGATATTGTTCGTAATCCTTTTTAATCCTAAATCTTAAGTGTTACATAGCTTTTATATACTTCATTACTTTTTAAATGCACCAGTCTCTAATGCAGAGCTATTGATCACAAATGCTCAGAAAACAGACCTCGCAAAGATTCTACCGCTTTGAGCTTCCGACCAGCCTCTTTCCTGCTATAAAGTGCTAAGAAGTTCATGTAACATATAAGCACAGCCTTGTAACACTAATTTAAAATATCTTGTCAGAAATACAAACCTCTCTTACTTTATGTTTGTATCTTCAGTAATAAGAAATGAATAAATCTGAGCTCTTGAAGTCAGAATTTTGAGAAACCAAATTATATAAATGTGTGGGTCTATTTAAATTAAGAGAAATAAATTTCCGACCTCTTAGTAAACAAATTTTTTAATCATATTTAAAAAGATAGACAATTCAAAGACTACAGGTAAGTAAAATATGTGTGGTAGGATGGACTCAGCATATCACACTGTATTTTAAGCATCTTGGCCTCATCAAATTCCTAAATTAGTTTTTAATGGATGGGGAACAGTAAACTCTGCTATAAAACTTTGTCTTAGCCAATCGAACTTAAATATAGTTAAATCAACTTTAACCTATTACAGCCATCCAGACAAGTTTTCACTTTTTTAAGCTGCATAAAATTATATCTTTGTTTTACCTAGAAGTAAGACAAACTCCCAAAATGACTTGGCTAGCATAGCATGCCCTTACTTTCTCCATCTAGATAGCCCTCTATCCTTTACTGACACCCTCTGGTCCTGATCACTAAGTCAGTTTTGACATTAAACCACACTCCAACCTCTTCCCTGAAATATAAATATATAAATATATATAAATATATAAATATATATTTATATATATTAATATATATAAATATATATTAACCAGACCTGTTCCATTTTTAATAGATAGTGTTACTTAATTGGACACATAAGATTAAACTTTCACAAGAAACTAATTTTAATTATTTTAAAAAATAAACATAGCTTATGTGTACATTCAAGGTGTGATTTTTCATCTTCCTAACTTAATAAAGATTTCAGACCACCTAATAGTTGAAGTATTGCTCACTTTGGGAAACACTAAGGTATTTCAGCAATCTACTTAAAAATCCCACGACTGTAGCTTTTCAGATGTATTTTCAAATGCATCCTCCCATGCATGTGCCTCAGAATTTACAGGCAAAATCTGGCATTTAGTTAATCTATTGGGGTAATGTTCTCTTTTCTAACTTTTGAGAATTCAAACTTTCTATCAGTTGTATATGGAATCAAAGATAAATCCAAATGAACAGTTTTTCCTCCTCATTTTTTAGTTTTCAGAAGTTTTAAATAAGAACAATTTAAAAGCTCAATTTAAAAACACTGGCACTTACATTGTAACAAGCATTTCACTGATTTTTTGTTTTCAAATATGCTTTAATACCATCTCACCACACTCCAGCTAAGTTACTTTTCTATTTTATTTTTTATATCACATTTCCTTTTTTAACTTTTAACTTTGAATTTTGTTCTTTGTTTCCTTCACTAGCCTTACTTGGTCTTCGTAACATCTTTTATTTTTTAGTCATTTGTTTTATGTAATGTATTGTTGCATAGTCACTGTTTATTTCCACTTGAATCAAAAGAACATATACCTGTCAAGTTTGAGACTCAATATACTGATCCACATAAAACTTATAATAATTTGAATATGAAGTAGGAAAATATGCCAAGAAACATTTGTGAATGGCTTAAAACTGATTACAGGCACTTTGAAAATAATTATTACCTAATCATTACTAATTATTTTATGTTTAGGGTCACGATATTAATCACGATGAACTCTTTTAAGCTTGCTGTGATAGTCATAAGTTATTTTGGCAGTCCTGTTGTAGTTCAACAGTAATCAAAAATACCTCTATTAATTTGAAAATTTGATCACTATTTATTTGTTTGTAGTTTTAAATGCTAGTATCCTAATGCACATCTCTTTCTTTCATCCTTATTTCCAGCTAAAATTGAGAATCAAGGTAGAAGTTTGCCATTTCTATATGATTTTATCTTTTAAATTAAGAAAAAACCTTGATGAACTGAACACAGGTAAGGCACTTCACATACAACAGTTTAAAAGTTTTTTTTTTTTTTTTTGCTTCCAAACCTGTACTTTAATTAGCACATTGATTACATTTTTCATGACAGAGAGGTTATGAAATGTAAAAATAAAATAATTCTAAAATAAATAAGGGATTTGTGGCTTTTCAAAATAAAGTTAATTAAAACAACTTAAAATTTTTGAGGTTGTACACTATGTTCATATATATGCAAATTAATATCCTCTCCCATTTTTTAATAAAAAACTCAATAAGGGTGTCTAAACATATTTTTATTATCTTTTAAAAAATCTGTCACATTCCTACACAACACTGAGAAAACACCTCACCATAATGCAAGATACTGTTTTTCAGTCTCTCGAACTTTGTAGAACTCCACTTATAGAGCATCCCTACTGAATTTAACAAGTTGTTGCACTGCCAAACGCCCAGTTATCTGGGCTCTATTCTCACAAACACACTCCACAGTCAGAAGACATACATCCAGTAGCTGAGAAAGACATTCTATTTTTTGAACATTTAGTTTCTTTTGTAGAAAAATTCTTACCCTCTCCTCGCATCTGTCACCTTACAGTTTAGCTGTAGGAATTGTTTACTCTCATTTTGGATGACATTATAAGACAACACAAATAGGTTATATTTAGTCTTGCCTCAACTTTTCTGACCTGAAATCCCAGCAGAGAAAAATAACATGTTTGATTAAAAACAACAACAACAAGCAGCTTTATGTGACAGTTTTTAAATTCTGGCAACACGGCAAGAAAGGATGGCTTTGCAGAAGCGAGCGTGTCACAAACAGCGCCTGGGAGACCAAGTGCACAATCACAGACAGCAGTCACCGGCGAAGGAATGCCAGCCACTTACCAAGCAGACGCCAGACTCCCCTGTCCTTCGTCCGTGACTCTTAATTCCCGTCTCCCATCCTCCTGCCCGTCGTCACAGTTCAAATGGAGCAGTTGCTCGGGTCCTCCCCAGCCTGTGGCAGAAGACAACTGCCGAGTTTTTAATCTTTCAGAGGGAATCCTCCACCTCGCCCGGCAGCTCCCTGAGGAGGGGACCCAGGTAACACATCCTTCCCGCCGGGCGCTTTCAGTGCGCTTTAGAGGCCGCCTCCTCGTAGTCACGCTCTCCAGCTCGGTAGTTGGTTATATTCGGAAGTAGGTGCGGCGCCTCCTGTCGCTGGAGTGTTTGGGGCCCGAGCGTTCCGGCCAATGCGTCAGCGCGGCCCGCGCGCCGCGCCTCTGACTGGCTATGCGGCCCCGCGCGGCCCGCGCCCCTCCCCGCCCCGGCCCCCGCCCCACTGCCGCCTGCGCCTCCCCGCCGCCAGGCTTCAGTTAGTGCATCCCGGGGCGTGTAGGTCCCTTTGCCTCTAGAAGGGTTTTCTCTGAGTCTCTACGCGCCTCGCTAGTCTGCTGCTATTTCCCTCCGCGCCTAACTCCGGATCCCGCCCCGCCCCCGTTTTCTGACCCGCAACATTCCCGAATTTCAATCACAGATTCCAGCACAGACACGACGGCGACAGACCGCACGGGGCATCTCGGATGAGTCCCTTGCCCTCTCGCCGGCTGCCGTCTCTCTTCTCTACGATTCCCAGAGTCAGGCGCCTTTACCTCCCGCGGCAGCACCGACTGCTGCGTTCCCTGAGGTTGGCTCGAGAGTGGACTTTCCCACTTTGGAGAATTTCCTCAGGTCCTGCCTTGGAAGCACTTGTCTTTGTTTATACACTTGCGAGTTTTATCTCTGGACTGTTAGACTCACTGTTTTTATTTCTCCTTGATTCCCCGCCCGCCCCAGGGTCACTTCTAAATAAGCTAAGGAAATAGTCGGCTTAGCCTCAGACAGCAGCCCCTTTCTTTTCTGAATTTTTATATCGCAATGGATGTAATTGGAAACAACACAGGTAGTAAATCCACAGTGTGGCAGCTTTAGTGCCATTGTTCAGCCAGTCCTCCTTCTACTTTTCCTCTCTCTGAGTCCTTCTCTAATTCTCCCCATTCCTTTGATGTAATTGTTTGTTAAATTATGTTACATTTCTTTTGCAATATATTTCCATATGTCATGGAGTTAGCACCCATCCCTAATGGGAAGGCAATCCCACATACTGTTTGCTATTTCTGTATGTCCATCTCTGAAACTGTGTGAGAGCCTCAGTTCACACCCGCTGCCGGCTGGTGTGCGCTTTTCATGTGTGTTTGAGTCCAGCCTGACCCTGCACTGAGGCTGATTCTTCTGCTCACTTAATCCCCCGTTGGGATCTCACTGGATCTAATTGGCAAGGAGAGTACAGTGCCATGCAGCCTGTAGCTGGAAACCTTCCTACCACTAGCTCTGTGTTCTTGATTTTGCAGCTTTTCTGGTAATTAAAATTAGTCTTTTTCATGTTTCTTGGTTTCTTCTCATTCATCCACACATGTTGTACAAACAGCCAGTCTCTGCTTTTAATGGCTACCCTCAGGATCTGGGCTGATTTCTTGTTCCATAGCAAAGACAAATTGTGTGCTCACATTTAATGCTTCTCTACCTTTCTGTACTTTTAATTTTCTTTTTCCCACTTTCCAGTAATTACGTTATTTTCTTTATGTGTTAACTGAGGGACTGTTTCCGAGATTCGACTTCTCTGGGCTTTTTCTCTGCTTCTCTGGCTCCACTCCAGCATCAGGCTGTTGGTTCACAGAGAGAATCACCAGGACTTTTATAACCTCTTTAAATATATCACAAAATAGATCGAAAGTCTAAGAGCTTAAAGTATTTTTTTATTGTGCAATGGGCTTTTTGTCTTTAAATGTTTATTATAACTGAGCACATTTAGCCTTGGGATACAGAGGTTGAACTTGCTTATAGTTTGCTCCACTTCCTAGAACACCTTTATATTACATGTGATTTGATAATTGGCATTTGAGTCATTCTCTCCTGTAGTTCATGTATTTTCTTTCAACTCGTGTTGTTTTAGAAAGGATTTAAATTGGCTTTCAGAAATTTTTTCAATTAAAAAATTAATCAAAAATGTAGGTCAGTCACATCAAGACATAGGGTAAAGTGGTAGTATAGTAGGAGAGATATACCAGGAATGAGCCAGGAATGAGGTTTAGAGAGAAAAATTCATTTACATTTTGTTAGAAATGGCCTTCAGTTTGCCTTGAAGATAGTAGGCAATGTAAAGAAGGAAACACTGTCAGTCACATGATTCATGGTACCCTCCCACAATTAACACGAACAAGGAAATTTATGTTTTAAATAATACAGATGGATTAAATCTTTCTCCTTTTTTAATAAAAGATTCTTTATAAAGGCTTATGATGTTTTTGACTTTTTATAAAGGAAGTGATATTATTACAAGAATTGGGCAGAAACATATTTGTGAAACAAAGAGATGATGTAAAGCACTTTTCCTTTTGAGAGCATCTGATAATTTAGAGGGAAAGAAAGGAAAGGATGAATCTGGTTAATTTCTGTTATTTCAAATTTAGAATGTTAACTTCAATCATTAAGGGTCACTGGGTCATATGGACACATTTCATCAAGACTCAGGATGTGTGACTATATTTATTTTCATTTCTTTTATAATTTATACTGTTCCATTTAATAATATTAGACAATTCTATATTAATACTATATATTCTACATTAACATCCACAAATGTGGATATTATATATTAGTCTTTATATATATTAGTCTAATATATAACATCCACAAATGTGGATGTTATATATTAGTCTAATATATAACATCCACAAATGTGGATGTTATATATTAGTCTTTTTGACTTATACATCTTCCTGAAAAATTTGGAATTTTGCTATGATGTAGTTTATCTTTGTGCTGCATGTTGTTAAATTGTTGTGTTTGGAAAGTGAGGGCTGTATGGATCATGTTCACCTTGGTATCTTATCATATCCACAGGGTTCAAGTATACGCAGTTCAACATTTGAAATTAGAAAAACAATGCATTAAGTAGAAAGCAGAAAAAAAATTTCCTTGTAGGAGGTCTGCCAAGAAGAAACTAACTCATGTTTTTCAAATCTTCTCACATGCATCATAACTAAGATTTTCTCTTATTCTCATGTGAAAATGGGATTTTAAAATATTGTCCTGACTTACAATTGTAATTAAAAGACATGAGTATTCATTCCCTCTTGTAAAATGCTAATGCTGTTTACTTTGAAAAGTCATTATTAAAAGCTCTTATGTTTCTCTTTCAGAATGTTACTGACATTTTTTAAATAACCAGCTCATAGTCTTCCCTGATAAAATAGCATTTGAATGTTAAATCAATTAAAATACTGTTTAAGTGGTTTAGTGGGTCATTTTCTCCATACTATGGTTAGGGTACCTGGATCTAGCTGTCATGTTGCTTATCTGAGCTTGTTGTCTTTGTGTAAATGTCTTAATCTCTTTATCTCCTGGTCTCCAGTGGGCAAGTGAGCAGATGCAGCACATCTGTAGCAGTTGAGTTGCCTCTAAGCTTTTGTCTTATTTGTGTTACAGATTTTTTTCTTTAAATCATGCCCTCTTTTTTCTCTCCTTTCATATGACTCAGAGTTCTAGGTTCTTGTTAAAAGAACATAACTAAGGTTATATCCCAACAAATTGTACCATAAAACATAGGGAAACACAGAGCAATACTCTATTCAGGTTCAGTCCTTTTTCTTGGATCACCTTCTTTGCTTAATAAAGCCACTTTCATCATTTGCATATTCTGTTTTGATGTGTTAGTCCTCTATACTCTGTTAAAAAGAATAGTGAGGGACTTCCCTGGTGGTCCAGTGGTAAAGAATCCACCTTCCAATGCAGGGGACATCTGTTAGATCCCTGGTTGGGGAACCAAAATCCCCCATGCCCCAGGGCAACTAAGCCCGCATACCACAACTACTGAGCCCGTGTGCCGCAAACTACAGAGCCCATGCACCACAACTAGAGAGAAGCCCTCACCACAATGAAATATCCTGCGTGCCACAACTAAGACCCAATGCAGCCAAAAAGAAAAGAAAAGAAATAAAATGTCAAATAAAAAATTTAAAAGAATAGTGAATGTGAAAATACTTAGAAATAAAATTAAACACATTAACATATTGCACTGTCCGTATACACTAGTATTCCCTATAAATATAAATAAAACATGATGATCCAAAAGTAAACTTTTACTTGAACTGGACAACATATGATGATTTTAATTTTATTTTAGGTTTCTTAGAACATCAGTTTTAATATTTACATCACAGCTGTTTTGTGAAAGCAGAAATAAACATATCTTAATCAGACTTGGAAAATATACTGACTTAATTAATTTAACAGCTGCTTCAGTTACCAACACTAAAGAACATAGCCTTCTTTGAGGATGTCTTGATAACATCTGCAACCACAGCCATCAAGCAGTGTGAGAGAGAGAGCTCTAATTTGACTGTTTCAATGTTCATAGTGCCAGCTTTTGCTTACAGAGGCTGTGGACATAACTGACCTCCTGTAAGTGGTCCTCATGTTCACCCTCTGTGACATCTTGGTCTAACAAAAATGTTCTTCCTTAGGAAAGAGCAAAAAAACACTGGCAGTTAAACTAAGATTTTAGAAAACAGGGGTAAAAGTTGAAATCTTATGAATTTAAAGGTAAAGTTTACTTATTATTAGTTTCCATTCAGTAGCTTCATTTAGATAAGCACTTACATTTTTTTCTTAGATAAGCCTTCAGTATAAGAATGCCTATCAATTTTAATACACTTACTTTTATAGATATCTAATTTCCATTTTGTATAACACTCCATTACCAAGATCTTCTCATATAAAGCTGTTTCTGTAAAGAAACAAAACCTAGGATCTCTCTGTTTGTGAACTCATGTCTCCAAATAGTCTCTGTTTGCACGCCAATCCTCTCAATCTGGGATAAAAATTTCTAATGGCTTCTTATATTCTGTCTAATTGACTTTAAAGGATTTTCTTATGTGTATTGCACCTTACTTTCCACTTATTTCCTGTCTCCCAGATACATTAACTAGACTTTTCTTTGACTTTTTGAGCCAAATTGGAATAATCTTCCTTCAAAAAATTTTTGCTATCAAATACTATACTCATCTTTCTTCAGCTCTTCCTAGCCTCTTTTATATCTGGACTCATATTTTTTTTTTTCCTAATTCGTATTTATAATTCAGCTTAAGAATTTTATTTAGGTCTTTCTATATAGAACTAGACTGTATGCTTCCTGTGGACCAGCAACTAAATTTCCCCCACACTCTGATTAAATGTGTATTCGAACTTCTTTATTGGTTGGGTATTGTACATATAGGAAACCTCATTTGTCCGTCTGAGATGCACTCCAGCAGACAGCATTATGCAGAAGCAGAACATTTTCACCACCTACTTTTCTGTTCACCAGTAAACCTGTAGTTAGCATTGTTACCACTAGATGGCACTCATGTTCTAATTAGGAGTGTCATTTAGGTTCTGTCCTGGGGATTTTCTGATTTTTTTAGGGAACTCAGAGGAACCCCCAAATTAGCAATTGAGGCTATAAGAAGGGTTATGTATAAACAACTTAACATACAGCATCTAACAAACACATCATGAAGTTGCAATGTGTCAAATGTTTAATAGGTGATCTTGCATTTAAAGTAAGAGCTATCAACATTGGTTGAGGGCTAACTATACGTTAGGCATTGAAATAGGTATGCTTTAGATGAACTGTCCATTTTATCTTAATAGTCTAGCTGAAACTCAGACTCAAATAACCTGTGTCCATCATGTGTTCTTAACCAGTTCACTAAAGCAACCCCTATTTTAATTAGAGTAAATCAATCAAATCACCACTTAAAAAGTACCAGATGCAAAGAACAGACCTCGTGTACAGAGAATCCAATAAATGGAAAATAATTTTAGCACAAGTGCATAACAAGATAAATGCCATATTAAACTTATTAGTTGGCACTTATTAGCTGGCAATTTATGGCATTCTTGTTTATTCTCAGGGACATATGATTCATTCAAGTGACATTTATTAGGAACTTAGTATTCCAAGCACTATACAAAGATGAATAAGAGGTTTTAACAAAACTTTTGTTTCAGCACTTCAAAAAGTGAAATCTCTCATTCTAGTGTTTTGCCTAAATAATACTTGATTCAACATGCTGATTGGCACTTGACAGCCCAGGATTTGGGAGGAAAATACATAGTTTTCACAATAAGTGCTGTTTTGTTCAGAAGAGATTACATTTTTGTGTTCCAAATGTATTTGTTATCAATTCTATTTATACCAGGTTTGCTCTTTGTAAATTAAAAAAAAAAAAAAATCAGTTTCCTGTCATCATGTCAGCTTCAGCCTGGTACCCAGAAATTGGGCTATGTTCTTTCTACCTGACCCCCCACCAACCTTCACTCATGGTAACTGGTAACAGTGAAGGGATTAGGACTCCACTGGCAATTGTTTTCTTAACGAAGGAGGCCCCCTCTGGAATAGCTGCTTTGGCTTTGCTGCTGACAATGGTAAAAACTTGCTTTTTGTCTGTGAAATTTTGAGATATAATTTATAAGCTATGCAAGTACAGACATAACACCAATATTTTGTGCTTAAATAGCACCTTTCTTGTAAGAATCCCAGGCCCATTTAATATAGTAACAAAATTAATCAATATGGTATCACTCCATGACACCACTTTTATACACCTCTCATTATTTCCTGTGCCACATCATTTACATATGTACACAAACTTTATATGAAAGGAGAGAATCATACTCTGTGAACTTGCTTTCAGTTGCAATTGGTGAAGAGATATTCCTAATGAGATGAAAATAAATTATTGTACTTCAGGTCCCCAAGTACAAAATAATGCAATTTTATTATCAAACATTAACCGATTCTTAATTACTAGCTGGCACAGGGCTGACAGTCTTGTAGTGAAGAGAGAGGAGTCTCTGTTGGACAGTCCCAAGGAAAACCAGAAAGCTGAACAAGGTGGCATCATGTCAGCTCAGACTTGTGCTAATGAGATAGCAGATACTGATAAGAACCCAGCAGCAGAAGAAATCATATCAAAACACACTGGAAAACAATATGAGACAAAAATAATTGACAATGTTTGCTGAAAAATGACAGCAGTAGGTGTTCTACACTGATAGTGAGCCTTAGGACAATGCCACCAACATTGAAAAGCCCTGAAGGGTAAAAACATGGTACTTTTACCGTGGAAATCAGCACAGTTAATGTGTAATGATCTATTAGTATTAGTGATAACTGCATGTTTGGCTAGGAGAACTTTGAAAACTTTAATAGAAAAGTCATTAAATTAGAGCTTTTTCAGTATTAGATGAATAATGGGAAAAAAAATCTTCAGTTTTCTGACCAAAAAATTACTCTTTTAATAAGGGTAAAAATAACCCAATTTCCAGATTCATGGAGGACTCACAGGGAGGATTGAAACTCTATAGGCTATTTCCACTCCAGGCCACCACCTCTGCTTCCCAGGTCGAGTTTGCCTGTTGGTGATCCCTTGCATACGTTCTCCTGGCGAAGCAGAGGACACTCATGACAAGCTACATCTATCCACACCCAAAACAGGATTGCATATTCTGTCCTCCCTTTCTTTTTCCTTATCTGTATTCCCATATGACCTGAATTAGAGTTCCAGCTCCCCTGATTCTCTTAGACTGAGTAATATAAACATGAACCTTATCCTGATTTATTCTCAATTGTATTAGTTACTTCAAAATAATATAAGATCTTTGTGAAGGGATAGAAAATACATTTTTTTCTTTTTAAATTCTAAATTGTTGACTTTGATATAATTTGTAATTGAGTAAACCGTGTTTATGCTTCATTTTTTACTAACTCTTGACTGCAGACTGTGCACACAAGTATTTTTTAAATGAAAGCACAGGAACCATTTTAATGCTGAAAAAGTTAACATGGCATAAAAAAGCAGGAGGCATTCTTTCTGATAACTCAATTGGAGTTGTCTTCTTAGTGGGATTACTGTCTTGCTTACCAAGGGCAGAGCTGAGTCTACTAGAAATACCCAAGTACATTAATCTTGTCTTTCTCTATATACTTAGATTTGAGGTTGCATTCTTTTGTTTCTGTCACACACCAGTGTCATGATTATTTTCTATAAAAAGAAGTTTCCAAATAAGTATCTTCAATTCTTATACAAAAGTTCAAACAAACTCAAAACATTTTAATGTTAAACTCTCAGAGCAATTTGGGTGTTAACAAAAATCACATTCTCAACTATAAACCCTTCTGAATATATAATATACTTACCAGTTAAAAATTAAAAATAGAAGAGAGCAGTGTTCCAAGTGTTTCTTGAATTATACTTCATATAAGAAATTATTTATTTATTCTATTTCCTATCTAGGGATTTATTATTTTACGTTAAGTATTACTTAATGACCTTTTATTTAAGGAAAGAGTTCTGAAATAAATTTTTATTTACAGGATTCCTAATTTGTAGTTCATTTTACCACTGATACTCGGATAGCTATATTTCAAATTAAATTGATTTTTCTTCATATGGTAGATTAATATGATAATTAATACAAATCGTCATTTTTAAATTGATACATTCCTTTACAAATGTTTTTACTACTGATTATGTGATACTGTGTCATATACCATCTCGACTCTCAAGGAGTTTATAGTCCAAACATGTAAATGCAAAGTCCAAAGCGCTTTAACAGAGATATTCTCAGTATTCTATAGAATGACATGGGAGAACACCTCTTTGTGCATTGAAGGAAGTCCTTCACCAAGGACATGCATTTGAATTGGCTCAGACTGAGTAGAAGAATTGGCTCCAAGTGACTGAAAGTATCTATGTCTACATCTATATCCATATCTACATCTATATCCATGCCTATATCTGTATGGATATCTGTATTTATACCTATATCAATATCTATGTCTCTCCAGCTCTGTGATAGGAGCACAGTGTGCTGTCTCAAATTCATGTGTTCTGGAATGTTAATGAATATGGGTAGATGCTGCAGCCCCTGGGAAGTGCAGAACAGGAAATGACATTGAAGTAAGTAACAGCTCCATTCAGAAAATACTTATATATCATCTTAAGGAACTGGAATCATTGCAAAGTTTTAATCAGAAAGAGGTAATTCTGTAGATGAATAGGCTTGAAGCAGAAAAATCAGATAGGGAGCTGTTATAATATTTTGTAGCCATAGATCATAAAAGAGGAAACTAAAAATGTGGCAGGGCAGTGGATTCCAGAGACTTTTAGGATGAGGAATCAAGAGGACTTGCGGAGTAACTGGGCATTCAGGAGGGTGACAGGGAAGAGTCACTGGGCATTGGCTCTTTTCTTCTTGGAGAGCAGAACTAGTACACCATGGTGAACAAAACAAACAAGAAACAGACTCTGCCATCCCAGATCTTAGATTTCATGGGAAGAGGTAGACAAGTAAATAAGACATTACACTGAGCCCATTGTGCTAAGGGGAACTAAGGGGGAACTCTAGTTGTTCAAAAATAGTGGTTTTAGCTGAGATGCAGTCATTAAGGGATGTATTTAGAGATAAATAATGGTTCATTTTGGAGATAGTGATATAGATTCAACTGTGCAATACTTAAGGAAGTGTACCAAATAAAATTGAATACCTATGTTTAAGGTCATAGATCTTGCTTTGAAAGTGAGCAGGTATAGTTGGTCGCTGATGCATGGAATAAGTAGATTTATATCTTGAGAATGATGTCATGAGAAGCGGTCAGGCCCAAAGATGGAACCTTGGTGAATAGCCCGTTTTAAAGTCGTAGGTAAGTAAGAACCCATAGTGGACGCTGAGAAGGCGATATCATGTATGAAGGAGGAGAACCACTTAAAAAGATGTCAAGGAAGCCAAAGCTGGAGAGAACTTCAAGAAGTGGGGCATGTATAAATGCATCAAGTTCAAAGAACTAAAAGAAAATAAGAATGAAAAACTGATTTTTGATTTGGTTTAAAGAGGCTGGGAGTATACACAGGTGTGTTGCAGATATAAAAGTGCCTCAAAAGCAATGGATGACATGAACAGATCATCAAAATTTTGATGTATTTGTTTTAATGAAATAGAACAGCAGAGAAAAATTGCGGGGGGGTGGGGAAGTTCCACCTGGTATAACTCTTTATTTAGCTGAATTTCACTTGGGGTCAATAGTACAAATAGATTTGAGGATTTTTTTTTCCTGAAGAGAGATTTTTCAAACATATCATCTTACCATTATTTTCTATTGCTGTTGCTGTTGTCTTTGTTGTTGTTAGAAAGAAGATTAGATTTTAGGAATTCAATTTCTGGTGCCTAACCCATATATAAAATAGATATAGATATTCTGTTTATACACACATACCACTTTACTCTTACATTTTAAAGAATGATTTGTTCTTAAAACAAAAAGCACACTATAACACAGAGCCCTTACTGCAGCATGTGTATCATTTTATAACAACATGACACTTGCCAATTCCCAATTGAGAGGATCCAGGCAGTTTGAACACTTACAGAATAAATTAATGTCATAGGAATACTTACTCATTTAGATTGGTTGCAATTAGAGTGATTCTCCTTAACTTAACTGAGTAAAATCCAGTTAAGATTAGTCATACTTAACATCTTTATTAATAACACAAATGAATGTAACTAAAATATACTGTGAACATTCTTATTTGTAAAACACGGTCCAGTATAAGCTCATTGTCACAAATAATAATTTACAAATAATACAGTCTTAAAACTCAAATCACTGTTGCTAGATAGAATTATGACATCATATATAATTTCCCTCTAACAAAAGGAAGCAGAAGTATCCTTCATGCAATTTATACCATTGACTTAGAAATTATTTATTAAATCTGAAGTAATAAAATAATAACCAAAAAGAAAATATACTTCAGATTATTTGGGAGACTTACAGAACAAATTAAAATATATCTTTGCTGTTTTCAGAAGAAAAAAGGCCTAATCAAAAAAGTCTTTTAAGGACATATTCCTTTACTCAAAAAAATGAACAGTGCCTTTCTGAAAGCAGTAGAGATATCTTCCATACCAACCAATGGACTGGCATGATTCTTAACTATTATCCTATAATGAGAATGCAAAATTATTTCTGCAACTTCTTTTGAGCTTGTTACAGGTTAATTTGGCATATGCATCTTTTTAATTCTCTTGCATTTTCTGGAGATAAATGGTTAAATTTGGTCTTCCAAAATTTTTTGTTTAATATATAAAAAGCTGAGCAGAATACATATTTTTATTGTGGTTTATGCTTATAGACATGAATTTTAATTAACTCGGCAACAACTGATAATAAGATTATTAGCATGTACCAAGTGTGCAGTTAGTAGAAGCAGAACTAGAGGCAATTAGTGGAATTAGGTGTTTTTTCTACCAAGAAACTGTATCCTAAATACTAATTATTTATGCCAGTCCAATCACTGCAAATATTACTAATAGCATCATTAAATCATTCTAACACTACATTATAAGCACTAAGTAGACTTACTGCTTTGGTATTAGATTGGCACAATGATAGGCTTACTAGTATTTTCCATGACTTTATTTGTACTGGGGAAACTTGGTTTTGCAGCAAAGTTTAATTTTATTTATTTTTGAAAGATAAAATCATGCTAACTCTGCCATAGGTACAGTATCACTCTGCCATAGGTACAGTATCTCTATGCCACACTCAAAATTACTCAATGACTTTTAAGGTTTTTGATTATTGTATGCATTTATTTTTTATTAAGAAAGAACTAGAAACAGTTATGAAATAAAAGTGCTGTGCCCTAATGACTCCAAAAATGGAGTATAAGAAATTTATTAGTAATTACTTTTTTATCTTAAAAATCCATTTATTTTACTTTTCATACTTCGTATTATCCAAAGGGTCTGGCATGAATGTTATTTTGAGGGTAGAGGCAGTGGACTTCTGATCTTTCTTGTGTTTTTTTTAATTCCTATGGAAGATACATTGTCTATTTGACATGTGAGGTATGGAGAGCAAATGTGCTTCCTTCACATCTGTTTGCAATGTGTTCTTTATTGTCTTCCCTTCCTTTTATCAGTCCTTCTTCCTTCTTTTTTCATCATCTTCTATTTTTAATTCTTTAGCAAAGATATATATGAAACTCCAAAAAACAACAAAAGCAGTAGCCTCTCTATTCTGAAAAATATATTTACTCTAAAAGTTTTAAGGACTGAGATGGTGGTCAATCTTTATGGTCTCAGGACCACTTTGCACTCTTAAAATATGTTAAGGTTCCAAAGACCTTTTGTTGTTGTTGTTGATTATATCTATTGACAGTCACCATTTAACAAATTAAAACTGAAAAACTTAAAAACAGTTATTTATAATCCATTTCAAACTAGCAATAATGAACCATTGTATGCTACCATAACTATTTTATGAAAAATAACTACATTTTTTAAAACAAAAATAGTGAAGCAGTTAGCATCATTTTATGCTTATCAAAACTTTAAAACTATCTGCTTTAATAGAAGACAGATTCTCATGTCTGCTTCTGAATTTAATCTGTTGCAATATAAATGTGATTTAGCTGCTGGAAAACTCCACTGTACACTCATGAGAGAATGAAAGTATAAAAAAAGCAAATACCATCTTAGCATTATTATGAATATAGTTTGATATCATATACCTCCTAAAAGCGTCTTTGGGACCCCAGAGTCCTAGGACCACCTTTTAGAAACCACTAGTTTTGGGTAAATTCAGTTTTATAAATCAGAATTATTTAGCTAATTGTGCTAAGATTAAAACATTTATCACTATGTCCATAGTGATAATGTGTCCACACATCTAGATTTGATTCATTACTTATAACCATTAAAATAGCTAATGTTAATTAATTGTATAGAAAGCATTTAGCTACTTAGGTTTTAGGAATACAGGCTTCAGTGGTAACATTTTTGAGCCAGCATTTTCTAAAAGGGACTTTTCCATTACTTATTAAGCATATGCTTCAGCAATGTGCCACAGCGTTCCATATAATCAGTAGGGAAATTATCATTACCATTAATTCTTCTAAAGTTTTACACACACACACATATGCATGCACACACAACCTTAATAAGTTAAGGGAATATCACCTAATGGCACATTTACATTTTAGAAATTTTTGTTCTAAGGGTAAAATGAATTAAATGAACCCATATAAACCTGAGCTATGCTCAGCCAAGTTTGAACACAATTATAATTAAATAATCGCCATACTTGCTTAGAAAATTGAAAGGCAATTTAAGTATTTAAGCCTCTGTAAAGCATTAAAAGAGCAAATCTCCTCCTCGGACGCAGACATTTTTAATAGTCTTTTACCAGTTCTGTCTCACATCTCCTTTCCAAAAGTCCCCTTTGGTCATCTCACAGGCCCAGCAGTCACCTCAATAGCTCTCATTTTCTAAATATTCCCACTCTTGGATCACGTATATTCCTGGTTTGTTTAGCGCTCTATTCCTTCTTTTTCTACCTTCTCATTATCCTCTTAGTTTCTCTTCTTACACCAACTCTGTTTCACGATATGACTCAGTATAGACCTCCTGGCTCTGCCAGTTCTATTTCCCCTCCTTTTACGAATAATAGGGACAGCAAATACCCAGAGACTGAGCAGGCGGAGACAAAATATGTAGTGAGTGGGGTGGGTAGATGAAAAGGCTATGAATACATATGATTTTTGTTCTTGTTAAAGCAAAATAATGAATTCCAAAATAAAAAATAAATGGTGCTATTTCAACTTTACTTCTGTCCGGGAACTAAGGACATGATTGTGGTTTCAAATTTTTTTATAGTAATATTTTTATTTTATTCTGTACTTATAGCCATTCTGAATGATTGATCCGTGTATAACTAAGATGCAGCTACTTTAAACAGTAACTGAGTCTCTTGCCCACCTCCAAGATGCTGTATTCATGAAGGAGTGGGGCGTGGGGAAGTGTGTTATCGGTATTACCGAAACATCACATGGCATCTTTATTTCTGTCCACTTGGGGGAAGTTTATTTTTAGTTCATACCTCCATCATAAAGTTACTCTCCTCCAGCCAAAAGAAGTTTGATGGGTGTTTCCCTCTTCCATGATTATTAAAGGGAGAGTGAGAGAAAACACCCTCAGTTTTGAGAGGGGTATAGCCCAGCAGATCCATTTCTAGGTTAATAAGCAAAGACGTCAAGCAGCATTAAACAAACATTAAACACATTTATAAGCACAGATCAAAACTTTCAGAAGATACAGTAAAACTCTTAACATGATGCTATAAAACAGTGCCTACAAATTCAATTACATAAAACAGGCAGTCACATTACTGCCGGGCAGAGTAAGGAGCCAATTTTTATTTGTGTTTTATTGAAAATCACAGTATCAAGCACCATATTAATGAAAGTTCCCCAAAGGTAAACATCGTAAGCTAATTGAAGAAAACATGGAGGACTATATATCAAAGGTTAGGGGGGTAATTTTTTAAAGTACCCAAAATTAATAATGATTTCTATTCAGTAGATGTTAATTGATGTTAAGAGACAGATGTGACCGGGAGAAGATATTTATGACATATAAAATGGCCAATGGGTGAATATCTAAAAAATACTAAGAAAATCTAAATTAAAGAAAAATAATTAGGGAAACCAATAGAAGATAATCAATACATATTAGTGACTTGTTAGACATACAAGCCAGAATGGCTAACAAGCACATGAGTAGATCCTCTAACTAGAAATTAGAGAAATATAGATAAAAACAATTGTAAGATCCTAGTTGTCATCTACCTTGAATGACAAAAATGTGCATCATTTCAAGTAAATGGTAGAGACATGGGGAGATGAATTTTAGGCTTTACCAAGAATATTTGAGATAACCAACCATTTGTAGACTTCAGTAAAGCAACATTTATCTAAATTATTCATGCTTAATCCTGACATACTAACTATTGCTTTTTGAAAAAAAATGTAATCTTCACTCTCTTCTACATTCTCCTCTGTAGCACAGAAGATGGAGTATGGGCATACATTTTCCAAAATTTATTGCTATCCTAGTTCTTTTTAAGATTCCTCCAACAAGAAGCAGTCACATTGTGATGTGGAAGGTAGAAGGGGCTGTTGTGACAGCAGCAGGCAATGATACGGGACTCAGCAGATGTGAAGTTTTCCAATAGCTTCTCAAAGTCTTCCTGTGAGTTACCTATCTATGAACATCGGAGGGTATTTTATGTGTTTTTGTTTGTTTTTCAGGTCCTCCACTTCCTGATGCTATGGAAGCTGGGAGGGATTCTGAGAGCTGATAGCAATCTTTCCAGATGTTATTTACTCAAGCCCTTTCAAGAGTTTTGTTAACCCAATTCTCTGGTTAAATACCACCTGCTAAACCCCTAAAGTGGTCTCAAACTGTATACTGACTAATATACAAACTAATTCCACTTATGGGCAAATTGTAAAAAAAAAACCTGACCCTTGTGGAAGGGCGTATCACATCATCATTCTTTATAACAAGAGTAGTCACAGGCTTCAAAACTGAGCATTACATGGAGAAGACATAAGTAAAATGTGGTGAGCTGAATACTTCTAAATGGTAAGAAGTAACAACTTGGAAACATATAAAGAAGCATGGGTATATCTCCAAATATTGGTGTTAAGAATGAAAGAGGAACAAAATAATGATTCATATTTAAATATCATGTCTATAAATTAAAACACACGCCCTCAACAACACTCCATATTTGATAAGATTTCATAAGATTTCAGGGCATATTAAATAAGGAGAATAGGTAGCTATGGGGATGGAGAGGTACAGGGAAGCAGACCAGAAGAAAGGAGGGAATACACTCCTAAAATGAAATGGAATAATATAAAACAAAATATGATAAAATAGAAAATGGGTAGCTTTGAATGGACATGTGAATGCAGTGTGCTAAGTATGAGCTGAGTAGCACAAAGTATCAACTCTCTAAACAATAAATACGAAATACAATAAATGCTTTAATCAGTGTTTATTTCATCAAAGTTCACCCTAGTATTTCCAAATTTACTTTTTATCTTACTACTTTGTTTGTACCAAAACTTAGATTTTGAAAATTCTGTTCTCCTCGCTAGATATACATCTCTCTTATGCATATTTCCTTGAAACTTGTCCCAGGTACCTACATCCATATCTGCAATTACCCATGCATTCTAAAACAATTAAATTAATTTAAAATTCAGAAACTTTTGAAAAGTTTCATATAGCTTCTGGTTTTTCAATATCTTTTTGCAAATATTGTGTTAATTGAATTCAGGTTTTTAAATGAATTAACATTTAAATATATTAAATATGTTGAAGGTGTTAACATTTAAATAAAATAGAAGAAACAAAACATACCATAGTATTCTTTTTTAAATACCTGATTTGCTCTCTTCCTCTCCCCTAACCTACAGAAATTTTTCAGCTTCATAAGTGACATAGGTGGCCTTCAAGAAATGTTAGTTAACCTCCCCCATAATGCCAACATCATTTCTATTGCAGATAACTCATCAGTCTTTATTCCTTCACACTATCAGTTTTGTTTGAGAAGTAATGTGTTCAGCTCCAAGGGACATGTCATGATTTGCCTGAGCTGCCCCTGGTGACCCTATGCCTCTGCTAGGGATTGGTTATGGGAAGGGCAATGACACATAAATAAAGACTCCTTCAGAGACTTTAGAAAAGATTTTCCTCCCTGATGGAGGCAAGAGTGGCATGAGGAAAATGCCCATATGTTTCTCTTCATCCCTCCTCAAGCTTTTGGCATAGTCAATGAAAATGTGGTTTCTCTAACTGTAGCAGTCAGCCCCTAACAAATTTGCCCTTAACAAATAATAAGCCAAAGGACTAAACCAAACTGCTTAAAGAGGGTGAAATGCTTAACATGGTGAAATGGAAAAATAGAAAAGTGAAAATAAGAATTCTTAATAGTTTGTTTTCTTTGCCTTATTCAACTATCTTGTCATAGCGTTTCTAATATATTGCCAAAATCTTGTAATTAAATGGGATTCCTATGAAATGTAAAAGTACATGAATATTAATTATAGGAAATAACTATTTTGAATTCTAGGATTAAGAAAAACAAAAGGATCCAATTATTATATTGTTTCCTATATTCATAGAGTCTATCTGGAGGTGGGAGTCATCTTATAAAGCTTTATAGTTGGGAGCAGATGGCTTATAGTTTCAAAATAAAATTTTAAATAATGTAATAATGTAAAATAATGTAAATAATGTAAAATGTAATAGGCTTAATCTAGGAAACCTATTAAATGCAATAATTTAGAAAATTGTTACTTGAATCATTAAATTATTACTAATTGCACAATAGATTTATAATGTACTTGGTTAAGAAATCCTTTAGGCCATAAGTCATCAATTAAAAATTCTTAAGTTAGTAACAAGGCTCTAATCAAATTATTATTGGGAAACAAGAAAATGATTAAAAACTGCTTCAGGGATTCTTCATTCCTCCTGTTACATAATAATGTAATTTTGTAATTAGTAAAAAAATACTAACTTAACTGTGTAACTGTTTCAAGACTTTAAGTTTAGGAAAATAATATTTCTTTTATACTAACATTTCTTATTTTCTCCATTGTTAAACATCTACTGTTCACTCTGATGTTGATGGTTGCCTCCTCTCTAACCCTTCTCTAGTTTACCCTTCAAGCTACTTACTATTTTCTTTATAAAGCATGAAACTGATAGGTCAGTCACTTTTCTTAAAATACTCAAATTGCCCATCATTGTCTTTGGATACAATCCAACGTGATTCAAAGACATACATGATTTGGCCGCCACTTCTCTTCAGGCTTCTAGAGGGTATAAGCCCTCTACCCTCTGCCCACTGAACTAATAATTCCTCTTGAAATGCCCGTCCAAGAAGTGATCCCATGTTTCACATTTTTGCTAGATTTGGCAGTCACACTTTGTTTTTGTCAATCTACCAGGTATGAAATAATACCTCATGGTAGAGGAAGCCGTTTCATGTCTTTGTCTATTTTTATAGGTTTGCCCTTTATAGCCATCCTTTACATTTTTCAAACCCAGATTATTTGTCAAATATATGTGCTGCACATATCTTCTCTCAAAATTTTTTTTCATTTTCTGTCTATAATACTTTTTGATAAACCAGGTTGCTTAAATATAATGCAATTGAATGTTTCAAGATTTTTTGTTAGTGTTAACATTTTAAAATTTATTCATTGACAAGTGTTACTTATACTGAAATGATAAAATATACTTTTTATGTTGTTCTCTAAAAGGTTGTGGATTTTGTTTGTTGTGTACAATTTTTAAAAGTGTTTCCTTTCACATATAGGTCTGTATTTCACCAATTATTTTATTTTATTTTTCACATAATCATTTTTACCAGTCTAAATTTTTTAAGGACTCCATCATTTCTCATTGCTCAGTAGTATCATTTTTGTCATATACTTAGTATGCACACCCATATGTGACTGTTTCTGGGGTCTCTACTCTGTTCCGCTGACCGATTTGTAATTCTTTGAGTCAATACAACACTCTCTTAATTGTTATAGTTTTATAAATTTTTGATTCTGATAGGCAAAACTTCACATATTAATTTTCTTTATCAGAATTCTCTTGGTTATTCTTATTCATTTATACTTCTTTTACACTTTATATTAATCTTATCAGGTTCCTCAGAAAACTTTATGGTGGTTTTGATTATAAGAAATTTAAAAAAATTTCCTTGCAAAAGCAATTTTTTTGATTTTTTTTGTTTGAACTTTTTCCTAGTTAACTTTGTTTTGCTCTTAAACTTTTATATTTTAAGTTATGTTTTGACCTCTTCTGGTGCAGCAATTATAAATCCTATGATATTTTAAATTTCATTGTCCATGCGCTCATTGCTAATATGGAGAAATACAATGGATTTGTATGTATTTGTTCTGTATCTTCTTAAGTTACTGAACTCACAATGAGCCAGTTGTAGGGAGTTTTCTTTTTTAGGTTACTGCAGTTCTCTGCAGACAATCATGTCATCTGAAAATAGGGACTGTTTTATTTCTTCCTTTCCAATCTGTATGCATTTTTATTTCCTTCTTGCCTTATTGCATTTGCTAAAATGTCAAGTACTATGTTGAATAAGAGTGGTAAGAGAAGAAATCTTTGCCTACTTCTTGATCTTGTGGGAAAGTCTTTTTGACCAGTAAGTATAATGTTAACTGTGGGGTTTTTTAAATGTTCTTTCTCAAGTTAGTGAAGCTTTCCTCTGTTCTAATTTTCTGATAGTTGTTATCATAAATGGATGTTGAATTTTATCAAATTATTTTTTCATTGATTGAAATGATCATGCATTCTTCCCTTATTAGCCTAATAGGGTGTATTACATTGATTGATTTTTGAATATTCAGCCAGACTTGTATGCCCAGAATAAACCCCACTTGATCATTTCTTATAATTCTTCCTGTTTATTGCTAAATAATATTTATCGCTTTGGTAATATTTTGCTAAGGAGTTTTGCCTCTACATCCATGATAGATATTGACATGTAGTTCATGTAGTTTTCTTTTTCTTTTCTTTCTTTCCTTTTCTTTCTTTCTTTTTTTTTTTGTACTTTGACTTTGGTAGCATAATAATACTAACTTCAAATAATGAATTAGGAAGTATCCTTTTTCTTCCATTTCTTAAAATGATTGTGTAGAATTGGTGTTAATTTCTCTTTCAACAGTTGTTAAATTCTTCAATGAAATCATCTGGGCCTGAAAATTCCATTTTGGAAAAGTTCTAAATTACGAATTCAATTTCCTTAATTTTTGATAACTACAATAACTATAGTGATATCATCTGTTTTATTCTCACTATTAACAATTTGTATCTTTTCTTTTTTTCTTATTTGTCAACTTTATTGATCTCTTCAAAGAACAAGTTCTTTGCTTCATTGATTTTTCTTTATTGTTTTTCTGTTTCATTGACTTTGGCCCTTTATTACTTACCTTCTTCTGCTTGCTTTTTTCTGTTGTTTATTTTTTGCTGTATTTTTTTCTAGGTTCTTAAGGTGTGAGCTTATGTTATTGATTTGAGACTTGTCCTTTTTTGCAATATATTCATTTAGAGCTAAAATGTCCCTGTCAACACTGCTATAGCTGTGACCCATAGATTTTTATATGCTGTATTTTCATTTTCATATAGATCAATGGATTTTAAAATTTCCTTTGAGACTTCCTTCCTTGACCTATGGGTTATTTAGAAGTCCATTATTTATTGTCTACATTCCAGCAGATTTTCGTGTTAACTTTATTGATTTCTAGTCTGATTCCATTGTGGTTACAGAACACAATTTATATGATTTCAATTATTTTCAGTTGGTTGTGGTTTGTTTTATGGTCCAGTATATAATCCGTCTTTTATATAGTCCTTGCACACTTGAAAAAAATTGAGTATTCTGCTATTTGTGGGGTGGAGTGTTCTATAAATACCTATTTTATCCTGCTGCTTGATAGTGACTTTGAGTTGTCTGATACTCTTGCTAATTTTCCATCTGTTTTATCAATTTTTTTTTTTTTTTTTTTTTTTTTTTTTTTTTTTTTTTTTTGCGGTACGCAGGCCTCTCACTGTTGTGGCCTCTCCCATTGTGGAGCACAGGCTCCAGACGTGCAGGCTCAGCAGCCATGGCTCATGGGCCCAGCAGCTCCACGGCATGTGGGATCTTCCCGGACCAGGGCACGAACCCGTATCCCCTGCATCGGCAGGCGGACTCTCAACCACTGCACCACCAGGGAAGCCCTGTTTTATCAATTTTTTTTTTTAAGGGAAGTCCTTTATTTTTATTTTTTACTTATTTATTTTTGGCTGCGTTGGGTTTTCGTTTCTGTGCAAGGGCTTTCTCTAGTTGCGGCATGCGGGGGCTACTCTTCCTCGTGGTGCGCGGGCCTCTCACTATCGCGGCCTCTCCCGTTGCGGAGCAACGGGCTCTGGTCGCGCAGGCTCAGCGGCCATGGCTCACGGGCCCAGCCACTCCGCGGCATGTGGGATCTTCCCGGACCAGGGCTCGAACACCGTGTCCCCTGCATCGGCAGGCGGACTCCCAACTACTGCGCCACCAGGGAAGCCCTGTTTTATCAATTTTTGAGAAAAGAGTCTTGCTATCCATAAGTGTGAATTTGTCTATTTCTCCTTTTAGTTCTATCAGCTTTCACTTCATACATTTTGCAGCTGTGTTGTTTGGCTTATACATATTTAGGAGTGCCAAGTCTTCTTAGTACGTTGACCATTTTAACATTGTCTCTCATAATCTTCTTTGCTCTAATAACTACTTTCTTTGGTAGTAATATAAAAAGTCATAGTTTTGTTTGATTAATATTTGTATGATATATATTCTATGCTTTTGCTTTATAGAATATAAATTGCCTATATTTCATAATTAAAGTTATTGTCTTGGAGAGAGGATGTATTTGGGCCATTAAAAATATTCTGCCAATTTCTGTCTAGTAGTTATTGTAGCTGTACTCTTTATATTCAGTGTAATTATTGACATGTTAAGGATTAAGTCTTTCATTTCATTTTTTTCTGATTTTTCTTTCTTTTTTTCTACTTTCATACTTGAACACTTTTTAGAATTTAATATTAATTTATCTACACTTTCGTTCAGTGTATCTCCTTTTATATCTACTTTTAGTGGTTGTTCTGAGTATTTCAGTATATATACAAAACATCATAGTCTTCTAACATCATTATTTTACCAGTCTGAGTGGAGTATAGAATGCTTACCTCTTTCTACAACTCTTTACCTTACCCCATTTACAGGATAATTATCAAATATTTTCTCTGTATATGGAACCACATCACACAATGCTATAATTTTTGCTTGAAGTATAAAACAAAAATTAGAAAATCAAGAGGAGAAAGAAAGACTATCAAATTTATCCATATTTTTACTTACTGTGTCTCTTTCTTTCCTTCCTGGCATTGCAAGTTCCCATCTCTTATCATTTCCTGTTTAGAGAACTTCCTTTAGTCATTCCTTTAGCATTAGGTCTGTTAGTGATAAAGTATTTTTGTATCCCTTCACCTGAGAATGTTTTGATTTCTTCTTCATTGCAGAAGTATATTTTTCTAGGATATTGGTTCTGGTTGACAATATTTTTCAGTTCTTGATATTGTGCCACTTCTAACTTCCATGGTTCTGGCAAGAAATCTACTGTCATTAAAACTACTTCTCCTCTACAGGTAAGATCTCATAAGTTTTTTTTGTTTTTTTTTTTTTTCCCTCTTGTCATCCTCAGACTGTTTTCTTTGCTTCAAAAAAAAAAAAAAAAAAAACACACAGAAATGTGATTATGATGTGTCTTGGTGTGGATTTCATAGGATTTATTTATATTAAGGTTTTCTCAGCTTCTTTCATCTATGTGTTTATGTCTCTTGACAAATTTGGGATGTTTTCAGTGATCATTTATTTGAGTACTTTTTCCCCAGTTTTATCGAGATATAATTGGCATACAGAACTGTATAAGTTTAAGATGTACCACAAAATGATTAGACTTACAGAAAACATGAAAAGATTACCAAAATAAGTTTAGTGAACATCAATTATCTTATACAAAACAAAAGAAAAAAAATTCTTTGTGATAAGAGCTATTAAGATTTTTTTCTCTTTACAACTTTCATTTTTGCATATAACACTGTAAATTATAGTTATCATGTTGTACTTTACATTTCTTGTATGTATTTATCTTATAACTGGAAGTTTGTACCTTTTGACTCTCATCATCCTATCCTTCCCCCCACCACTGTGGTAGCCACAAATCTAATCTCTTTTTCTATTAGTTAGTTTGTTTGTTTTTGGTGTATAATAGACCTACAACACTATGTTAGATCCTGGTGCACAACATAGTGATTCAATATTTCTGTACATTACAAAATGATCACCACAATAAGTCTAGTTACCATCTATCACTAAATAGAGACATTATATTATTATTGATGATTTTTCCCACACTATATATTTCATCCCTTGACTCATTTATTTTGTAACTGAAAGTTTGTCTCTCTTAATCTCCCTCATCTATTTATCTTTTCACCCCACTCCTCTCTGACAACCACCTGTTTGTTCTGTGTCTATGACTGTTTTTCTTTTGTTATGATTGTTCACTTGTTTTGTTTTTTTAGAATCCACACAATATAAGTGAAATCACACCATATTTGTTTTTCCCTGTATGTCATTTCACATAGCATAATACCCTCTAGATCCATTCATGTTGTCACAAATGGCAAGATTTTATTATATTTTATGGCTGAGTAATATTCCATTGTATATAAATACCACACCTTTCTTATTTATTCATCTATTGATGGGCAATTAGGGAGCTTCCATATCTTGGCTACTGTAAATAATGCTGCCATGAACAGAGGGGTTCATATATCTTTTCAAATTATCATTTTAGTTTTCTTTGGCTAAATACCCAGGAGTGGAATTGCTGGGTTGTATATTAGTTATATTTTTTAATTTTTGAGAAATCTCCATACTGTTTTCCATAGAGGCTTTACCCACTTACGTTCCCACCAACAGGGCACAAGTGTTCCCTTTTATCTACATCCTCACCTACACTTGTTATTTCTTGTCTTTTTGACACTAGGTATCCTGAACGGTATGAAGTTATATCTTCATTGTGGTTTGACTTGCATTTCTGTGATGATTAGTGATGTTAAGCATCTTTTCTCTTGCCTATTTACCATCTTTATGCCTTCTTTGGAAAAATACCTCTGCAGGTCCTTTGCCCCCTTTTTATTGAGGTTGTTTGCTTTTTGATATTGAATTATGAGTTCTTTATATATTTTTCATATTGACCCCTTATCTGACATACCATTTGTAAATATCTTTTCCCATTCAGTAGGTTGCCTTTTTGTTTTGGTGATGGTTTCCTTCACTGTGCAAAAGCTGTTAAGTTTGATTAGGTATTATTTGTTTAGTTTTGCTTTTGTTTCCCTTGCTGAGGAGAGAGATCCAAAAAATATTGCTAGATTTATGTCAAAGAGCATATTGCCTAAGTCTTCTAGGAGTTTTATGGTTTCAGATCTTACATTTAGGTCTTTAATCCATTTTGAGTTAACTTTTGTATAGGTGCAAGAATGTGGTCAATTTTCATTCTTTTACATGTAGCTGCCCAGTTTTCCCAACACCACTTATTGAAAAGACTGTTTTTTCCCCATTGTATTTGCCTCCTTTGTCATAGATTAATTGACTGTAAGTGCATGGGCTTATTTCTGGGCTCTGTATTCTGTTTCATTGATCTATGTGTCTGTTTTTGTGCCAGTACCATACTGTTCTGATTGCTTTAGCTTTGTAGTATATTCTGAAGTCAGGGAGCATTTGTTCATTTTTCTCAAAATTGCTTTGGTCATTCAGCAACTTTTCATGGTTTCATACAAATTTTAGGATTATTTGTTCCAGTTCTGTGAAAAATGTCATGGGTATTTTGAAAAGATGCTTGACATGATTTCAACTTTCTTAAATTTAACGAGACTTAATTTGTGGCCCAGCACATGTTCTATCTTGGAGACAGTTTCATGTGCAATTGAGAAGAATTTGTATTCTGCTGCTTTTGGATGGAATGTCCTGTAGATATGTATTAAGTCCAGCTGATCTAATGTGTCATTAAAGGTCAGCATTTCCTTATTGATTTTCTGCCTGGATGATCTGTGCTTTGATGTAAGTGGGTGTTAAAGTCCCCAACTATTATTGTCTTACTATCAATGTCTCCCTCTAAGTTTGTTAATACTTGCTTTATGTATTTAGGTGCTTCTATGTTGGGAGCATATATACCTACTTACGTGATTTCTTCTTGTTCCATTGACAACTTTACCTTTATGTAATGTCCTTCTTTGTCTCTTGTTACAGTCTGTTTTAAAGTCTATTTTGTCTAATATAATTAGTGCTATGATGGCCTTCTTTTTGTTTCCATTTGCTCTGAAAATCTTTTTCCATTCCCTTACTTTCAGTCTTTGTGTATCTTTAGATCTGAAGTGAGCCTTTTATAGGCAGCATATGTATGAGTCTTGTTTTTGAATCCATTCACCCACTTTTTGTTTTTTCATTGGAGCACATAGTCCACTTATGTTTAGAGTAATTATTGATAAGTAATTAAGTAATTATTAAGTAATTAAGTAATTATTAAGTAAGTAAATAAGTAATTATTGATATTTTGTTAATTGTTTTCAGGTTGCTTTTGTAGTTCTTTTCTTTTTGTCCCTTTCTTTTTCTCTTATTCTCTTCCTTGTGATTTGATGACTATCACAAATCACAGTTATGCTTGGAATCTTTTCTCTTTTGTGTGTGTTTATCTATTATAGATTTTCAGTTTTGTTTATCATGATGTTTATATATAGCAAGATATATATGTAAAAAGTCCCTTTAGCATTTCTTACAAATCTGGTTACATGGTGCTGAACTCTTTTAGCTTTTGTGTGTCTATAAAACTCATTTTCTCCCTTCAAATATGAATGATAACCTTGCCAGGTAGAGTATTCTTACTTGGAGTATTCTTTTTTTTTTTTTCCCCCTTTCATGACTTTAAATATATTGTGCCACTCTCTTCTTTCATGCAGAGTTTCTGCAGAAAAGTCAGCTGATAATCTTATGGAGAGTTCCTTCTACATTACCAGTTGCATTTCTCTTGCTACTTTTAAATCCTGTCTTTAATTTTGCCATTTTAATTAATATGTGCCTTGGTGTGGTCTTGGATGTCTGTTTCCTTACCCAGGTGGGAAAATGTTCAGCTATTATGTCTTAAAATATTTTCTCTGCTCCTTTTTTTTCTCTCTTCCCCTTCTGAGACCCCTATAATGCAAATGATAGTACACTTACTGTTACCCCAGAGGTCTCTTACACTGTCCTATTTTTTTTTTTCTTTTTACTCTTCAGCTTAAGTGATTTCCACTACTCTGTGTTTCAATTCTCGGATCTGTTCCTATGTATCATCTAATCCACATTTGATTCTTTCTATTGTATTTTTTATTTCAGTTATTGTATTCTTAAACGCTGTGTGTTTCTTCTTTATATTTTCTAACTCTTTGTTAAACTTCTAGCTGTGTTTACCCATTCTTTTCCCAAGTTCAGTGAGCATCTTTATGACCATTACTTTAAACTTTTTATTGAGTAGATTGATTATCTCCCCTTCATTTAACTCTTCTTTTTGGAGTTTTATCTTGTTCCTTTGTTTAAAAAAATATTCCCCTGTCACCTCTTTTTACCTGATTCAGTTTTTATTTCTATCTATTAGGTAGGACATTTACATTTCCCATTCTTGAAGAAGTGGCCTTATGTAGGAGACATTTTATGGTGCCCAGAAACACACTCCCCTCTGTTTGGCAGGACTATACACCCTAGGGCTGCTCCCTATGTGGACTGTTAGGGCATTTCTGTTGTAGCAGGGCTGACTACTGTGGGCATGCTCATAAGAGAGGTTACACCCCGGCTCAGTGGCTGCCAGACCCTACCTAGTGCAGAGGCTGCTAGCCTTCTGTTGGGCAGGGCTGGGTCCTGATGTAGCTGGCTGCAGCCCTGCCTATCCCAGGGTTAGGACTGGCCCACTGGTGGTGGAACCATGTCCTGAGATGGCTGGCTGTAGGGATTGGAGTGTCCCAGGCTGATGTTGGCCTGAAGGAGGGCAGAGCCAGGTTACGGGGTAGCCAGATGTGCATGCTGGTTTTTCCTGGAGCTGGTATTTGCCTGCTGGTGAACTGGTCAAAGCCCCAGAGCATCCTGGGGCTGTTGCCTACCCACTGTTGGGTTAAGCTGGTCTCAAGGGTAGTCCTGGCCTACCAGTGGAGGGAGCTGAATCCTGAGGTAGCTGGCAGGGGTGGTCCCAGGGTCCTGGAGCTGGTCTAGGCCCACTACTGGATGGGGGCCTTGTACTGGACTTCCTGGTGGGAAGGGCCACATCCCAAGGCAGCTTACGGATGAGGGGTGGATTATGGCTACTGAAGTCTTGCTGGTGGGTGGAACTGTGTCCCCATGCAGCTGGCTGCTTGTCATGACAGGCCCCAGGACTGATGCAGACTGGCTGGTGGCCAGATCCTGGCCATTAGTGAGTTAAAGGAGGGTCTCCAAAATGACACTTGCCAGCACAGTGTCTGTATGGTTAATGGCTGCCCCAGTGTCTATGTCCCCAGGGTGAGCCCCAGCTGCATCCTGCCTCTCTGGGAAGCTCTCCAAGATCAGAATGCAGTTTTGAGCCATGCTCCTTTCAAGTTATTGCTTCTTCCCTGGGTCTCAGAGCATGTGAGATTTTGTGTGTGCCCTTTAAGATGGAGTCTGTTTCCTACAACCCTCCAACTCTCACAAAAGCAAGTCTCACTGGCCTTCAAAGCCAGATATTCTGGCACTTATCTTCCTGGTGCAGAACCCCTGGGCTAGGGAGCCCAGTGTGGGGCTTGGACCCTTCATTCCTTGGTAAGAACCTCTGCAATTGTGATTATCTTCAAATCTGTGGGTCGCTTATCCAAGGGTATGAGTCTAGACTATATAACACCTCCAGCCCTCCAACCCCTCTCATTGTGGTTCCTCTTTACATTTTTAGTTGTAGAAGTTCTTTTCTGCTTGTCTTCTGGTCATTCTCATTGATAGTTACTCTGTAAATAGTTGTAATATTGATGTGCCTGTGGGAGAAGGTAAGTTCAGGATCTTCCTACTTTGCTATCTCGACCACTCCACCTCTTTTAGTACTCTTCACCCAGACATTTTCTCTTCATATTTTTGGACTCCAATGATACAAATATTAGATAATTTTATATACTACTACAGGTCCCTGAGTCTCTGTTCTTTTTGTTAAAATCTGCATTCGCTCTATTGTTCAGATTGTGTTGTTTCTTCCAAACTTTCTGTTGTTTTATCTTTCAGTTCAGTAATCCTTTCTTCTGATGCCTTTATTCTAATATTGGACTGTACTGAACTGTATATTCTAGTTACTCTATTTTTCAGTTTTAAAAATTTCATCCTTTTGTTTTCAACCAAGACTTTTTCTTTGCTGAGATTTTTAAAATTTTTTCATTAGTTTCAAGCATGTTCATAATAGCAAATTGAAGCATTATTATTGATGCTGCTTTAAAATCTTTGTCAGATAATTCTGACGTCTCTGCCATCTCAATGTTGACATCTCTTTGTTGCCTATGTTCATTCAAGTTTAGATCTTTCTGGCTGTTTGTATAGTGAGTGATTTTCAACTGAAACCTGGGCATATTCATATTATGTTATGAGATCCTTGAACATATTTAAGCTTTTTGAGCTGGCTTTCTCTAATATACTGGAAAAAATGGGAGGAATCACTTTGTCATCACCAGATAGAGACAGAAGTTCAAGTTCTCCTTTCACCTTCTCTTGACACCCAAGGTGGAATGTTCCTCATTACTGCTGGGAGTGGTAGTCTAGGCTCCCTACATGGTTTTCACTGACACCGTAGGGTGGGAGGCTTGTTATTAGCCAACAGTGATGAAATTCCTAGCTCCCTACTTGACCTCTATCATTCCCCCTACCAAGGTTTGTGTGCCTCTTTACATTCTTACCAGGGGAAAAGTCTAGGTTTCCACTTGTCCTTTGATGGACCAGGTATAGAGAGCCAGAGTTTCTTCTGTGGTATTTGACTAGAGTAGAAGTGTTATTATCTAAAAGTTGTACAGCTTTCTATGTTCCTCCTTTCTTGCTCCTTTCAGTTCTTGTTAGGCACTTTTTTGTCTGTGCCTGTTGGCCTTTTTAGATGACAAACTTCTTTAATACCAAGTCTGGGATATATGAGACAAAAGTAAAACCCAGGGAGTGAATATTCTTTTGTTCTTCCAGTCACCATACTTGTCCCTAGCAAATATGTCTTCTTTTTTTCACCTTTCAATAATTTTCTTTTGTTTATTCTATGTATAATGTTCAGGGCCTTTTGTTGTACTTAGCAGGAGAAATAGGGAAAAGTATGCCTCCTTCATCCTTCCAGAAGTGAGAGACTATATCATTGCCTTTTAAAAGCTCTACCTATGTTACTGTTTTTCAAATTTTTTATTTTTTTTTATTACAACCCAATCACAACACTGGTATACCCTAAGAGTTACTACAAGCTTACTTGTGTGGTAATCAGTTTATTTTCTTGAAAATTTACCTTATAACTCTGCAACCTTAAACTCTATTGTTTAACTTTCCATTAAGAAAAACACATTGTAGAATTAGATTCATGCAGTATGCATTCTTTCCTCAATATTATGAGTTTCTTTGCTTAATTATGATAATATTATGTTTTAAATAATAATCCATGTTTTTCTTTGAAATTGTTGCCTATAGTTTTCATTTCTATTTAGTAATCTCTTGTATGAATATATCATAATTTATGTATCCATTCTACTTTTGATTAACTTTGTTTTTTAACATGAAGAGACACTGTATCCATGAGTGAAGAAACATTAACCTAGAAGGAATGCAAGGTGAAGGTAGTAAATATATTTTTTTTCAGGTATTATTATTGCATACATTTCACACCAGATTTGTGTTAATTTATTGGCTTGAATTTTTTGCATGTCATAAGAATAGAGAATGGGATAGTCTGTTTTCAGGTGCCTCTTATTTCCCTCATAGCGCTAGGTCAGTGGCCTATGTCTATTCAATATCCCTGGATCAATGTGCCATATATATTTAATCTCTCTTTTACAATGGAATAGCCTAACCTTTTCTTTTATCTAGGTTTTTGGGGTTCAGTTCCAAGTCTATACTGCAGAAGAGTTATTCATGTTTCCCAACTAGCTTGTTTATTATATACTGTTTTATATGGGTTCTTTTATATCAATATTCTGGTTGGTTGCAATAAAGATGTTTCTCTTCATGATTGGAACCTGAGATTTTTCTTTCTTTGCTTTTTTCTTGATTCTTATTTTAAATCTATGTTTATTGTATTTTGTAAATTTCTATGTGTTTAAAATGAAGATTTGAAAGACAACTAATTCAGTCTAACATACTGACCATAATTTTACTGAATATTTTTTTAAATTAAAGCATATATGTGATATATTATTTCAATATAGCACTATATTTGTAGTATATTAAGAAATTTTTAAGAGCAAAGACTGAGTATTACTTACCTCTGTTACCACTCTGTAGTCACACATCGTTAGAAATAGCTGCTATGAAGCATAGTTTTCTCACTGACACAAAGCCTAATCTTTTATCAAACAGGCACTAAACAGTAAAGAGAAACAAAAGGCTATAGGGCATACATTTAAAATATATCCATATTTAATTTTTAGAGAAAAGACAATAGAGTCCTTGAAAATAACACTCTGAATCTTCTAGTAAAATCAATAAGGGTTCAGCTGAAAATAACTTTTTCTACTCCAAACACAGGCATTAATTATCATCAAGTTTGAAGAAAAAAAGTCAATAATGTCCATTTAATCAAAATCATGTTTTTAAATTTTTAGCTTTTTGTTCCTTAGCAAACAGTTATTTTTCCTTTCATAATAGCATACTTAAACTAGAAGAGGGTGAAAAGATAGTCTTGAAAATTTTTCAAAAGTCTCAATTCAACTTGAAATATCTAAAAACAATGTCAGTGTGTTAATATTGGTCAAACTATACTCATGACTGTTCTATTAATATTAGCTATGGGGATTTCAATAATGCTACCTTCTATCAAACTGTTTTATTACAATCATTATTTCTATTCTTTAATTGGACTTATTAAACTTCAAGTCTTTACTCATTTTTTTTTGCGGTACGTGGGCCTCTCACTGTTGTGGCCTCTCCCATTGCGGAACACAGGCTCTGGATGCGCAGGCTCAGCAGCCATGGCTCACGGGCTCAGCTGCTCCGCGGCATGTGGGATCTTCCCTGTCTGGGGCATGAACCTGTGTCCCCTGCATCGGCAGGCAGACTCTCAACCACTGCACCATCAGGGAAGCCCTAGTCTTTACTCTTTAGGAGGTCCAGGGCAATAACTTTTACATTTAGTGCTTGACCTTATAAACACTTAAGTGTCCACATTGTTTGTCTTTCTGTTTATTAGCTTCACATTCACTATGGTTATTATTATTTTATTGTATTATTATCCACATTTATCTATTGACCACGTACTATAGTCCAAACAATTGCACCTTTTAATCCTCACAAAGTTATGAAATAGATAATACTATAATCTTCATTGTATAACTAAGTACCCTGTAGCAAAAGGATTTCAAGGATTTCAAGGATTTCCATAGCTGTAGAGTTCCAAGTGGCAGAATCTGAATTGTAAGTCATGTATGGTTTGAAATCTTTTCTAACAATTGCACCCTTTGGCTCCTACATACACAAATAACAATTAAACAAACAATTAGCCCATCACACTATTATAATATATCGTTTTTCATGCTGTTATTTATCTTTGCTATTCATAATTCCTTTCCCATCATTTTTCTTCACTATATATTCAAACTGCACTGTACGTTTAAATTGAATTAGATTCAATATACATATTTACTATTTCATTTTACGTTTTTATTGTTTCTTCATAAGTCTGTATATGTCTGTCTTCATAAGTCTGTATAACAACCACTTGCCATTATTTTATATTTATTGACACATTTAAAGATTATTTACACTCTACCTTTGCCCTTCTCTACATATTCAAGCAATTTTATTGCTGTAAAAATATTTCATGCATACTTACTTTCACCTTTATTTCTCTATGATTAAGTTAGTATTTTCCTTTTGTTAGACCACTCCAATAATTTAGGAACAATTGAAAGAGTAAACAACAACAACCAAACAGAAAAAAATGACAAAAATAGCGCAAGATACTAGTGCTTTGAATATACTAAGTATTCAATAAATATTTGGTGATAGATGGATAGATGCTTATTTATGTACTTTATATATATATTTAAAGCGCTTAAATATATATTCATGTATAAATGTTTATTACATATATTTACATATTTAAATATTATATATATATTTAAAGAATATATAATATTTAAATATGTAAATATATGTAATACTTATACATTTATACATGAATATATATTTAGGCACTTTAAATATATATAATAACCCATTAAGAAGTTTTTAATAAATAAATATTTAAAACAATAAAATAGTAAATATGTTGCTTTATATATAATAAGTGTTCATTACATTTGCTGATTTAAATCCTAAATCAATTAACTAGTGAAAGAAAAGAATAATACATGGTGTAGCTTTTGTCATGTTTTACCTAAGGCCAGGAAGTTATATCCTCATGTGAGTACTCCAGGGAAAATACTTTCATACTCTGAATAGCTTGCTCATTCATGAAGCAAGTATCAAAGTGTAGCATGGATGAGATGGGGATGGATTGCATAAATATGCCAGTCATAGGGTGCAGGTATATGCTTTAGAATCCTTAGTTTTAGAAGAGACTAAGGGAGAGGAGTATTATCAATTAATTAGATTATGTTTATATGCAGAATTACAATTTTAAAGTGGCTTCCCAAACTGTTATGTTAAAGTGTAGTTTCTACTTTTGCCATCAATGCTTTGTTTCTCCTTCTTTAACAAAATAAATAGTAGCATTTTCAGCTTGTGAATAATTAGTCAAGTATGTTTTATGTCCTAGGCTATTGAATATAATGCTCTCTTATTGTTTGTGCCAGTGTAGACTTTAAGGCAACATTTTTTTTTTTCTCATTAGTATATCTCCATCAAAAAAATGTTCTGAGAGTCTTTTATTGAGGGTATGTTTGAAATGTAACCTAGATCTCTTGTTTTAGTTTGAAATAGATATTGCACTTCAAGGTGATGCCTCTGCTTTCTTTAGCTACTCTATATCTAGATATTTTATTTCTATGGATTTTTTTTAATTCTTACTCCACCATGAGAAATTTTTTTTTATATATCATCTACATTCTTACTTTTTTGCTGTAAGAACAAATGTGATTGTTAAACTATAATAGCAAAATATTTCACTGTGGAAAACATGGTTATTTCCCTCTTCAAAAAGTGTGGTGTGTTGCTGAGTTGTATGTTTAAAAACATAAAGAATCTTTGAGAAAGACAATTAATTAATGTCAACCATATATGTCTACTTTATTTTTCATCTTACTAGAGAGGTATCTAACCCTGTTATTATGCTGAAATAAACTGATAACTTTGAAAAATACTAATGCTTTGGCTTCACTCCTATAAGAATTTGAGGGTAGGGTCCAGGCGTGATTATTTTTTAAGGTCTTCAGGTAAATTTATTATATAGCTAAGGATGATGACTGCACTCAACAGTGAGTGATTGACTCTGTTGTGCTATATATTATAAGAAAAACTAATACTGCCACCATTTGTTGAAAAGCTTCTGTGTGTCAGGTCTTAAGATATTCCATTATTTTATATAATCATCACAATAATCATGAGGATCAATTGTTTCCACTTTTAGATGGGTAAGCAGAGTCAGGGAGATAAAGTAATTGGTACAACTTATATAGCATGCAAAAATTAATGCTGAGGTATATGTTCAGGTCTATAAGCACAATTTTGTTATTTACTGCATATGACACACAGGGTTAGAGTGATCTGCTTCACTTCTAGAGCCCATTTATATCAAGTTCTTTTCTGGGAACAAAGGAAGAGTTCACTTCCCTGACCTCTTGTAATTAGTTGAGGCCATATGACTAGTTCTGGACAATGATCTGTGAAGGGAAATGATGTGTGTCACTCTAAGTGTGGACACAGGATCCCCAACCATGGTGTCAAAGGATGTTACATGTTTGAAGCTACAAGATGGTGGCATATCTGTCAGATTGAGACCTTGAATGATTACATGAAGCAAAGCCTCCACCTGATCATCTTTGAATGTGTAGTTGAGTGACACATGTACTATATTGTGCTGAGCCACTGAGATTTGTGTGTTTATATGATGGCATCACCTGACACATCCTGTTGAACACATTTATGAAACTTTTACCCTTCCAAACTGAGCCATTTGGGTACCTAAAAATATTCCTGGCTAATAAAAGGCAGATGTTCAGTTGAGGTTGTTGAATAGGCCATTTTTCCTCTGGATGAATTTAAAGTGTGGAGGGGAGGAAAATAAGTTTTCTCTCTACCCTTTGAGTCCTTATCTGAGACTCCTATAATAAAAGATAGATTAACAAGTGAAAAACAAACAGAAGTTTATTAACATGTATTCCTCATGTATACATGAGAGATGCCCAGGGAAAGATGAATAACTCAAAGAGATGTCTTTAGAACTGAAGATTAAATAACATCTTAATAGGGAAAGGGAAGGGGAATGTAGGTTTCTTAGGTGAGAGTAAATGATTTTTAGGAAAGATGAATGGGCTCTTATAAGAATAGATGGGAGGTATGATAGTTTGTGACAAAGTTTTGCTATGGTCTTAACTTAGTCTACTCATCAATCTTCCCTGGTTGATGAAGCTCCCAAGGAGGGGATTTATGATCTTTGAATTCCTTTTGGAGGATCTGTCTTTAAGCAGATACGAGGAGTTCAGACAAATCCTCTTTCTCCTCATTTACTTTTTTAAAAGTGTATATAGCTCAAAATAATCAATGTACCAAGGTGGCATATTTGGGTTGTCATAATATGCTCTTTCAGCAGCAAATCAGTTTCTAGTTGTGCTTTATATATACTTGATAAATAACTCTAATTGAAGCTAGGTTTTACTTCCACAATATTGGATTTGAGTTATTTTCTCCAGAAGATGTTTATACATTTTGTGGCACATTCATCCAGATAAGAATGAAGGCTTAATCTCTTCTCAAACAACCAGCAGATACTCTCCATCTTGGAACATCCACCCATTTATCCATACATCTAGCCACTCACTGTATATTGAACCTATGTAATAGGTCTGCAAAAGGGACAGCTTCATCCCACACCAGAAGAATCAAGGTGTCACCACTATCGCAGTACTCCAACTTCATTAAGATCAATCTTTAGGGGGAAATAAAAATGGTTAAATCATGCATTGGATGATGGTTGCTTTTGTTGGGAGACCCTCATAGTGATCTTGGCAGGACTTCTTGTTATGCCTTCTAATGATAGGCTGGTATCCAGGGAAAGATTGGAAAGGATCCTCAAATTTTACAACACACAATCTTCCTCCAACCTTGTAGGCTGAAAAACTGGGAAGAGTTCTATGACTAAAGAATTTATTGGAGGCATTAAGCCAGGAGCCAAATCACCACTGCTTACCCCCACAGACTTGTACTCAATGAAACAAGAAAAACAAATAAAACAACACTGAAGTGATTAGCAACTGTGTGAAAGAGGTATTGCCCTGAGAATTCTACTTTATTCTGTGCTTTAAAAAAAAATCTCAGAATGAGAAATGAATTTTTTTTGCAGTAAAGTTTCCTGTATGAGAATGACAGATAATTTATTAAAATACTATTTCGTATTTTTTAGCTTGTGTTATTTTCTTCCTCCTTGTTATCAGATAAAAAAGCATGTCATTTTTTGTTTGTTTTGAAACACATTTACATTATTTAAAATATACAATCTTCCTGAAGAAGTTCCCTTCTTAGCATCTGTTTTCCTAATTCCTTATTTAGAAGATTAAGCAAAATTTTCTCAGAGGGTAAACAGAGATGAATGAATACTTGGGGCCCCAAAGACTGCTGTGCCTGTCCTTGGGGAAGAAGTACATTCTTTGGTCTGGAAAGCATGGGAAGGGACTCACAGTTCTCAGAATGAACTGTACCTCTACTTTGAAGGTCCTTAGGGATATGGCGGGACCATAGAGAAGAATGACTGTGTGGAGAAAGAACCCTTGACTCGGCAAATATCTACATTGTCAAACAGCTGTAGGCTTTACTACCAGCCTTTCGGAAATCATGGTGTCATGGACAATGAATGTATCTGTATAACCAGTGTGGATAAAAGACCTGGGAGACCTGCCTGAAGCTCTAAATTGTGGAGACTTCTGAGCACACTTTCAGGACCTAAAAATGGGGATGCAGTTATCAAGACTGAATTTCTCCTAGCCTTGTAGAACACGACATAGAGTGGATGACATTTGATTTAAAGAACTGAATAAAAGTCATATCAGTTCATCTAGAAACAGGAGAGAGAGGTTAAGTTAGCAATTTGTTCAGTTAGAAATTAAGTTAGGGAATATTTTAAATAAGCTCATGTCACTTATAACCTTTGTAAGTGTCACAAGGAGGTTGGTAGAGAATGGGAAGAAGTGAAATATACAACTCTGTAAATTATCATTTGATGAAATGTTTCCTTTCTGTTTTTCCAAAGTGAAAATCATGAAAACATTTTTCCTACTTTATTAGATACTAAGATTTTATTTACCACATTTTTATGCATATGGTAGATATTTGAAATAGAGCTTTCAATGCAACTTACTGAATTCATCCTTAATCATCCATAACACACACACACACACACACACACACACACACACACTCTCAAGATATCCCCGCCTGGCCACCCTAGCCTCTACCTTAGAGCTAATTCTAAGGATGCCCACTTTCTTGTGGGAGCATGCCTATCCTTGATAACACAGCTGTGTGAGAGATATGAAAGGTAAAAGCTTGATTTCAGCCCCAATTCACCCTCCTCATGGGTCAGCCTCATTTAAGTCACATCTAGTATAGCCCTTTATGGTGATCCTGATCTAATCTGCTAGCTCTGAAGCTATGTTAGTTGGTAAGTTTATTGGGATGACTGGCTTTACTGGAAAATAAAAATAATGAGAGTTTGTAATTCCAATGAAATATCTCCAAAAAGTTTCATTTTCAGTGGTTCTTCTCATACAATTTTGTGGCATGGTACAAGCTATCATTTCTTGATAGCTTTATCTTGCTTCAACCCTTCGACTGTTTGGCATTTTTGAAGAGTTAACAATTATACTGATTTTAGAATATTTAGAATATTTCAGCCTCTTAGAGAAACCTGATAACTAGTAAATTTGTAACCTTTGGTCACAAAGAGTCTTGTCAGTCAGTCTTGATATTTTCAGGCAGTTTGAAAAGTGAGATACTCTGGAAGTTTCTTGGGATAGACAGTTTTGGGAAATTCTTCTTTGGCATAACTACTCTCTGTCAACCGTCTTCAGTCACACATATTTTCATATACTTAACAATTTTATTTTTCCTGAAGCATTTCTTACCATAATCATTTAATTCACCATTAGAACAACAACTATTGTAATTTACTTTTATTATTTAAATTTTACATTATTATCATTATTTTCATCTTCTTATTTCAAGCATGATTAAAAATCAATAAGCAATACAGTAGTAATGAATTGCATTTACTTTCAGAGAATTCCCCAGAATTGATATTTTTTTCAGTTGTTTCAGAATGGAGATGTTAGAATATATTGCTTTACTATATTGATATCAAATTGTAGAGCTAATAATCTCTTCCCTTTGCTACTTTTTAATCCTTTCTTTTTAGCTTTAACTTTTGAGTGTAGTACAATATGAAATATAGTAAAGATGGAAAAATAAACACTGAAAATTTTCTATAAATATTTGTATATAGAATTCATACATACATCCTTTCAATTATGTCCCTGAAATGTCCGAGCACTGCCCTTAAACATTTTTAAATGTTATTTTCTCTCAAGTCATATTTTTTAACAAAATACATGCCATGCATCCATGGAGTTTGCTGTAAGTATTGGAGATTTTTGGTTTGTTTTATTTTTAACTATTGAGGCTATTGTCCATGTAAATTTTTATTATTGTCCCTAAATCCAGATGGTAAGTCCTGAATCATGGCACAAAATCCAACACTGTGCATCTGCAAAAATGACAGGGGCATTGATACCCCCTGGACCCTAGTACATCAGAGTAGAGTCAGGCATGGTTAGTTCGTCACAGTATGGTGGCTTTCACACAGTGGGGAAGACTTAGAGCATTTAAGAATGAGTGCCAGCTGAAGCTGTGACCCCTGTGTGTGATGTTATGAAATTTTATGGGCCGCACATGCCTCTGCAGCAGGCTTTGCTAAAAGAAGAGACAAGGAAGAAAATAATAGATGGGAATTGAGCTGACAGAGCTTTTGTAAGATGACAAGAACACCTGGGGACTACAGGACATAACTTGAAGGGATTACTGAGGACAATATTGCACAGAGCTGGGATGACTTAAATTTCGGATAGAGACTTGAGGTTCAGAAATTGTTATTGCATTTGTAATTTTTATTATAACCCTATCCCATCCTTACTTCCTAGGTCTTGTAAGGCCGGGAGAAATGTTAACTACGTAATTTAAATTTCCAATTACAGATGTGTATGTGCATGTTTGTGTGTGTGTGTCTGTGTGTACCAAAAGTAAAATTATCCTCTTTACAAATTCACACATAAGCAAGATACTTCTGAACAACATTTATAAACCTTGTGTCACTTTGACTCAGCCTCACCAGAAGCTATGGTGAATAGTAATCTTGGATTAAAAGTTATTTGGGGTGGAAAAACTTGCAATTTTGTTTAGAATTTATATACTTTGAATGATAATCTATTTATTAAGTATATCATACAGAGAACATCTATAAAAATTACAACGGCTAAGTGTACAGCTGCTGAATTTTATGCATTGAACATACTAATTTAATCAGTGGTAGGCTAAATAATAGAATATTATTTTTTATTTTATTATTATTATTTTTTTATTTTTTTAAACATCTTTATTGGAGTATAATTGATTTACAATTGTGTGCCAGTTTCTACTTTATAACAAAGTGAATCAGCTATACATAGACATATCCCCATATCTCCTCCCTCTTGCATCTCCCTCCCACCCTCCCTATTGAAATATTATTAAAACCCCAGAATCCTCATTGTGCTTTCTTCCAGTTACTAATTAGCACACCAAGGATAATGACTCTCCTAATTTCAAACAAACACCTTAAATTAGTTTTTTCCTATTATGAAACTTTCTATGGATGGGACATTACAGTATGTGCATATTTCAACTTGGCTTATTTTGCTTAATATTTGTTGATTAGAGTCATCCATGTAATTGCATGTATATGGGATTTTTTTTTTCTTATTTGGATATACTTTTGTAAAGTTTGTTGTTTTCTCCTTGATAGGTAAGAATTCTTACTCTATTCTGTATATCAATCCTTTGCCAAATTTATGTTTTGTGTGTTTTTTTCTTCCTATCTTGAGTTTACATTTAACTCTGTTAATAATAATCACTTAAATCACAGGAAAGATTTGATGTCATCCAATTTTTCAAAAAATGTCCTTTATGATTAATATTTGTGGTGTATGAGTATGTGTGTGTGTTCAGTTAAGAAATATTTGCTGATAAAATTATGGAATTGATTTTTATGGTGTGAGGTAGGGGAAAAGGGTCATATATTCTCATATGGATATACAATTAAACATTTTCAATCTTTTGTTGAAAAGACCTTCCTTTCTTCACTGTACTGCAGTGCCATATTTTCTCAAATCAGATGTCCGTATATGATCTGTACGTGAGCTCTATTCTTATCTATGTATTTATCCTTTCCCCAGCACTGCAAAGTTTAATTACTTAGTTTATAATAAGCTTTGAGATCTGATAGTGTAAACTCTCCATTTTTTTAATTCTTAACCTTGGCTATTCTTAGCCTTTTACTCTTCCATATAAATTTTAAAATCAGCTTGTCAGGACTACTTGTAGTGAGGTGGGTGGACCTAGAGTCTGTCACACAGAGTGAAGTAAGTCAGAAAGAGAAAAACAAATACTGTATGCTAACACATATATATATGGAATCTAAAAAACAGAAAAACAATGGTCATGAAGAACCTAGGGGCCAGACGGGAATAAAGATGCAGACTTTCTAGAGAATGGACTTGAGGGTATGGGAGGGGGAATGGTAAGCTGGGACAAAGTGAGAGAGTGGCACGGACATATATACACTACCAAATGTAAAATAGATAGCTAGTGGGAAGCATCTGCATAGCACAGGGAGATCAGCTTGGTGCTTTGTGACCAGCTAGAAGGGTGGGATAGGGAAGGTGGGAGGGAGGGAGATGCTAGAGGGAAGAGTTATGGGGATATATGTATATGTATAACTGATTCACTTTGTTATAAAGCAGAAACTAACACACCATTGTAAAGCAATTATACTCCAATAAAGATGTAAAAAAAAAAAAAGAAAAAAAAGAGAAAAAAGGAAAAAAAATAATCCACCTGGACCTTTAATTGGTATTTCTCAATGAATCCATAGATGAGTTTAGGAGGAATTATCATTCTTAATGTATTGATTCTTATAACCCATGAACATGGTCTATTCTATCATTTCATTATGATTTTAATTTTTTTCAATAATGTTTTGTAATTTTTACTGTAGAGGTTTAGGCACATTTTATTACATTTATATCTAAATTTTCAATGTTTTTGAAACATGTAAAATTACTTTTTAAAATAGCTTATTATCTACCTAGAATTTCCTATAAAAGTGATCTCTAAATAAAGTGGTGATAACAAGTACTCTTGTTTGCTCTCAATCACAGGAATAAAATTTTGACAATTAATTATTAAAATTGCTGTAGATTTTTCTTAATTTTTTAGATATTTGAATTTGTTATCTGTTTTCACTTTAAGAATTATTGCCATAACCTAATGACTTAAAAAAAATACTTCTTTTCTCTCAATTTCTGGCATGAGGAATCTGGGTGTGATTTAGCTAAATCCTTTGGCTCAGGTCTCTCTCGTGCCTGCAATCAAAATGTCAGCTTAAGCAGGCTCCAATTCCAAGCTCATTCAGTTGTTTGTTGGCAGAATTCAGTCCCTAGTGGATTGTTGGACTGAGGGCCTCTGTTCCTCACTGGATGTTGGCAGTAGGCCACTCATTTCTTAGTTACTTGGGCCTCTTCATAGGGCAGCTCACAAAATGGTAGAGGCTTCATTAATGTGAGAAAGCAAGCAAGATAGAGAGCAAGTAAGACAGAGATAGGAGTCACAGTCTTTTAAATCTTAACTTTGGAATTAGCATCCTGTCTATTTTACCATAATATATTGGTTAGAAGTTACTAGGTCAAGTTCTCGCACAGTGGAAAGTGTTATACAAGGGCGTGGATACAGTAACCCCCACACAAAACATGGGGGATACTTTCTGAGACCCACAGTAGATGCTTGAAACTGCAGATAGAACTAGACCCTATATTATGTTTTTTCCTATACATACATACCTATGATAAAGTTTAATTTATGTTAAACACAGTAGGAGATTAACAACAATTGCTAATAGTAAAATAGAACAATTATAACAATATACTGTAATAAAAGTTATGTGAATGTTGTCTCTTTCGTTCAAAATATCGTATTGTACAAATTTAATCCTTTTCCATCTTAACTAAGCACTTTTCATGCACTATGGTTATACCTTTTGCAGTTTGAGTTGTGACAGCAAAACTAGCACAAATTTCTTCTTCCTTCTTCACAATTTCATGAATAGATTTGTTTTTACCATAAAACTTAGCAACCTCAGCATATGATTTTTTTTCTTTCTTTAAGTTTAGAACTTTCACCTCTTCTCTTAAAGGAAGCATTTTACAGCTTCTCTTTTACATATCTGGATTTCTAGCATCACTGCTTTTATACTTTGAGACTATTATTAAGTGAAATAAAGGTGACTTGAATACAAGTACTGTGATACTGCCACAGTCATCTGATAAGCTAGATGGCTACTAAGTGACTGGCAGGTTATGCTGGACAAAGGCATGAGTTACATCCAGGGTAGGACAAAGAAGGACAGCTCAAGATTTCATATGCTACTCAAAACTGCAAGCAATTTAAAACTTATGACTTGTTTATTTCTTGAATTTTCTATTTAATATTTTCAGACCATGAAACTGTGGAAAGTGAAACTGCAGATAATAGGGGACTACTGTACAAAAAGGCAGAGATCATTGTCAGACATTTTAGAAGCAGTCTAACACAAAACTCTTTATCAGATTAGGAAGTTCTTTCCATTTCTATTTGCTGAGAGATTTTAACTTATACATGAGTGCTGAATTTTATCAACACCTTCATATATTGACATAATAATATAGCTTTCTCCTCTTTTTTATTTTTTCTATTGATTTTGTCAGTTATATGGCCTGGCTTATGACCTTTATAACAAACTTTTATTCTGCACTTAACTTGGTCCTGAGGCATTATCCTTTTGATATATCACCGTATTCTACTTACTAATATTTTGCTTTGAATCTTTGCATTTATTACAAAGGAAATATTTGTCTGTAAATTCTCTTTCCTGTATTTTACTATCATGTTTGATGTTAAGATTATGCTATCTTTAGTTTAGAAGTATTTTCTCTTTCCCTATACACTGGATTTGTCCCAATAAAAGTTGGTTTTCTGTTGTCTTTAACATATGAAGAACTTTACTGATGAATCATTTTGAGCCTAGAGATCTTTTTAAGGTAAGTTTTAAATGTGGATTCAATTTTTAAATAGATATAAAACAATTTCAATATTTTACCTTTTTATTACATTATAAACTCCTGTATTTCTTGGAGTTTTTCCATTTAACTGAAATTTTCAAATTCATTCTAGAGTATTTTTAATGTTATCTTATTTCTTTTTAACATCTAAAAGATATGTAGTGCCGGATCCCTTTTCATTCTTCATATAGGTTAATTGTGCCTGTTCTTATTTTTTTTCTTCATCAATCTTGCCAGACTTGTGTTATTTTTATTAGTCTAAAACTAATTTTGTTGATTTTCTACTTTCTATTTTATTAATTTATATTCTTATTTTTGCCCTTCTTTACAATTTGGGTCAATTACCTTTTTAAAAATTACTTGAGATAGACAGCTATATCACAATATTGGGGCTTTTTTCTTTTGAATATATGAAATTTAAGATCCTAAATTTCCCTATAGATACTAAATTCCCTATATTATTCTAAATTTGCCTGCATTAAATGAATCTCATTAATTTTGCTATGAAGTGATTTGTTTAATCATTCAGTTCAAAATAACAATAACTTCATAATTCCTTTTGATCAGAGGGTTTTTTTTTGGTGGAATAAATTACTTAATTTCTAAACAGCTTAGATTTTCTAGTTTTATTTCTTTTATTATTTTTAGATTAATTTGACTATCAAAGAACATATCCTGAATGACTTGAATCATATGAAATTTCTTGAGGCTCACATTGTTGAACAAGCATAGAATTAAATTTGGAATATATACCATGAGTAGTTGAGAGGAATGTGTATTCTTTTGTCATTACTTGCAGTGCTCTATATATGACAATTAGATGGAATTTTTAATTTTTTCTGTGTGGATCTCCTATATCATTACTAATATTTGTTTGCTTGTTTTATCACCTTTGAGGAAGGTATGCTGGATCTTCCACTATGAATGTAGCTTTATTTCTACTCTAGTTACTTCAATGTTTACTTAATATATTTGAAACCATGTTATTGTAGGTAAACAGATTTCAAATGGTTGTATCTTCCTGAAGGATATACATCTGTATCATCATAAAATGTCTCTTTATTTTTTTTCTCTAACAACACTTAATGCTTTAAAGTTTGCTTTTTCATATAGTAATATAGGGACATAAGCTTACTTTTAGTTGGTGTTTTCCTGGAATTATATATATTTTTCCAACCTCTAATATTTAGATTCTCTCTCTCTCTCTCTCTCTCCATATATTGTGTACATATACACCTACAATATTTAAGGTGTGTCTCTGGTAAGAAATATAAAATACCAGTCTGACAATCTTAACCTTTTATTTAATATGTATTTTTTTGACATTGAATAGTTCCATATTTATTTATATATTTATATCTACCATCTTACTGTTTGTTTTGGTATATACTCCACTTTCTCACCTCCTTCTGAATTACTTTTAAAATTATATGATCAGCTTAGTTCATGTACATTATTTACTAAATGGTTGCAATAGAAAATTAAACATGGATTTTGGACTCATTTTATCTAATGTAAATGATTACTTTAGGCAATGCTCAATGATGTTAAAATCTTCCCATCTTTTGTGTGTGTGTGTGTATTTTAATTCTACATATATTTAATCTTTACATTATAGTTATTGTTTTGTATAGCCAATATCCAATATATATCACCCACACATTTTATCATTCAAGTATAATCTTTTCTACCTACTTCTTCTGCTTCCATCTAGAATGATTCTCTTTATGCCCAAACAACACTCTAGTATTTTTGTAAGTGCAGGTGTGATAATGATGTTCCTTAGTTTTAGCTTGTCTGAAATCTTTAACTCCATTTATGACGATATTTTTGCTGAATATAGAATGCTCAGCATTTTGATTTTTTGAATTTGGCAATAGCTTTTGTTCTTTGGTTTCCGAATTTCTATGAACAGTGTTATTGTGTCTCCCACAACCATAATGTGTCCCTTTTTATAGCTGCTATGAAAATTTACTTTATATCTTTGATTTTCGCTTGTTTTACTGTGATGTACAGAGATGTAGATTTCTTTGTATTCATACTGCTTGGAGTAAACAGAATTTATTGCACCTGTGGCTTGGTGCTAGTATTTGGTTTTAGAAAATTCTTGGCCTATATTTCTTGAAATATTGCTTTTGCTCTATTCCCTTCTCTCCTCCATTGACTCTGTTTAAAAATATGCTAGACTTTTTTTTTTTTTTTTTTGCAGTATGCAGGCCTCTCACTCTTGTGGCCTCTCCCGTTGCAAAGTGCAGGCTCCGGACGCGCAGGCTCAGTGGCCATGGCTTACGGGCCCAGCTGCTCCACGGCATGTGGGATCTTCCCAGACCAGGGCATGAACCCATGTCCCTTGCACAGGCAAGTAGACCCTCAACCACTGAGCCACCAGGGAAGCCCATATGCTAGACCTTTTAACTTTGTTTCATATATCACTTATGATCTTTTTCTAATCTCTAGTTTCTCTATGTGCTTCAGTATGAATACTTTCTATTACTCTGCCTTTCAGTTTCTTTCAATACACGAATTCCTTTTTCTGTTGTGTCCATTCTGCTGCCAGAGTCATTTGTCAAGATAGGATTTTCAGATTATATATTTTACCCTATATTTAAAATATACTAATTATACCTATTTTTAATTTGTTCTTATAAATACAATGTCAGGTTTACTACTGAGTCTGTTTATATCTGATTTTCTTTTGAATTTCAGTCCCTATCTGTGTCTTTACATATTTTTATAATAAATTCTGAGCATTGTATTTGAAAAATTGTAGACTTTTCTCATTATATTTTTTCTAGAGACATTCAACCTTTCCTCTGCTCATGCAGATAGAACAGGGAAATTAAATGATAGGTAAGAAGATGACAGGGCTCGAAGTTCATTAGTAAGGAGTAAAGCTACCTCTGCCTCTGAAGTTGCCACTTCTTCTAAGGTGTACCCTCCTACATGTTCTAACTAAGAGTCTGGCATGATCACCAGTGGGGTCTCTCCCACTGGTAGTTCTTGAAAACTAATTATTTTCCCCTCAGATTATTGAGACTTCTCTTAATTTTTGAGGCTACCCACATAGTGTCTCAACCTCCAACACTGGGAAACTTCAGAATTAAGTGAATGCCTTGATGTGAAAACTGACAGGGTAGTGAACTCACTTCCCTACTCTTTCTTCTCACTGGAATCGGAGCACTCTTTTATCTCTAGCTGTTTTCTCTGTAGCCCAGGGAGAATGTCACATCTCTGTTAATTTCCCTGCCTCTTGGTAGCTGCTTCTTGCTTGGCCTCTTTCTCAGACCTTCAACTTCTTGCTCTTTATCCAGAATTGACAAATGTCCTACGGGGAAAAGGGCCTGCAAAATTTCAGTTCATTTTTTTTTGAGTTGTTTCTTCTTTTTCCAGAATTTTGTCTCTGTCAAGTTGTGGTTGCCTCAGCTTCTTTCCAATTCTTTAACCAACCTTTTTTTAAAGGAAAATTTTAGCTTTTTAAACTTATTTTTGGTAGGAATGTTGTTATTCTCCATTCATCATAACTGTAATCAAACCTTCTGAAATATAATCAGTTTATTTTAATTTTGGCTCTCAAAAAGAAAATTGGGATGATATGACTTTGTATATACCTTTCAAAAAGTGTATTTAATGATTATTATTACTATTGTAAAATAATATTTTCTTATACATCTACTAAAAGAAAACATTTAACAATCAAATCGTGACTGAGCTGTATAATAATTGATAATGTATTTGAAAGTGTTTTTCTTTTATAAGCACTACTTCACCTGAATTGGAGATGAATAGATTCTTATTATCTTCATTAAAGAATTTGTTGTGCTAGGAACTGAACCAAATTACAAGTACAAATTAATTTTAATCACAAATGTTTATCTAAATCCCTGTTTGAGTATTATGCACACCCACACTCACACAGAGTAAGACATTTTTTTTCAGTGACAAGAGATTTTCATTTGTTGTTGAAAATTTGAATTTGAAACACAAATACTTAATTTTTATGTATGCTGATTACTTTTAATTCCCCAGGTATTTTTTCTAAGCAACTTAATGTTTTTTTAATCTGACTTCTAAATTTAATAATTCATTGGCTATTTATAGAGAGCCTACTATGTGTGTAGCATCCATTTAAATGACAATACATTTATAGACAAGTGGGTTTTTCTTTGATTCAAATTTTATTTGTTTATAAATTGTAACCATAAAAGAAAGGCATGAAGCTGAATTTGCAATTCCAAGTCTTATTTGAAGTAACAGAATAAAAATGGTTGGCTCTCTGAACACTTTCACCACTTTGGATGATAGATTCTAATGGATATAACATTTTAAATTGGCTATTCAAATTATGCAATACACTGTTTCAACTTTTATGCTCTTGACATTCTAACCACCAAACTTTTTGTCTTGGTATACTCCAAAAGACATTGAATTTTTTTCCTTTGAAAAAATTACAGTGGCCATGTTAAAATGAAATGTTTTCACAATATTTATACTCATAGTTAATAACTTTTATATGCTGATATAAATTATATATACACATATATTATAGATATATATCCATATATATTTACATAACAATGCATTCAGTTAATACGATATAATCATTATGTCTTACTCAGCTTTGTACACTCAGTGCCTATATATTATGCTGACTCCTGCACTATTAAATGTTTCTTAAATGTATCAATAAATATGCTAATTGTGTCTGTTTAGATTACACATGTAGAATTTAGACTTCACAGTTCTACTTTAAAATACACATTTTATTTAATGGTATCATAATAAGGAAAATCCAGGAAGAACTTTTTACTATAGAAACGTCTATGTTCTATATTTATAGCTTCTGACTGTGTTGTTAGGTATTGATCAGAGTAATCACAATAGCTAAAAATGAGGGATTAAATTGCTTAAAGTTCTAAAAAAATCTTATCAGAGTAGTGTGGCCAAACAGAAGGATGTAGTTTTAGGAGAATATATACAAATAGATGGCATAATGAATTAAGAAAATAAGCAAAATGGAAAAAGTACAGTTATCTCAGTAATCACTCCCATGAGAAGCCTACCTTCCTCTAACTAAAAAATAAATCTTGTTTGCCAAAAAAGTTATTAAAATAATGAGATATATCAGATGAGCATAGAATCCAATTAGTAATATTTATTGAGCTATTTATACCAGACACTGTTCTACATGTTAGGATCAAACAGCGAGCAAGAACTTAGTAGAGTCTGAAGATAAAGTCAGAAATCTCCCAAATAAAAAAACAAATGTTAAAGAGATAAGAAATTTAACAGAAATGATAAGACATATATAGTAAGACAAGAAAGCAAGATCGCCAAAGTTCTGGGGAAAAATGTTTCCTATCTATAATTTATGTTCAGTTGAATTATCAAAAAAATATGCAGCAGCATAAAACTATTTTTATACTTGCAAGAACTCAAAGATTATCTCCAAGAAAATATTCTTAGGATCTTCTTTGAGCATATATTTTAGCAAAACAAAGGGTTAAACTAAGTAAGGGAAAGTTATTGAATTAAGGTTCAATCTTGGAAAAATCAACAGAGGACCTAGACAAAACTAGATACAGGTAAAACCTTGATAGTATATCAGACCTACTCAAAAACTAGAAACTCCATAAAAAACAAATACAAAAAGGATGATCTCCATATGGAAAAAAAAATTGTGTAATTATTTGAAGCAATTTGTGGAATGTACAAAGAAGCCTTTTAAAACTAATAGTCACCTTTCATTGGCATAATAGTAATGTCTGGAGGCCTAGAGAAGGAAATGCTATCATGGCATATGCAATGTGTTAGCCAAAATGCAAAGTCTGAAGAAACAACCTCCAGAAGATGGGCTTCTCTTCAGACTCCAACCACAAGTTTGGCACTCAGAGCAGTTGATTAAAAATCTGGGGTCTTCCATAGCCACCCTTATTTTCAATTATTCATTAGAATGACTCACAGGACTCAGAAAAGTGCTATACTTACTATTACAGTTTTTTTAGAATAGTGAAAAGATACACATTAAAATCTGCCAAGGGAAGGTAGAAAAAAAGCAGAGTCTGGGAGGTCCAAACATGGAGTTTCTGACTGTCTTCTCTATGTGGAGTCATGGAAAGTGTTACCTCCTCCAGTCTGTGATGTGTGGCAGTACACACAGAGTACTGTCAAGCCGTGAAGCTCATCCAAACCTTTGTTGTCCAGGTTTTTATTAGGACTTGATCACCATATACTGCTTGTGCAACTGGCCTTTCTTCTCTAGTGCTGGCTGGAGGTTCAGGCTAATGGTTTTAGTCCTCAAGCTCTCCAGAGGTGGAGATTTACATGGCATGTCCAAAAACTCCCATCATAAATTGCATTGCTAGACTTTCTAGTGGACAAACTCCCAGGCAAACCAAGGCACTCCTATCAAGCATGATATTCCATGGTCCTAGACATCACCTTCTGGTGGCCAAGGGCAAAGGCCACTTTGGGTAATGTCAGTTATTCACTACACAGAATGCTATTTTACTTCTTACTGAAAATAATTACAGTTATGATACTTAAATTTTTAATGGCTTTTCCTTATAAAGAACAACAACAGTAAAACAAAAATCAAAAGAAAGGAAGAAAGAAATAGCAACAGCAACAAAAAATCATCAACCAATCTTAAAAGACTTAATTATGACTTATAATAAAATATTTTCTGTTGGAAATTCAAAAACATATTTACAACACTGTGATTGAGACTTGTGAATGAAAACAGTGGAAGAGGATGAAGGAAAAGATTAAATGCTCAAATTTACATCTGACAGAACAGGGAGTCAAAATATAGCATCTATGAATTTGGAAGAAGGAATGGAAGTTCTGGTATGCTGTTTGAAAAATGCAGATTTGACAAATGGAAAGACTGAGAATAATTATATAACTGAATTGAGTGACATAAAAAGGGAAGCGAGGTTACAGCAAGGGGGCTGTATCTATATATTTTAGATGAGAGAATGCAAAGATCATGTTTTGATTATAAATGAAAAACTAACCTAAGTACATTACATAGTAAAATAGAATTGATAATCTAATGAACAAAAACCAAAATAGTAATTTGTCATTAGGGATTATGTTTAAGATTCTTCCATTACAGCCTATCTGTATTATTAGATATTATAAATGCCATTTTTAAAAGAAGCTTAAAGAATAAAAATTGTGAAAAGTACTATATATGGACAAAGTGTTTTTTGTCATGAGCTGGCATAACATAGAATAAAATGCAAATATCATATTTAACCACCTACACTTGATTTTATTAGACAAAACTGATCAAAATTATTCTTCTATAGCCATTATAGTCAATTTTGGATTACTATAGGCAAATTGACACTTTGGTGAGCTAATTATTCCTGAATGGTCCAAAAGAACTAGTCTAGTTCAAAGACAAAAAGGGGAAAATTTGTGGGAAAAATAGAAAGAGGCTTAGTTTGACATTGTGATTATTCTGTTTGAATCTCAATAAGAAAATGAAAAGAAAAGCATGCTTGGAATATGAGAATTATATAATCAGAAAAGAAAAAACCTACAAAGAAAATTAAAGAAGTAGAAGAAAATGTAAATTCCCAGTTTAGGCAGTTAACCCAACTACTAAATACATGATTGTTACCTAATTAAAATGTGTAACAAAAGTTACCATATGACCCAACACTACCACTCCTGGGCATATATAGGGAAAAGACAAAAACTCTAATTCAAAAAGATACATGCACTTCAATGTATCTCCAGCATTGTTTACAATAACCAAGACATGGAAGCAACCAAAATGTTCACTGACAAATGAATGGATAAAGAGGATGTGATATATTGGGTGGGCCTAAATATTCATTTTTTTTTTTTCTGTAAGATGGCTCTAGTAGCATTTAGTTGTCTCTAACTTCATTTGAAACAATTTTATTAGATTGTATGTGACAACTGTCGTGTCAGTGTGCATTAAAAAAAGACATCAAAATTGCTGAATTTTTGTGTAGCCATTTTAATATTGAAGATGGAAGAAGAAAAGCAACGTTTTCGGTGCATTATGCTTTATTATTTCAAGAAAGGTAAAACGCAACTGAAATGCAAAAAGAAACATGCAGCGTATGGAGAAGGTGCTGTGACTGATTGAACGTGTCAAAAGTGGTTTGCCAAGTTTTGTGCTAGAGATTTCTCGCTGGAGGGTGCTCCTCGGTCGGGTAGACGAGTTGAAGTTGATAGCGATCAAATTGAGACATTAATTGAGAACAATCAATGTTATACCATGAAGGAGATAGCCAACATATTCAAAATATCTAAATCAGACATTAAAAATCATTTGAACCAGCTTGGTTATGTTAATCACTTTGATGTTTGTGTTTCACATAAGTTAAGTGAAAAAAACTTTCTTGGCCATATTTCAGCATGCGATTTTCTACTTAAATCTAATGAAAACACTCCAGTTTTAAAACAAATTGTGATGGGTGTTGAAAAGTGGATACTGTACAATAACGCAGAATGGAAGAGATCATTGGGCAAGCGAAAAGCACCACCACCAACCACATCAAAAGCAGGTCTTCATCCAAAGAAGGTGATGTTGTGTATATGGTGGGATTGGAAGGGAGTCCTCTGTTATGAGCTCCTTCTGGAAAACCAAACAATTAATTCCAACAAGTACTGCTCCCAATTAGACCAACTGAAAGCGGCACTCGATGAAAAGTGTCCAGAATTAGTCAACAGAAAACGCGTAATCTTCCATCAGGATAACTTAAGACTGCATGTTTATTTGATGACCAGGCAACAACTGTTACAGCTTGGCTGGGAAGTTCTGATTCATCCGCCATATTCATCAGACATTGCACCTTTAGATTTCCATTTATTTTGGTCTTTACAAAGTTCTCTTAATGAAAAAAATTTTCAATTCCTTGCAAGACTGGAATTTTCAATTCCTTTGCTCAAAAACATAAAAAGTTTTGGGAAGATGGAATTATGAAGTTGCCTGAAAAATGGCAGAAGGTAGTGGAACAAAATGGTAAATACATTGTTCAATAAAGTTCTTAGTGAAAATGAATGTCTTTTATTTTTACTTAAAAAATCAAAGGCAATTTTTGGTCCATCCAATATATATATATAAGAAATATTACTCAGCCATAAAAATGAATGAAATAATGCCATTTGCAGCAACATGGATGGACCTAGAGATTATTATACTAACTGAAGTAAGTCAGACAGAGAAAGACAAAAATCATGATATCAGGTGTAGAATCTTAAAAAATGATAGAAATCAACTTATTTACAAAACAGAAATGGGTTCACAGACATAGAAAACAAACTGTGGTTACCAATTAGGAGTTTGGGATTAACAGATGCACACTATTATATATAAAATAGATAAACAACAAGGACAGCACAGGAAACTATATTCAATATCTTGTAATAAACGATAATGGAAAAGAACCTGAAAAAGAACACACATATATATAACTGAACCATGTGGCTGTACACCTGGAACTAACATAACGTTGTAACTCAACTATACTTCAATGAAAAAATCCTTAGGAATCTACAGGGTTGCAGAATATAAGGCTAATTACATTTTTATATACTAGCTACAAATAGAAATGGAAAAAAATGCCATTTATAATAGCATAAAAAATGAAATACTTAGAAATAGATTAACAAAAATATATGTAAGTATAATAAAAACTACAAAATATTACTGAGATAAACTAAAGAAGAACTAAGTAAATGAAGAGATATAGCATGCTTACAGATTAGAAGAGACTCAATTGCTAACATGTCAAGAGCATGAATCCTTTGACAAAAGAAAATTTTGAGTATCTACTGTATCCTGTCCGTTAACATCCTTTAGTTGAAGAGAGTCACATTGTCAATTCCAACAACAATGAAGTGCAAATATCTACTCTTCCCATGAAGATGAGGGGGAGGAATATAGTTCTGAAGTGTAATTCAACTTACCACAATGTTCACTGAACATTAGTGATATTAGTTATCCCTAGGACTTAATACATAGAAAATGGTTGTTGAATGATGACTAAATAAATAAATAGAAAAGTAAATAAATAAACAAATAAAGTTCAGAAAATATTTCTGACAAGTCAGCATCAACCTTCCATTTAGAAGTACAGACTTGAAATATTGTATTACATTGTTGCTATTGTTCATGAAATGAAGACACAAAGTCAAGAAATCTAGAGTTAAACGTAAAATGTCATATCAGATAGCATCATTAAAAATTTGCATTTGCCTGTCAATGGATTGATTATATCCTGCACATGCAAAGGTCATGTCTTTGAAAGCATGTGCTGTAAAGAGCATTTCAGAACTTTGGAGCAAACAGAATAGACACTTCCCGCTAAAGTGAGCACAGTAAAACTTATATACATTTATTTCCAGATTTACTTTAGAATTCTACCAACCTAATCAAATGTTCTTTTCAGTTTCATTTTCTAGGTAGGATATAACCACATTCTTGACATTCTGCTCAGAATAGAGTCATCAATTCATAAAAGTTGTGAGTCTAGTGGCAATTAGTTTCCCCTGGCTGTAGACAAATGTGCTAACTCCTAAAAACAGCTTGAGTGCTTCCTTGCAAATGTTAGATTTTTTAAAATTGATTTTTCAGAATCTAGGAAGCAACATATAAGGTTGGGGAAACAGCTCCTTAAATAAATAAAGAGCATCTGGTCATAAACAGATACGGAATATGGCTGAAATGGGATGTTTTTGCTAAATAGAATTTCAGAATTCGTTATCCTACTTCATTAAATCTTTACTGAAAATAATTTATTTTATCTTTTCCTTATATTTTAAAGGTAATGAGTCTGATCTTTTTTTAAAAATGAAGTTCTTTAATACCACTTTTATTTATTTATTCGTTAAATCATTCAATACTTATAGACTCCAATCTACGTGCCAGTCACTGTGGTAAAAGCTAGAGATATAAAGAACTTGCCAATCCCATTTTCTGCCTGAAACTTACAAGATACTTTCAACATATCCTTTCTGAGCAAAAGGATGAAAATAAAGCTTAAATACATTATAATTTATCTATTTTTTTCTTTAGTTATGACCCCGATTCTTTGATAAGAATTTTACCATCATTATGAAAGCAAGCCAATGAAATGTGATTTAGGATGGCGGCTTTGGGACATGACATATCAGTTAATTAAATATATATTATTATTCCATTTTATAAGATGAAAAATTGAATATCTAAGAGCTTAATAAACTCATTGGAATATAACACTGTGAAATGAACTAAAATGATCTTGGGCCCTGGCAGTCCTAAGCCAAATCTGATGTTCTCATACTTCATACTTTGTCTCTGATATTAGGCTTTATTTATCAAACTTTAAAGTAATTCTCTACTCATGTCACCATTTCCTACGATTTGAAAGTTCCTCAATTTTCACTTTCCTGCACTCCCATTCAAACTTATTTTCCAGGATAATCTGATGGTGAATATTTAGACATAGAAGTAGATATAGTAGCTAAACTATATTATTATGTGGAGTTGCCTAGCACTTCATACACTTTATGTTGTTTACTCCTCACAAAAATTTTTATCAGGTAGATGGTAGGTTTATCTTATTTTTTAAAATAGCAAACAGATCCAGAATGTTTTGCTATGTTACCAGTTCATCAGCTATGATGCTGATATTACCATGTACTTTCATACATTAAATTAAGAAATATTAATTTGTGCAGATTTTTAAAATATCATCCAACAGTATGCATATGATAAAATACTTGGGGGTTTGAAGGCTTTCCAATATCCTCAAAATATTTTCATATCTATATACTTGTAAATGTAGTCTTAACATGAATAGAAAATTGCCAGTACAGGAATGTCTTAAGTAGAATAAGAAAAACTCTTACATAGTCTATCATTCATACTAAATGTAATTATTAGGTGATTACTTTTTTAGTCATTATACTCATAACTTATGTAGCTAATAATGGGTATGGAAAATTAAGCTATAGGTTCTCTGAATCCTCCACAAACAACTGCTTTATTAGGCTGCATATTTTTCTATTTTGATGATGCTGATGGTATATATCTGAGAAAATAAAACCATTTCATGACCAAAGATGCATGTGGAGTTATAACTGTACCTTACCAAATGTGTAGCTCTCTGAGGAAAAAATCCATATTATGTGTTTACTTATAGACTCATTCTCAGTAGCAAACTCAAAATCACAATGTCTAATACCAGACATTAGGAAGAGAATTGCACATAATGATTTTTAAGTATTTGCAGCAAAACATTTCCTGGTTTCTCCTTATCTTTAATGTCTTTCTCTACCTTTCTATTTTACCAAAACCCAAATATCAACAGCTCTCCAAACACATTTCAGATAATAAAGAAAAGTGTTATTTTTCATGTCCTAAACAACATTTTACTTTCCTTAGTTTCATTTGGTAGTGCTACAGAAGTTTATTGTATAGCTGTCCATTTTCATTGTTGATGTTAAAATTGTCTTCTGTTTTTTATATTTTCTGAATGCCTACAAAGCTCTAAGCATTAGGCAGAAACCATACAAGGCTCTATTGCTATAGTTAGAGTGTAACCTTTTTTAGAAAGGCAGCAAATGAACACCAGGGACTCTGACCATATACGTTATGGTATCTAAGTTGTCAAGGTTGGGCTGTTTCATATTTATAGTTAATTCTACATAAATTTCTCCATGTATTCTTTCATTTAGCAATCAGAGTATAATTAAGAAGACAAAGAAGTGAGATGCAAGCAATAAATACTACATTAGAGTATATGTAACAGTATGGAAAGAAGGAAGAGAATTTAACAGAGATAATTAAGTTTCATAATATTATTCTTAAAATATTAAAAGTTACTAGCTATGAAAAGGCCAATCAGGAAGATTTCAGTAAGAGGAAAAACATGTGTAAGGACAATGTGCCTTAACAAATATGGTGGCTCTGAAAAAAGGGAAGTAGATAGTTTGGGTAAGTCTGAATATACATAGCTGGAGAGGACTGATGAGTGATAAGGCTTTTTGGTTTATCATTTAGACTTCATTTTGAAGGTAACTGAGAATGCGTGAGATATTATTTTAATTAGGAAGTGACCAAATCATATGCTTTAATTCATTTCAATCATTGGTTCAAATCATTGCTCTTGAAACAGAAGAGACAACAGAGTGCAAGTGACACAGAGCTACCTTTTGCTAGTGTAGGAAAAGGACCTAGTTTGTATCCCTATATCTGGAGAAGTAAGAGCATTTTATTTGTTCATAACAACTGCATAGCATTTATATGTCCAAAAACTCTCTTGAAATATCTTGAGTAATTAAACTTCAGCACTGACCTGCTCTATCATGTTGACTTTTACTTGGAAAGTAGAACCCCTAATAGGGATAGCAATAAAAGGAGTTAATTGTAAGAATTAGACCTCACATATTTGTGGGACCTGGTACAGAAATATGTGAAAACATGCTACCTGTGTATCAGGTGATAAGTCTGTAATTGCCATAGGTCAGCGGGACCAACGATTAAGATGAAAAGTTTGGTGTAGAGCAGGAGAGTGAGGGTAAATTGGACATATGCCAGAGTCTCATTGCCACCAACCTTGGTGACATAGGTGAAGTATAGAGGAAGCTAGTATTCTTTCCTACTGAACTACACATAAACCTGGCCCACAAGAGCGGGTGTGTTCAGGGAGGTATGGCTGTATACCGTATGATCCATCAATCCCACTCTTGGGTATATATCTGGAGAAAAAGATGGTTTGAAAGGTTACAGGTACCCCAGTGTTCATTGCAGTGCTGTTTACAATAACCAAGACATGGAAGCAACTTGAATGCCCATCAACAGAGGAATGGATAAAGAAGATAAAATAAAGTAAGTCAGACAGAGAAAGAAAAATATCATATGATATCACTTATATGTGGAATCTAAAAAAAATGATACAAATGAACTTAGTTACAAAATAGAAATAAACTCATAGACTTAGAGAATGAACTTATGGTTACTGGGGGAAAGGGCAGACAGGAGGGATAGATTAGGAGTTTGGGATTGCTATATTTTAAATAGATGACCAATGAGGACTTCCTGTATAGCACAGGGAATTCTGCTCAATATTCTATAATAACCTAAATGGGAAAAAAAATTTGAAAAATAATTTATACATATATCATGTATTTTATTTGTGTCTAACCTAATCTGAGCATTACCAAGAAATGCTGGAACATTTAGCTTGAATTCAGCTAAGGAATGTTACAACATCATCACCATCTGCCTTTGTGAACCTGGAAATATATACATAATTTCTTTAACCATATTTAAATTCCAAAGAAGAAAAATAGAAAACCATGTTTCCACATTACCTGAAGCAAGTATCACCTTGTGCAAGTGAAAAAATACTAGCCCTTTCCCCAAGTGAAAAAGAAGGACCTAAATATCATTTTATCATCTTTGAGTGATTCTTTTCTCTTCTCAGTCAATCACATCCCTCTTTGATATCTTGTAACTTATATACTGAGATAATGTTGCCCATTATTAACACAGGTTATGTTATATAGGAATGGGAATGGAAGAGACACATGGTGTAAAACCTTTTGTTAAATTTAGTAAAACCTAAAATGATTTAGAGGGCATCCAAAATATTTTAAGCAAATTATATTGGAAATACTGTCATCTTGGACATTGAGTACAAAGTGAAGAGCTTATTTCAACCCTAAAAACTCTGTTGGCGGGAAGCAAATCAAGAAAATCCTTCAGATGTCAACATGTGATTGTTACCCTTCATGAAAAAGAAAAGATGATACAGAGAGTAGAACCAGGAGAACAAAGCATAGAAAAAAGGATGAAATATTTCTGCAAAAGAAAAATTTCTTGATCTACTATTTTATACTCATTAGTAATGCTTACATAGGAACCACAGGATAAATGCCTCACTCTTTCCCCTTATTTTTCAGTTTTTCAAAATAATGAATTTATACATAATATGCAAGAATTTCTGAATGTTCTTCCTGAGCATCATCATACACTTCTGATGCTGCAAGCAATCTAGAGATTTCCTGTAGGATATTTCACTTTTTTTTCAGCAAAGTCATTATGGTGAAGGATAAACACCTCTGTCCTAGGTGTTTACTGAACCTCTATCTACTATTTAACTATTTTTGTATCAAGGAACAAGTCAGAATCTTCAAATCTACTTCTGGTTGTCCTTTCTCTCTTGAACTCCTTCTCTGGCCCCCCATTCTGGTTTTCCTGCACCTTGTTGCAAAGAGAAGAGCCCTTCCTGCTGTTTGGCAATTTTACTAAATTATATAACTCTGCTAAAAATTGTGAAGTTATAAGTTTAAGAATTTTAGATCTGGTTCTTCATATTAAAATGTGGATTTGGGAAATTTGGAAAACTGTTTTTTAAAAAAATAAAGCTTGGATTTTGAGATAATGACTGTTATGATCTCAGAAAATCAGATTTAAAATACAAAGAAAGCAATCTTCTTTATGAATTCAATGGTTGGGATGATATAGATCAAAATGATATATTGAATATGGAAATATAAAATAGTTTTAAATATTATTTTCTTTAAACATGCTGAACTAAGAACATCACTATAAGTGCCTGAACTTTCTGAAAATTATATGTTCTATCAAGTTTTTTTTTTATGATAGTTGCATGGTAGCATGAAAAAAGGAACTTAATAAGGAATCAGGATACTCAGATTTGTAATAATTTTTTCATAGCTCTGTTACTAACAAGAATAGTATATGTACTTAACACATGTTTAAGGTAAAGCACATTAACACACATCATCTCATTTGTTTTCTCTGATATCCTTTCTATGTTCGATGGAAAGATATTTGTAACAGATGAGCTCTACAATTGACTCTCTAAAATTCTGGCTGTATAATCCTAGGGCAAGTGGATTATAATTTTAACTTTGAGAACTCTGATATAACCTATAATATCTGACCTTCTACACTTCTTGAATTTATATTCAGTTAACAAACAAAACAGCTCGAAGAAAACTGTTTCTGTCATTCTAAAGTATACTTTTTAAAAGATTAAAAAAAAAAACAAAGCTAGGAGGCATTATGATTATGTATTTCTTTCATTTTATCAAAACTCGTTCAAACACTATGGTATATATAAGTAGACAGTTCACATACTTTAACTTACTTGTTGATTGGCACACCTAAAATCTTCCTGATTGGGCTTCCCTGGTGGCGCAGTGGTTGAGAGTCCGTCTGCCGATGCAGGGGACGCTGGTTCGTGCCCCGGTATGGGAAGATCCCACAAGCCACGGAGCAGCTGGGCCCGTGAGCCATGGCCGCTGAGCCTGCACATCCGGAGCCTGTGCTCTGCAACGGGAGAGGCCACAACAGTGAGAGGCCCGCGTACTGCAAAAAAAAAAAAAAAAAAAAAAAAAAAAAAAAAAAAAATTGAAAAGAAAAAAATCTTCCTGATCAAATGAGAATTACAAATAACTTGTATATGTCTGTGACTGAAATGTTTTTGACAATATCTTCTATCCATAGCATTAAGAAAATTTTAACATATTTTTTGAACATACTTTTTTTTTTTTTTTTGTAGTATATGGGCCTCTCACTGTTGTGGCTTCTCCCGTTGCAGAGCACAGGCTCTGGATGTGCAGGCTCAGCGGCCATGGCTCATGGGCCCAGCCACTCCGTGGCATGTGGGATCTTCCTGGACTGGGACACGAACCCATGTTCCCTGCAGCAGCAGGTGGACTCTCAACCACTGTGCCACCAGGGAAGCCCAAAATACCCTTTTATATATTCCTTCTAATATCCTATGTCATTAAAATTTCCTCATATTTTGTGGATTTAGTAATCATACATGAGAATTCTTTTTTAAACCTAGTTATCCTTAGATGTTCTAAATTATTTTATTGCTAATTAAATAGACGTGGTATTTGGAAGTATTTTTCTTAAGTGTTTCCGTTAAGGGTGTGGCTATTATGTAAAGCTTGATAATAATTTCAATAATTCTAATATTGAATATCCATAAAATTCTAGAAGCTCATCTTACTTTGGCAATGTTTTCAGTTACAGATAAATATTTTTCATTGTGGGATCTAGGGCATCTGTGATCTTCTTCCACATAGAGAAACTTAGAGAAAAATAGAACAGATATTACATGAAGAAAGAAGGGACTCTGAAGGAATTCTTGAGAATCCACAAATCCTTAATGTCTCATGACAGCAATATGAACATTCAGAGTGCAATGAAAGGAAACTGCCAGCACACCACTGTTGTAGTAGGGAGGAGTGGAGATTGTTTAACACAGTTAGCTGGTCTTCATCTAAAAACTTTCCAAATGAAACCAAAATGAACAGCTGAGTGTGGTAATGAATCATATCTTTAAACCATAAAAGCATTCCTTTAATTCTAAGAATATAATTTTTTAAGCCTACATATTTGAGGTCTGGAGATGGAAAGAATATTCTAAATCTGCAATTAAAAAAAAAACAACAAAAAACTTATGTCCTTTCCAGGATAACCAGAGAACACTTGTTACTCCCAAAGAGGAACATGCCATACAATTTGATTGAGAATAAGACAGATGAGAAGTTAATCTGTTCTCTAATTTCACAAATTATTTCTCATTTAAAGAGAAAATAACTGGGGCATTATTTGACATGTATCCTTTGCTTTCATAAGACCACTTTTGATGTGTCATTTCTAGAGTGTCTGAAGCATTGCACTACTGCTAAAAAATTCATTCATGAGGCTTCCCTGGTGGTGCAGTAGTTAAGAATCTGCCTGCCAATGCAGGGGACACGGGTTTGATCCCTGATCTGGGAAGATCCCACATGCCGCGAAGCAACTAAGCCCATGTGCCAAAACTACTTTGCCTGTGCACTAGAGCATGTTAGCCATGACTACTGAGAGCACATGTTTCAACTACTGAAGACCATGTGCCTAGAGCCTGTGCTCTGCAACAAGAGAAGCCAACACAATGAGAAGGCTGTGCACCAAAACAAAGGGTAGACCCCTCTCATGGCAACTAGAGAAAGCCTCATGCAGCAAATAAGACCCAACACAGAAAAAAATAAAATAAATTAATTTTTAAAAATCTTAAAAAAATTCATTCATAACACATATGACCAATATATTTAATATGCATAAAATGCCCTCCTAATATGGGACCAATATTTTCAGGATAAATTTAAATAGAGTTATTAGATGGCAATCATCCTTCTGGGTAGTATAAGCATAGATTCTTAGTATATAAAATGTGATTGACTACAATCCTGCAGCCTGTGAAATTAAAACCACATGAACAAAAAGACAAGATGAAAAGGCAGAGGGTTATGTACCAAATGAAGGAACAAGATAAAACACCAGAAAAAGAACTAAATGAAGTGGAGATAGGCAACCATCCAGAAAAATAATTCAGAACAATGACAGTGAAGATGGTCCATGACCTCAGAAAAAAAATGGAGGCAAAGATCGAGAAGATGCAAGAAATGTTTAACAAATACCTAGAAGAATTAAAGAACAAACAAACAGAGATGAACAACACAATAACTGAAATGAAAACTATGCTAGAAGGAATCAATAGCAGAATAACTGAGGCAGAAGAACAGATAAGTGACCTGGAAGACAGAATGGTGGAATTCACTGCTGCCAAACAGAATAAAGAAAAAGGAATGAAAAAAAAAAAAAATGAAGACAGCTTAAGAGACCTCTGGGACAATATTTAATGCAAAAACATTCACATTATATTGGTCCCAGAAGGAGAAGACAGATAGAAAGGACCCGAGAAAATATTTGAAGAGATTATAGTCAAAATCTTCCTAACATGGGAAAGGAAATAACCACCTAAGTTCAGGAAGTGCAGAGAGTCCCATACAGGATAAATCCAAGGAGAAACATCCTGCAACACATAGTGATCAAACTGGCAAAAATTAAAGACAAAGAAAAATTCTTGAAAGCAGCAAGGGAAAAATGACAAATAACATACAAGGGAACTCCCAATGGTTAACAGCTAATTTCTCAGCAGAAACTCTACAAGCCAGAAGGCAGTGGCATGACATATTTAAAGTGATGAAAAGAAAGAACCTACAACCAAGATTACTCTACACAGCAAGGATCTCATTCAGATTCGAGGGAGAAATCAAAAGCTTTACAGACAAGCGAAAGCTAAGAGAATTCAGCACCACTAAACCAGCCTAACAACAAATGCTAAAGGAACTTCTCTAAGTGGGAAACACAAGAGAAGAAAAGGACCTAGAAAAACAAATCCTAAACAGTTAAGAAAATGGCAATAGGAACATACATATCGATAATTACCTTAAACGTGAATGGATTAAATGCTCCAACCAAAAGACACAGGCTTGCAGAATGGATACAAAAACAAGACCCATATATATGCTGTCTACAGGAGACCCACTTCAGACCTAGGGACACATTCAGACTGAAACTGAGGGGATGAAAAATGATATTCCATGCAAATGGAAATCAACAGAGAGCTGCAGTAGAAATACTCATATCAGATAAAATAGACTTTAAAATAAAGAATGTTAGAAGAGACATGCTACATAATGATCAAAGGATAAATCCAAGAGGAAGATATAACAATTATAAACATATATGCACCCAACATATGAGCACCTCAATATAAAGGCAACTGCTAACAGCTCTAAAATAGGAAATAAACAGTAACACAATAATTGTGGGGGACTTTAACACCTCACACCAATGGACAGATAAACCAATGGACAGATCGTCCATACAGAATATTAATAAGGAAACACAAGCTTTAAATGACACAATAGAATAGAAGATTTAATTGATATTTATAGGACATTCCATCCAAAAACTGCAGATTACACTTTCTTCTCAAGTTCATATGGAATATTCTCCAGGATAGATCACACCTTGGGTCACAAATCAAGCCTCAGTAAATTTAAGAAAATTGAAATCATATCAAGCAACTTTTCTGATCACAACACTTTGAGATTAGAAATCAATTACAGGGAAAAAATGTAAAAAGCAGAAATACATGGAGGCTACACAATATGCTACTAAATAACTGAGAGATCACTGAAAAACTCAAAGAGGAAATCAATAAATACCTAGAGACAAATGACAATGAAAACACGATGATCTAAAACCTATGGGATGCAGCAAAAGCAGTTCTAAGAGGGAAGTTTATAGCTATACAAACCTACCTCAAGAAACAAGAAACATCTCAAATAAACAATTTAAAGTTACACCTAAAGGAACTAGAGAAAGAAAAACAAACAAAATCCAAAGTTAGCAGAAGGAAGAAATCATAAAGATCAAAGCAGAAATAAATGAAATAGAAACAAAGACATCAACAACAAAGATCAATAAAACTAAAAGCTGGTTCTTTGAGAAGATAAACAAAATTAATAAACCATTAGCCAGACTCATCAAGAAAAAGAGGGAGAGAACTCAAATCAATAAAAATAGAAATGAAAAAGGAGAAATCACAACTGACACTGCAGAAATACAAAGCATCGTAAGAGACCACTACAAACAGCTCTATGCCAATAAAATGGACAACCTGGAAGAAATGGACAAATTCTTAGAGAAGCACAACCTTCTGAGACTGAACCAGGAAGACATAGAAAATATAAACAGACCAATCACAAGTAATGAAATTGAAACTGTGATTAAGACTCTTGGAAAAAACAAAAGTCCAGGACCAGATGGCTTCACAGGGGAATTCTATCAAACATTTTGAGAAGAGTTAACACCCATCCTTCTCAAACTCTTCCAAAAATTTTCAGAGGAAAGAACACTCCCAAACTCATTTTAGGAGGCCACCATCACCCTGATACCAAAACTAGACAAAGATACTACAAAAACAGAAAGATACAGACCAATATCACTGATGAATGTATAGATATAAAAATCCTCAACAAAATACTAGCAAACAGAATCCAACAACACATTAAAAGGATCATACACCATGATCAAGAGGGATTTATCCCAGGGATGCAAGGACTCTTCAATATATGCAAATCAACCAATGTGATACACCATATTAACAAATTGAAGAAGAAAAACCATATGATCATCAATAGATACAGAAAAAGTTTTGACAAAATTCAACACCCATTTATGATAAAGACTCTCCAGAAAGTGGGCATAGTGGGAACCTACCTCAACATAATAAAGGCTATATATGACAAACCCACAGCCAACGTCATTCTCAATGGTGAAAAACTGAAAGCATATCCTTTATGATCAGGAACAAGACAAGGATGTCCACTCTTGCCACTATTATTCAACATAGTTTTAGAAGTCCTAGCCATGGCAATCAGAGAAGAAAACTAAATAAAAAGAATACGAATTGGAAACGAAGATGTAAAAGTGTCATTGTTTGCAGATGACTTGATACTATACACAGAGAATCCTAAAGATGCCACCAGAAAACTACTAGAGCTAATCAATGAATTTGGTAAAGTTGCAGGATACAAAATTAATGCACAGAAATCTCTTGCATTCCTATACACTAATGATGAAAAATCTGAAAGAGAAATTAAGGAAACACTCCCATTTACCATTGCAACAAAAAGAATAAAATACCTAGGAATAAACTTAATTAGGGAGACAAGAGACCTCTATTAAGAAAACTATAATACACTGTTGAAAGAAATTAAAGATGATCCCAACAGATGAAGAGATATTCCTTGTTCTTGGATTGGAAAAATCAATATTGTGAAAATGACTATATGACCCAAAGCAATCTACAGATTCATTGTAATCCTTATCAAATTGCCAGTAGCATTTTTCACAGAACTAGAACAAAAAAATCTTAAAATTTGTATGGAAACACAAAAGACCCCGAATAGCCAAATCAGTCTTGAGGGAAAAATACAAAGCTGGAGGAATCAGACTCCCTGACTTCAGACTATACTAAAAAGCTACAATAATCAAGACAATATGGTACTGGCACAAAAACAGAATTATAGATCAATGGAAGAGGATAGAAAGCCTAGAGATAAACCCACACACCTATGGTCAACTAATCTATGACAAAGGGCAAGGATATACAATGGAGAAAAGACAATCTCTTCAATAAGTAGTGCTGGGAAAACTGGAGAGCTACATGTAAAAGAATGAAATTAGAACACTTCCTAACACCATACACAAAAATAAACTCAAAATGGATTAGAGACCTAAATGTAAGAGCTGACACTCTAAAACTCTTAGAGGAAAACATAGGAAGAACACTCTTTGATATAAATCATAGCAAGATACTTTTTGACCCACCTCCTAACACCATACACAAAAATAAACTCAAAATGGATTAGAGACCTAAATGTAAGAGCTGACACTCTAAAACTCTTAGAGGAAAACATAGGAAGAACACTCTTTGATATAAATCATAGCAAGATATTTTTTGATCCACCTCCTAGAGTAATGGAAATAAAAACAAAAATAAACAAATCAAATCTAATGAAACTTAGAAGCTTTTGCAAAGCAAAGGAAATTACAAACAAGACAACCCTCAGAATGGGAAAAAAAATATTTGCAAATGAATCAACAGACAAAGGATTAATCTCCTAAATATATAAACAGCTCATTTGGCTCAATGTCAAAAAAACAAACTACCCAATCAAAAAATGAGCAGAAAACCTAAATAGACATTTCTCCAAAGAGGACATACAGATGGCCAAGAAGCACATGAAAAGCTGCTCAACATCACTGATTATTAAAGAAATGCAAATCAAAACTACAATGAGGTATCACCTCACACCAGTTAGAATGGGCATCATCAGCAAACCTACAAACAACAAATGCTGGACGGGGTGTGGAGAAAAGGGAACCCTCTTGTACTGTTGGTTGGAATTGTAAATTGATTGCTTGGTTGTAAATTGATACAACCACTATGGAGAACAGTATGCAGGTTCCTTAAAAAACTAAAAATAGAATTACCATACGACCCAGAAATCCCACTACTGAGCATATACCCAGAGAAACCCATAATTCAAAAAGACACATGCACCCTAATGTTCATTGCTGCACTGTTTACAATAACCAGGACATGGAAGCAACCTAAATGCCCATCGACAGATGAATGGATAAAGAAGATGTGGCACATATATGCCATGGAATATTACTCAGCCATAAAAAGGAATGAAGCTGCGTCATTTGTAGAGACGTGGATGAATCTAGAGGCTGTCATACAGAGTGAAGTAGGTCAGAAAGAGAAAAACAAATATTGTATATTAACGCATATATGTGGAACCTAGAAAAATGGTACAGATGAACCGGTTTGCCAAGTAGAAGTTGAGACACAGACATAGAGAATACACCTATGGACACCAAGGGGGGAAAGCGGTGGGGCATGGGGGTGGTGGTGTGATGAATTGGGAGATTGGGATTGACATGTGTACACTGATGTGGATAAAATGGATGACTAATAAGAACCTGCTGTACAAAAAATAAATAAAATACAATTCAAAAAAGTATAGTAAAATCATGCTTTTCAAATAAAAAAGTGTTATTGCCTGTTATTTTATTCATTTAACATATTTAATGTGCATCCTTTTAAGGGTTATTATACATAATATTTCCTTTCAGCTGCACATGATAGACAATTATTTTGTTTCCTACTGTATACAAATAATAAGCAGGAAATTGTCATTTGGGAAAAAATGTGAAGCTATATCTGTGAGGAAGTCTTCAAATTATGGTATCAGATTATATATGGCTTTTACAAATTAAGTTATTGCCCACATGAAACAACATATTCTCAGAGAGAAATTATTTAGTACATACATTATTAGGCCATGAAAAGCTCGAGTAGTCTCCTCTGGAAGAGCCTCTTTTGTCACTGTTCTTTAAACAAGAGACTACTTTTGCTAACTCTAGCTCTAAATATACATTAGTCTTAATTCTCCTTTGTATGTGACAGCTCAGCTTAGATGAGGAAGGTCATAAAACCTCAGGTTCTTACCCTTGAAGCTCTCCTTTCTAGTGCTGTCTCGGTGGATACAGGAGCGTCCTGATGACCGGTTGAGTCTGTGGGCAAAATGAATGAATTAATGAATGAATGAATAAACAGTAAATAAATAAATAAAGCCTAGAGCTGGAAATATCCTACCAATGGGAGGGAAGGAGAGAAAGGAATATTCTGAACTTGTTTTTACTGAAGTTTGATGAGGTGATGTTTATGTTCCTGGGGGTACGTTTGTGAATTGAGATGGAAGCGTGAAAAACTAGCTTTTCCTAAGAATCTCTGAGCCATAGAAATAGGAAATTTGGGCCTTAGATATGATCACTTCTAAATCTACTATAAGCAGTAAACAGGGCACAAGACTTTGAAGGAAGAATAATGTAGTATAGAGAACCTCACATGAGCATAAGGGATCTTTCTTATTGTATTCATTCAACTTCCAAATCTATGAAAGTTAGTGGTAAGCCTTATTCTAAGGAAATAGGAAATATTTTATTTCGTGTGGTTTTTGTAGTAATGAATTGGCTTTTTGGAAAAATTTTAGGTTTTATTATTAAAAAAAGAAATACAATTGTCATTGGTTATTATTATTGTAAAGGGAAATATTCCCTATAGAATTTTTCACTAACATTAGAAAAACTATGATAATAGACAGGCACCACATTTCTTAAAATAAATCTGTTCTCAAGGGATTCATTAAGAAAAGAGCATGACATATATATTGTATATCTCCTAAAACATGGATGTATGTCTTCATTCTGTAGTTAAGTCTTTTAATATGGTTAAATCAAATAAAGTAAAATTATTAAGCAAGGACTTGGAAGTCCATGAATGAACTGCCAGCTTGAATATGACATTTTTAATGTCCTGTGTGCTTTTGAAAATCACTGTTAGTCTAGAATATCTGTGCCTAAATATATTGTAATATCTCTTTTTTAACCTCTGTGGACATGATTAGTACAAATAACCCATAATTCATAGCAGATTTTAGAACTAAAATTCTGATGTGCTCATATGAATATATTCCTACTGGTTCATTTTCACTTGTGAATGACACAGAATGTTTAACTAAAAACCAACTTTATCTAGGTATAGCTGCATTTTTGTTAAAGAGAAAGCTGATAGAAAGATTTGGCAACTGTATAAATATGATATATTCTAGGAGTTGTGGGTTTTTTTCCACACAAATTCCTTCAAGAAATATATATACTTCATATTTTATTAGTGTAGAAGAGAAAAAAAATCCCTTTTTCTTAGAAACTCCACTGTCACATATATTGGTATCTTTAGTACGTTAATAAAACCCAGGGATTTGTTTTAAAGAACATCACATTATGGATTTTTCTTTGATAAAATGCAACAGTGAGCTTTAGTTAAACAAAGAATGATGCCTCTTCGTTTCAAGTGAATATAAATATAGTCATTTGAAATATAAGTTTAAGCAGAATTTTAATTAGCTTATAAGCCCTGGGCTGTAATTCTCAGTAATGCTGAGTGTTTTGAGTCTCTACTTTCAGACTCACTCCATATTAATTTTAGCATGGTAAGCAACCTTGTCTTTCATGCATTTTAAAGTCAAAGAAATAAAATCGTTGTTGACTCTAGTCATTTTATATTAACTCTCTGGTACCTGGATATTATGATCTGATCCAGAAGTTCAGAAAGATCCAGCATTGCATCTGAAAAAGTTCCAAGTTAAAAGGGCATCGGAACATGGAGTTGTTAAGAGATCATTGGTTTCTTGGACAGCACATCTCTGTGTTCAGAGAAAGAGCTAAGATATTAAGCATAGCCTCAGTTTAAATTCCTTATGGTGCATTACAAAGACAGTGTTAGTAAAGGATAATATTAGTTGCTCTGTTAATTGCATAATATACTAATAACTACTAACAGTTATTGAACATCCATTACATATTGTGCTGTGCTGTCTTTACATTTACTGTCTTCTTTAGCACTCATAACAGCCTGTGGTTTGTACATTTTACAGTGAGGTGAGGAAAATAAGACTTACAATTTTTAAGTATTGCACCTAAACACAAGTCAGATTGGAAGTGACACAATAAAGATTCTGATTCGGCCTATTTATGTCTAGAGTTCAAATATTTAACCTCTTTGCTATATTGCTAAATGACATTTGTTCTGGTAATTTGACATACTACTACTACTAATAATATCTAACTTTTATTAAGCATTTACCAGACACCATTTAAATGATTCCCAATAATTAATTCTTATATAGATTCTACTATCCCACCAACTACAATCAGTAGTACTTATAATACTTGTCTTATCAAATATACAATCCCGGTAATATGCCTAACAGAATTATGAATGTGTGTATATTTACACACACACACACATATACACTATACACACATATAAATATGTAGTAGAATGTTTATAGAACCCCTATTTGCAGTAGCCGCCAAACTGGAAACTGTGTTTGAATGGATAAATAAATTATGGTGTATTTAAAGGATAGAATACTATACAGCAACATTATGTTGAATCTCAAAATTAAATGTTGAATGAAAGAAGTTTGTACTTTCCAGAAAAGTATGTACTAATCCTATTTTTATGAAATATAAATACAAGCAAAACTAATCTATGCTGTTATAAGTCAAAGTAATGATAATCATTTAAGGTGGGGAAAGTGACTAGAAAAGACATAAAAGGAAGATTTTGGGGAGCTAATACAGCTTTTATTGAGTGGTGACTTTGTATACACACACACACACACACACACACACATATATATATATAAAAACATATTTTATATATATATATATGTCACTTTAATAAAATGTTAAAGTTAAATCATTTTATGACCTCCTCATATTAGTTTTACATTAACTAAACTTCTTTGTCCTGGATTTAGTTTTCCTATCATTATCATCACCTTGTAGCCCACTTATTCTAACTCCTTGTTTCTTTATTCAAACTAGGCATAAACTTCAGTTTGTCTTCTGTACCTTGAAAATATTAAGCCTTCTGTTCATGAAAATAACTATAGACTTTGGAAAAACCTTTTTAAATATAAAATGTTTAAAACATTATAAATGTCTTTAAATTTAGATAACATTTATGTACATATCAGAGTATTTTATATCTGAACATTATATCTGATCATTGATGGTTAATGTTCTAAACAGAGCTTCAAAAACATTTTTACCTTTTAGTCCCTTTCATCAGTTTGTATTTCAAAATTAATATTTATTTCTTTTCATTCACTTTTTGACTCAATTACTTAATCTTAAATGTACCATCAAAATAAAACTTTTATTAACTTTTAGAAATTTGAAATACAAAAAAAACTGAGCCTCAAAGGATCTTCCAAAACAAATATGCATTTACATTAATAAACAATAGAAATGCTATAATTATGTTTTTAATGTCACTATCTTGATGAAATGCTGCCATTACCATTTAGCTTACTGACTGCTGTAACTTAAGCATTTTTAACCTTGATATCTGACTTTCCTCCAGTTTTTAAAAAAATATTATTTCAAAATATTTACTTCATGCCTACTATAGAACAAGCCCTCTTCTAGTCAATGGTGATACAAGAGTGAATACAAAAGTCAAAAGTCCCTGCCCTCAAAGACCTTGCATTAGTGAGAGTGGGAAGCTATATGCAATAAAGTATGTAGTAAATACACAGTATTTCAGATATTGATCAAATGTAACAGGGAATTCAAAGTAACGGGGTAAGGAAGAATCACTATGTTAAGTAGGATGTTCAAGAAAGGTCCCTTTAATAAGGTGGACATTTTTGCAAAGAACAGAAGTGAGGGATGACTGAGAATATTAGATGTCTGTGAGAAAAGCAGTCTAGATAGAGGATGGAGCAAGGACCAAGGCTTCTGGTTGGGACTGAGGCTGGAGGAGAGCTTTAGTATCTGAGTTCATATACTGAAGTCGCCAGATACTCAGGTATTGGATGGTCATGTAGGATATTATAAGAAATTTGACTTTTATTCTGAAGGACATGAGAATCCACTAGAGGGTTTTGAGATGTATGGTGAGATTATTTATATTACATTTTTAAACGATCACTCTGAATTCATTGTTGAAATTAAACCCTAAGTGTGTGTGTGTGTGTGTGTGTGTGTGTGTGTGTGTGTTGGTAGTGGTGGTGGTGGGAGAAATAGTGTAGGGGTGATCATGGAAATAAGTTAAAATACAATTACTGTAATCCAATAGGAAAGAGGTGGTGATGACTGAGAGGCTATGTTTTAACAGTGGAGAAGAAAGGGCAGATACTGAATCATGTTTTAAAAGCACAACTTTCCAAATGTATCCTTGTATACAAAGTATCTTATGTAATACAAACTTCTCAAAATCCTTGCTGAATGAAAGAATAGCCCATCACATAATCCTTTACTCTTTAGTTGTCCCCAGTTGTGCTCACCAGTCACTGTCAGTTGTAGAAATGTTTTGCCATTACTCTGAGTTAGTCTCCCCTTGTGCATGACCTTAGCATTCTGTGTGTATTTCTTACCAATATTTCCCAAGCACTGCGAGTGTGGTTAGAGGATCTAGAGAGTGCTGTCCAATAGACATTCAATGTGAGCCACATATGTAATTTTAAATATTCTGGAACTAACAAAGAATAAAAAAAGTAAAAACAAACGGGAAATTAATTGTATGATATATTTAATCTATCCTGGTTTATCCAAAATATTATTATTTCAGAATGTAATCAATATAAAAAATCAATGAACTATTCTACATCTCTTTTATTTGGTGTCAAGTCTTCCAAAGCTGGTGTGTATTTTACATTTACAGCCTACCTCAATTGAAATACTAAATTTCATGAGGAACACTAAATTTGCATGTATATTTAATAACGTTTATAGCTGAAAGTGTAGATTTACACACTTGAGTTGTTCCAAACGTACTTAAAAGTTTTCAAGTAAGTGAAAGGAGAATCAGTTTTTACGTTTAAATTTAAAAATTTAAAATTAAGTAAAATTTAAAATTCGATTCCTCAGTCCCTCCAGCCACATTTCAAGTGATCAATACCCACAAGTGGCTAGCAGATACCATATTGGTTAGTGCAGGTCTAGAAAGCAAATTTCCTTGTCTTAATATATAAGAAGACTATAACATAATGAAATATATATATATATATATATATATATATGTATATATATGCAGCATGAAAATAAAGACCTGTTAGCATAGTTTGAGAGATATTTTTGTCTCAGCCACATTCAGTTACACAAGTAAAGGCATGGAATAGGCAGAAAGACAGTTGTAATTAGGATTGGAGTTTTGCCAGGGGAAGAGGGTAAAAGAACTTGAGTGCATAAGTAAGGCAGCAATGATAATAATAGACTATAGAATTTAGGCTTGTTAAAGTTGTAATATTCCTGCCAGAAATGTATATTCTGAATCTTATGAAGAAACATGAGACCAAGTAGATATGAAGGCATTTGAAAAAATAACTGGTCTGTGTTCTTCAAAATTTAAAGGTCATAGAAGACAAGGATAGCTGAGAAAATAAACCAGATTGAAGACTAAAGAGACAGGATATCTAAATGCAATGTGGGACACTAGATTGGATTGTGGACATGGAAAATATAGTTGTTATGAACATTATTGTGAAAATTAGTTAAATTTGATTGTCTAAGGTGGATTAGATGAGTATTTTATTGTAAATCTCTGATTTTTATCATTGTAATACAGTTATGAAAAAGAAACGTTTTGTTCTTAAAAAAATGCATTGAAGTATTTGGAATGAAAGGAAGCAGTGTTATCTACAACTTATGCTTAAATTGCTCAGAAAAAAAATGGAGACCAAATAATAGAAAAAGTAGAAACATCAAGTATGCAGACCAAATGATAAAACAAATGGGGCAACTTATCTGTGATCAACTAATTGTTAATCTACTTAAAGAGTGTATATAACTTATTTGCACTATTCTTGTAATTTTCTGTACAGTTGTAATTATATTAAAGTCGCAAAAATTATTTAGATGAGTATTCATTAATTTATGCATTCAAGATAATATTTTGGGTGTCAATTTTGTGCCTAGTTCTGCTATGAATAGAGATGCTGGGGTGCATCTGATAGACATGTTCCATTTTCTTACAGATTTCATGGATTAGATTTCAATTGATATTTTGTACTATTATTTATGAATTTTACTTTTTAATGTGAAAGTCATGATAGTCCAACAGGCAAAGTATGAAGGTATTATAATTGCAAGGTAATCCTTTATAATATTTTAATGAGAAGAATGAAATTAATACTTAGTTATAAAAATCCATCTCTTTTAGAATATGTGTTTTTATGCTTTGGATATAATATAGAAATGATTTTGTTTATACCTTATTCTCCAGTATTTATATAGTAGATCCATTTCTGTCACACACACTAAGCAGACAGCATAAATTGGACAAATCACCTTGGGTCTTTCACACTATGTATTATATGTGTATACATACAATAGAATATTATTCAGACTTAAAAATAAATGAAATTCTGATACATTCTACAACATGAAAGAATTTGGAATCTTTAGAGTAAGTGGCATAAGCCAGACACAAAAGGACAAATATTGTATGATTCTAATTATATTAATTATATAGAATATTCAAATTCATAGAGATAGAAAGTAAAATAGAGGTTACCAGAATCTGAAGGGAAAGAAGAGTGAGACCTTATTGTTTCACAGGTAGAGAGGTTCTATTTGGGATGATGAAAAAACTGTGGAAATAGGTAGTGGTGACATTTATACAACATTGTAAATGTACTAATGCCATTGAAATGTACAAGCATACCTCAGAGGCATTGTGGGTTTATTTCCAGACCACCAGAAAAAGCAAATATCATAATAAAAAAATAACACAATTTTTTTGGTTTTCTAGTATGTAAACATCACATAAGAGTTATGTTTAGAAAACACAACTTCAAAAAAACCTATGGGATGAGCAAGATGGAAGTTCATAGTGATACAGGCCTTCTTCAGAAATAAATAAATAAATAAAAAGAAAAGAAAAATCTCAAATAAACAGCCTAAACTACCACCTAAAAGAAAGAGTAAAAGAAGAACAAACAAGACCTCAGTCAGCCCAAGGAAGGACGTAATAAAGATTAGAGAGGAAATAAATAAAATAGACACTAAAAAATAGAAAAAACTCAAGAGCTGTTTTTGTTTTTGAAAGGATAAATAAAATTGACAAACTTCTAGACATACTCACTGAGAAGAAAAAAGACCCAGATAAACAAAATGAGAAATGAAACAGGAGAAATTAATATATAGAATATATATACAGAAATCTGTTGCATTTCTTTACACAAACAATGAAATATCAGAAAGAGAAAGTTAAAAAAAATATTTAAAACCCCATCCAAAAAAGAAAAAAAAGAAAAAAAAAAACAGAAAAAAACCTAGAAATAAACCTAACCAAGGAGGTTAAAGGCCTGTACACTGAAAACCATAAAACAGTGATAAAGGAAATAGGAGATGATTCAAAGAAATGGAAAGATATCCTATGCTCCTGGACTGGAAAAATTAATATAGTTAAAGTGACCATACTACCCAAAGCAATCTATAGATTTAATGCAGTTCGTTTCAAATTACCCATGACATTTTTCACCAAACTAGCACAAATAACTCTAAAATTTATATGGAACCATGAAAGACCCAGAATTGCCAAAGAAATCCTGAGTAAAAAGAGCGAAGCTGGAGGCATAACCCTTCCAGACTTCAGAAAATATTACAAAGCTACAGTAATCAAAACAGCACATTATTGTCACAAAAGCAGACATATAGATCAATGGAAGAGACTAGAAAATCCAGAAATAAATCCAAACACGTATTGTCAATTAATCTTTGACAAAGGAGGCAAGAATATACAATGGAGAAAAGAGAGTCTCTTTAGCAAATGGTGATGAGAAAGCTGGATAACCTCACGTAAATCAATGAAGTTAGAACACTCCCTCACATCATACACAAAAATAAACTCAAAATAGCTTAAAGAGTTAAATACCAGACACGACACCATAAAACTCCTAGAAGAGAACATAGGGAAAACATTCTCTGATGTAAATCGTAGCAATATTTTCATAGACCAGTCTCCTAAGGCAAAAGAAATAAAAGAACAAATAGACAAATGGGACCTAATCAAACTTACAAGCTTTTGCACTTTGCACAGTGAAGGAAACTATAAACAAAATGAAAGGACAACCTACAGATGGGAGAAAATATTTACAAATGATGCAACTGAAGAGGGCTTAATTTCAAAATATACAAACAACACATTCAACTCAATATCAAAAACACATACAAGCCAATCAAAAAATGGGCATGTCTTAAATAGACATTTCTCCAAAGAAGACATACAGACCGCCAACAGGCACATGAAAAGATGCTCAAAATCACTAATTATTGCAAAAATGCAAATCAAAACTACAATGAGGTATCACCTTTCACCATTCAGAATGGCCATCATCAAAAAGTCTACATATAATACATGCTAGAGAGGGTGTGGAGAAAAAGGAACTTTCCTACACAGTGTGAATGTAAATTGGTGCAACCTCTGTGGAAAACAATATGGACAATCCCTAAAAAACTAAAAATAGAGTTACCATATGATCCATCAATCCCACTCCTGGACATATATCCAAAAAAGACAAAAACTCTAATTTGAAAAGATACATGCACCCAAGTGTTCATAGCAGTCCTATTTACAATAGCCAAGACATGGAGGCAATCTAAACATCCACTGACAGATGAATGGATAAAGAAGATGTGTTACATATATACAATGGAATATTAGCCATAAAACAACAATGAAATATTGCCATTTGCAGGAACATGGATGGACCTAGAAAGTATCATACTAAGCGGAATCACACAGAGAAAGACAAATGTATGATATCACTTGTATGTGGAATCTAAAATGTAATACAAACGAATCTATATACAAAACAGGAACAAACTCACAGACATGGAAAAAAAATGTATGGTTACCAAAGGGGACAGGTAGGGGGAGGGATAAATTAAGAGTATGGAGTTAACAAATAGATACCTGTATGTATAAAATAAGCAAACAAGGTTTTACTAAATAACTATATTTAATATCTTGTAATAACCTATAATGGAAAAGAATCTATAAAAGAAATATATATATATATATATATATATATATATATATATATATATATATATATATATAAATGAATCACTTTGCTGTACACCTGAAACTAAAACAATACTGTAAAGCAACTATGGATCAAACCAAAAAAATTAAAAAAAAATAAAAAATAAGTTAGGTTTACACTATATTTCACTCTATTAAATGTGCAATAACCTTGTGTTTAAAACATAACAATGAAATACCTTAATTAAAAATACAAAACAGAGGAGACCTTCAAGATGGCAGAGGAGTAAGATGTGGAGAGCATCTTCCCCCCCACAGATACATCAGAAATACATCTATATGCAGAACAACTCCTACAAAACACCTACTGAGTGCTGGCAGAAGATCTCAGACTTCGCAAAAGACAAGAAACTCCCCAGGTACCTGGGTAGGGCAAAAAAAAAAAAAAAAAAGAAAAAACAGAGACAAAAGATTAGGGAGGGGACCTGCCCCTCTGGGAGGGAGCTGTGAAGGAGGAAAAGTTTCCACACACTAGGAAGCCCCTTCACTGGTGGGGAAAGGGAGTGGTGGGGGGAAGCTTTGGAGTCATACAGGAGGGTGTGAGGGTAAAGTGGAGAGATTCCCACACAAAGGATTGCTGCTGACCAGCACTCACCAGCCAGAGAAGCTTGTCTGCTCACCGCTGGGGTGGGTGGGGGCTGGGAGCTGAGGCTCCAGCTTCACAGGTCAGACGCCAGGGAGAGGACAGGGGTTGGCTGTGTGAACACAGCCTGAATGGGGCTAGTGCACCACAGCTAGCAAGGTGGGCGTCTGGGAACAAGTCTGGAACTGCCTAAGAGACAAGAGAACATTGTTTTGGGGAGCACAAGTAGAAGGGATTCAGAGCACCACCTAAACGAGCTTCAGAGACAGGTGCGAGCCACGGCTATCAGCAAGGACACCAGAGACGGGCATGAAATGCTAAGGCTGCTGCTTCAGCCACCAAGAAGCCTGTGTGTAAGCACAGGTGACTATCCACACCTCCCCTCCCAGGAGCCACTGTCATGGTCCCGTGATCCAGGGACAACTTCCCAGGGAGAACACACGGCATGTCTCAGGCTGTTGCAATGTCACGCAGACCTCTACTGCCACAGGCTCACCCCTCATTCTGTACTCCTCCCTTCCCCCCAGCCTAAGTGAGCCAGAAGCCCTTAGTTAGATGCTACTCTAATCCCATAATTTCTGAGGGAAGAACAGACGCCCTCAGGTGACCTAAACTCAGAGGCAGGGCCAAATCAAAAGCTGAAACACAGGAGCTGTGCAAACAAAGAAGAGAAAGGGAAATTTCTCCCAACAGCCTCAGGAGCAGTGGGTTAAATCTCCACGATCAACTTGATGTACCCTGTATCTCTGGAAAACCTGAATAGACAACAGATCATCCTAAAATTGAGGCAGTGGACTTTGGGAGCAACTATAGACCTGGGGTTTGCTTTCTGCATCTAATTTGTTTCTGGTTTTGTTTATCTTAATTTGGTATTTAGAGTTTATTATCATTAGTAGATTTGTTTACTGATTTGGTTTTAATCTATCTATCGATCAATCTAGCGATCTATAGATATATATTTTTTCCCTTTTCCCTTTGTGTGAGTGTGTATATGTATGCTTCTTTGTGTGATTTTATCTGTATAGCTTTGCTTTTACCATTTGTCCTAGGGTTCTCTCTGTCCATTTTTTGTTTGTTTTTTAGTATAGTTTTTAGAGTTTCTTATCATTGGTGGATTTGTTTTTTGATTTGGTTGCTCTCCTCTTTCTTTCTTTCTTTCTTTCTTTCTTTCTTTCTTTCTTTCTTTCTTTCTTTCTTTTTCCTTTTATATTACTTTTTAATGTTTTTTTCTTTTTAATAACTTTTTAAATTTTTAATTTTAATAACTTTAATTATTTTTTCTTATTTTCTTTCTTTCTTTCTTTCTTTCTTTCTTTCTTTCTTTCTTTCTTTCTTTCTTTCTTTCTTTCTTTCATTCTCCCTTTTCTTCTGAGCCATGTGGCTGACAGGGTCTTGGTGCTCCTGCTGGGTGTCAGGCCTGTGCCTCTGAGGTGGGAGACCCGAGTTCAGGACATTGGTCCACCAGAGACCTCCCAGCCCCTCATAATATCAATAGATGAGAGGTCTCCCAGAGATCTCCATCTCAATGCTAAGACCCACCTCAACTCAATGACCAGCAAGCTACAGTGTTGGACACCCTCTGCCAAACAACTAGCAAGACAGGAACACAACACCACCCATTAGTAGAGGGGCTGCCTAAAATCATAATAAGGTCATAGACATCCCAAAACACTCCACTAGAGGTGGTCCTGACTATGAGAAAGATAAGATCCAGCCTCATTCACCAGAACACAGGCACCAGGCTCCTCCACCAGGAAACCTACACAACCCACTGAACCAACCTTAGCCACTGGGGGCAGACACAAAAAACAATTGGAACTACAAACATGCAGCCTGCCAAAAGGAGATCACAAACACAGTAAGTTAAGCAAAATGAAAAGACAGAGAAACACACAGCAGTTGAAGGAGCAAGGTAAAAACTCACCAGACCAAACAAATGAAGAGGAAATAGGCAGTCAACCTGAAAAAGAATTCAGCGTAATGATAGTAAAGATGATCCAAAATTGTGGAAATAGAATGGAGAAAATACAAGAAATGTTTAACAAGGACCTAGAAGAACTAAAGAGCAAACAAACAATGATGAACAACACAATAAATGAAATTTAAAATTCTCTAGAAGAAATCAATAGCAGAATAATAGAGGCAGAGCAATGGATAAGTGACATGGAAGATAAAATAGTGGAAATAACTACCACAGAGTAGAATAAAGAATGAAAAGAATTAAGGACAGTCTCACAGACCTCTGAGACAACATTAAACGCACGAACATGTGAATTATAGGGATTCCAGAAGAAGAGAAAAAGAAAGGGATGGAGAAAATATTTGAAGAGATTATAGTTAACATCTTCCATAACATGGGAAAGGAAATAGTCAATCAAGTCCAGGAAGAACAGAAAGTCCCATACAGGATAAGTCCAAGGAGAAATGCACCAAGACACATATTAATTAAATTATCAAAAATTAAATGCAAGGAAAAAATACTAAAAGCATCAAGGGAAAAGCAACAATTAACATACAAGGGTATCCCCATAAGGTTACAGCTGATCTTTCAACAGAAACTCTGCAAGCTAGAAGGGAGAGGCAGGATACATTTAAAGTGATGAAATAGAAAAATCTACAACCAAGATTACTCTACCCAGCAATGATCTCTTTCAGATTCGATGGAGAAATTAAAATCTTTACAGACTAGCAAAAGCTAAGAGAATTCAGCACCACCAAACCAGCTTTACAATGAATGCCAAAGGAACTTCTCAGGGCAGGAAACACAAGAGAAGGAAAAGACCTACAATAACAAACCCAAAACAATTAAGAACATGGTAATAGGAACATACATATCGATAACTACCTTAAATGTAAATGGATTAAATGCTCTAACCAAAAGATATAGACTGGCTGAATGGATAGAAAAACAAGACCCATATATATGCTGTCTTCAAGAGACCCACTTCACACCTAGGGACACATACAGACTGAAAATGAGTGGAGGGAAAATGGTATTCCATGCAAATAGAAATCAAAAGAAAGCTGGAGTAGCAAATCTCATATCAGACAAAATAGACTTTAAAATAAAGACTATTACAGGAAACAAAGAAGGACACTACATAATGATCAAGGGATTAATCCAAGAACAATTTATAACAATTATAAATATTTAGGCACCAAACATAAGAGCACCTCAATACATAAGGTAAAGGCTAACAGCCATAAAAGAGGAAATCAACAGTAACACAATCATAGTAGGTGACTTTAACACCCCAGTTTCACCAATGGACAGATCATCCAAAATGAAAATAAATAAGGAAACACAAGCTTTAAATGATACATTAAAAATATAGACTTAATTATATTTATAGGACATTCCATCCAAAAGCAACAGAATACACTTTCTTCTCAAGTGCTCATGGAACACTCCAGGATAGCACATATCTTGGGTCACAAATCAAGCCTTGGTAAATTTAAGAAAATGAAATCATATCAAGTATCTTTCCCAACCACAATGATATGAGACTAGATATAAATTACAGGAAAAAATCTGTAAAAAAATACAAACACACGGAGGGTAAATAACACACTATTAAATAACCAAGAGATAACGGGAGAAATCAAAGAGGAAATCAAAAAATACCTAGAAACAAATGAAAATGAAACACAATAACCCAAAACCTGTGGGAAACAGAAAAAGCAGTTCTAAGAGGGAAGTTTATAACAATACAATCCTACCTCAAGAAACAAGAAATATCTCAAATAAACAACCTAACCTTACACCTAAAGCAATTAGAGAAAGAAGAACAAAAAACCCCAAAGCTAGCAGAAGGAAAGTGTCATAAAAATCAGATCAGAAATAAATGAGAAAGAAATGAAGGAAATGATAGCAAAGATCAATAAAACTAAAAGCTGGTTCTTTAAGAAGATAAACAGTAATGCTGATTCATTAGCCAGAGTCAGCAGGGAAAAAAAGGGAGAAGACTCAAATCAATAGAATTCGAAATGAAGAAGGAGAAGTAACAATGACACTGCAGAAATCCAAAGGACAATGAGAGATACTACAAGCAAGTATATGCCAATAAAATGGACGACCTCAAAGAAATGGACAAAATCTTAGAAAGCCACAACCTTCCGAGACTGAACCAGGAAGAAATAGAAAATATAAACAGACGAATCACAAGCACTGAAATTGAAACTGTGATTTAAAATCTTCCAACAAACAAAAGCCCAGGACCAGATGGCTTCACAGGTGAATTCTATCAAACTTTTAGAGAAGAGCTATCACCTATCCTTCTCAAACTCTTCCAAAATATAGCAGAGGGAGGAACACTCCCAAACTCATTCTATGAGGCCATTATCACCCTGATACCAAAACCAGGAAAAGATGTCACAAAGAAAGAAAACTACAGGCCAATATCACTGATGAATATAGATGCAAAAATCCTCAACAAAATACTAACAAACAGAATCCAACAGCACACTAAAAGGATCATACACCATGATCAAGTGGGGTTTATCCTAGGAATGCAAGGATTCTTCAATATACACATCAATCAATGTGGTAAACCATACTAAAAAATTGAAGGAGAAAAACCATATGATCGTCTCAATAGATGCAGAAAAAGCTTTTGACAAAATTCAACACCCATTTACAATAAAAATCCTCCAGATAGTAGGCACAGAGCGAACTTACCTCAACAGGATAAAGGCCACATATGACAACCACACAGCCAACATCATTCTCAGTGGTGAATACTGAAACCGTTTCCTCTAAGATGAGGAACAAGACAAGGTTGTCCACTCTCACCAATATTATTCAACATAGTTTTGGAAGTTTTAGCCACAGCAAACAGAGAAGAGAAAGAAATAAAAGGAATCCAAATCAGAAAAGAAGTAAATCTGTCACTGTTGGCAGATGACATGATACTATACATAGAGAATCCTAAAGATGCTACCAGAAGACTACTAGAGCTAATCAAGGAATCTGGTAAAGTAGCAGGATACAAAATTGATGCACAGAACTCTCTTGCATTCCTATACACTAATGATGAAAAATCTGAAAGAGAAATTAAGGAAACACTCCCATTTACCATTGCAACAAATATAATAAAATACCTAGGAATAAACCTACCTAAGGAAACAAAAGACCTGTATGCAGAAAACTATAAGACACTGATGAAATAAATTAAAGATAATACAAACAGATGGAGAGATATACAATGTTCTTGGATTGGAAGAATCAATATTTACTTGGCGGTGTTTCTTAATTTTCCCTTAAAGAAGGAATTGAAGGTTTCTTCACCTAAGTCCAGCATGCAACTAAGAAATGAATTTAAAAAGTAGAGGAAAATTTCTTTAATTGCCCAGTTTACCAGAATTTTTATTTAGGCATTAAATGAGCTTATTATTCATGCAGAGCATTTGATTTAAAGAACAGTTCTTTAATTACCAAAGTTCTAGTTCATATCATGTTTCCTGTGTAATGTTAAATGATATGATGCAGGGTAGGGGACACAAAAGATCTCCTTGGAATTTTCTTTCATTTACAAGGAAGCATTGAAAGTTTTTTTTTTTTCTTTTTTTAGTTGAATATCGCTGATTTACAATACTGTGCTAATTTCAGGTGTACAGCAAAGTTATTCAGTTATATATATATACATATCTATTATTTTTCAGATTCTTTTCCCTTATAGGCCATTAAAAATATTCAATATAGTTCCCTGTGCTATAGAGTAGGTCCTGTTGGTTACCTATTTTATACATAGTAGTGTGTATATGTTAATGCAAACTCCTAATTCATCCCTCTCTCCCTTTCCCCTTTGGTAACCATAAGTTTGTTTTCTATGTCTGTGGGTCTATTTCTGTTTTGTATGTAAGTTCATTTGTATCATTTTTTTATCTTAGATTCCACCTATAAGTGATATCGTATGGTATTTGTCTTTGTCTGGCTTCCTTCTTTAGTATGATAATCTCTAGGTCCATCTGTGTTGCTGCAAAGGTCATTATTTCATTCTCTTATGGCTGGATAATATTCTTTTGTATAAATGTACTACATCTTCTTTATCCATTCATCTGTTGATGGACATTTAGGTTGCTTCCTAATGTCCTGGCTATTGTAAATAGTGGTGCAGTGAACATTGGGATTCATGAAAGTAATTTAACGTGCACAATCCTGTGCTGGATTAGGTGGATTTAAATATTTTAAAAATATTTTTTAGTTGTGTCACCTAGGTTAAATTATGCTACTGTGTCTCAGTTTATTCATATGAAAAATAAGAATATAAGAATATACCTAATGTATAAGTTTATAGTATGAATTAAATGAGTAGATACATATAGAATACTTAAGACAATGTCTGAAACATATTTGAAAGCTGATATCAGTATGTGTGCATATGCATGAAGTCACTTCCATTAACAAATATGTACCAGTTTCTTCCAAAACTGAGTTTATACTATTTGGTTCAGGTAACTAAAAAATAGTAGTCTTAAATTCCAGTCTTTGAGGAATTTATTTTAATTTGATAGTTTCTTGTTTTGTCAGAGGAGGAGTGAGAGAACATTCACAGTGCTGTGTTGATAAATATATTTTGTATTTCAAAAGGTATTTAATCTTCTCCTGAGTATTTGATTTATCTCACTTTTAATGTTTATTAACATGAGTAGTTACAACAATCAAATTTAATTGCCAACTAATAAGTTATTAATAACCCATTCTGTGCCACTACTCTGAGATTTAGGAAAAAGTGAAAGACAACTTCAAGGAAATTATAATTTATCTGAAGATCATTTCCCACTTATTATATTTATTTACTTTGTTTCGTGAGTGCTATCATGGGTCAGATAATTATTTTTTTTGTTAGAAGATATTTTAATGTAGAATGACATTCTGCTCGGAACTTGTGAGGTATGATAAGTTGAATAGCTATAAACATTTAAAATCATTTAGATATATTTTTCCTGAAGAGTATTTTCCAGTCAGTATATAATATGTTTTTCTAGAGTGCTTAAGTGAATATAATATCTTCTTTGGTTAATAGTAAATTAAAAGAACAAATTGAAAACTATGACCCAATATTTAAAAGCTTAATTATAGGAAATTGTTTGGCATATGGAAAACAAACCAGTTACAAAAATAACATTAGTTAGACTTTATTAATTAAAGAAACTCTCAAAAAACATTTGATTAGTTTACAGAATACACACTAGCTATGTAAATCAAGGGTCAATTGGAAGTTTATAAATAAATTTTATTGTAGAACATACAATATCTTGAAAATTCTATGTTAGAATGAACTTATACTTTAAAAGGAATTTTTAAAATATTTATTTTTAACATCTTTATTGGAGTATAATTGCTTTACAGTGGTATGTTAATTTCTGTTTTATAACAAAGTGAATCAACTATACATATAAATATATCCCCATATCTCCTCCCTCTTATGTCTCCCTCCCAGCCAAAGGTAAACTATTATTAAATAATAAATAGTACCTCATTTATAAATTCACTTATTTCATTATCATAAAAATATTCAGTGAGAGAACCAACCAATCTCAACTTCGACAGAAAATGGAAATGTAGACAGACAACATTGGTGGATTAGAATGCAACTGATAACTCATACATTATAGTCCACAAAACTAGAAAATCAACTTTTTATTCCACCCTACCCCATTTCCCACTCTGAGACAAATTTTTTTTGGAATATGAAGATATATACAATATTGCCTCTTCCCTCTTGGGAAATTGGCATACTAAGTTCAACCTAATCACTTATATCTTATATTGAATTAACTGACCTTTTTTTCTAAATTAAAGCCAATGAGAAAATGAGATAGAAAAAAATTTAAGTTTTAGTGGCAGGGAGAAATTTGTCACGCAGTTTCAGAAGGCACACTACAGTACAAATGATAGTAAAACCCTAAAAGTTTGATGTCATTCATCCAATTATTACCAAGTATAGATTAAGCACTAATTTTATGCTGTACACTGAGCTTGGTATTGGGGATTATTTTACATCCTATCAATAGGATAGGCCAAGGTGATAGGTGTATAGGAATGAACAAATGAGGGCAGGGTAGTTTTGAAAATAAACTTACTTATTTCATTATTTCCTAGGTCTAGATGAGCCTCACAGTTACATTTTACAATGGCATTTTCCTCTCAATTCCTAAGCTAACTATACTTGAGCCCATTGAAATTTGTGTATACTCAATATTTTGGAGGTTTTAAATTTATGGCCTCATTTTTAGCACTTATTTCTACTTATACTTTTCAATATATTTTTCCTATCATTAATGTACTCACATTTTTCTTGTTCTTATAAAATCATTTAGCTATCAGTATTTTCTACTAAATGCTTCAAGTATTTATTAATATTTTATATTATTCAATGTTTTTCTTTTATGAATAAAAGTCCTTTTAAAATAGTCATTTGAGAGCTCCATAAACTTTATCATAATATACCTATTCATTACAGGAATAAATAAGAAAGGTGAATTAGATACTCTCAATTACATAAATTTGTTGTGTGGGATGGTATCTCTCCTGTGTAATCAATGCACTTATCAGTATTATTTATGGTGTTGACTTAATATCCTAGTGTTGTAAACCCACCAGTGGGACAAATCAAAGCCATAGGCATGATCATGGAACATGACAGGTAAATTTTTTCCTCAAGGGAAGATACTGAGGATTTTGATATTAACACACAATTCAGGTACAGAAAATCTTGTTTCCTTATTTTTTTTCTTTTGATTTTCTGGAAAGGATATATTACCTGAGTTCTAAATGATAAGTATAAGAATTAAGACTGTGAGCAGCAGGATAAATCTCTCTAGGAGTATGGCATATATACGGCAGTACCTTTGCAAATTTAATAAAATACAGTAGCCTATTCCTTGGAATATTTCAGAAATATCTAGAGACATGATTTGACAATTCATTTCTGTCTTGACTAGAACTGATCTTTTCTCTAAGGTACTTTCAATTCTAAATACCAAGTTATTGAGTTATAAATCAGATTCTAATCCAATTTTCAAAATAAACTGGGGTCAGGGAGGGTAGATAGAGTCTTTCAATGAATTAGGTTGAGGTTAATCAAGAAATCAACATTGTTTATTTTGGGTAGTATGTTAAAGAAGAAAAATAGATTAAAATTTAAAGGTAGTATCAAATATCACAAGTATATAAGTAAATATAATTTATCATTTTCCTAACAAGTAAATATTTGAAAATCTTATTTCCTATTTTTAATGTATTTTTATTAGTATATTTTGGGGAAAGTAAGACAATTTTCTACTACTCTTTCATTTCAATTTTAGGAGGGATGTAAAACAATAATGTCTATTCTGGGTTCTGGTTTGCAGTTCAAAGAAGTAGAGAGCTGAAAACAGTCTCACAACTAAAAATCTTGGACACATTACAAATTAACTTTTCTTGAATTCATCACAGAACTAAAGTTGCAAGGCAAACAAACAAGAAAAATCTGGAAAGAGGATAGCTTCAGAGTGGAAAATGACCCGAACATTTGGTTACTCGAGGAAGATACTACCTGAAGCCAAACAATTCAGTGGGATGATTAAGCTAGAAATTTTTAATGAATTTCTAAAGATCAAGTGTGAGAGTATGAAGACTCTTGATGTGACAGACACATGGGGTGCTCAGCCTCTTGCATTGCCTTTTGGAACCCCACTGGAATCTGAAGAGTGGATCATAAAAAGCTAGAGAAAACCTTCCCACCACCCCCACCCTCCACTCCTTGTTGACTGGGAGAGGGCAACAGAAGCCATTGCTGAAATCTGCCCTGACTCACTTCTTTTGTTTCCAATGCAAAAATAGACTCCAGAAAGAAAGTCATCAAAACTTATAACCTGTGCATACTAGCAGAAAACCATTGCAGCTGGGGTGGGGAATGGAATCCAATACCTAAACCTGTCTCTCTTAATTCACAGAAACATTGATCTTAAGGGGATGGACTCCAACACTGTAACCAAAATCTATATACAAACACCACCCAGTTTTTTTGAGTTCTGAGCTGTGCATTTGAAAAGTACAACTTTAAATTACCCAGTAGAACACAGCAAGCTGGGGGTGGGGGCGGAGAAAATACTAAAGAGACATTTCAGAAACTGCAGATTTCTGAAAAGCAAGATTGTACTTTAATGTCATATCAATGTGGAAGAGCTGTTACAGTGTGGGCTTTTAGTGGAAAATCCTTATGGCGAAAATCTTTGCAGAAGAGACATACCCTAAAAGTAATTCCCTCACCCTAGGAATAAGCACTGCACCTTAGGAATAAGGGAAAAACCAAAATAGAGCCACCTGAAAAAAAATCAGGCAGGATCAAGGCAATAATTGCTACTTCATTCCAGAAGAAAGTCAGAATAAAGCTTATCTTTCTTTAGAAAATAGATGCATTTATTTTACTTACATTGAAGATTTTTAAAAAATTAATGAATAAGCATTACGCTAATTATGTGATTGCTTAGCTCCTTTTTAAAGAGTATTCTATTTCCTACGGTTAAAATGATTTCATTTGTTCTAGTTATAAAATTCCTTCTTTTAATTCAAGTAGCTTAAGAATCCTCCTATATGGCCTTTACTGACTAATTTTTTTCTTTACACTTGAATTAGTCAATTATTCCTTTCATCCTTTGCTTTAATACTGTTTTATGTTCACACAACAATTCATTGTAATTATGTTTCCCTCATGACTAAATCGTGTTCTTTGAAGACCTCTGTTTACTTTTTAATCTTTATTTCTCCTGGACATGGAAAAGTACCTTGTCCATAATAGACCCTTAATTCATGTTCTTTGGAGAATGAATAAATGAAAGAATGAGAAAAGGAAGAAAAAAAGCCAAGAAAGGAAATAAACATGACTTTATTAATATTCAAGAGATCCATAAACTTCCATGTTAAATTTTAATTGCTTTAACATTTTCAAAAAGCACTAAAAAGTTTGAATAAATCACTCTTTCTCCTTATAGAAGTTATGTCCCTTTGGACTGAACTTGACAATTTTCTATCCTGAAATTACATCACAGATAGTCCATTTTGTCGTATTTCCAGAACTATAGAATGCTTCTCTTTCTCATAATTCCCATAAGATCCTTGAAATGAATTTTTTAATGAAAAAATCCAAATTGGATTACACTTTCCCTCTTTTTAAGGACTACTCAAAAGGAAATTTGTTTTTCTGTTTTATCTATGGAAACTCTTCAATTTTCCATTTGCTGTTTTCTTGGCAAATCTAAGACTCTGAGGTCAGTTTTATTTCTAAAGCTAATTCTGTGGGTTTTTTTCCTAACTGCAGGCTTTAAGTTATAGTGTGTGTCCTGGTTATAGTTGAAGACCCTCTTTTATCTGTCAATTAACATTAAGGGTCAATATGTGAATCCTAAATTGAGGATATGGATTTTCAATGTCGTAATATCCATAGGTTCACTTTAATGCTAATATACCCAGAATCATCTCCTACCCCAATTTTTTTTTTTCGGTACTCAGGCTTCTCACTGTTGTGGCCTCTCCCATTGTGGAGCACAGGTTCCGGACGCGCAGGCTCAGCAGCCATGGCTCATGGGCCCAGCCGCTCCGCGGCATGTGGGATCCTCCCAGACCGGGGCACAAACCCGTGTCCCCTGCATCGGCAGGCGGACTCTCAACCACTGCGCCACCAGGGAAGCCCAACCGTCTTGTTGTATTTGACTGAGTTATTGGAACTCTTAAGACAATAGCTATAAACAATATTACACAGGAGAAACTTAAAATAGAATATTAGACATCCTTGTTTGTAAAATTCCTTTGGCCATCCCTGCTTCCTTCACTGAATTTTACTTTTTTCCATGTTGTTCCAGGGCCTTATTCTTACTTTCTCCTTTACACATTGTTCTCTCTCATATATCACCTCTTCCTTAAGATAATATCTTTGGAAATTCAATTTCATGTTCTTTCTTATTGAAAACTGTAACCAACATCTTGAATCCCGATCACTCTTCACATATCTAAGGATTAATTAATAGACTCTAGTAAACAGATATCCATCTACTCTGGATCTAACTCTTCACCATACATAAGATCTGGCAAAGGCTTTAGGATTTTTAATAATCTTCCTCTCCACTCCCAACAGTAAGTGGTATGAAGCAATATAGAATTGATTTTCTCACTGGTCTTAATTATGCCATTTTTGTTAGCAAGTAGGAACAAATGAAGTATTTTTATTAACAGCAATATTTCACTTCCAACTACATTTTATTTCAGTTTGAAGAAACAGGCATCTAAAATGATGGAACTATCTTGATTGAAAGACATTAAGACAGGTATCTAGACATAAATCTTTGCTCCTTTCCATAGTCTCTTTCTTCCTTTTTAAGTCTAAAAATTGATTTCTACTGATACTGATGTACTTAAGATAGAGACATACATGTTTAGACACTTCAGGAATATAACATACATGGGCATAATTTTAAGTATGTGTGAGAAAGTGCAGAGTTATGGATAATTGCTCAAAGTTATGTGGAAAATATTTGAAATTGTTCACAAGCGGGTTTTGGCCATTTAAAAATTAATTGCTGCCAGCTTCAGTCAGGAGGACACAGAAAGTGCTTACTTACAGAAATAGAAGGAAGTAAACAGTTTTCATTACATGTGAAATTGACCTGTACTGCTAAAAAAGAAGGGTCTAGGAAATCTCCCCTTCATCACCTAAAGCATTATAAATAAGGGAATTTGGGAGATATATCAGAAAGACCAGGAAGATGTGTTTTCCCTTCCTGTTCCACATCTTTTTTTCAAGATATGTTAAACAAAAAGCAATTATGAGAACAGAAGGTGGCAAAGCTGTATTATTGGAAGATTATCTTCTTTTTCACTGAATTTTGGAAAGCAGAAAACAGTAGAGAAACATTCATCTTACCTAATCCATCTATTCTCAGTCAAGAGGCAAAACTAGGGCTCAGGTAATGAATTGTGGGATCTGTAATGAGGCTGGTCCAGAGAGCAGCAGGAAAGGATATCTGCCCTGAATTTAGAACAAGCTCCTGAGGCTGGCTGCAGCAGTCTATAATGTGGCGTTTGGTGGCAAGAGATAATGCAGTGTTTCTCAAAGAGTAACTCAAGTCCATAGACAGCAAAAGATTTGGAAGAATTTCAAAATGCATATTTATGGCTTGTATAAGACTTCCTAAGCCAGAATCTCTGTATATAAGATTTTAGTGTGATTCTTAGACATTATAATGTGAGAACAACTGCTGTACATGAATGCTTCAGTGTCTAAGGTAGAGCATAGTTGGAGAAACAAGAGAGCTAGTCCTGAGTTCACAGAGAAGCATAAGGATATTAGTAAATAACTGAGAGCCTTAGATTCTAATATGATCTAGTAGCTAGTAAGCAGGTCTAGCAGATTAAAACTAAGAATTCTAGAGCATGAGAAACAAAAGAACTCTTAAATAAAAAGCTATGTGCCTGCAAACATGATTAAGTAAAATAAAAACTTGTAGTAGGATTAAAAATTGAAGTTAGATAATGAGAAGCAAGTCAAAACTCCTAGAAGTTGTAGATTTTCCAATATTCTTGCTTAAATTGATATTTCATTTGCTGTACCATTTATATAGATAAAGTATACATTTATATATAATTTTTTAGTAAAAACCTTGTTTTAAATTAGAAAAAAATATAATAGTTACATAAAGAGCAAGTCTCTCTGATCTCAATTTCCATTTCAGAAACAGATTAAATTTCCAAGTCTATACTACTAGAAAGCATGGCCTAGTGGCACTATTACCCCAATATAAACTCTAAATAATGCAGTGGCATTACTGAGGTTGAGAGGAGCACGTTTTAGTAATAACAAATAGAAAATATGGGTATCATAAACTAAAACCTATGTCAAAATCAACTAGTATTAAATGTATCTGAGTATTTTTTTAAATTGAAATAGAATTGACATATTATGTTAGTTTCAGGTGTACAACATAGTGATTGGACATTTAAATACATTACAAAATTATCACCACATTAATCTAGTTACTATCTATCCCTATAGAAATTTATTACAATATTCACCATATTAATTATGCTGTATAATACATCTCCATGATTATTTATTTTATAACTGGAAGTGTGTACTTCTTAATTCTGTTCACTGAATGTTAATTTTGTGTCCTGTCAATTTACTGAATTCATTTATTGGTTTAATAGCATTTTGGTAGTCATAAGAGTTTTCTACATATACTACCATTTCATCAGCAAACAGTGACAGTTTTACTTCCTCCTTTCCAAATTAGACTTCTTTTATTTCTTTTCTTTTCATCTGATTGATGAGGTTAGAATAAAGTTGAATAAAAGTGTGAGAGTGGAAATTCTTCTCTTGTTCCTGATCTTACAGGAAATGCTTTCAGCATTTCATCATTGGGTATGATGTTACCTGTGGGCTTGTCACATAAGGCCTCTTTAATTTTGAGGTATCTTCCCTCTATACCCACTTTCTGGAGAGTTATTATCATAAATGGATGTTGAATTTTGTCAAAAGCTTTTTCTTTGTCTCTTGAGATGATCATATGATTTTTATCCTTCATTTTGTTAATATGTTATATCACATTGATTTGCAAATATTGAACTATCTTTACTTCCTTGGGATAAATCCCACTTGATCATGGTATATGATCTTTTTAAAGTACTGTTGAATTGGATTTGTTAATATTTTGTTGAGGATTTTAGCATCTATGTTCATCAGTGTTATTGGGCTGTAATTTTCTTTTTTTGCTGTGTCTTTGGTTTTGCAATCAGGGTGATGTTGACTTTGCAGAATGTTTTTGGAACATTCTTAATTTTTTGGAATAGTTTGATAATGATAGTTGTTAACTCTTCTTTAAATGTTAGTAGAATTCAACTGTGAAGCCATCTGGTTCTGAATTTTGTTGAGTGTTTTTAAATTTTTGATTCAACTTTATTGATAACAATCAGTCTGTTCTTATCTTCTATTTTTTCCTGATTCAGTTTTAGGATATTTCATGCTTCTAGAAATTTACCCATTTCTCCTACTTTGTCCAATTTGTTTGTGTATAATTGTTCACAGTAATCACTTTTGATGCTTTGCATTTCCATGGTATTGGTTATAACTTCTCTTCTTTCATTTCTGGTATATTTATTTAGGCCCCATCTTTTTTTTTTTTCTAGAGGACTCTGGCTAAAGACTTACCAATTTTGTTTATCTTTTCAAAGAACCAGCTGTTAGTTTCATTGATCTTTTTTATTGTGTTTAGTCTTTATTTCATTTATATACACTCCTATATTTATTATTTCTTTTCATCTACTAATTTTTTTTCTAGCTCCTTTAAGTGTAACGTTATATTGTTTATTTGAGATTTTTCTTGTTTCCTGAGATAGGCCTGAATTTCTATAAGCTTCCCTCTTCAAACTGCTTTTGAGGACTTCCGGGAAGATGGCGGAAGAGTAAGACGCGGAGATCACCTTCCTCCCCACAGATACACCAGAAATACATCTACACGTGGAACAACTCCTACAGAACACCTACTGAACACTGGCAGAAGACCTCAGACCTCCCAAAAGGCAAGAAACCCCCCACGTACCTGGGTAGGGCAAAAGAAAAAACAGAGAAAAAAGGATAGGGATGGGTCCTGCACCAGCGGGAGGGAGCTGTGAAGGAGGAAAAGTGTCCACACATTAGGAATCCCCTTTGTGGGCGGAGACTGTGGGTGGTGCAGGGGGGGAGCTTGGAGCTGTGGAGGAAAGCACAGCAACAGGGGTGCGGAGGGCAAAGCGGAGAGATTCCAGCACAGAGGATCAGGGCCGACTGGCACTCACCAGCCGAGAGGCTTGTCTGCTCACCTGCTGGGGCGGGCGGGGCTGGGAGCTGAGGCTTGGGCTTCAGTCGGAGCGCTGGGAGAGGACTGGGGTTGGCAGCGTGAACACAGCCTGCAGGGCGTTAGTGCACCGCGGCTAGCTGGGAGTCCAAGGAAAAGTCTGGACCTGCCGAAGAGGCAAGAGACTTTTTCTTCCCTCTTTATTTCCTGGTGCGCGAGGAGAGGGGATTAAGAACGCTGCTTAAAGGAGCTCCAGAGACAGGTGCGAGCCGTGGCTAAAGGTGCAGACCCCAGAGACAGACATGAGACGCTAAGGCTGCTGCTGCCGCCACCAAGAAGCCTGTGTGCGAACACAGGTCACTCTCCACACCCCCCTTCTGGGGAGCCTGTGCAGCCCACCACTGCCAGGGTCCCGGGAGCCAGGGACAACTCCCCCGGGAGAACGCACGCTGCGCCTCAGGCTGGCGCAACGTCACTCCAGCCTCTGCCGCAGGCTCGCCCTACACTCCATGCCCCTCCCTATCCCCAGCCTGAGTGAGCCAGAGCCTCCGAATCAGCGGCTCCTTTAACCCCGTCCTGTGTGAGCAAAGAACAGACGCCCTCCAGCGACCTACATGCAGAGGCGGGGCCAAATCCAAAGCTGAGTCCCGGGAGCTGTGAGAACAAAGAAGAGAAAGGGAAATCTCTCCCAGCAGCCACAGACGCAGCGGATTAAAGCTCCACAATCAACTTGATGTACCCTGCATCTGTGGAATACATGAATAGACAACGAATCATCCCAAATTAAGGAGGTGGACTTTGAGAGCAAGATTCATTATTCTTTCCCCTTTTCCTTTTTTTGTGTGTATGTGTATGCTTCTGTGTGAGATTTTGTATGTATAGCTTTGCTTCCACCATTTGTCCGAGGGTTCTATCCGTCCTGTTCTTTTTTCTTAATAATTACTTTTTATTTTAATAACCTTATTTTATTTTACTTTATCTTCGTTCTTTCTTTCCTTCCTTCCCTCCTTTAGACAACGAATCATCCCAAATTGAGGAGGTGGACTTTGAGAGCAAGATTTATGATTTTTTCCTCTTTTCCTCTTTTTCTGAGTGTGTATGTGTATGGTTCTGTGTGAGATTGCGTCTGTATAGCTTTGCTTCCACCATTTGTTCTGGGTTCTATCCATCCTTTTTTTTTTGTTTTTTTTTTTTCCTCTTAATAATTATTTTTTTAATTTTAATAACTTCATTATATTTTATTTTACTTTGTCTTCTTTCTTTTTTTCCTTCCTTCCCTCCTTCCTCCCTTGCTCCCTCCCTCCTTTCTTTCTTTCTACTTCTACTAATTCTTTCTTTCTACTTTTTCTCCCTTTTCTTCTGAGCCGTGTGGATGAAAGGCTCTTGGTGCTGCAGCCAGGAGTCAGTGCTGTGCCTCTGAGGTGGGAGAGCCAACTTCAGGACACTGGTCCACAAGAGGCCTCCCAGCTGCACATAATATCAAATGGCAAAAATCTCCCAGAGATCTCCATCTTAACACCAACACACAGCTTCACTCAATGACCAGCAAGCTACAGTGCTGGACATCTTATGCCAAACAACTAGCAAGACAGGAACACATCCCCACCCATTAGCAGAGAGGCTGCCCAAAATCATAATAAGTCTACAGACACCCCAGAACACACCACCAGATGTGGATCTGCCCACCAGAAACACAAATCCAGCCTCATCCACCAGAACACAGGCACTAGTACCCTCCACCAGGAAGCCTACACAACCCACTGAACCAATCTTAGCCACTGGAGAAAGACACCAAAAACAACAGGAACCACGAACCTTCAGCCTGCAAAAAGGAGACCCAAAACAAAGTAAGATAAGCAAAACAAAAAGACAGAAAAACACACAGCAGATGAAGGAGCAAGATAAAAACCCACCAGACCTAACAAATGAAGAGGAAATAGGCAGTCTACCTGAAAAAGAATTCAGAATAATGATAGTAAAGATGATCCAAAATCTTGGAAATAGAATAGACAAAATGCAAGAAACATTTAACAAGGACCTAGAAGAACTAAAGACAAAACAAACAATGATGAACAACACAATAAATGAAATGAAAAATACTCTAGATGGGATCTATAGCAGAATAACTGAGGCAGAAGAATGGATAAGTGACCTGGAAGATAAAATAGTGGAAATAACTAATGCAGAGCAGAATGAAGAAAAAAGAATGAAAAGAACTGAGGACAGTCTCAGAGACCTCTGGGACAACATTAAACACACCAACATTCAAATTACAGGCGTTCCAGAAGAAGAAGAGAAAAAGAAAGGGACTGAGAAAATATTTGAAGAGATTATAGTTGAAAACTTCCCTAATATGGGAAAAGAAGTAGTTAATCAAGTCCAGGAAGCACAGAGAGTCCCATATAGGATAAATCCAAGGAGAAATATGCCAAGACACATATTAATCAAACTGTCAAAAATTAAATACAAAGAAAGCATATTAAAAGCAACAAGGGAAAAACAACAAATAACACGCAAGGGAATCCCCATAAGGTTAACAGCTGATCTTTCAGCAGAAACTCTGCAAGCCAGAAGGGAGTGGCAGGACATATTTAAAGTGATGAAGGAGAAAAATATGCAACCAAGATTACTCTACCCAGCAAGGATCTCATTCAGATTTGATGGAGAAATTAAAACCTTTACAGACAAGCAAAAGCTGAGAGTTCAGCACCACCAAACCAGCTCTACAACAACTGCTAAAGGAACTTCTCTAGGCAAGGAACACAAAAGAAGGAAAAGACCTACAATAACGAACCCAAAACAATTAAGAAAATGGGAATGGGAACATACATATCGATAATTACCTTAAATGTAAATGGACTAAATGCTCCCACCAAAAGACACAGATTGGCTGAATGGATACAAAAACAAGACGCATATATTTGCTGTCTACAAGAGACCCACTTCAGACCTAGAGACACATACAGACTGAAAGTAAGGGGATGGAAAAAGGTATTTCATGCAAATGGAAACCAAAAGAAAGCTGGAGTAGCAATTCTCATATCAGACAAAATAGACTTTAAAATAAAGACTATTAGAAGAGACAAAGAAGGACACTACATAATGATCAAGGGATCAATCCAAGAAGAAGATATAACAATTGTAAATATTTATGCACCCAACATACGAGCACCTCAATACATAAGGCAAATACTAACAGCTGTAAAAGGGGAAATCGATAGTAACACATTCATAGTAGGGGACTTTAATACCCCACTTTCACCAATGGACAGATCATCCAAAATGAAAATAAATAAGGAAACACAAGCTTTAAATGATACATTAAACAAGATGGACTTAATTGATATTTATAGGACATTCCATCCAAAAACAACAGAATACACATTTTTCTCAAGTGCTCATGAAACATTCTCCAGGATAGATCATATCTTGGGTCACAAATCAAGGCTTGGTAAATTTAAGAAAATTGAAATTGTATCAAATATCTTTTCCGACCACAATGCCATGAGAAAATAAAAAAAATACCTAGAAACAAATGACAATGGAGACACGATGACTCAAAATCTATGGGATGCAGCAAAAGCAGTTCTAAGAGGAAAGTTTCAAGCAATACAATCCTACCTTAAGAAACAGGAAACATCTCGAATAAACAACCTAACCTTGCACCTAAAGCAATTACAGAAAGAAGAACAAAAAAACCCCAAAGTTAGCAGAAGGAAAGAAATCATAAAAATCAGATCAGAAATAAAGGAAAAGAAATGAAGGAAATGATAGCAAAGATCAATAAAACTAAAAGCTGGTTATTTGAAAGGATAAACAAAATTGATAAACCATTAGCCAGACTCACCAAGAAAAAAGGGAGAAGGCTGAAATCAATAGAATTAGAAATGAAAAAGGAGAAGTAACAATGGACACTGCAGAAATACAAAAGATCATGAGAGAGTACTACAAGCAACTCTATGCCAATAAAATGGACAACCTGGAAGAAATGGACAAATTCTTAGAAAGGCACAACCTGCCAAGACTGAATCAGGAAGAAATAGAAAATATGAACAGACCAATCACAAGCACTGAAATTGAAACTGTGATTAAAAATCTTCCAACAAAAAAAAGCCCAGGACCAGATGGCTTCACAGGTGAATTCTATCAAACATTTAGAGAAGAGTTATCACCTATCCTTCTCAAACTCTTCCAAAGTACAGCAGAGGGAGGAACACTCCCCAACTCATTCTACGAGGCCACCATCACCCTGATACCAAAACCAGACAAGGATGTCACAAAGAAAGAAAACTACAGGCCAATATCACTGATGAACATAGATGCAAAAATCCTCAACAAAATACTCGCAAAGAGAATCCAACAGCACATTAAAACGATCATACACCATGATCAAGTGGGGTTTCTCCCAGGAATGCAAGGATTCTTCAATATACGCATATCATTCAACGTGATACACCATATTAACAAATTGAAGGAGAAAAACCATATGATCATCTCAATAGATGCAGAGAAAGCTTTTGACAAAATTCAACACCCATTTATGATAAAAACCCTACAGAAAGTAGGCATAGAGGGAAACTTCCTCAACATAATAAAGGCCATATGTGACAAACCCACAGCCAACATCATCCTCAATGGTGAAAAACTGAAAGCATTTCCACTAAGATCAGGAACAAGACAAGGTTGCCCATTCTCACCACTCTTATTCAACATAGTTTTGGAAGTTTTAGCCACAGCAACCAGAGAAGAAAAGGAAATAAAAGGAAGCCAAATCAGAAAAGAAGAAGTAAAGCTGTCACTGTTTGCAGATGACATGATACTATACATAGAGAATCCTAAAGATGCTACCAGAAAACTACTAGAGCTAATCAATGAATTTGGTAAATTAGCAGGATACAAAATTAATGCACAGAAATCTCTGGCATTCCTTTACACTAAGGATGAAAAATCTGAAAGTGAAATCAAGAAAACACTCCCATTTACCATTGCAACAAAAGGAATAAAATATCAAGGAATAAACCTACTTAAGGAGAAAAAAGACCTGTATGCATAAAATTATAAGACACTGATGAAAGAAATTAAAGATGATACAAAGAGATGGAGAGATATACCATGTTCTTGGATTGGAAGAATCAACATTGTGAAAATGTGTCTACTACCCAAAGTAATCTATAGATTCAATGCAATCCCTATCAAACTACCAATGGCATTTTTCCCAGAACTGGAACAAAAAATTTCACAATTTGTATGGAAACACAAAAGATCCCGAATAGCCAAAGCAATCTTGAGAACGAAAAATGGAGCTGGAGGAATCAGGCTTCCTGACTTCAGACTATACTACAAAGCTACAGTAATAAAGGCAGTATGGTACTGGCACCAAAACAGAAATATAGATCAATGGAACAGGATAGAAAGCCCAGAGATAAACCCATGCACATATGGTCACCTTATCTTTGATAAAGGAGGCAGGAATGTACAGTGGAGAAAGGACAGCCTCTTCAATAAGTGGTGCTGGGAAAACTGGACAGGTACATGTAAAAGTATGAGATTAGATCACTCCCTAACACCATACACAAAAATAAGCTCAAAATGGATTAAAGACCTAAATGTAAGGCCAGAAACTATCAAACTCTTAGAGGAAAACATAGGCAGAACACTCTATGACATAAATCACAGCAAGGTCCTTTTTGACCCACCTCCTAGAGAAATGGAAAGAAAAAGAAAAATAAACAAATGGGACCTAATGAAACTTCAAAGCTTTTGCACAGCAAAGGAAACCATAAACAAGACCAAAAGACAACCCTCAGAATGGGAGAAAATATTTGCAAATGAAGCAACTGACAAAGGATTAATCTCCAAAATTTATAAGCAGCTCATGCAGCTTAATAACAAAAAACAAACAACCCAATCCAAAAATAGGCAGAAGACCTAAATAGACATTTCTCCAAAGAAGATATACAGAATGCCAAAAAACACATGAAAGTATGCTCAACATCACTAATCATTAGAGAAATGCAAATCAAAAGTACAATGAGATATCATCTCACACCAGTCAGAATGGCCATCATCAAAAAATCTAGAAACAATAAATGCTGGAGAGGATGTGGAGAAAAGGGAACCCTCTTACAGTGTTGGTGGGAATGTAAATTGATACAGCCACTGTGGAGAACGGTATGGAGGTTCCTTAAAAAACTACAAATAGAACTACCATATGACCCAGCAACCCCACTCCTGGGCATATACCCTGAGAAAACCATAATTCAAAAGGAGTCATGTACCAAAATGTTCATTGCAGCTCTATTTACAATAACCCAGAGATGGAAACAACCTAAGTGTCCATCATCGGATGAATGGATAAAGAAGATGTGGCACATATATAAAATGGAATATTACTCAGCCATAAAAAGAAACGAAATTGAGCTATTTGTAATGATGTGGATAGACCTAGAGTCTGTCATACAGAGTGAAGTAAGTCAGAAAGAGAGAGACAAATACTGTATGCTAACACATATATATGGAATTTAAGAAAAAAAAATGTCACGAAGAATCTAGGGGTGAAACAGGAATAAAGACACAGACTTACTAGAGTATGGACCTGAGGATATGGGGCGGGGGAAGGGTAAACTGTGACAAAGAGAGAGAGAGGCATGGACATATATACACTACCAAACATAAGGTAGATAGCTAGTGGGAAGCAGCCGCATCGCACAGGGAGATCAGCTCGGTGCTTTGTGACCGCCGGGAGGGGTGGGGTAGGGAGGGTGGGAAGGAGGGAGACACAAGCAGGAAGAGATATGGGAACATATGTATATATATAACTGATTCATTTTGTTGTGAAGCTGAAACTACCATACAGTTGTAAAGCAATTATACTCCAATAAAGATGTTAAAATGAAAAAAAAAAAGCCCAAAAAACTGCTTTTGATGTGTCTCAGTAATTTAAAAATGTTGACTTCCCATTTTCATTTCTCTCCAGGGATTTATTGATTTCCTCCTTGATTTCTTTAATGACCCATTAATTGTTTAGCACCTTAGTAGCATACTGTTTTAACTCCATATGTTTATCCCTATAATTAATTTTTAATCTCACACCATTATGGCTAGAAAAGATGCTTGATATTCCTTTGATCTTATTTAATTTACTGAGATTGTTTTGTGGCCTAGCATGTGATACATCCTGCAGAATACTCCATGTACCTTTGAAAAGAATGTGTATTTTCCTGTTTTTTAACGGAATGTTGTCTGTATATTTCTTAAGTCAATCTGATCTAATGTGTCATTTAAGGCCAATGTTTCTTTATTGATTTTCTGTTTGGATGATCTGTCCATTAGTGTAAATGAGGTGTTAATGTCCCCTAACATCATTTTCTTACTGTCAATTTCTCCCTTAATATCTGTTAGCATTTGCTTTATGTATTTAGGTGGTCCATTTCAGATGCACATATATTTTAAAATGTTATATCTACTTGGATTAATCCCATCGTCATTATGTAATATCTTTTTGTCTCTTGTTACTGTCTTTGTTTAGAGTCTATTTTCTCTAATGTAAGTATTGCTACTCCAGCATTTTGTTTGTTTGTTTATTTCTATTTGCATAGAATGCCTTTTTTATTCCCTCATTTTCAGTCTGGGTCTGTCTTTAGATCTGAGGTGAATCTCTTATAGGCAACACACAAGGTGTCTTGTTTTTTCATCCATTCAGTAACACTATATCATTTTTTAATTAATTTTTATTGAAGTATATTTGATTTACAATGTTGTGTTAGTTTCTGCCGTATAGCAAAGTGAATCAGTTATACATATAAATATATCCACTCTTTTTTAGATTCTGTCCCCATATAGGTCATTACAGAGTGTTGAGTAGAGTTCCCTGCATAATACAGATGGGACTTTTCTTTTTAAATTTAATTATTTTTATACAGCAGGTCCTTATTAGTTATCTATTTGGTTATCTATTAGTTATCTATCTCTAAGTCTGTGAGTCTGTTTTTGTTTCATAAATAAGTTCATTTGACCTAAATAGACATTTCTCCACAGAAGACATACTGATGACAAAGAGGCACATGAAAAGATATTCAACATTGCTAATTATTAGATATGCAAATCAAAAATCCACAAACAATAAATGCTGGAGAAAGTGTGGAGAGAAGGGAATCCTCCTTTACTGTTGATGGGAATGGAAATGGTACAGCCACTATGGAGAACAGTATGGAGTTTCCTTAAAAAACTAAAAATAGAGCTACCATATGATCCTGGAGTCCCACTCCTGGACATATATTTGGAGAAAAACATGGTCCGATAAGGCACATGCACCCCAATTTTCATTGCAGTACTGTTTACAATAGCCAAGACATGGAAGCAACCTAAATGTCCATCAGCAGAGGAATGGGTAGAGTTGATGTGGTACATATATACAATGGAATATTACTCAGCCATTAAAAACAAAGAAATAATGCCATTTGCAGCAACATGGACAGACCTAGAGATTGTCATACTGAGTGAAATAAGTCAGACAGAGAAAGACAAATATCATATGATATTGCTTACATGGGGAATCCATTGTAATTATTTTTTTAAGTGAAGAAACTACAATTATTTTTATTGAAAAGTGTGAAAGTGAAATATTATATTTATTGCCTTATTTTTTTAACATCTTTGTTGGAGTATAATTGCTTTACAATGTTGTGTTAGTTTCTGCTTTATAACAAAGTGAATCAGCTATACATATACCTATATCTCCATATATCCTCCCTCTTGTATCTCTCTCCCATCTTCCCTATCCCACCCCTCTAGGTGGTCAGAAAGCACCAAGCTGATATCCCTGTGATGTGCAGCTGCTTCCCACTAGCTATTCATTTTACACTTGGTAGTGTATATATGTCAATGTTACTCTCTCACTTTGTCCCAGTTTCCCCTTCCCCTTCCTCGTGTCCTCAAGTCCATTATCTACATCTGTGTCTTTATTCCAGTCCTGTCCCTAGGTCATCAAACCTTTTTTTTTTTAATTCCATATATACGTGTTAGCATACATTATTTGTTTTTCTCTTTCTGAATTACTTCACTCTGTATGACAGAATCTAATCCATCCATCTCACTACAAAGAGTTCAATTTTGTTACTTTTTATGGATGAGTAATAATCCATTGTGTATACTTTCCACATCTTCTTTATCCATTCATCTGTCAATGGACACTTAGGTTGCTTCCATGTCCTGGCTATTGTAAATAGAGCTGCAGTGAACATTGTGACACATGTCTCTCTTTGAATTATGATTTTTCTCAGGGTATATGCCCAGTAGTGGGGCTGCTTGGTCTTATGACAGTTCTATTTTTAGTTTTCTATGGAACTTCCATACTGTTCTCCATAGTGGCTTTATCAATTTACATTCCCACCAACAGTGCAAGAGGGTCCCCTTTTCTCCACACCCTGTCCAGCATTTATTGTTTGTAGATATTTTGATGATGGCCATTCTGACCAGTGTGAAGTAATACCTCATTGCACTTTTGATCTGCATTTCTCTAATGATTACTGATGTTGAGCATCCTTTCTTTTTTTTGTTGGCAATCTGTATATCTTTTTTGGAGAAATGTCTATTTAGGTCTGCTGCCCATTTGTGGATTGGGTTGTTTGTTTTTTTTTTCATGTTGAGCTGCATATGCTTCTTATATATTTTGGAGATTAATCCTTTGTCAGTTGCTTCATTTGCAAATATATTCTCCCATTCTGAGGGTGGTCTTTTTGTCTTGTTTATGGTTTCCTTTGCTATGCAAAAGCTTTTAAATTTCAGTAGGTCCCATTTGTTTATTTTTCTTTTTCTTTCCATTTCTCTAGGAGAAGTGTCAGAAGTATCTTGCTGTGATTCATGTCACAGAGTGTTCTGCCTATTTTCTCCTCTAAGAGTTTTATACTGCCTGGCTTCATTTTTGGTCTTTAATTAAGTTTATTATTGTATAAGGTGGTAGGGAGTGTTCTAATTACATTCTTTTACATGTAGCTGTCCAGTTTTACCAGCAACACTTATAGAGGAGGCAGTCTTTTCTACATTGTATATTCTTGCTTCCGTTATCAAAGATAAGGTGACCATATGTGTGTGGGATTATCTCTGGACTTTCTATCCTGTTCCATTGATCTATCTGTCTGTTTTTGTGCCAGTACCATACTGTCTTGATTACTGTAGCTTTGTAGTATAGTCTGAGGTCAGGGACCCTGATTCCTCCAGCTCCATGTTTCTTTCTCAAGATTGCTGTGGCAATTCAGGGTCTTTTGTGTTTCCGAACAAATTGTGTAATATTTTGTTCTAGTTCTGTAAAAAATGCCATTGGTAACTTGATAGGGATTGCATTGAATTTGTAGGTTGCTTTGGGTAGTATTGTCGTTTCCACAATATTGATTCTTCCAATCCAAGAACTTGGTATATCTCCCCATCTGTTTGTATCAACCTTAGTTTCTTTCTTGAGTGTCTTATAATTTTCTGAGTACAGTTCTTTTGTCTCAGATAGGTTTATTCCTAGATATTTTATTCTTTTTGTTGCAGTGTTAAATGGGAGTGTTTCCTTAATTTCTCTTTCAGTTTTTTCATCATTAGTGTATAGGAATGCAAGAGATTTCTGTGCATTAATTTTGTATCCTGCAACTTTACCAAATTCATTGATTAGCTCTAGTAGTTTGCTGGTGACATCTTTAGGATCATCTATGTATAGTGTCATGTCATCTGCAAATAGTGAGAGTTTACTCCTTCTTTTCCAATTTGGATTTCTTTTACATCTTGTTTCTTCTCTGATTGCTGTGGCTAAAACTTCCAAAACTATGTTGAATAATAGTGGTGAGAGTAGACAACCTTGTCTTGTTCTTGATCTTAGGTTAAATGGTTTCAGGTTTTCACCATTGATAATGATGAAAAATCATTATGACCTTTATAATGTTGAGGTAGGTTCTCTCTATGCCTACTTTCTCTAGAGTTTTTATCATAAATTGGTGTTGAATTCTTTATAATGCTTTTTCTCCATCTATTGAGATGATCATATGGTTTTTATCCTTCAATTTGTTAATATGGTGTATCACATTGATTGATTTGCATATACTGAAGAATCCTTGCATTCCTGGGATAAACCACACTTGATCATGATGTATGATCCTTTTAATGTGTGGTTGGATTCTGTTTGCTAGTATTTTGTTGAGGATTTTTGCATCTATGTTCATCAGTGATATTGGCCTGTAGTTTTCTTTCTTTGCTACATCTTTGTCTGGTTTCAGTATCAGGGTGGTAGTTGCCTCTGGAATGAGTTTCAGAGTGTTCCTCCCTCTGTTATATTTTGGAAGAGTTTGAGAAGGATAGATGTAAGCTCTTCTCTAAATGTTTGATAGAATTCGTCTCTGAAGCCATCTGGTCTTGGGGTTTTGTCAGTTGGAAGATTTTAAATCACAGTTTCAATTTCAGTGCTTGTGATTTGTGTTTATTTTTTCTATTTCTTCCTGGTTCAGTCTCGGATGGTTGCGCTTTTTAAATATTTGTCCATCTCTTCCAGGTTGTCCATTTTATTGGCATATAGTTGCTTGTAGTAATGTCTCACGATCCTTAATATTTCTGCAGTGTCAGTTGTTTCTTCTCATTTTTCTTTTCTAATTTTGTTTATTTGGGTCTTCTCCCTTTTTTTCTTCATGATTCTGGGTAATGGTTTATCAATTTTGTTTATCTTCACAAAGAATCAGCTTTTAGTTTTATTGATCTTTGTTATTTTTCCTTCATTTCTTTTTCATTTTTTTCTGATCTGATCTTTATGATTTCTTTACTTCTACTGAATTTGGGTTTTTCTCTTCTTTCTCTAATTGCTTTTGGTGTAAGTTTAGGTTGTTTGTTTGAGTTGTTTCTTGAGGTAGGATTGTATTGGGTAAACTTCCCTCTTAGAACTGCTTTTGCTGCATCCCATAGGTTTTGGGTCACTGTGCTTTCATTGTCATTTGTTTCTGGTAGTTTTTGATTTCCTCTTTGATTTCTTCAGCAATCTCTTGGTTTTTTAGTAGTGTATTGTTTAGCCTCCATGTGTTAATATTTTTTAAAGTTTTTTTTCCTGTAATTGATATCTAGTCTCATAGCATTGTGGTTGGAAAAGATACTTGATTCGATTTCAGTTTTCTTAAGTTTACCAAGGCTTGGTTTGCAAGCCAAGGTATGATCTATTCTGGAGAATGTGCCAAGAGCACTTGAGAAGAAAGTGTATTCTGTTGTTTTTGAATGGAATGTCCTACAAATATCAGTTAAGTCACTCTTGTTTTTGTGTCATTTAAAGCTTGTGTTTCCTCATTTATTTCCATTTTGGATGGTCTGTGCATTGGTTAAAGTGGGGTGATGAAGTCCCCTACTATGTTTGTGTTACTGTCAATTTCCCCTTTTATGGCTTTTAGCATTTGCCTTATGTATTGAGGTGCTTCTATATTGGGTGCATAAATATTTACAATTGTTATATCTCTTTCTTGGATTGATCCCTTGATCATTATGTAGCGTCCTTCTTTGTCTCTTGTAAGAGTCTTTATTTTAAAGTCTATTTTGTCTGATATGAGAATTGCTGCTCCAGGTTTCTTTTGATTTCCATTTGCATGGAATATCTTTTTCCATCCCCTCACTTTCAGTCTGTATGTGTCCCTAGGTCTGAAGTGTGTCTCCTATAGACAGCATATATATGTGTCTTGTGTTTGTATCCATTCAGCCAGTCTATGTCTTTTTTTTTTTTTTTTTTTTGTGGTATGTGGGCCTCTCACTGTTGTGGCCTCTCCTGTTGTGGAGCACAGGCTCCAGACCTGCAGGGTCAGCAGCCATGGCTCACGGGCCCAGTCGCTCCGCGGCATGTGGGACCCCCTGGACCGGGGCATGAACCCATGTCACCTACAATGGCATGTGGACTCTCAACCTCTGCGCCACCAGGGAAGCCCCTAGTCTATATCTTTTTTTTTTTAACATCTTTATTGGAGCACAATTGCTCCACAATGGTGTGTTAGTTTCTGCTTTACAACAAAGTGAATCAGCCACACATATACATATGTTCCGATATCTCTTCCCTCTTCCCATATCTCTTCCCTCTTGCATCTCCCTCCCTCCTACCCTCCCTATCCCACCCCTCCACGTGGTCACAAAGCACCGAGCTGATCTCCCTGTGCTATGCGTCTGCTTCCCACTAGCTATCTACCTTACATTTGGTAGTGTATATATGTCCATGCCTCTCTCTCGCTTTGTCACAGCTTACCCTTCCCCCTCCCCATATCCTCAAGTCCATTCTCTAGTAGGTCTGTGTCGTTATTCCTGTCTTACCCCTAGGTTCTTCATGACATATTTTTTTCTTAAATTCCATATATATGTGTTAGCATACAGTATTTGTCTCTCTCTTTCTGACTTACTTCACTGTGTATGACAAACTCTAGGTCTATCCACCTCATTACAAATAGCTCAATTTTGTTCCTTGTTATGGCTGAGTAATATTCCATTGTATTCCAGAGTAATATTCCACTGTGCCACATCTTCTTTATCCATTGATCCGATGATAGACACTTAGGCTGTTTCTGTCTCTGGGCTATTGTTAATAGAGCTGCAATGAACATTTTGGTACATGACTCGTTTTGAATTATGGTTTTCTCAGGGTATATGCCCAATAATGAGATTGCTGGGTCATATGGTAGTTCTATTTGTAGTTTTATAAGGAACCTCCATACTGTTCTCCACAGTGGCTGTACCAATTCACATTCCACCAGCAGTGCAAGAGTGTTCCCTTTTCTCCACACCCTCTCCAGCATTTATTGTTTCTAGATTTTTTGATGATGGCCATTCTGACTGGTGTGAGATCTTTTGATTGGAGCCTTTAAACCATTTACACTTTAGGTAGTTATCAATACCTATGTTCCTATTACCATTTTCTTAATTGTTGTGGATTTGTTTTTGTAGGTCTTTTCCTTCTCTTGTGTTTCCTGCCTAGAGAAGTTCATTTAGCATTTGTTGTAAAGCTGGTTTTGTGGTACTGGATTCTCTTAGCTTTTGCTTGTCTGTAAGGTTTTAATTTCTGAATCTAAAACCATCAGATCTGAATGAGATCCTTGCTGGGTAGAGTAATCTTTCTTGTAGGTTTTTCCCTTTCATCACCTTAAATATGTTCTGCCACTCCCTTCTGGCTTGCAGAATTTCTGCTGAAAGATCAGCTGTTATCCTTTTAGGGATTCCCTTGTGTGTTATTTGTTGCTTTTTCCCTTGCTGCTTTTAATATTTTTTCTTTGTATTTATTTTTTGATAGTTTGATAAATATGTGTCTTGGCATGTTTCTCCTTGGATTTATCCTGTACTGAACTCTCTGCCCTTCCTCAACTTGATTGAGTATTTCCTTTCCCATGTTACAGAAATTTTCAACTATAATCTCTTCTAATGTTTTCTCAGACTCTTTTTTTTTTTCTCTTCTTCTTCTGAGACACCAATAGTTTGAATATTGTTGCATTTAATGTTGTCCCATAGGTGTCTGAGACTGTCCTCAATTTTTTTCATTCTTTTTTCTTTATTCTGCTCTGTGGTATTTATTTCCACTAATTTAACTTCCAGGTCACTTATCTATTCTTCTGTCTTAGTTATTCTGCTATTGATTCCTTCTAGAGAATTTTTAATTTCATTTACTGTGTTGTTCATCATTGTGTGTTTGCTCTTTAGTTCTTCTCAGTCCTTGTTAAACATTTCTTATATTTTCTCCATTCTATTTCCAAGATTTGGATCATCTTTATTATCATTACTTTGAATTTTTTTTTCAAGTAGACTCTCTATTTCCTCTTCATTTGTTTCATCTGGTGGGTTTTTACCTTGCTACTTCATCTGCTGTATATTTCTCTGTCTTCTCCTTTTGTTTAACTTACTATTTTTGCAGTCTCCTTTTCACAGGCTGCAGGTTCATAGTTTCCATTGTTTTTTGTGCCTGCCCCCAGTGGGGAAGATTGGTTCAGTAGGTTGTGTAGGCTTCCTGGTGAATGGGACTGGTGCCTGTGTTCTCGTGGATCAGGCTGTATCTTTTCCTTCTGATGGGCAGGGCCATGTCTGGTGGTGTTTTTGGAGCATCTGTGAAATTCGTATGACTTAAGCAGCCTCTCTGCTAATGGGTGGGATAGTGTTCCTGTCTTGCTAGTTGTTTGGCATGGGGCGTCCAGCACTGAAACTTGCTGGTCGTTGGGTGGAGCTGGGTCTTAGTGTTGAGAGATCTCTGGGAGAGCTCTTGCTGATTGATATTATGTGGGGCTGGCAAGTCTCTGATGATCCAAGGTTCTGAACTCAGCTCTCCCACCTCAGAGACTCAGGTCTGACACCCAACCATAGCACCAAAACCCTGTCAGGTGCATGGCTATGAGACTTTCTCCAGCAGCCAGTGGCTTAAAGAGTGGCTAATTATTTTTCTAATTTCCAATTTATAGTGCACTGTCCATCCCAGTTTGGAATCTAAGTGCGTGAATCAAAGAGAGGAGCATGGACATTATTATTTTCTCTTCTTATTGTCCATCACAAGAGTCCTCTACCCTCTGCAAAGTCAAATTTGAAGTAATTGCTCATTGTGTTATTTAATGTTCCTTATATAAAATTGATATGGTCAAAATAAGCTAGAATTCATGTCAGGGGTAAAGAATATCCTTTCAGAAATAACTGGTATGTTTTGTTGTTTAAACAATGACAATAGTATATAGTTCTATGTTTCCTTCTTTGTTTTAATTCACAGGAAATTATGACTTAACCAAAGTGTTGGTAGTTTATATTTATTTGCTTTCATGGTGAATAATTGAATATCTTATTTTTACTTATATTTAATATTTATTTCAACATTATGAATCATCAAGATTTTTACAGTTAAATGTAAATTATTTTCTTTTAAACAAATGATAATCAATTGAAATCTTTTTTATTTAAGTACTTGCAATTGACTTATTGATATTTTACTTAATTCTAATTTATGCATGACCTTTGCAGGACACAGTCATTTAGTTCTTATTGGAACATTGTGCTTCACCTTTCTGCTTCATAATGAAGAGTGATTAATCTGAGTGTTGGCCCAGAGACGTTTTTTGTCAAATTAAAAAAGGAGTAATGATCACCATGGATAACTTACATAAAGCAAGTGTCATTTTTTTAAGACAGAAAATTTTAGTGTAGTAGTAAGAGGCAGGATTTCTAATAAGAATATGTGCATTTGAGCTTAGCTCCAAAAATTATTTGTATGTTTTTTTTTTTACTTAATATCTTTAAGCCTCAATTTCTCTATCTGTAAAGTAGTACTATTATAATAGTACCTGCCACCAAAGACTGTTGTGAAAGTAAGTATAAATCAAAGTTAAGTATAAACCTATGCACAGTATTTGGCATGGTGTCTGGCACATATTCTCAGAAGGGTCCACAAATTCAACAATGAGAACACGTAAGTGAGGTATCACTGTAACCTCAAATTCTATTTGTACTTAGTTATACATATTTATATAAATTGTTCTCTAAATTGTACATTTTCTGGGCAGAATTAATAACTTTCTCTGATGTAAAAATGTACATTTCAATACATAAAATATAGAAAACAAAGCTGTAATTAAAAATGATCATTTTTACCACTCAGAGATAATCAGTTAATATTTGGTATTTTTTACTTTCAGTTTTCTTTCTTATATAAATTAAAAAATAAAATCATGTAATTGAAAGCAAACAAAGAAATGATGAAATGTGTGCCAGCCACTGGAGATAAAGTGATGAAAAGGACAGATGGGGTCCTTGATTTCAGGTTGCTTGAAAATTCTATGGTCAGTGGAAGAAAATACTTACAAATCATACATTGGACAAGGGGTTATTACCTGGAATTTGAAAAGGACTCTTACAACTCAACAACAACAACAAAAACAACCTGATTAGAAAATGGGCAAAGAATGTGAAGCCAATAGTTTATTTCATCATCATTTACCTTTAAGTGACAATTAATATTCCTACTTAAATACAAATTTAATAACTTTGCTAATTACTTGATCATAAGAAGGCAGAGTGCCCCAGTGTCCATTGCAACATACACCACACTGTGATCTAGATTTATCCAGGGTATTTGTTTGCTCTTTACTGAAACTCCATTTTGTTGAAATGCCTTGACAGATGTTTGGTTACACTCAAACATCTCTTCTGGGTATTAATCTGCACAGGGGATTTATAATCGTTCATTGTTCTATGGGGTCCTAAGAAGACTATTAAGCTAATAATGCCAGTGGAAAAATTACTCTCTTCCCTGGGATCAATAGAGTGTTCATTCAGTGACATAATTGTGACACATGTGAATCAAAAATGTAATTTTAAGAAAGTTTAGAAGTCTTTAAGTATGAAGAGAATTTTGGAATTATTTCTGTTAACAGAATTCTGTTAACATCCAAGCTTATTATCCTCCTCACAGTTTTAAGGGAAGATAGCTTAAGCTTCTTGCATCTTACATATTATCTATTAAATTGTCAAAATTACCACTGGCCTGGTGACAGTAATTCTACATGGACAATCCAGTATATAGCTAGTATATCTTTATCTTACCCTTTTTATTCTATTACTAAAGCTCAAATTCATTGATTAAATTGACAAACATGAAGCATTATATAGAATTCAACTTTAAATGTCAATAACTTTTATTTTTACAGTTAACATTGCTATTTGCAAAGCTAAAAAGTTATTTTCTAGGCTAGAATTTGAAGATTCCATTTATCATTTCCTTATCTAAACCTGCTTTTTAGCATATTTCTCCCTGTCAGTGAATGCTCCCAACCTTTTACTTTGAAGAGTACTTGCATTTGTTTTTGTTTTTTTTTTCTTTTTTTTTAAAGATTTTTTTTGATGTGGACCATTTTTAAAGCCTATGTTGAATTTGTTACAATATTGCTTCTGTTTTGTTTTGGGTTTTTGGCCACAAGGCATGTGGGATCTTAGCTCACAGACCAGGGATTTAACTTGCACCCCCTGAATTGAAAGACGAAGTCTTAACCACTGGACTGCCAGGGAAGTCCCTTGCATTTGTTTATAACAGATGTTGACCTTATTAAAAAAAAAACAAAAAACAAAAACATACATTTAGATCAACAAACTTCTCACAAAAATTGGCAACTGAGCCAATATCATCTCCTTTAAAACTCTGGAATATAATGAAGGACTGTATGATTTTATCACTGACTTTAATTTCCTCTACATGGAGGGATTATAGACATTTTAAACCTGATTTCTACCACCTTGTTCACTGCAAGTTGTTGCTTTGAATAACAGATCAAAGGCATGATTTATTTTTTAAAATAATACATTCTCACTATGCCCCAAATAGTTTATTCTGATATATAGAATTGTTTATATCAAGATACATAGAATAACTGAATCATAACTCTTAGAAAACTCTCTGTCTCCTTCATAAACACCCCAGTGCATGCTGATTCACCATGTTCATCATTTCCTTAAAAATCCTGACAATCCCTATGCTTACCTTCCTCCTCATAGCCATGTTCACCATAGTATACCATCATGCCATGTCACCTGGACTACTGGAACAGGCTCCAATCTAGTATTGTGCTGCAATTCTTGCCTCACGCATTTGGTTCTATGCAGTAATATCAAAAACAACTTTCTAAGAACAAAATACAGGTTAGCTGTCCCAAAGGTCCAGGACCTTCATATGACATAAAATATGCTCTTTGTTCTGGAACATGCTATCATTCACTCCACCTTTCACACACCTTGCTGCACTTTTCAGTTTATATAAAATAATAATAGTAATAGTAAAAAAAATGATAAAAAGAACTATTAACAGTATTTATTTAGTATTTAGTATATAGCAGATATAATAACATTTTAAAATAAATTTTCTTATGCTATCACAATTTTCTAAGAAATCCACATTTTAAAATTCCATATCATAGATAAACAAAGATATGTTTAATAGGACTAGTAACTTGCTCAGATTTACAGAGCAGAGTCAGTATTTAACCTGATTCCTGACACAAAGCCAAACTCTTAATGACTATGCTATACAATTTAAATTTTTGACCTTTGCTTCTTCCTCTCTTGTTTTTCATAATCTAGGATTCAGCTTTTGAGTAACCTCCTTCATAAAGCTTTTCCTAAAATATGAAAATATGAGCCCTCTAATTTAAGATGTTATTAAGTTATGAAATCTAGTAATCTGAAAAGTCATGGTCTATGCTGAAGTTATTATGAGACCTTATATTTATTTATATACAGTTTTTCTTCTACAGTGTAAAAGTATTAGTCATTTCCTATTAAATTTCACATTCCTGGGGCCAATATGCTTTCTGTTTGCAGAGCAGGCTTGAATAATGTTGCTTTTGAATGTAAAGACATACCTGTGAAGATTTCTTTCTAAATCCAAATTTTCTGTAACATGCTGTCAGTCCAAAGTTTATACCTTATTTCTTGTTATTAACAGTACTGCTATTATTGCTACAATTATAAACCTGCTCTCTTTCACTACCATTTAAATATTTCATGTGTAATACCCCCTCTTTTCCCTCATAATCACATGTTGCAGCAAATGAAGTACACTTAATTATTTTAACTTAGCAGCAGAAGAAAATAAAGCTCAGGGAGATAAAATATTTGGTAACAATTCTTCAATTATTAAGTTATAGAGTTAGAATCAGAATGTGATTCTTTTGTCAGTCTAGTGAACTTTCATGTACACAGGCCATATCATATTCAGGTTCTTTCTTCACAAACTAGTTTATATCCCCACGTTGTCAAGGGCTATTTTGAATATTTTCTCACAGCAGTAGTATGTGTCCTGCATATGAAGATTTTTAAAAATCAAGGAAAGTCAGTTAAAGCAGACTGTAGTTTATTTTTGGAGAGCCCTAAATCAGGATATTCTTTCAGACTTGTCAGATAACTAACTTACTTTGGTCAATATTACATCAAATAACTAGAATGGTTTGATTTAGATATAAAATTTTCTATTATTTCATCATTACCTATGCTTTGCTCATGGACATTCTGAGTGCTTTCAGGGCTCTTAATTACCTTTCTTTTTAGAACTAATTTAAGATCAACTAAAAAGAATAGAAAAAATGATTGGCTGTACTTGATTCTGCTAAAAGAATCAGAGATTCTACTTTAAATCCAAAGGTATTCTCTAAATGCTGATGCAAAGTACAATGTCAAGAAAATCACAGAAGAATATACTTTCATGTAAATTGCAGAATGAACATACCAACAATGGTCTAAATGTATTTTGACATCTTAAAGTAATTTTTAAAACTAATACTTTACTATTTATATCTGTTTAAGATTCACAGCAAAATAGAGGAAAATGTGCAGTGATAGTCCATGTGCCTCCTGACCCCACTAGTGCATAGCCTCCTGTTATCAACATCCCCCATCAGAGTGATACATTTGTTACAACTGATGAACCTACATTGACATTTCAAAATTACCCAGTCCACAGTTTATATTATGGTTCACTCTTAGTGTTGTACAATCTATAGGTTTGGACAAATATACACTGACATATATTCAACTTTATGGTATCATACAGAGTATTTTCAATGCAGTAAAAGTCCTCTGTTCTCCATCTATTTATCTATTCCCAACCCCCCTGTCCCTAGCAGCCACTTATCTTTTTATTGTCTCTATAATTTCACTTTTTCCAGTCATATAGTTGGAATCACACACCATATAGGTTTTCAGGTTGGCTTCTTTCACTTAGTCACATGCATTTATGTTTCCTCCACGTCTTTTCATGACTGCATATATCATTTCTTTTTAGCACTGGATAATATCCCATTGTCTGCATGTATAACAGTTTATCAAATCTACTGAAGGATATTTTGCTTGCTTGTAAGTTTTGGCAATTACTAGTAAAGCTGCTATGAACATCATGTGCAGATTTTTGTGTGGACATAAGTTCTCAACTCCTTTAGGTAAATACCAAGGAGCATGATTGCTGGATCATATGGTAAGACTATGTTTTGTTTTGTACGAAACAATCAAACTGTCTTCTGAAGTGGCTGTACCATCTTGTAACCCCACCACCCATGAGTGAGAGTTCCTGTTACTCTACATCCTTGTCAGCATCTGATGATGTCAGTATTCCAAGTTTTCTAATAGGTATGTAGCGGTATCTCACTGTTGTTTTAATTTGCATTTATGTGATGACATATGACATTGAGCATCTTTTCATACGCTTATTTGCCATTTGTATATTTTCTTAGATGAGGTGTCATTTAAGGTCTTTGGCCCATTTAAAAAATTGGGTTCTTATTGATTTTAAGAATTCCTTGTATATTTTGATAATAGTCATTTATCAGATGTGTCTTTTGCAAATATTTTCTCGCAGACTGTAGCCTATCTTCTCATTGTTTTTCATAAAGCAGATTAAAAGCTATTTTCAAAATCTGAAAACATCTCATGTCCAAAGAAGCCTGAGCCAATGAAAATATTTAAAATTCTAACAGTTCTTAGAGATTACCCTACTTTAAAATTTTAGAGATTAAACTATTTTTGGTGGAGCTGACCCTAAGCACAAAATAAAGAGTAGATTTATGATGAAATTCCAGAAATCTGGCATCTCTTTGGCAATCATATATTATTTATCCTAAATGTTTCTCCTGAGTTTCATTCTAATCTTTTCTGACTTCACCAGCACTTGACTTTTAACCAATAGAAATTTCAATTCATCTTGCATATGTAAATTACTGTCACAAAGGGTTAGGGCACTGAACAAGGACTTAAATAAGCAGATGAGTTTGTTTTTTTGTTTTTGTTTTTTTAATGACAAGTTGATAACCAAGAATTCCAGAGTAACATCAGGGTTAGAAACTCTAAAAGGACAATATAAATCTAGACTAATCTATATAGAGACATATTATGACTTTTGTGAACTCATGGAACTCTTGCCTTTGTAAGCTCCTTCCTCTATAAAAAAGCATTTTAAATATGCTATGAGTGCATTGATATAAGGAAGAACATAATCCAGACTGTATTTACTATCAGACATTCACTATTCTAACCCTACTTACTTAAAAAAAAAGTGAATATTAAAATATTTTTGCATGTCCTTAAAAGCATCGTGGGGCCTAGGCACCGTGCCTAATGGATAAGTCACTCCATTTCGTATTAATACCTTTTATTCATTAGTTTAGTGATTTTTGTTCTTTTCATTTAATCCTTAAGATTTACTACTTCCCGGGCTTCCCTGGTGGCGCAGTGGTTGAGAGTCCGCCTGCTGATGCAGGGGACACGGGTTCGTGCCCCGGTCCGGGAAGATCCCACATGCCGCGGAGCGGCTGGGCCCGTGAGCCATGGCCACTGAACCTGTGCATCCGGAGCCTGTGCTCCGCAACGGGAGAGGCCACAACAGTGAGAGGCCCGCGTACTGCAAAAAAGAAAAAAAAAAAAGATTTACTACTTCCCAATTATTAGGAAGCTGAAATTGACCAGGATATTAATAATAATTAGCATTTTTTTCCCACTGGTACTTTCTCTTGCAATACTCACTCAAACATTGCTCCAAGTACTTTTACATACATTAGTTCATTTAATTTTTATAACAAGCATAAGGGGAAGTATTACTTTTTAATATATTAATTGACATATAGTTGACTTACGATATTATATTAGTTTCAGGTACACAACACAGTGACTCGATATTTTTATAGATTATACTCCATATAAAGTTATTATAAAATGTTGGTTATATTCCCTGTGCTGTATAATACATCCTTGTAGCTTACCTTATATCTAGTAATTTGTACCTCTTTGTCCCCTTCACCTATCTTGCCTCTTTCCCCACACCTCTCCTCAGTGGTAGCCACTGTATCTGTATGTGTAAAACAGTATGGGGATTCCTCAAAAAATTAAAAATAAACCTACCATAGGATCCAGAAATTCCACTCCTGCGTGTATATGAAGAAAACAAAAACACTAATTTGAAAAGATCTATCCACAATGGTCATAGTGGCATTATTTACAATAGCTAAGATATGGAGGAAGTATACTTTCATGATTTCTCTTCTGGTTTCTGCCATTGCATAGAATATTTCTCCAAAACTTAATGTTGTAAAACAACAATTATTTCATTTTGTTCACATCTCATGGGTTAGGAATTTGCTAAGGGCTCACCTGGGTAGTTCTTGTTTAGCGTCTTTTAAACAGATACCTGAACTGACTAGATTTCTAATGTGGCTCTTATATACAGGTGGCAATTGATGCTGGTTATTGGCCATGAGATCAGCTGCAGCTGTTGACTGGATTGAATACATGTGGATCTCAGGTAGTTGGATTTTGTACATGTGGGCTGACTTCTGCCAGAGCCAACAGAGATAACCATGTGGAAGCTCTATGGCTTATTCTGACGCAGCCTTGGTAGACAAAGCATCCCATTTGCTGCATTCTAGTGTATATTTAAATCACAAAGAGTAGTTCAGAGTCAAGAATAAGACACATGGACCACACTTCTCAATGGAGGAAGTGTCAAAGAATTTACAGATTTGTTTTAAAACTGTCACAATTCCCTATTGATGTTGAGAAAACTGTGTAGAGAGAGGTAAAATATTTTTTAATGACTACAGGACTCATAAATGGAGAATCTAGGATTTAAACCCAGGCAGTTCTGGCTCCAGGGATGTTATTCATAATCGCTCTTCTATGGAGCCACACTTTAGACAGTATTAACGTAGTCTGTGTATTCACTCTGTTTTGTAATATGTCAGATTGCTTTATTTAAAATCATGCCCATCGTTCATGTTTCTTTTGGAGAATAGAGCAAAGGCTATAAAATGGAACATTAAAAATTTAGCCCAACTCAGGCAAACTATGGCCCATGGGTCAAATCTGGTCAATAATCTGTTCCTGTAAAAATAATTTTATCAGAACAAAACCCCACCTATCTGTTTACATGTTGTCTATGGCTGCTTTTGTGTTTCAGTAGCAGAGTCCAATGGTTGCCACACAGATCATCTGTCCTCAAAAACCTACAACATTTATTACCTGGCTTTTAAGAAAAGATTGCCAACTCTTATTGAAAGGATCAGAGATTAAAGGTTAAGGTAAGAGAAGAAACAGACATTGTGATAAGAAAAGTTAAATAACTAGTCTGCTATTACTGAATCAATCAGTGTAGAGATTGTTACTAATATACAGGTAGTGTCTCTAAAGGGAACATTAATTTTCATTTTATAATATCTGTACTTTATTCTAGAGATAGCTATATTCTATTCTATAATAAGAGTAATAATATTAAATACCTAAAAATGCCAAAAGCATCATGCTGTAGTGGAAAGAACATAAATTTGAAATTAGAACAAAAGGAATTCTTCCATTTGAACTTATCAAGAGTTTATACTGAGTGTCAGAGCTCTGAATTGTCAAGTTGGATTTTTCTGTTTTAATTAATTACTATAGGTAAAGTATATTCAATCTCAGTAAATGTTGTGACAAGGGTAGTTTAAGTGTTGACTTAGAACAAGGTATATCTACTCAGATACTGATAAGTTATGAGGAAGAAACCAGGATAAGGTTAAGACAAAATCTAGACCTGTAAAACCCAGGATTGAAGTTAATTTTATATCTGAGGAAAGAATATGACTCAGAGAAACTTAAGAAATTATTTATTTATTTAGTTAGTTAGTTAGTTACCAGGAGGCACAAAATAAAGTTGTATTTAGAACCCCTATTATTACAGATGGCAGAAAAATGAACAGTAATAAAATGAAAGAGCTCACCTTATATTAATCTGAAAATTTCTGAGCCTCTCTTTGAGGTTATTCATTAGATACTTTGATTACAGTTAAAGCAAGAAGTGCATCAGAATTTGGACTTAATTCTCTCATTTAGTTCTTACCATAATCCTTTGACAATGATATAATCCTCCTTGTTTCTCAGATGAGGAATTGAGGTTGAGGAAACTCAAGTGATATGTCTAAGATCCCAGAATTACCAAGCAGCAGAATCAAAATTTGAATCCAATTCTTTGTGACATAAAATGTGTGTACCATCTGGTCTACCATCACTAAAGGAGTCTGTCTCAGAAAACAGAAATTCGGTTACTTGGAATTCAGTTTCTCAGAAATAATGACATGTCTTCACATGTGTTTGTCTTATGCTAATACAAATAAACAGACAATAATAATAATAAAAACTCTCTACCCCAATATATAGTTGCTAATCTTCCAAAGTAACACTATTAATAAGCCTTTTTTATTTCCTTGATCATTCCTACCAACCACCTCAAACCCAATAAATATTTCTGATTTGGATCTCCATGAAAGGCAAAATTATATAATTATTAGAAGCGGATTGTTCTGCCACTTCCTAGTCTCATTCCTGTAAATATATTACTTCAGATGGGATTCTAAAATATATTTATCTCATATTGTTGTCGGGAGGATTAAGTCAGGCAATGTACATAAACTTCTTAGCATACAATTATCAAATGGAAACTTCTTAGGGAAGTCAAACTGTTGCTGTGTTATAAGTATTATTGCTGTCTGGCACTGCAATAAAGAGAGGCAATTTGGGCAACTTCAAAGCAGTTTTGGAAGAAGGCTTTAGCAGCAGATCTGAGAAGTCGAGGCTAAGTTTCCAGGTTCCAGAATCAGGGGCTCCAGGCCCTGTTACAGCTAAGAAGAGCTTAAGGAGGTATGATGAGTAAATGTAATGTGATATCCTAAAAGGAATACAGGAATTGAAAAAGGGCATTAGCCAAAAACTAAGGGACTCTGAACACAGTATGGACTTTAGTTAATAATAATATATCAATGTTTATTTATTAATTGTAAATCAATATGCAATACAAAAGTAGGTTGTTAATAATAGAGACACTAGGGTACAGGATAAATGAAAACTCTATGTAGTACTTTGCAATTTTCTCTATATCTAAAACTGATTTGAATAATAAAGTTTATATATTTATATTTTTATTGAAATATAGTTGATTTAAAATATAGTGATTCAGTATCTTTATAGATTATACTCCATGAAAAGTTATTACAAAATAATGGCTTAATTCCCTGTGCTGTACAATATGTCATTATTTCTTATTTCTTTTATATCTTGTAGCTTGTATCTCTAAATCCTATATTCCTACCTTCCCCTGGCCCCTTCCCTCTCCCCACTGGTAAACACTAGTTTGTTTTCTATATCTGTGAGTCTCTTTCTGTTTTGCTATATACATTGGTTTGTTTTATTTTTTAGATTCCACATATAAGTGATAACAGAGTATTTTGTCTTTCTCTGACTTATTTAACTAAGCATAATATTCTCTAGGTCCATCCACATTGCTTCAAGTGGTAGAATTTTATTCTTTGTTTATGACTAACATTCCATTGTATATATATGCCACATTTTCTTTATTCATTTGTTGATGGACCTTTGGGTTGCTTCCATGTATCTTGCCTATTGTAAATAGTGCTGCTATGAACATTGGGGGGCATGTATCTTTTCTAATTAGCATTTTTAGTTTTTTGGATATATGCCAAGGAATGGAATTGATGGATCATATGGTAGTTCTATTTTTAAGTTTTTGAGGAAATTCTGTACTGTTTTCCATAGTGGCTGCACCAATATACATTCCCACCAAGAGTGTGCAAGGGCTCTTTTCTCCACATCTTTACCAACATTTGTTATATGTAGATTTTTTGATGATAGCCATTCTGACTGGTGTGGGGTGATATCTCATTGTGGTTTTGATTTACATTTCTGTAATAAATAGTGATGTTAAGCATCTTTTCATGTGCCTGTTTACCATCTGTATGTCTTCTTTGGAAAAATGATTATTCAGGTCTTCTGCCCATTTTTAAATCAGATTGATTGTTTCTTTTCCAACTCTTATTTTCATTGATCTATTCTGTTGTTTCTTGGTCTTCAATTTATTATTTCCTTTCTGATCTTCATTATTTCTGTCCTTCTGGTAACTTTGGGCTTTGTTTGTTTTTATTTTTCTGTTCCTTTAGTTAATAGGTTAGTTTGTTTATTTGAGATTTTTCTTGTTTCCTGAGGAAGGCCTGTATTGCTATAAAATTCCCTCTTAGATTCTCTTTTGCTCCATCTCATAGATTTTGGAGAGTTTTTTTTCCAGTTTCATTTATCTCCAAGTATTTTCTTATTTTCTCTTTGATTTCTGCATTAAAACAATTGTGTCAGTAGCATGTTCTTTAGTCTCCAGGTGTTGTCTCTTTTCCTATTTTTCTTTCTGTAATGGATTTTCAGTTTCATGTTGTTTTTGGAAAAAAAATGCTTGATGTATTTTTTATCCTTTTAAATTTATTGAGATTTGTTTTGTGGTGCTGCATGTGATCTATCCTGCAGAATATTCTATGTGCACTTGAAAAGAATGTGTATTCTTTTGTTGTTGGATATAATGTCCTGCAGATATCTATTAAGTCTAATTGCCTACTGTCTCATATAAGACTATTGTTGCCTTATTGATTTTCTGTCTGGGTAATATATCCATTGATGAAAGAGGGTGTTAAAAGTCACTTGTTATTATTGCATTGTTGTCAATTTCTCTCTTTATGTCTGTTCATATTTGCTTTATATATTTAGGTGCTCCTATATTAGGTACATATATGTTAACAAGCGTAATATTCTCCTCTTATATTGATCCCTTTATCATTCTATATTGCTCTCCTTTGTCTCTTGTTATAATAACCTTTGTTTTAAACTCCTTTTTGTCTGATATGAGTATTGCTACCCTTACTTTCTTTCATTTCCATTTGAATGAAATAACTTTTTCTATCACCTCACTTTCAGTGTTTGTGTGTTTTTAACTCCGAAATGAGTCTTTTGTGGGCAGCACATAGATGGATCTTGTTTTTTTATCCAATAAGCCACCCTATGTTTTGCGATGAGAGCAGTAAGTCCACTGACATTTAAAGTAATTTTTGATAGGTATGTACTTATTGCCATTTTATCACTTGTTTTCTGACTGTTTTTGTAGTTCTTTCCTGTTTATTTCTTCTTTTTGTTTCTTCCCTTGTGGTTTGATGATTTTCCTTAGTAACATGCCTGTGTTCTTTTCTTTTCAGTTTTTATATATCTATTGTAGATCTTTGATTTGTGCTTATTATGGGGTTCATATATGTTGACCTATAACTATGTCTTCTTATTTTAAATTGGTAATCATTTAAGTTGAAACACATTCAAAAACATCTACATTTTTACTCCCTTCACCCATATTTTGTGTTTCTGTTGTCATACTTTACATCTTCATGCTTATCCCTTAAATGTTTATTGTAGTTATAGGTGCTCTTACAATTTTTTTGCCTTTTAGTCTTTGTATGGCTCAATTAGGTGATGATCCTCAGTCCTTACTATATATTTGCCTTTCCTAGTGGGATTTTCCCTTTCCTATAGATTCTTTCCACTTAGACCAGACCTTTTAACATTTCTCTAGGGTAGGTTTAGTATTGATTAACTCTTTTATTCTTTTGCTTGCCTGAAGTTTTTATCTCTCCTTCAATTCTAAATGACAATTTTTCTGGGTGTAGTATCTCACATTGCAGGTTTTCCCCTTTCAGCACTTTGAATATATCATGCCACTCCCTTCTGGTCTGTGAAGTTTCTGCAGATCCATCAGCGCATAGCCTGCGGGGATTTCCTTACATATATTACTCTTTGTTCTTGTCTTTGTGCCTTTAGAGTTCTCTCTTTATCTTTAACTTTTGCCATTTTAATTATGATATGTCTTGTGGTGAGTCTCTTTCTATTCATCTTGATTGGAACCCTCCCTCCATTCTTCCTGTACCTGGATATCTGTTTCCTTCTTCATATTTGTAAGTTTTCAGCCATAATTTTCTCAAATGCATTTTTGATCCCCTTCTTTCAATCTTCTCCAACTAAGACCCCTAAAATGGAAATTTTTGTAAGCTTAATGTTATCTCAGAGATCTCTTAAACTGTTTTCATTTTTTTAAAAATTTGTTTTTCTTTTGGCTGTTCTGATTAGGTGATTTCCATTATTCTATCTTCCAGATCATTTATGTGTTCTTCTGTATCACTTAGTCTGCTATTCATCTATTCCTTGTAGTGTGTTTTTTTATTTCAGTTATTTAATTCTTCATTTCTGTTTGGGTCTTTTTCATATTTTCCAGTCCTTGTTAAAATTTTCACTGTGTTCATCTATTCTTTGCCATAATTCAGTTAACATTCTTATTATAAATGCTTTGAATTCTTTATAAGGTAATTTCTTTCTGTTTCACCATTTTTTCAGGGCTTTTCTCTGGCTCTTTCAATGAGACCAGTCCCTCTGCCTTTTCATTTTGCTTAACTTTCTCTGCCTCTATTAATTTAGATGAAACAGTTACCTATTGTGATCTTGAAGTGGTGCTCTTATGTGGGAGTGTCCATATACAGACTATGTGTGCCCGGTGCATTTGGTAAGAAAGATAGATTTGATGTCAATGCAAGTCATATTTTTCCTCAGGTTGTTCTGGCAGTTATCACATTGGTAGTGGTTGGGGCTGGAGATGGAGATGCTAGAGCTGGGGCTGGGTGTGAGACAGGACTTCCCTTCTGCTCAGTAGTCATCACCACCCTATTTGGGTGGAGCCTGGTTCCAAGTTACTGGAGCAGAAGCTCTGAGGGTGAGCCTTGGGCTGGCTCTGTTCCTTTCAAGCATGTGCTTCCTCCTCTTCCAGCACAGAAACTCTTGCCCCAGAGTGGGAGAGTGCTGAAGTAAGGGGTGCCAGTGCATGTCCTTGGTTTGTTTCAGCAGCAGACAGAGGTCCAAGCTGTCTTCAATGCAGTGTTTGTACCGGCACCTACAATTGTTTCCCTTGCTCTGTACAGATGCAGACTCACGTACAAGTCTCCTTTGTCCCTCACAGCCAATCACTGCCCCTAGCCTCCACTACCCTCCCCCCTCTTTCTATGGAGCCTCACTATAATGTGGGGGGAGCCTGCATGGACTCTTGGTATATATCAAAGTGTGAGCTGTAGTAGAGTGACCATTGTCAGAGTTCTGGGCTGTTTCTGAGGGACTTTTGAGTAGGTGCCAACAATGATGACCACCTCACCCAGACCCCACCCCAAGACCAGGTCTCCATGGAGTTCCATAGCCAAGTTTTCTCCCTGGTTATGGCAGCCCTAGATCCTATGCCACACTGCAAAGTGCAGTAAACAGGTCTGAAACATTTGCTCTACTTAAGCAGGAGTGTATGCCAAGGCAGTTGTGGGAAACCTGGCAGCCACTAAAGCAGTCTCTGAACTGCCCCCTTTGCCCTGCTTTGGGACTAAGCCAGCATGAATGTGCTTCTCACAAGTGGAGTGCAGGCTTCTCACAGCCTTTCTGTTAGTCCCAGTTATCTTCCCACCAGAAAAAGGACATCATCTTCCATGTGTAGGACCCCAGGATTTGTGCTCCCAATCGGTGGCTCTTGCCACTCACTCCCATGGGCAGGTTTCTGCCCATGTATTCTCTATTTTCCTTTGAGTTCCCTCCCAGGTTCCCAGGTTCCAACCTGATTGTCTTCTCTTCTTACCCAATTACATGTTCATCTTTCTTACAGCCTTGATTGTACAGAAGTCTTTCTGCCAGTTTCCATTTAGTTTTCAGTGAGAATTGTTCCAAATGTATATATATATTTGATGTGTTCATGGGGGTACGTGAATTCCACATCCTCCTACTCTGCCATCTTGATCAATCTACCAATAAAGTTTATTTTAAAAATTCTATTGGTTGTCCTTTGGATCTTTGCACAGAAATCCACACATTCAAGTAATTGATTTTCCTGAACCTTAGTTACATTGAAGATGACATGTTTGTAGTTTTGAGGCTATTTCTAATAAGAAACATTTACAGTCACTTCTTGCATATACTGAAGCATAACAGTGTCTTAAAAGGAAACTAGATACATAAATGAAATTATAACAAGCATAATCATGAACAGATTTGGTCATTTGACCAAACTTCTGAAATACACAAAACCATGCATTTGGATAGACTTTATCCATAGAGAATTACCTCCTTCTGTTTAATTTATGATAGAATATAAATGATAATTCATTAATTCATTGCATATAATATTCATATAGAATAGAGGTTACTAGCTATTGTATGCCATTTATTATTTGCAATGCCTCAAAGTGCTGAGATGCTCCGTTTTCTTTTTTGAAGTGCCATAGGGAAGAACATTATAATGAATGCATTCCTCATTTTGCAAAATATATTTCTGATTTTACTCCTATGTTGCAACTGATCTAAGTTATGAAAGGCAATTTGAATTGTCAATCACTCTCTGAGCATGGTTTAAGTGATGGATTTTGCTTAGATTAGTATGGCATATACACGTTTAATTTCAAAGAAGAGTTTTCTCTTTCAATTTTACAAATATTAAAACTTTACAAGAGGAATTTAAATCATCACACACAAAAAAGGACAGTATTCTTTGAATTACAAATATATATATATGTCTTTCAAAGACACTGGTTATTTTCACTGGAATGGAAATAATATTTTATTACTTTCTTATAGTAAAAGCAATTTCAGACATTGCTTTCCACTGAATGAACCAAAAATGAGCTTTTTAAAAATCTGTCTTGATAATTAAGCATGCAAACAGGCATGGATAATTATTTAACAAGCTATTTCATGCGCCAGAAAGAAGAATATTTCAAAGTAAATGAAGGGAAATTTTGGAAAATATTAATATCTAGAGAGCATTTATGTACACGTGTGTATTATTATTAAATAATACAAATTTTAATTACCCTCCATATCCTTGTGCATTATATAGATTCAGATTTCACCTTCTTTTTTCCCTATTTACATTTACAATGCTATTACTTTGGAAATTTAAGTCTTTATTATTACCATTGTGTTTTTTTTTTTTTTCTCTCAGTTTAGGTACCAAAGAAGAGCTAGGCAGGGGAAGGTCCCATTCAGCATATGAGTCTACATAGTTAACACTTAGTGGCGTGGTTTAGAACAATAGGACCAATTGCCCAGCATTAATCCTTTCTTCTGGTAAGTACATCTCTCTTCCCATACTCTGATCTCCCTGGAGGGAGTTGGCATATTCTTAGAAACCACCCCACCCCCCTTGAACTCCAGTTGAACAAGGTGAGTCAAAGAAAAATAAGGTAAATGAACTGACCTTGAAAAATAAGGTCAGTGAATCATTCTCTGAGATCTCTGCCGTTGGAACTAAGAGATTTTGTCTCTCTCCACCAACGGAACCTGCAATATATAGAACACAGAGGTAATATCTGTTGTCTTGAAGAAAAAATGTATTCTACAGGCAGAGAATAAGGAATCTAGCACACAGAGATATGCACTCAAAAACATTCAATCACTGAGTCCCAGTTGTTCCTAAGGCTGAGTTGCACATGTCTCTTTAGCAGACATTATTGGCTCCCACCAAGATTCATTTGGATATATATTTTTTTTACCAGTTCTGGGTGCTCATCCATCAGTCTGGCTGCTCTGTTTGTTCATGGTCTTTCGGTAAACTCCTCTTTCACTTAATTTTCATTGAACTTCTATCACTTTCTTCCAAAGAAATTTTAAGTACAGAAAATCCCACCAAAATACTATAAATGGCGTCTCAAACCATCAAGTGTGACAAAAGTGAGGATTTCATTTTTATGTAATTAATGAAATGATCTTTATCAACCTGCTGCAGTAGACTCGAGGTAACAACTAAATACTAATAGCCAAGTTTGAGCTATTTCGAATAATGCTTTAATAGGTTTTTGCTTTAATATTTATAATGAACACCCTCCCCCATTTATATCACACTGTCTGGGAAGGTATTCTCGCATATTTTATTTTCAGAGATTAACTATTAGATAATCCCGAATACATTTGAAATTCACATGATGGTGTAAAATGTTTCTTATTGACTAATATTTCAAGTATGTGGAGTCACCATAGATCGTGTGAAAAGGTATCACTGTCCTCGTCCACTAACTAGAGGGTTGTAAAGATTAAGTGAGAGAACACATTTGAACATCTGATGCATAGCATGCAATTAATAAACATTTGCTCATTCCTCTTCTATACCGTCTTCTTTTCTTTTTGTGATCATTTATTATAATTATCTTTTCCCATTGATAAATACACATTCAAATTCTATCATATTCTTTTATCTTTAAAAAAGCAGGGATTTTTGGACACAGAATGAACCAAATATGTAATTCCTATTCTTTTTCACTTTTCTTTTTCCTTCAGACAATCATTACTTTAATACTTTCTTGTCAAAGTTGAAGAAGTCATCTAAATTTGTCAACATAGTTGTCCAGTTTTCTCTTTAAGTTCACTCAATCATGCTCAAAATTCAGCATACATTGTAATCATCTAGAGAACTGATTAAAACATACATTTTTGATCCCTAACTGTTGAGTTTGTCCTCCTCCTCCTTCTTTCCTAAGTAACAGAGGAGAGTCTCCATTCTTTATTAAAGAAGTAAACGTTCTTATAGACAGGTTTACATGAAAGCCTTATTTCTTTAAATTATAATTACTGTAGAAAGTATTTTTTATACTATAAGGCTCTCATTAATCATTTGCCAAGCGAGTAAATAAACTAACTTTCTCATGTCTACGAAGCCACATATGTCCATATTTCTGCTTTTGGCTGCTTCTTTAACACAAGTGAAACAACATTTGTTTTATCTTTTCTTCATTCTGTGTAAACCATTTCTATCATTTTTGAAAAATTAGTACTGCCACCAAATTTTTTACAGATGTTCTCTAATAAATCTCTGCCTCTAATATTGCCTTTTCCTTAAACTCCTTAATATGTTTATGAATTGGAAACTGGTTATTTTGAATCAGATTTATTTTCATATTATAAAAGTAAACCATAGTCATTAAAGAGTCTTTTAGCTAGACTAGAGAAAATTAATTTTTAAAAACTAAAAATGTATTTCAAATCAGCTTTAACAGTTTGGTGTATTTGTGTTTCCTTTTGGTTTTTCTTTTTTGCTTGTTTTGTTTTTAGTATATGACCCTTTTCAGTTTAACAGGAAATAAGTCCTTTAAGGAAATTCAGAAAATACAATTTGAGACTTCAGTAAAGTGGATGCAAGTGATGATTTGGTATATTTTGTGATTGTAGGCTACTAAAATGATTAAACCTATACATTCATTAGGTCTGGCCCTTTTCTTTGTTTTCATTCAATTTGACAGCTATTTTTTGGTATTCCTTCTATTCCAAAGCTTCCAGCTGGTAGTATGCACTTACGACCTTTAGGTCAAATACAGTTTTGAAGGTTCTGTTTCCAGGCTTTCACATCTGTAGCTTCAGATATATTGTTTTTAGATTTTTGCATTTATGATTCCTCTTCCTCCAAATTTTCATAGACTATATCCATCAGAAGGTGTTGCTGAACACATTCTAATTGCTGAACAGCATGCTAGAAATGGAAACAGCTTTGAAATCATACAAAAGTAGACATGAGTGGGCTTCCCTGGTGGCGCAGTGGTTGAAAGTCTACCTGCCAATGCAGGGGACACGGGTTCGTACCCCAGTCCAGGAAGATCCCACATGCCACAGAGCAGCTAGGACTGTGAGCCATGGCCGCTGAGCCTGCACGTCCAGAGCCTGTGCTGTGCAATGGGAGAGGCCACAACAGTGAGAGGCCCACGTACTGCAAAAAAAAAAAAAAAGTAGACATGAGTTTAAATTTCAGCTTTGCAGTTTATTAATTATGTGACCTGGGTCAGGTAACTCAAGGTCCCTAAAATATCTATAAGTAGAAATAATCTACATGCCTCACTATATTGCTGTGAGGATTAAGCAAGATGTGGTGTGCAAAATACCAAGCATAGTACTTATTGCCAAGAGTCACATAGCATCTTCCTCGCCACAACCTGAACAATCAGATGTGGCTTCTCTCTTCTTCCTCATTCTTCTTAGGCTCTGATTGTCAATGTTGTTGCATATTCATCTGTATCTATTCTACTTTAAATGTTTGTTGGAATTTAGTATTGAAGACATCTGGACCATCATTTCTTTTCTTAAACAGGACTGTATTAGTGATATAAATCAATTTTTTAAAAAGACATACAATTTTCAGAATTTTACATTTGTTTTCTCTTCTATGAGTTTATTCAATTGACCTCTTTTTAAACTATACTGGCATAAAGTTATTTATTATAACATTATCTTTTAATAACAGCATAATCTATGGAAAGACTATTTTTACTCCTGATATAAATGTTTGTATTTCTCCTATTTTATTCAAAAGTATCATTTTTTCAATCTTGTTAGTATTTTCATGGAGGAAGCTTTCCTTTTTGTTGATTTTCTCTAATGTGTATTTGTCTTATATTTTAAAATTTTTATTAATTACTCCAGTTTTACATTTTATGTGAGTTTAGTTTCCTATTTTTAACCTTTTGATTTATATAGTGAAATCATTGATTTTTAGGTTTTATTTCCTAATATAAGCATTTAAGTGTATAGACTTCTGTTTAGGCCTCCTTCTGGCTATGTTCAACTCAGTTTTAATTTAGTGTTATGTATTCATTATCACACAGAGCATAAATGTCTGCAGGAACCAGTACTGGAGTAGGAAAACCTGAACCATAATTGATGAATCACTGGAGGCTAAGTGTAGACAGTTCTGACAGTTAAGAAATTCCACAAGGATACAGTAATACAAGGTGCCCCATGCTTTTGTGAGTTTTACCACCAGGAGCTCTGCCACATTCACACAGGGAATATCAGAGAAAAATTCCCTCATGCTTTCAACAAGAGAAGGGGGAAAATACTATTTTGAAATATGCCAGAGCATTTCTTTCTTTTTAACAAGACATGACTTCAGGAGAAATTATATAATCAGGGCCTAACTTACCTGAGGGAAAGGAAACACCCAACTCCAGCCCCCTCCAGCCATTCTGTCCCATCTAAGACTGAGACCTCGTCATAGGACTACAGATACTTCCCCTCCCCCCACACCTTACCACTACATTACTAAAGGCCTAGTTACTACATTTCTTTTTAACCAGGATGTTACGTTCAACTTTCTACAAAAATTACAAAGCATAATGAAAGGGAGAAAAAACAAATTGAAGAGACTAAAAAAACATCAGAACCAGAGTCAGATACAGCAGATATGTTAGACTTACCAGATCAGGACTTTTTAAAAAAATAATTAATATGCTAAGAGCTCTAATTCTAAAGTAGACAACATGAAATAATAGATAATGTAAGCATAGAGAAGGAAATTCTAAGAAAGACTCAAAAATAAATGCTAGATCAAAAACTCTGCCAACAGAAATGAAGAATGCATTTGATGGGCTCATCAGCAGAGTGGACATGGCCAAAGAAAGAAACTCTGCGCTTGCAGATATGACAAGAGACACTTCCAAAAGTAAAAAGAAAAGAAAAAAAAAAAAAACTCCACCAGACAGAGTGTCCAAGAACTGTGCTACATCTACAAAAGATGTAACATACACACAATGGGAAAACTAAAAGGAAAAGAAAGAAAAGATGAGAAGCAATATGTGAAGCAATAATGACTGATAAATTTCTTAAATTAATGGTAGAAATGAAACCACAGATTCAGGTTGCTCAGAAACACCAAGCAGGATAGGTGTTAAAAATTACACTACAGCATACTGTATTCAAACTTTAGGAAAACAAACATTAAAAAAATTATTGAGAAAAGCACAAGGGGGGGAATTCTCATATATAGAGAAGTATACTTCTAGAGAAGTATTCTCGCTCTTTCCCATATATGTATACATGGACAATTATAAATTTTATGTGGATTTTCAACTGTGTGGAAAGTCTGTGCCCCTAACCCCTGCTTTGCTCCTTTGTTCAAGGGTCAGCTGTATATGTATGTATATATATCTATATATCTATATATATCTACAAATACAAAATAAATGACAGAAATGATACAAGATATGGGATGAAGAATTAGGAATATTTTGTTTTTGTAGAGTACTTGCTCTACATGTGAAGTGGTACAGTATTATTTCAAAGTGGAGTTGGATTAGTTGTATATGAATATTACAAACTGTAGGGAAACCACTAAAAACGTAAAATTAGAGGTATAATTGATATACTATGAAATGAGAGAAATTGAAATCATAAAATCTTCGATTAAAACCATAAAAGACAAAAAATGTGGAAGACAAAAATAAGAACAAAGAACAAGTTCAGCAAATAGAAAACAGTAAAAAATACTCTTGATTTTATTCTAATTATGTCAATATTCACTTTAAATATTAATGGTCTATATACACTAAGTAAAAAAACAGAGATAACCAGTGTAGATCAAAAAACAACATCCAATTATATGCTATCTACAAAAACCTTAATTTAAATAAAATGATACATATAGATTAAAGGTAAAGAAATGGAGAAAGATATGGCACTAATCAAAAAGAAATGGTTGTAGCTATACTAACTTCAGACAGTATAGACTTCAGTGTAAGGAAGGTTATTAGGAATAAAGAAGGACATTACATAATGACAGAAGAGTCAGTTCTCCAAGAAGACAAATCAATTTTAATACGTATTCACTGGACAACAGAATGTTAAAATACATGAGTCTAAGACTGATAGACCTGCAAGGAGATATAAATAAATCCACTGTTATTTTTGGAGAGTTTAACACCTCTTTATCAGAAGTGGACAGATCCAATAGACAGACAAATAATAAGGATATAGTTGAACTCAACACCACCACCATCAACTTGATATAATTGACGTCTATAGACTACTTCATCCAAAAATAGCAAAACATATTGATACATTCTTCTCAAGCTCACATGGAACATCCACAAATATAAACAGCATTCTGGGTCATAAAACACATCTTACATTTAAAAATAATAGAAATAATATAATATCTGCCCTCACACCACAATGGAATTAATCTAAAAATCAGTATCAGAAAGGTAGCTGGACAATCCCCAAATACTTCAAGATTAAAAACACTTCTAAGTAACATATTGGTCAAAAAATAAATATCAAGATAAATTTTAAGGTATTTTGAGGTAAATTAAAAAAAATACAAGTCTTCAACATTTGTTGGATATAGTGACTGTGGTGCTTAGAGGAAAATTTATGGCATTGAATGCATATATTTGAAGAGAAAAAAATATATAAAATCAATAATCTGGGCTTCCCTCATGGTTCAGTGGTTGAGAGTCCACCTGCCAATGCAGGGGACACAGGTTCGTGCCCTGGTCCAGGAAGATCCCACATGCCATGGAGCAGCTGGGCCCGTGACCCATGGCCACTGAGCCTGTGCATCTGGAGCCTGTGCTCTGCAATGGGAGAGGCCACAACAGTGAGAGGCCCATGCACCACACACACACACAAAAAAATCAATAATCTAAGCTTCTACCTTAGAAAACCAGAAAAGGAATTAAAAATTAAATCCAAAGTAAACAGAAAAAAGAAATTATGAAAATTATAGCAGAAATGAAAAGAGAAAATCTACACAAACAAAAACTGGTTCTTTGAAAAGATAAATAAATTGATGTCTCTTGCTAAGCTAAGGAGAAAGAAGAGAAGAATTAATTACTAAAATAAGAAATGAAAGAGGGGACATCACTATATATGCTGTCAATATTAAAAGGATAATAAAGGAATTTTTTGAACAACTGTATGCACACAGATTTGATAACCTAGATGAAGTGAATAAATTCCTCCAAAAACACCAATTGACAAAATTCTAACAAGAGGAATTAGACACTGCAAATAGTCCTACAGATATTAAAGAAATTGAATCAATAATTGCTGGCCTTGCAAAATGAAAAGCACTGTGCTCAAATGGGTTCACCTCTGAATTCTACCAAACATTTAAGTAAGAAATTATACCAATTCTTTATTATCTCTTCCAGAAACTAGAAACAGGACTACTTTCTAAAACATTCTATGAGGCCAAAATTACCCTAATACCAAAACCAAACAAAAACAGCACACACACACACACACACACACACACACACACACACACACAACTGCAGACCAGTTATCTCATCAACAGAGATACAAACATTCTCAACAAAAAATTGACAAATCAAATCCAACAATGTGTAAAACAACTATACATTATGATCAAGTATGATTTATCCAAGATATGTAACACTTGTTTGACATTGGAATATCAATTAATGTAATCCATCTCATCTACAGGCTAATGAAGACAAATCACATAAGTTTATCAATATATGCTGCAAAAGCATATACTGCTTTTTGTTTTTTTTGATCTTTGACAAGATCCAATACTTGATCTTTAGAGATAGAGGTGAACTTTCTCAACTTTTTACAGAACATGTACAGCTAATACATATTCTGTTAATGGTAAGAAAATCAAAGCTTTTACAAAAGGATCAGGAACAATGCAAGAATGCCTCCTCTCACCACTGCTCTTCAACATCATCCTGGAAATCTTAGCCAATGCAAGAAGACAAGAAAATAAACAAATGATATACAGAATGAGAAGGAAGAAAAAAACTTTGTTCAGAGATGGTATGATCATCTGTGTAGAGAATACATACAGTTGGCAAAGAAAGCCCTCCTGAACCTAAGAAATTATTATAATGTGGTTTCAGAATACAAGGTTAATGTACAAAAGTTAATCACTTTCCTTATAACAGTAATGAACAGACTTTAAAGTTAAAAACACAATTCACATTAATACTCCCCAAAATGAAATACTTAGTCGTAAATGTAACAAAATATTTACAAGATCTATATAAGAAAAAATGTAAATTTATGATAAAAGACATCAAAGAACTAAATAAATGGAGAGATATTCCATGTTCATGGAAAAAGGGACTCAGCATTGTAAAGACGCAGCTTTTCCCAAATTGATCAATAGGTTCAATGCGATCCCCATAAAAATTCTGACAAGTTATTTTGTGGATATTGACATAGAGATTCTAAAGTTTATGTGGAGAGGCAAAATCTGAGAATAGCCAACTTGATATTAAATGAGAAGAACAAAGTTGGAGGATTGACACTATCGTATTTCAGGACTTACAGTAGTCAAGCTACAGTATTCAAAGTAGTGTGATACTAGTGAAAGGATGGTCAAATAGGAAAATTGAATAGAATTGAGAGACCACAAATAAAACCATATAAATATAGTCAATTGGTTTTTGACAAAGGAACAAGGGAAATACAATAGAGGAAAATAATTAGTAATAAATGGTGCTGGATCAGCTGGGCATTAACATGCAAAAAAAAAAATCTAGACACAGACCTTATACAATTCACAAAAATTAACTCAAAATAGATCATAGATAGATCTAAATGTAAATATGAAAGTTTAAAACATCTAGAACATAAATTAGAAGAAAACCTAGAAGTCCTTGGATATTACAATGACTTTTTGGATACAATGCTAAAGTCACAATTCATGAAATAATTGATAACCTGATTTCATTAAAATTAAGAACTTCTGCTCTGTGAATGTCAAGAGAATTAGAAGATAAGCCACAGACTGGAAGAAAATACTTGGTAAAGAAACATCTGATAAAGGACTATTCTCCAAAATATACAAAGAACTCTGAAAACTCAACAATAAAAATAAACAAACTGATTAAAGAATGGGCAAAAGAATTTCACAGACACTTTGCCAAGGATGACGACAAGTAAGTATATGAAAGTATGTTCAACATCAAATGTCATAAGAGAATTGCAAATTAAAACTACAATGCAATACCAGTTTATACTTATGAGATGACCAGAATCTAAAACACTGGCAACACCAAATGTTGGCAAGGATATGGTGCAACAAATCAGTTTAAAACATATCTACACAAATACCTGAACACAGATATCTATAGCAGCTCTATTCATGATTGCCAAAATTTGTTAGCAATAAAGATTTTCTTCAGTAAGTAAATGGATAAATAAACTGAGATACATCCAGACAATGAAAGATTATTTAGTGCTAAAAATAATGAGCTATACAGCCATAAAAAAGACATGGAGGAAACTTAAGTACATATTGCTAAGTGAAATAAGTCAATATTTAAAGACTGCATACTGTATGATTCTACTTATGTGACATTCTGGAAAAGTGAAAACTATAGAGACAGTAAATGGTGAGTGGTTGAAGGTATTCACGGGAGAAAGGGATGAATAGGCAGAGCACAGAACATTTTTAGGAAAGTGAATTCTACATAGATAACATATTTTCCTCTGTGGACCAACCACTAAAAAACATTATGGATAAACAGAATACTTAATATATATTGTCTTTAAATTTTGTATTAACTTGAATGAAGGCAAAAAAAGTAGTAAAATACTAAACTAAACCTAATCATGTCTATAATTACATGAAATAATAATAAACTAATTTTTGCCCTTAGAGGTTGTCATAACTGATTAAAACTTGGCACCACCATATGCCACATCAATGAGAGGCAGTTTAAATATAAATGCACAGATAAGTTGAAAGTAGAGGGATGGAATAACATATCCCAGGCAAATAGTAAGACTATTAAATCTAGTGTGGTTGTAATATCAAAGTACACTCCAAGACAAAGATTATTACAAGAAATAAAGTAAGTCATCTCATAGTGAGAGGAGAATTAATTAATTAGGAAGACATAATGATCATAAATACAGAACATAAATTGACAGAAATGAATAAGTGAATAGACAGGCAAATCCATAAACACAGTTTGAAAATATGTCACTGATTTTCAATAACTGATGAAAATATTAAAGACAAAAGTCATAAAGATATAGATCTGAACATTATCAAAAAACCTTGACCTAATTGTAATTTATAAGGCAAGTACACCTAGCAACTGCAAAATGGTGCTTCTTTAGAGTACTATTCACCAAATAGTACTTATTGCTGGAGCATAAAATAAGCATCAATAATTTAGAAAGACTGTAGTATTGTAGATTGTATTATCTGACCAAAAGATAATTAAGTTATAATGTGAAGCAATAAGATATCTCTAAAATGCTCAAATCTTAGAAATTAAAACAAACAAACTTCTAATATACATATGAATCAGGTAAGAAGTCAAAATGTAAAATTACATTATATTTCAACCTAGGTGATGGAGAAAATGTAACGTATCAAAAATTTGAGGATGCATGTAAAGCAGTGCTTAGAGGGAAATGTCTAGCTTTACTTATTTATATAGACTTGAAGAAAGTTTTAGGATCAATGAAGTAGTTTTATACCTCAATATAGTAGAAAAAATCAGTAAATTTTACACAAGGTCCAGAGAAGTAAGAACATAAAATAGATGAGAAATTAAAAAAAAAATAGTTAAAAAAAGATGTTTAATTTGCTAAATTTTGTTTTTCTACAAATATCAATAAAATGAATAAACTTTTATCAATACTGAACAACAAAAATAATAGAAAACACAATCAACCAGAGCAGAAAAGTGAAAATAATTCTATAAATTTTATAGATGTTCTAAAAATAGTAAAAAATATTAAATATTTTGAATAATTTTATGTCAAGAACTTTGATAAAAATTTTAGTCACATATTTAACTTGCTATAAGTAAAGTTCCAGGTCCAAAATATTTTAATGGTAAATTATTTTAATCATTTAAAGAAGTTATATAGCTCTTTTAAATGAAATTTTTTAACTATAAAGAGAAAACAATTTGAAATCTGTTATGAAATCATATAATCCTTATATTAAAATTGACAAAGACACTGAAATAAATGAAAATTACCTCCATGTGTATAGAGCAAATATTTTTAGCACAGTATTAGTAGCAAAATCCAGGGCTATATACAAAGTAAAATACGAGAAAGGACAAATCAAATGTAGCACATGTTAAGAGTATATTGATTACTAAAAGAGATTTATTCCAGAAATGTGAAGTTGGTTTAATGTTTTAAAATCAGTGAAAGTAATTCACTCCATGAAAAGGAAAATATATGTGTACACACACACACACACACACACACACACACACACAAACATACATTACAAAAAAATGATGAAAAAGCACCTGTTGAATGTCAATACCTTTTTACAATAAAAAATTTTAGCAAAATGAATGAAAGGAAATTTCTTAAATACAATTGATAGTGCCTATGAGAAAACCACAAATAATGTTAAATTTAGTGTGAACTACTCAATACATGCTCATTATATGAGGAGTAAGGCAGAGATATTGTCTCACAACTTGATTTAATGCAATGTTCAGTGCAATAAAATGTAAAGAGAAATTACGGTTATAGATTTAAAAGATATAACTGTCTATTCACAAGAAACATAGCTGTTTATTTAAAATTTTTAATGAATATAAAATTAACTACTAAAACTAAGTAGGAAATTTAGCAAGGTCAGTATGCAAAATCTTAATCTATTTTGCAGTATTTGGATCAAACTACTAGAAAATGAACCAAAAAACCTTATATGTTTAATATATATATGAAAATAAAAGAAAAATAAAGACAAAAGAAAATAAAATACCAAGAAGTAGATCCACCAAAAGATGTGCAAGACATTTATATCACTGATCTGAAATTTATAGACTGTCAGATATTTCTTCAGCAAAGATGGGATTATTTGGGATCAGCAGAGAATTGCAATTTGAGTTTTGCAACCATGACGAGCCACGTTTAAGTCCCCCACTTGGCAAGGGAAGGGGAACACTTTTACAAAGAGGAAAAGGGAGTTGGGAGGGCTATATTTAAACAGTGTCCATGGCTTTTCATTGGCTAAGTCCTTGCTAGGGATGAAGAGGATTTGGTTTTCTTCTGTTGGGCTCTGCTGTTGTTGCAAAGCATGATAACTCCCCCTTCTGGTCTCCCAAATCTATTCAACTGAGATTTTTATTTATTAAGTTTTATAATACTAAAGCTTATATAAATGTTGAATGCATGGATGCATGTCATCTGCAAGGCTGCATGTCATGTGAATGGATTGTTAAGAAGCTAATTCTCCTTAATCTGATATATAAATTTGATATAATCCAATCAAAATCTGAACAATTATTTTGATAGAAATTGACAGCTAGTTATAAAACTTACATAGAATTGGAAAGGATTCAAGTAGCAAGAATAATTTTAAGAGGGCAAATTTGGAAGACTTACTCCACATGACTTCAGGACTTACAATAGAGTGTCAGTAATCAAGAGAGTGCATTAACGGAGACAATACTATAAATGGAACAGAAAATATATAAGAAATATAACAACACCAACATGAAGCAATTTAAAAGATGAAGAGAAAGGCTTTTCAACAAAAATACTGGATGTCAGTGCAGAAAAATATGTATCTCAATCCCTATTATATACCACTTAGAAAAACTGTTTTGAGATATAAAACTCTTAGAATAAAGCATAAAAAGTTGTCTTCACTGCTTCGGGTAGGTAAACTTATCTTAGAAGAGGCACATAGAACTCTAAATACACAACTTAAAAATTGTTATATTATGCTCCATCAATATGATAAACTCATCAAAAGTTGCCATTTAGAAAATAAAAAGAAAAACCACGGACAGTGAGCAAATATTTGCCATATATATTTCTAACCCAGGACTGTATCTAGATATAAATCACTCTTCCACATAAATTATGAAAGAAAACAATCCATATAAATGTGAGTATTAGTCAGGGTTTTCCAGAGACACAAAATGGATATCTATCTCTATAACTATATATAAAGATAGATATACAGAGAGAGAGTCAGACAGAGAGAGGAAAGAAAGACAGAGACAGACAGAGAAAGAGACATTATATGATGCTCATGCACTTATAGAGGCTGAAATGTACCATAGTCTGTTGTCCATAAGCTGGAGACCCAGGGAAGTCTTTGGTTCAGGGGCCTGAGAGCCAGAGAGCTGGTGTAGATTCCAGACTGAATCTGAAGGCCTGAGAATCAAGAGTGCCAAGAGCAAGAGAAGACTGATATCTCAACACAAGCAGTCAGGCAGAGAGTGAATTCAATCTTCCTTTGCCTTTTTGTTCAATTCAGGCCTTCAGTGGATTTGCTGATACCCATCCATATTGGGGAAGGTCAACTTCTTTACTCAGTTCACACATAAAATTAACCATCACAATGCACAATCCACTTTAACGGACTCTTCACTGAAAAAGATGCATTATCAGCATCTTAAATTGCTCTTCATCATTAGTCATCTTTGTAATTCAAATTAAAACTATACTGCAATGAGACACCACTACACACTCTCTAGAATGACTAAAATTGAAAAGTCTGATAGCACCAAATGTTAATGAAGTAGTGGAAAAGTTGGAACTCTCATACAATTTTGATGTGAAAAAAAATGATGTAATCACTTAATGAAACTGACAATATATAAAAGTTAAACCTATATCTTTCCTGTGATCCAGGAATTTTACTTTAACTAAGTGAAAGGAAAATATCACAAAATAATCTTAAAAGAATGTTCGTAGCAGCATTATTCAAAAAAAGCCAAACGAAAAACAACTTACAAATTCATAAGCAGGAGAATGGTAAAACATACTGTCATATTCACAAGTGGGAAACTACTCAGGGAATGAGCTACTGAGTCATCAATGAACAATGAACAATGTGGACTATCTCAGTAGCATTGTGTTAAGCAAAAAAGACAGGTACAAGAGAACACCTACCATATTATTCACATGAAGTTCGTATTAAGATAAAGAACAGGCAAACATAATCTATGTTGATGGAAATTACAGTCCCAGTTGCTTATGAAGAAAGGAAATTGTAAGATTGTACAAGGGGCCAATCTGAGCTAATGGATTTGGGTCGAGATTACATGATATGTACATTCACCGAAACTCTTGTAAGAATATGAGTACTTTGTTGCATTTAAGATTTGTTTCAAAGAAACAAAAAATAATAAAACAAATAAGTTAGATAGCATAATTGCCCCATTTTACTAATGAGGAAACTGAGACATCGGGAATTTATCCCACTTGTTCAAGCTCACTTACCTTTTAATGATGGAGTCGATATCAAATCGAGATTATTCCTCACAGAGGTATTTGACTCACAGGATTTAATAGAATTTCTAAGGCAGAGATATTCAAGGTTCTTCAGTTCTTATAACACAGAATTGTGCTACCTTCTTTTTCACTCCTTGACATGTGAAGAACTATCTGGCTTAATTTCTAAGACAATAGGGTTTTGTTGTCTATATATTTGGGTGGCCATATAATTCATCATCATAGGACAGTTTGGGGAGTAAAAAAGGATCCTATTAATCATTATCTGGGTTAACAGATGTAATTTTGGATTGTTGTCTGTAAAACAGGACATATGGCCATCACACCTATAAGGAGTGATTTTATTTTAGAAACAAACACATATACACACACAAATATGCTATGCCATCCTCAGAGATAAGGAAGATACAAGTCAAGTTTGATTAGAAACACAAAAGGCCCATTCATCATCCCTAAGTAAGAGTGAGGGGGCATCATACATAACTCACAAATGTTAGCTTCCTAGTGAGAACAATGGGAATCTGGTATTGCTCTTTTTAAAAATAGAAAGTGAGATTTTCAATATGATACCCTGTCCCAACTATTACAAACAAAACAAAACAAAACAAAACAAAGAAGCCTCCACTAATATGGCAGAGATTGAGCTGAAATCTAAAGTTCCAAAGATAAATAAAATTCTGTCCCTCCTTCATTTTGTGATCACTATTTCCAAAATGATTAAATTATAACAGTAAAAAATATACCTGAGAGGAGGGAGGGTTTAGCATTTAGCATACTTTTATGGGCTGAATTGTGTCCCCTCTTTCTCCCTGACCACCAAAATGCATATGTTGTAGTACTAATCCCACTTTAGAATGTGATTGTATTTGGAGTTTGGGTATTTACAATGGAAATTAAAGTAAAATGAAGTCATTAGGGTGAGCCCTAATCCAATATGACTCATGTCCTCATAAGAAGAGCTTTGGATACAGACACATACAGAGGGAAGATGATCTGAAGGCACAAGGAGAAGATATCCATCTACAAGCCCAGGAGAGAGGCCTGGGACAGATCCTTCCTTCACAGCCTTCAGAAGGTAACAACACTGCTGACACTAGTCTCAGGCTTCTAGCCTCCAGAACTGTGAGAAAATTAACTTCTGTTGTTTAAGCCACCCAGTCTGTAGTAGTTTGTTACAGGAACCCTAGCAAACAAAGTGCATTTAAGCAGTAATTTATTTTCTGGTATATATTCTCTTTTAAAATAGGCTTACCATTTAATAGCTTAAATGTTAAAGTACACACATAAACTCTCTCTCTCATATATGTTTCTCAAACTATACAGAAATAAAAATGAAAGCCAGAAAGATTCCATTTCCTTTCATCAGAGTTACATAGTGAAACATTATTGACATTTCCATGCATATATCTTTCTAGAGAATGATAAAGATGATGATGGTGATGGTGATGACAATGATGGCTGATTCTTATTAACTGCTTATAATGTCACAGGCAGTGTTCTAAATGTACACATGGACTAACATACTTAACCTTCAAAATAAACCATAAGGTAAATGTTATTATTCTCATTTTACATCATATTAAATTTTACATTTTATACTACAGATGGGGATCTGAGACACAGAAAGCTTAAGAAACTCCCAAAGTCATGAAGGTAGTATTTAAATCAAAGAAGTCAAGATTTCACAGCCTAAATAGTGTTCCTTCTTTTTATGTATGTATACATGTGTATATTAATATGTATATATTATATTTGCATATATGATGCATATAAATTTTAACATATATTAGCACATACATTTAAAATATATATGATTATAGTATACAGAATTATATTGTATTATGCTTAACTTTAACACATAATATATTTCCACATCAACATATTGCGTTTTATCTTGTTTCTAAAAATATTGCATAGGATTTCATAGTTTACATGTATCATATTTTATTCAAATCTTCTCCAAATTCATAGTCATTTAGGTTGATTTTAGCTTTCCCCCCACAATTACAATCAATGTTGTAAAGAGCAACATGGCATATACCACTTTTTTTTATTCTTTATGTTTCTCTGTGGGAAATATTGATAGCGAAATTGCGATTATTTCACTAATTAATAGTGAAATTGCTGGGTTAAGGATATGTGCATAAAAGATTTGGATACTCACTGCCAAATCTCTTTTCAAAATCTTAAAGCAATTAAATATCCCTCCACACCATATGACAGTGTTTTTTCTCAAGGTGAAGACTTTTAAATATTAAAGTTATATTATCTTTTCCACAGAGAACAGATTTATTGGTATTCCATAAAAGTCAACTTTTGAGAAGTACACTAAATTACACTGAACATCAAGTGTTTTGTTTATTACTTATAGTAACCCTATTATCAGAAGATCATGCTGTAATTATTATAAACTTAATTGCCTTTCTCCTTTTCTTGATTATCTTAAGAAAAATGTAGCCCTTATCCCCTTTCTTCATATGGCAAGTTAGCTCCAATATAACCTATAACTAAATCAAATTCATAATCTTGTCTTCTTTCTAGTATTATTAGATCCCTTTGTATGGGTAATTCTAACATGGATACATCTTTATTTTATCCAGGAACTATATTTTGGCAGCATTTTCTAATATCTTGACCCATCCTGCTTTTATACTTTTATTTAACCTCCTCTGTTTTCATAACCTTGATCCCAATTATTTCTTCCATGATTCCTTATTGTTTCCAAGGCACACATTGAATTCTGTTGACCTAATTAGCATAATATTTCTTCCCTTTGGAATCCCAAATCTTATTTTGTTTGGATGTGCATATTTGTGTATGTGTACCTAATGGTGTTTTCTCAGGCACTATGGAATTTTCATGAAAATAAAACAAAAACAGCTATAAATACAAATCTTTAAGACTGAAAAACTGCACTTCAATTGTATTCAGATGAATGGACAAAAATATTAGTAGACACATTCTTGAAGAAACGGTCTATGTTAATAATTATTGTTTAATAATCAATGTGATAAAAAATAAGAATACTACACAGTTCCATGTAATCCCTTTTATTATTTCCAGTTGATTGAAGAGCACAGCCAGCAGAGCTGCAAAATAGCTGTTTAGTTTAGGCCCTATTTATTTAAGTGATTATTTATTGAATACCAATTTTAGGGAAGGCCCTCTGCAAAATTTTGAGTAGATCTACGCCAGGATACATGGTTTTTCTGTCTTCCTTCCAGCAAGGCTCTTAACAACCAGATTACATGCATAATGAATAAGTCTACTTGTAATACTAAACTTCAGATGCATCCATCAAATCCGAGGGGAAATTCACATACAATAAAGAGAAATATCAAATATCCAGGAGTAAGATTTTTTTTCTATATTATAGACTATTTGTTGAAACACTATTCTCTCTCAGAAATGACATCTTCATTTTGATCTAATTCAGTGTCTATTCAGAAAGCACAGGAATAACCCAGCGATGCTTTGCATACATATTTATTAACACCTTCCTCTACAAATGCACAGCAAGCACTGTTCTTAGAGCTAGAAATTCAATGGTAAACAAAAATTTTGTGCTCTCATGATGACATTGTGGAGAAAGACAACAAAACAATCAAAAATAAGTAAAATGACAAGTGAAATATTTTATGGAGAGACATATTTCAGAGATACAGAGTGAGGAGGATGGGGGTTGCTACATTTTATAGGGTGGTTAGGGATATTCTTCCCAATAAGATTATATTCAAGGACAGACATAAATGCAGTACACTTGCCATTCATATGGATTTATTTCCTCAGAAAGAGCTTTTCCACCAGCAAAAAGTGTGAACATGAAGGCTCTGAAATGTCAGTTTGCATTCTGACTTAGGTAACAACAAGGAGGCCAACCTTTCTGGAGCATAGTAGGAAAAAGGGAGAGTGGTAGAGGATAAAGTCAGAGAAGCACTAAGTGGGAGATCACGTAGGACCTTGTGGACAAACACTGTGGTTGTCTCCATAGTCATGTCCTGTATAATCCTCTCCCCTTGAGAGTAGGCAGGACTTCTCATTGTTTCCCACCATTAGAAGATGGCAAAGATGATGGGATGTTACTCCCATGACTACAATATGATTTTATACTTATACCCCCACCCCACCCCACCCCTACACACAAGAGATTCTCATTCTCCATGCTGGCTTTGAAAAAATAAGCTATTGTGTTCTGAGAGGGCCTATGGAAGGGTTACAGGGCAAGGAATGCAGATGACCTCTAGCAATACAGAGTGACCTGCTCAGGAAGGCCAGAAAGACCTACAACCACCAACAAACCAGAGATGGATTCTGTCAACAACCTGAGGGAGATTGGAAGCACATCAAACCACTATTGAGACTATAACCCTTGTCAGCACCAGGATTTCAGTCTGGCGAGATCGGAAACAAAGGACCCAGATAAGCTGTGTCCAGACACCCGGCCCATAGAAATTGTGAGGTAATAAAAGTGTGTGATTTTAAGCCTTCTAAATTTATGCAGCAAGAGGAAAAGAATGCAGGCCTTGCAGGGTATTATAAGGAATTTTTATGTCACACTTTACTCAAAGATGGAAATGTTTGAAGCTTTTGAACACAGAAGTGTCATGATCTTACCTACATTTAAAAGGATGACCCTGGCTGCTGTGATGAAAAAGACAGTAGAGGAAAGGACGAGGGTGGAGATGCGGGACTATTTAGAAGATATTGCAATAATCTAAGCAAGAGATTTTTCTGGCTTAGGCTTATGGGGTAGCAGTGGAGGTGGTGTGAAGTGATTTGATTATAAGTGGGATTTGAGAGTAGAGCTGTCAGATAAGTGATTGTGAGAGAAGAGTCAGGAATGCCAGCAATGTTTCTGACCTGAACAACTGAAAGATTCAGTTGCCATTGGATATGATAAATAATACTGAAAGTTGTATGAATCATCTACTCCTAAAAAGTGAGTAGTATGAAGTCTATGAATAAACAACTGAGGATATCTTTAATTTTCCAGTCCTTTTATAGGAGAACATACCGTGGGCATCAGGGTGACAATAGTCCAATGGGTTATGGAAGTGTCCAGTCCAAGTTAGCCTCACTTGTTACTGTTTACCTAAGACTCAATATCTGTAAATTGTATCATGAGCTTAAATACCTAGGGCTTCTTATCTAGTGTTACCTAGTCACGTCTACACTACTAAATAAAACTTGTAGAGGGTGACACACATCGAGTAACATCACAGCTGTTGCTCAGTTTTTATCAAGAGGTTATTTTATGCTTAACACCTTTCTGCTTTATACTGTCCAAAAATCCCTTATATCAAAGAATTAATATCATTATTATAGTTTATTAACAAAATAAGATGTTAACTTACCAAAGGTTTTAATAATCAATGTGGTAAAATTTATGCATATGGAATGCCTTGACATTAGGTATTCTGTAGACTCTTGTAATAGAATATAGCAATAAACAGACCAAGGATCCAAATCAGTTTGCTTATTTATAACATGAAAAATGATCATTTTTGCCACTGAGAATATATAAAATTCCTGTATGAATTCACACACCCTCACATTAAGTACCCACGTAGAGAAAGAGTTGGTGTAGTTTTTGAACTTGTGTGTAAATACTACCACTTAATGATGTCTAAAACAATGATGGATTTTATTCATACAAGATTCAAATTTAAGAGAAACAATGAGGAAAATTGCTATCCAAATTTGTAAGAAAAACATCTAATTACAACCAAAAAGAAATATATCTGATAAATTCAGGGCATTCTCCTTTCTAGGGAGTAAAAGTTGCCATAATCATTTTAATGTGTTATTTTACTCTACTCATCCAACACCAAATTCCTCACCCATAGTAGTATCTTTTAAAAATTCTGATATTTGTCCTTGGAATATAGATAATTTGTTTTTTAAGCATAATAAAATACTTTGTTGAAAGTTTAACTATGGAAAATAAACATAAATTCTTTTCCTTCAACAAATTCATTGTAGATATGACGAAAATCTAAATTCTGGGTTCACAATAAATCAAGAGAAGTTAAATTTTATTGCCTCACATTAAGGCAAATCCATTATAACTTTGTAACATTCTATGCTCATGTCTGACATAATCACAGGGTCAGATCTTCATATATTAAAATAATATAATGTTACCAGTTCTTAATGAAACAACTCTCCAAAAATTTGAAATATAATCAAAGGTCTCTGAAACAAATATAATATTTAATTTGGGGGAATTTCTTCTATATTATAGATTTTTTTTCTAATAATTTTTGAGAAAGAAATGAAGATTTTACTCTTATACCTGCTTCTGCTGCAGCTGCAGCCACTGTTACATGTATAAACAAGAAACAGAGGACTCATTGCTAGTCGTAGTTAAAAAGGAGCTCCTATAATGCTAGAAAACACACACACACACACACACACACACACACACACACACACACACCAGAGGTGATGTGATGTGTACCTCGAAGAACTGTCATTTATCTATTGAAGAAATGGACAGAGAAACAGTATAGTGAGCCTGCTAATGTATATATATATATATATATATATATATATATATATATATATATATACAATGTATTTGGGAAAAGGCCATGGGGGTGATTAGATATTGGGGGTTGGAATTAGATGGGGATTTCTCTGTGTTAGAGGAAAATATTAAGGTAAAACATGTGGAGAGAAAAGAGAAGGCTGAAGAAGTGGGCAAGGGCCCTATTATAAAGAGTCTTGTTTACCAGCATAAGGATTTGGATTTCTGAAAAGAGAGATGGAAATGTTGTAAGCAGGGATGATATGCTTTTATTTTAGTTAGAAGACAGCTTTAAAAGAGTTAAATCTATAGAAGTGAAAACTAATGATAAAACTATATTAATAGCCCAGGACAAAGATATTATCATTTAAGAGGCAGGGGCAGATATGAAGTATACTCCTATAAAATTTGTTAGAGGAGACTTGAAGCACAAAGGCATGTTTGGGAATATTACTTTGGGAATTATCTGCTAATAGGAGTAAGTAGAATTAGGAAGGTCACAAAATCATCTTAGGAAAATACATACAAGAGCAGTAAGGTGATAAAAAGAATCTTGAGCAATATCGATATTTAAGGGATGGGAAGAAGAAGTAATGTGAACAAGGGGGAACTAGAACAAAGGGATGAGAGGTAAAGGAATGTGGATAATGTGAAACCATAGACTCAAGCATTCAGAGGTTTATGAAGGAGGGAATGGTATAGAGTGCCAAATATAGAGGAATCTGAGATAAAGACTGAAATGTTTTTCATTGGCAAATATGAATCTTTGATGAATTTAGTGAGCAAAGTTCCATATGCTAGTAAGGGCAGGACCTTAAATATAGTGGTTTATGGAATGTATTGAATGAGTAGGACGAGCATAAAATTTACCATCTAAATCAGAACACTTTAAAAGTAACAGTAAGAGTTAGCAACAACTTCAGCAGGTAAACAGATACAACCAAAACTATCATACCTAAGGTTACTCTAGAGATGTGGAATCTACATTGTTGAAAAGGGTGGATGATATAAAGGAGAATAGATAGTATTCAGACAGAAATAGAGTCAGGAAATTATTTTATACAATGAGAGCAACTTGAACATGTAATTGTATCTGGAAAAGTAAAAAAGAAATTCAGAATTTTAGAGTCAATTGACACATGGTCACAGAAATGTCTGAAGGCAGAAATTGTGGCAATTTAGTCAGGCAGAGAGGAAACAGAGATAAGGTTCTACTGGCAGCAGATGACAGAAATAATCTCTATAAACATGAATCACAGACAGGACTAGCATTCAGGAGCTGATCAAAGCAGAGAAGCTATGTAGGTAGGTAACTTACTATTAAACAGAAGATTGTATTCCCTATTATGCTGGCTATGAGGCAGTTTTACTGATTTAAACTTTTTCCATCTTGAGAAAAAGTAAACACTTGAAGTCAGGGTCTTAGGCAGTAGAGAACAGGCAGAAACTAGTGTAAGCACTCAGGCCACAGAAAAGACAGAAACCAAGTTAATGCAATGGTGATATGTTACAACAGGGCAAGTCACATGATAGGTTTTGTTGGAGACACAATGTGTTGAATATATACATAGTGACATTTTATATTTTTAGCACCTATTAGTGCTGAACATAATTAATGTTTATTGTTATCACAATATATCAGTATCAAGAAATTCCAATTACTCAATATGGAAAGCTGATTTATCAGAATAGTATGTAGCTGTAGGATTTAATTTTTAAAGATGCATGTTTATAATGATGTGGGGGAAAATAATATTTAGCCTCTCTTGCTTAGTTATTTTTTTGATTCATCTTTTGACATAAACAAATGAGAATGCATAAAAGAATACTGACAATCATAAGCTTGTATTCTATGTAATCTCGGTGTATTCTAGATTCGTGTGTGTAGTGTGTTTATGGAGAATGTGTTTGTGTATATTGCCATCCAATTCTGTAATTTTACAAAAAACATTCTTTGTTATGTTTGCTCAGGTATTCTTACGTGCAAAGATTTCTCTCTCATATCTTATCTAGATAAAAAAATTAAGAAAAGTAAACTTTGTGTTTTGTAGCATTACAAAAATAATTTTAATCAGCACTGCAATGCTTTAGTAGTGGAATGAGAATTTACATTGTTTTAATGACTACACAGCATCTGAGCTCTTGTAATGTTTCCATATGAAAGGGAAAAATCTTGCCAGAATAATATATATTTAGTGTTTCTCATTTGGTAATCAGGTGAATGACAATTTATGATTAATTTAGCCTTAGATACCACTACGTATTTTACTATATGGAGGTTCTTCTTCAGTTGTATAAACACCTTCTAGTAAAAAGTTCTTAAAAGTATAGCAACAATTTTAAATATTGACTAATAGTATTCATTCCTCTAAGTTCATTTTTAAAAGTGATAGTAATAATGATAACAGCCTAGTGAAAATAGCAACTGATATGTGTTTTAACATCTACTGTGTACCATATGTTAGACGCAGCAATTTATGTGTCATATGTTACCAACCACTTCAAAACACTATGACAGATGATTCGTTTCATTTACTGATGAAGAAACAGAAGTTAACAACATGAGTAAGTTGCTCAAGGTCACAGAGCTGGTTAACGGCAGCAGATGGGGTTTCAGCTTCTGTTTGTTTGACATCAAAGTCTGAGCTCTTAAGCATTGTCATAGACCTCCTGGTTTTTACCCTGAAAGGTAATTAATGTTGTTTCATGCTTTATATTTTTCATTTTATCTTCATCAACTCCCTTTTCTATGTCCATAGGTCTGATCCAAACCACTTTCTGCTCTTGCATTGCTTAACTGCAAATATGAATGCTGCTGAAGTGCCTTTTGTATACAGCCCATCTTTGGTATATGTAATAAAAGTAAGTGACTATCTAGTGGCTTGCTGTCCCTAAGTGGGGGCTAATATTCTAGCCAGGATGCTTTTACCCCACAAACACAGAATGACAGCCCAGAGAGAAGACAAAAGGTTAAAAAGAGAAAACAAAATAAAAAGATGCCTTGCAAGTTTCTAAGTGAAGGAGAAAAAATTTGTGTGGAGGGTCAGCAAAATTCATTTCTCTTCCTTTTTCTTTTTTTTTTCCTGTGTGGCCTGATCTACCAACCATACACTTTGTGATTTAAAATAAAATAATGTACAATAGCCCCTTTTCTTTTAAAAACTCTTTCAAATTGGCAAACACCCATTTGGAATGCTAGGCACATTCTGGTCCTTCTACACTGACATGAGGTTGGTACTTGTCCAAGAAAGAAGAAATAGTCTACATTTTCTACACAGCCACAGAAACTGCACTCCTTTCCGAGAAAATCTATCTTTATAGCTAAATAGTTAACCCTGAAATCTCTAGTTTGACTCAAACTCCCAGATTCATGAGCATACAGTCTAAATAATGTTGGCAAATGTTTAATCATGTCCTTTCAATAGAAATTAGAAAGATAAGTAGTGAGATTAACTGCCAGGTGAGTTTTAAGATAATTATAATGAACATTGTAGCCACTCTTTGCTATAGATAATTAAAATAAGTGGGCTCTTCCTTTTATGCTTAATATAGTCATTCGGGTGGAAGGCTTAAGGATATGTCTGCCTAACCCTGTGGTGATCTACAGCTCTTGGCAAACACACACACAGACACACACACAGACACACACACAGACACACACACAGACACACACACACACACATAAGTCATTGTTGACTTATTTGAAAAAAAAACTCCAAAGGACTTTTATATGCCTTTTATATATACTAAGTCCATAACCTTGGAAGCTTTTTGTATAATTTGATGCCAATCCCACAGAAACATATTGTGATTTGTCGAGAAAATAGGCTGCCTAACAGCTCTAATTTCCTTACTTCAAATATCTCAGTTCACAGATGTTTGTTGTGTATTTTTAAATTTTCAATACATTAAATTAAGGAAATAGAATTTGCTGGAGCAAAAGACTCAAGATATATATTTATTATCAAATTACTTAAAAATACATTTTTATATATAATATAATATCAAGTTGCTTTATAAGATATGTAATATATAATATGCATATATTATTAAATTGTTTTAAAAGTATATTATATATTATTTTGTATATAAAATATAATATACATATATTATCAAATACTTTCAATTACAATATTTTACCATTATCAAATATATTTATTTAGCAAATATATTGTATAATATATTGCAGTGTATTATATTATTTATTATATCATTGTCATATATATATTATGTGATATATATCTATCATAATTAGCACTTTCATAGTTATGATGATAAATATATTTTCATATGCTTATTTTGTATTTATAGTTTTTCTATGTTAATTGCATGATTATAAACTTTGCTAATTTTTTATTTTCCCTTTTAATCTTTTTTTTATAATACATTTTAAAATTTTTTTATTTACATTTTATTTTTGGCTGCATTGGGTCTTCGTTGCTGTGCATGGACTTTCTCTAGTTGCGGCAAGGGGAAGCTACTCTTCGTTGCAGTGTGGTGGCTTCTCTTTTTGCAAAGCATGGGCTCTAAGCATGCCGGCTTCAGTAGTTGTGGCACGTGGGCTCAGTAGTTGTGACTCGCGGGCTCTAGAGCACAGGCTCAGTAGTTGTGGCACATAGGCTTAGTTGCTCCGCAGCATGTGGGATCTTCCTGGACCAGGGCTCGAACCTGTGTCCCCTGCATGAGCAGGCAGATTCTTAACCACTGTGCCACCAGGGAAGCCCTCTCATACTCTTTTTTTGGTATTAAAACTTTTGTTTTATATATTTTAAAAATATTTCCTCCCAGACTTTCATGTACTTTTTAACTTTGTGATTTCTCTTTGTGAGTAGATTTTTTAAATTTACTTAATGCAAATGAAATGTATTTAATTTTATTCAAGATATGAAGCAGGGTGCTTGAGTTATATTTTTTTCTAAAATGTATGCCATTTGTCCCAACATTTGTTGAAGCATCATATTTTCTCCTGTAGGTGAAAGGTGATATTTAATATAAATTTTATGCCAATATACTATTGGGTTTTTATTTGGGGATTATTTATTCTGGTCTATAGACTAATTTTTTTTTAAAAATTGATAATGACAAACATATTCAATTATGATTCACTCATATTATGTCTTAAACCTGGAAAAGTCAACTACCTGTTGCTGGGCTGCATCCCACAGTCCCAGAATATTGTAACTGCCCAGCCTCAAGACTGAAGAAAGAACCCAGAGTCAGCAACAGAGACATCAACTATTTGTTGGACAGTGAATCTTACAAGTCAAAGATAAAGACCCAGGAATGACACCCCACTTTGTATGGTGGATGGCAGGCAGGACTCCACAGCAGTCTTTGCTACTCTAGGGAAGAGGAGTCTACTGGTTATAGGGGGAATGATGGCCAGGAGGGCTTCTTGGGTACCAGGGGAACTGTTGGAGGAACATATCGCCAACAACTCTTCAGGTTAACCACTGTCCTGAGGACTGACGTATCTTGTTGATAACCCAACATAATGGGAAGCTTCCAGTCTGAGGACCAGAACAATCCTCAGCTTGGGGTTAGTTGATCACAAATGCTGTTACTGACTGAATGCTAAGATCAGGAGGGGGATGCAATCATGTGAGTAAGGTGAAGGTAAAGCAAGACTTGGTTGGACAAGAGATGTACAAAGAGCAAGAGAGTAGGCATCTTGTGGAGTCCAATCATATACCTGTATGATTATTATTTCAACATTTTCTAGTCTGTTTTTATATCTTTACAGATCTGCGCTCTATGTATCCTCTAAACTTGATCATTAGAGTTCACAGTTGTCCATTGCATTGCTTTTATTCTATTTTGATTTTCTGGAAATTATATTTACAAAATTTGGTCTAAAAATTTTAACTATATAGTTGTTATATAATTCAAAGAAATTGAACTTCATTCCAATAGAAACTATCTGCTAACTATCTAGGTGTTATAGTCTGAATTGTGATTATCCAAAATTCATGTTGAAGTCCTAACTCTAATTACCTTAGAATGTGACTGTATTTGGAGGCAAGTAAAGAGGCAAGTAAATTTAAATGAGGTCATACGAATGGGCCTTGATCCAATATGACTGGTGTCATTATAAGAAGAGATTAGGACATGGACACGAAAAAAGGGAAGGCCATGTGAAGACATTGGGAGAAGACAAGCATCAACAAGCCAAGGAGAGAGGCACTGGAAGAAACCAATACTGCCAATACCTTGATTTTAGACTTCTAGTGTTCAGAACTGTGACAACATAAATTTCTCTTGTTTAAGCCACAAAGTCTGTAGTACTTTGTTATGGTGGCCCTAGCAAACTAATACACTAGGATTTCTTTTCACTAATTATATAAAACTTTTTAAGTCATCATCTGTAATTTAAGGAAACTAGACTGAAGAGGTTCAAATTTCTTTCCCACATAAGTATATTATTTTACATTCTACTCAGATTTTCCCTTATCACTCACAATAATATGTTGCTAGTGTGATTAGGAAAAATAAGTTCCCCTTAATAAATATCAGACCTGAAGCACAGTCTCACCTTAATGAACTCAAGGTAAATGGGAGTGGGAGAGGGACTAGAGTCATAAAAAGACAATTACAGTATGTAGTAATGTGCCATAGCAGATAAATAAAGAGAAAAGGACTTTTGAAGAACAGGCATGGCAGTGGGTGTCATATATACTGAAACTGGGGAGGGGATTGATATTACTTCATCAGATGTATGGAAATATGATGTACATAGGGGAAAAAAATCAAGAAGCTTCAAGTATAGTGTATCTAAAGAGTTGAAAAGAAAATGCATAGCTGGAATAAATACCACCCTTAGCTTTACTTAGTACGTTATGTGAAATCCTGCTGTAAAATATAAGAATGCTTAATTCAATAAAACAAAGAAATTTGAGGTTACTTAACGTATTTTTTTTTTCAGTACGCAGGCCTCTCACTGTTGTGGCCTCTCCCATTGCGGAGGACAGGCTCCGGACATGCAGGCTCAACAGCCATGGCTCACGGGCTCAGCCGCCCCGCGGCATATGGGATCTCTTCCCGGACCGGGGCACGAACCCGTGTCCCCTGCATCGGCAGGCGGACTCTCAACCACTGCGCCACTAGAGAAGCCCCTACTTAAAGTATTTTTAAATGATGTTTTTAAAAGAAAAAAAAAATGATTCCAAGTACATGACATTCCAACTTACTCATTGAGTTTGCTTCAACCTGACTAAAGACCTTTAATATCATCCCATTCAAACAAGTGTTATTGTCGCTTCATCTGATTAATATTCCATTGCCATTGACCTTTACTACCTAAATTTGAGACCACCTTCCACATTCTGACTTATTTTAATGTTTTCTTTTATGAAAAACACACTATGTCAAATATTTTGTGAATATGTTATTTCTAGTACTTAAGGCAATCATGGGAAGTTAATGTTATTATCATGATAGAGTTCAGAGAGGTAATTCCCCTAGAGGTACACAGCATCCACATAACTTGGCTGGGCCGTGAAGACAATTATAGTCTTTCTATTGTGTCATGCTGTGTTTTACTTTTCTTTGCAACATAAGAAGGAGCAGGGCAGAGTCTTTAATTATTTCAGTTAGGCTCCAGAATGAGGAACCATTTACATGTCTTCTTTTACTGTATACCATAAGCCAGAGCACTATCAAAATAAAATTTATACTTACGTTGATATTTATAGGTAAAATATCAGCCTTAGAATGTAACGATGCCAAAAAATTTTATTATAGCTGTAATACGAATGGAATAACAAGACAAAAATACTGAAAAACAAACTAAATAATTATCAAGATTAAGAAATAGGCAAACAAGTTGTATAAATAGAATTTGATTTCAATTGTTTTGCTCTAGGCAATTAATGCTTGCTTCACACAGTGAATGGTTTCAGTCATAACAAAACACACAAAATGATAGAACTGGTACTAACATTAGAAATCATTCAGGTTATCCTCCTCAATTTATAAATTAAAAAAAAATGAAGACAAGTTAAATTATTTGTATAACTCAAAAAAATCTATAAAAGTACATGGCTAATTATTTCCTAAAACTTGTCTTCTGGCTGCTATTTAGAGTTCTTTTCATCACACATCACTGACTGTAGTTTTAGAAAACAACCAGAAAACCGAGAGTGATAAATACAGGATTTTGTTTAAATAGAAAAGAGAGAATTTACATCAAACACAGAAGGAAATTAAAATCTGTCATGAACATACATCAGAACATCTGATTATTTTGAGTAGGTAGACTACCATATGGCACAACCTTAATAAATGTTAAATCACACTAAGAATTGTAACAATAAGAGCAATGAATAACAATAATTAAAGCAATCTACCACTGACTGCTTCATTCACCCTGAAATTAAAATTTATGGGAGCCCATTATGAGGAAGAGCTGTGCAAGGGTGTAGAAAAATATTAGAATTATTACAGACAGCCACTTGTTAAATAGTTATCAAAACACTTTGCTCCAATATATCATCATGGTTTTCTAAAAATATTTCTTTGATTTGAAAATTAAGTCCTTATAGAATGAGAGATATCTACAGCACTTGGTGTTTTCTTCTTTGTCCCATAGGTTTTCTTGTGGGGATTTATGTGTTTAACATAGTTAACCTGGTCCCCATGGATGTTTGTGGTGGATCCAGCTGAGGGGAGGTGTAGCGTTTGGAACAATATCATCCACAGATTAAGCAACTCTAAGCTCTGAAAGGAGACAGCACCCAGAAAATCGAAGCTACACACAAAGTGAGGAGTTGAGGGATTAGAAGAAGTGAGGTGAGTAGGGTGCTTTAGGGGAGCACATAGGTGCCTTGATACTGCCAAATGTTGAAAGAAATAGATTCTGAAAGTCATAGGGTAAGGAATGGAGACACATTCTAATGGCTAATTTTTCTTCTCCCTGAATACCCCATTATTTTTCAGTTTTACTATAAAATTTTCAAATGTAGCAAAATTAAAAAAAATAGAATGAATGCTTATTTACCCACTATAGATATTCTGCCCTTAATATTTTATTAGTGTAATTGGTTTCCTCATATGTATCAATCTATTTATCCCTCTATCCACCCATCAATCCATTCTATTTTTGATGTATTTCAAAGTAACTTGTGGACCTCAGTACACTTCCCCTTATATATAGCTGTGTATCTATTTTAAAAGGCCAGGTTTGCCCTCCTGTGGTAAAGTCTTTCCTCACTTAAGTTTAAAGTTCTTTTGTTATTTGAGGTTCTGACATTTTATACAAATACAGCACAAAGTATTTGTTATAGGATATAACACTTTTCTTGGAGAATTTTATGAGCACACTGCAAGACTGTATTATTTTAGTTACAGTCAACTGTCTTGGCAGCCTATAATTGAGGATACGCATGGCACTGAAAGTTAAATAAGTGTTACTTTATTAACACCAATTATAAGGTATGAATATACTTTTATCAACCTAATGAATTTTCTAAATGGTTTTACATCAACTTATTTCCTCAAAATTTCTATGAATGTGTTTTGGCAAAAACCTCAATTCAATTTTATATTTGAGGAAATTAAGGCAAGAAGAAGTACAGTTATATAATTATTTACCTCAGTGGTTGGAGAATCCAAGACTTTGGGCGAGAGCCTAGGTTATGTATAGTGGAAACCTGGAAATTATTCACTGTGTGTAAGGTAAGCATAATAAACTATGAATGTAAAAACTAAGTAATAAACATCTAACCAAAATAAAGAAATGCTCTATAGTTGTAGAAATCAGATAATCCTTAAGAGAAGCTAGATTTTAAAATATTATATAACTTTTTCTTATAGTATTATGCACTTTTTCTTCTGAATATTATTTACTTGAATACAAATTATCTCTTCTTTATTAGACTATATGTTCATTCAAACTGAGCAAAGTAAAAGGAATTAATTATTTTTGTCATCAGCTTTTAATAAATGTTTAGTATATATTTCATTAATTTTAATTTACCTGAACACAGTATTTCACATATTTTTTCAAAGAAATTAAATAATATGGTCAAAAGTATGCAGGTAGTAAATTTTGGAGTCAGAATTTGAATGGATTCCTGTTTAATTTCACAGCTCTGAAATTGGTTCGTCTTGATATTTTCCTATGACTTATTCAGTCAAGTACTATACATTTTGTTTTGTATTTAAAATTTTTTTCTATATACCACAGAACCTGTAAGACTTCTTGTCATTAAATTCTGATTCTGCTGCTTGCTAGTTCTGGGACCTTGAGTATGTTACTTGAATTTCCTCAGCCTTAGTTCCTCATGTGAGAAACAAAGAGGATTTTATCAATGTCAGAAGATTATAGTAAATTAAATGAGATAATTATGTCCAACTCCTGATATTCATCTTGTTCTAACTGTAGTCACAATATCTACTGAAGAACCTCACTAAAGATAGGCTCAGAAATTTTCTTTTTTTTTTTTTTGCGGTACGTGGGCCTCTCACTGTTGTGGCCTCTCCTGTTGCGGAGCACAGGCTCCGGACACGCAGGCTCAGCAGCCATGGCTCACAGGCCCAGCCACGGCATGTGGGATCTTCCCGGACCGGGGCATGAACCCACGTCCCCTGCATCGGCAGGCGGACTCTCAACCACTGCGCCACTAGGGAAGCCGCAGAAATTTTCTATAGATATATCATAGAAATATGATATCTTTATCTACTATTTTCATTTATTTTGTACTTCACTAGCACTTTCCTAATGTGAGAGTCTTAAAAAAAGCCTCTGTACACCTAAAAAATTATCTGCAATATTACTTGCCATATTCATAGGTTAGCACACATTAATATTTATAGATTACAGCCATTTTGGTATAATCTTAATTACTTAAATCATATTGCTGTGCAAGTTAAATATTTTATCCAGTTTTCCTCCTTAGGTAGATATGATATTCTCTGTATTACATGTGGGCAAGATGAGTAATACATGAGTTCATAATCAGCTATCAATACTATACTTTAAAAAATCAGATTATCTCTTCTAAAGTTCAACATTGTTCACATTACCACAACACTTTATGCATGCCACCACCTTTCCACTCATATTTTTACAAAGAAAATATTTGTGAACATATGTATGTATTCAAACAGTTATGCGGAATCTTAAGAAAAGGAGCCATGGGTTTATCCCTTTTTCATGTTCAGTGCCTGGCATTTTGTCTTGAACATGATAAGCCCTCAAACAATAACTGTTGAAATGAGAAAAATTGAGAAGGTAGGGCACAAAAGAAGTTGCTCTTGTACTGTAATAGAGACATAGGACAACCCTAGATGGAGTAATGAGATTCAAGTAGGCCATCGTGCATAAGCCTTAAGGAGTAGGAAGTTGGGAGTACAGTGCGACATTTCTCAGATTTTCCCTGCTCTTGCACATACACAGCAACAGAATTTACAGATATAAAAAGGGACACTGCAACCTGTCATCTCCTTGAATGACACTGTATTTTTAGTGAAAAAAGCTGTCTACAACTTTAACAGCACTGTAAACTCAAGCAAAAGTCATTCAATACCATTTTCAGCCTGAGTCTAATCATTTGTAAAAAGTTTGCTGTTCATAATAAACACCTATAAAATGAAAGCTTGTATTTCAAAGGAGACTTTAGGTTTCAGTGTGTTGGCTTATCTTCATATCCTCATGATATAAACACAACCTCTTTTTAAGATGTCAAAATCCTATAATGATCAACAGCACAATGTACGTTAAAACACTTAGTTTCCACAGACCTTAAATAATATATTGTTACAAGGCAGAATGTTCGTGCTATAGAATTTCATTAGCTGTATTACATTTATCTAATATATGGCTTTACAAATACATTTCAACATTAATTTAACCATGTAATAAATTCTCATTTGCTTTAAACACAAGGATATTTTATATGAAGTAATTTTAAGTAAATATGTTATTCTTGTGAGTGTGATTGTCTATGCAAGTATTCCAGTGTTGGATTTCAGATTTTCTGTCTTAGTATACTGAATACTTATAAATATTTTGATAGATATTATTAAATTCAGAAGACAATAAAATTGGGATGAACCTATGAAAAGATTGTGGGGAAAAATATTTGCAGCAGAGAGTTTTATACCCCCTTGTCAATTTTTTTAAAATAATTTATTTTTATTGAAATATAGTTAATTTTCAATACTGTGTTAGTTTCAGGTGTACAGCAAAGTGATTCAGCTATACATAAATATATATTTCGTTTTTCAGATTCTTTTCCCTTAAAGGTTATTACAAAATGTTTTTTTCTTATTGGGGTATAGTTGCTTTAAAATGTTGTGTTAGTTTCTGGTCTACAATGAAGTGAATCAGCTATATGTATAAATATATCCCCTCCCTGTTGGGCCTCCCTCCCCCCCATCCCACCCATCTGGGTCAGCCATTTAATTTTCATCTGAAATATACTTTTGATATCCAAATGGTTTGGGAACAATTTGCTTTTCATGATAGGAACATTAAAGAGGAGACTGTAAAACTCTTAACTTCCTACCAACTCCATTTACTAGCAGCAGCTATATTAGAAAAAGGAAACACAAAAATCCCAACAACAAACTAGCTGAGAAATAAGTTTATCAAGCTCAAGAAAAGGAAAAGGCAAGTCTCAGCCCATCTCCCCCTCTAAGCAGCAACAATGATTCAGTCTCCCCAGTGACAACTGAGGGTCTGCCTTACAGCAGGATCAATGGGGTTGACTAACGCAGAGTGTCTTAGTCCAGCAATGAAACAAACAACACACACAGTACAAATATACATGCACAGAACAACTCAAATACATTCGTATATATGTATATATGCACATATATATACATATATATAAAATATATATGTACTGAGGTCTCAACTTTTAATAGTTATATTAACAATTTAGTTGTTAAAAAATCATTAATAATAGCCATTAAAAAATTAAATTGACTAAGACAACGTATGTTATTGAGAGTATAAAGTTAGATGTTTATGTTTTTGGAAAACAATAGACAATATCTACCTACTCTGTAGGTAGATACTATGTGAAATAGAGATTACTATGTGAAATAGAGATTACTATGTGAAATAGAGATTACTATGTGAAATAGAGATTACTGAAACTACTACTATGTGAAATAGAGATTATTGAAACTATGTAAGTGTGGTTCATAAAATGAAATAATAAACAATGAAATCCCCAATATTGTCACACACCATGACCATCCGATCACCACACAGCAATAGCAACAAGACATATTTTCACAGCTCATCTCAATTATTTTCTCTCCTACCTAAAACTGTCATGTGACAGCTATTCTGGTTAAAATTAGAATAAAATCCAAATTTCCTACATAAGTAAGACCACCTTACTTGAGCTGGTCTTTGTCTATATCCGTGACTTCATCCCTTCTCAATGACCATAATGCCTTTCCAACACTTACATTCTTTCACTTCCTGGAAAATCTCTTTCTCATTCCCATGTCATGTCATGTCTTTGCACATGTCTTTGTCCTGATACATTTCTTGTAGATCTTCATAAGTTTGACTCTTTCTCATTATCAGAATCAGCCCAGGTATCTCCCATAGAGCCCTTTTCTGTCAACCCAAGTAGATATTTCATTCCTTGCCACTCACTATCACATTACTTGCTTCTTTCTAGATGTTATTGCTTTCTCATATTATATAGTTTGTAGCTTTATCGTTGTAAACAATAGAGTGTAAGCTTAATGGTTCAGACACTTTAGATTTTTCATGGTTGAACTACACTATTGTGTTTACTGAGTATTTAATAAATATCTGTTTATTCATTCATTCAACACAAGTTTCTTAAAAGCCTATTATGTTCCAGGTACTGTTTTAACTTCAGGTGATACAGTAGCTTAAAAATAGAAGAAAAAAAATTTCTGCCCTCATAAACATAATAGTGGTGAAAAACATGCAATTTTTTGAATTAGTGACTCTAGAAAGCATTAGCAAGGACAGGACCCAACAATTTTGAGTCTCTGTATATTTCCAGTTAATTTTTTTCTTCCAGTTTTATTGAGATATAACTGACATATAGCACTGTATAAGTGTAAGGTTTACAGCATAAAGATTTGATTTACATACGTCATGAAGTGATTATCACCAGTTTAGTGAATATATACCATTTCATATAGGTACAAAATAAAAGATAGAGAAAAAATTTTTTTCTTGTGATGAGGACTTAGGATTTACTCTCTTAACAACTTTCATATATAACGTACAGCTGTGTTAATCATATTTATCATGTCATACATTACATCCTTAGTACTTATTTATCTTATAAATGGAAGTTTGTACCTTTTGACCACCTTCAACCAAATCCCCCTACCCTGATCCCCCCACTCCCCTACCTCTCCAACAATGGTAACCACAAATCTGCTCCCTTTTTCTATGAGTTATTTGTTTGTTTTGAAGTATAATTGGCTTACAACACTGTGTTAGATCTTGTTACAAAACATAGTGGTTTGATATTTCTATACATTTCAACATGATCACCACAATAAGTCTAGTTACAATATGTTACCACACAAAGATATTTCAAAGTTATTTAATATAATCTCCCCACTGTACATTTCATACCCATACCCATGACTCATTTATTTTGCAACTAGAGGTTTGTACCTCTTCATTTTCCTCACCTATTGCTTTCCTCCACCTACCCACCTCCTGTCTGGCAGACACCTGTTCTCTGTATCTAGAACTCCATTTATGGTTTGTTAAGTTTGTTCATTCATTTTGTTTTGTTGGACTCCACATATAAGTGAAATCATGCAGCATTTGTCTTTCTCTGTCTATGTCACTTAACGTAATACCCACTCGGTCCATCCATTTTGTTTTAAATGGCCAGATTGTATTCCTTTTTATCCAGTCATCTACTGATGGACACTTAAGTTGCTCTCATATCTTAGCTATTGTACATAATGCAGCTATGAACATAGGGGTGTATATATTGTTTCTAACAGTGTTTTTGTTTTCTTCAAACAAATACCCAGGAGTGGTGTTGCTGGATAATATGGTAGTCCAATTTTTATTTTTTGAGGAATCTCCATAATGTTTTCCATACTGGCTGTACCAATTTACATGCCAGCAGCAGTGTACAAGGATTCCCTTTTCTCCACATCCTCACCAACACTTGTTATTTATTGTCTTTTTGACAATAGCCATTCTGACAGGTGGGAGGTGATTGTTTTAAATTAATTTTTATTGGAGTATAGTTGATTTACAATGTTGTATTAGTTTCAAGTGTACATCAAAGTGAGTCGGTTATAGATATACATATATATGCTCTTCTTTAGATTTCTTTTCCCATATAGGCCTCTTGAGAAGAGTTCCCTGTGCTATACAGTAGATTCTTATTAGTTCTCTTTTTTTTTTTTTTTTTTTTTTTTTCGGTACGCAGGCCTCTCACTGTTGTGGCCTCTTCCGTTGCGGAGCACAGGCTCCGGATGCACAGGTTCAGCGGCCATGGCTTACGGGCCCAGCCGCTCCATGGCATGTGGGATCCTCCCGGACCGGGGCACGAACCCATGTCCCCTGCACTGGCAGGCGGACTCTCAACCACTGTGCCACCAGGGAAGCCCTAGTTATCTATTTTATATATAGCAATGTGTATATATCAATTCCAGTCTCCCACTTTATCCCCCTTTCCCCCCTTGGTAACCATACATTTGTCTTCTACAACTATGACTCTATTTCTCTTTTGTAAATATGGTCATTTGTATCAATTTTTTAGATTCCACATATAAGCGATATCATATGATATTTGTCTTTCTCTGTCTGACTTCACTCAGTGTGACAGTCTCTAGGTTCATCCATGTTGCTACAAATGGCTGAGTAATGTCCCATTGTATATAAGTACCACATCTTCTTTATCCATTCATTCATCAATGGACATTTAGGTTGCTTCCATTTCCTGGCTACTGTAAATAGTGCTGCAATGAACATCGGGGTGCATGTATTTTTTCGAATTATGGTTTTCTCTGGGTATATGCGCAGGAATGGAATTGCTGGATCATATGGTAGCTCTATTTTTAGTTTTTTAAGGAACCTTTATACTGTTCTCCATAGTGGTTGTACCAGTTTACATTCCCACAAGCAATGTAGGAGGGTTCCCTTTTCTCCACACCCTCTCCAGCATTTATTGTTTGTAGATTTTGGATGATGGCCATTCTGACCAGTGTGAGGTGATACCCCATTGTAGTTTTGATGTGCATTTCTCTAATAATTAGTGATGTTGAGCATCTTTTCATGTGCTTTTTGGATATCTGTATGTCTCTTTGGAGAAATGTCTATTTAGATCATCTGCCCATTATTTGATTGGGTTTTTTGTTTTTTTGATATTGAACTGCAGGAGTGGTTTGTATATTTTGGAGATTAATCTCTTGTCAGTCACTTCTTTTTTTTTTTTTTTTTTTTTTTTTTTTTTTGCGGTACGTGGGTCTCTCACTGCTATGGCCTCTCCCATTGTGGAACACAGGCTCTGGACACACAGCCTCAGTGGCCATGGCTCATGGGTCCAGCCGCTCCGTGGCATGTGGGATCTTCCCAGACCGGGGCATGAGCCCGTGTCCCCTGCATCGACAGGCGGACTGTCAACCACTGCGCCACCAGGGAAGCCCTGGTCACTTCTATTGCAAATATTTTCTGCCATTCTGAAGGTTGTCTTTTCGTTCTGTTAATGGTTTCCATTGTTGTACAAAAGCTCTCATGTTTAATTAGGTGTAAGTTGATATCTCATGGTGGTTTTGATTTGCATTACCCTGATGATTAGTGATATAGAGCATCTTTTCATGTGCCTATTGGCTATGTGTATGTCTTCCTTGGAAAAATGTCTAATCAGTTCCTCTACCCATTTTTTAATCAGGCTCTTTGTTTGCTTGTAATTGATGTTGAGTTGTATGTGTTTGTTGTATATTTTGGATATTAACCCTTTATCAGATATCTCAATTGGAAATATCTTCTCCCATTTAGTAGGTGGCCTTGTCATTTTTGTTTCCCTTGTCTGAGGAGACATAGCCAAAAAAGCATTATGAAGATCGATGCGAAAGAGATACTGCATATGCTTTCTTCTAGAAGTTTTATAGTTTCAGGTCTTACATTTAATTCTTTAATATATTTTGAGTTTATTTTTGTGCATAGTGTGAGAGACTAGTCCAGTTTGATTCTTTTGTATGTATATGTCCAGATTTATCAACACCACTTATTGAAGAGACTGTCTTTTCTCCATTGTATATTCTTGCCTCCTTTGTCATAGATTAATTTTCCATGTAAGTGTGGGTTCAATTCTTAACTCTCCATTCTGTTTCATTTTTCTATCTGTCTTTTTTGTACCACACAATTTTGATTACTATTGTTTTGTATTATAGTTTGAAATCAGGAAGGATGGTACATTCAAATTTATTCTTTCTCAAGATTATTTTGGTTATTTGTGGTCTTTTGTGATTCCATACAAATTTTACAATTATTTGTTCTAATTTTGTGAAAAATTCCTTGGTATTTTGATAGAAATTGCACTGAATTTGTTGATTGCCTTGGTAGTATGGTCATTTGAATAATATTAATTTTTTCCAATCCATGAATATGGTATATCTATCTATCTGTTTGTTTTGTCTTCAATTTTTTTCATTAGTGTCTTGTAGTTTTCTGAGTACAGGCTTTTTGCATATTTGGTTAGATTTATTTCTAGGTGTTTTATTCTTTTTGATGCAATTTTAAATGGGATTCTTTCCTTTTTTTTTTTTTTTTTTTTTTTTTTATGTACGCGAGCCTCTCACTGTTTCGGAGCACAGGCTCCGGACACACAGGCTCAGTGGCCATGGCTCATAGGCCTAGCCACTCTGTGGCATGTGGGAACTTCCCAGACTGGGGCACGAACCCATGTCCCCTGAATCGGCAGGCGGACTCTCAACCACTGTGCCACCAGGGAAGCCCAGGATTGTTTTCTTAATTGTTCCTTCTGATAGTTCATTGTTAGTGTATAGAAATACAATATATTTCTGTATATTAACTTTGTATCCTGCAAATTTACTGAATTCATCGATGAGTTCTAGTAGTATTTTGTAGGCATCTTGAGGATTTTCTATGTACAGGATCCTGTCATCTACAAACAGTGATGATTTTACTTCTCCCTTTCCAATTTGAATTCCTTTTATTGCCTTTTTTTTTTTTTTTTGCTTATTTCTGTGGCTAGAACTTTCAGTACTTTGTTGAATAAAAGTGGTTAGAGTGGGCATCTTTGCCTTATTCCCGATCTTACAAGAAATGTTTTCAGCTTTTCACGATTGAGTATGATGTTAGCTGTGGACTTATTATACGTGGCCTTTATTATGTTGAGGTATTTTCCTTCTATACCCACTTTGTTGAGAGTTTTACCATAAATGGGTGTTGAGTTTTGTCAAAATTGTTTTCTGCATCCATTGAGATGATCATATGGTTTTTATTCTTCGGTTTGTTAATGTGATATATCACATTGATTGAATTATGGATATTGAACTCTCCTTGCATCCCTGTGATAAATCCTACTTGAAAATGTTATATGAGCCTTTTAATGTATTGTTCATTTTGCTAATATCTTATTGAGGATTTTTCTATATTCATCAGTGATATTGGCCTATAATCTTCTTCTTTTGTGATATCTTTTTCTGGTTTTGGTATTAGTGTGATACTGGCCTCATAGAACAAGTTAGGAAATGTTCCTTCCTCTGCAATTTTTGGAATAGCTTGAGAAGGAGAGATGTTAATTCATCTCTAAATGCTTGGTAGAATTCACCTGCAAAGAAATTTGGTCCTGAACTTTTGCGTGTTGGGAGATTTTATTTGTTTGTTTTGTTTTTAATAATTCAATTTCATTACTGGTAATTCACCTGTTCATATTTTCTATTTCTTCCTGGTTCAGTCATGGAAGAGTGTATGTTTTTAATAATTCAATTTCATTACTGGTAATTCACCTTTTCATATTTTCTATTTCTTCCTGATTCAGTCATGGAAGAGTGTATGTTTCTGGGACTTGGTCCATTTCTTCTAAGTTGTCCATTTTATTGGTGTATAATTGTTTGTAGTAATCTCTTATGATCCTTTGTATTTCTGTGGTATCCATTTAACTTTTAATTCCTGCAAGAGGCAATTTAATAGGCTTAGTTTAAGTTAGGTTTCTCAAAATTATGAGCAAATAGCTATAACCTAGCCAAAGAGTTGAAAGACATCCTAATTTTTATCTACTATATTTTTCTCCTTGTCTGCATGGCACGTATGTACCTACATAGACTTTCTACATTGTCAAAGATATTCTGGCCTAATATAATTCAACTATTACAGCTAGTCTCTAGAATCTATTTGTCTAACATAACTGAAACTTAATATCCATTGAACAACAACCCCATTTCCCCCACCTCCTGCCCTTGTAAACCACAACTGTATTCCTGTTTCTGTGTGTTTGACTATTTTAAATACCCCTCATAAGTAGAATCATACATTATTTCTCCTTCTGTGACTGGATTATTTTATTAAGCTTAATCCCTCCAGGTTTATCCATGTTGCCACAAATGAAAGGATCTCTGTTTTTAAAGGCTGAAAAATGGATAATTTTCTTTTTCTTTAATCTGTCAATGAACACTTGGGCCATTTCCATATTTTGCCTAGTGTGAATAATGCTGCAATGAACTTGAGAGTACAGATATTTCTTTGAGACCCCTGATTTCATTTCTTTTTTATGTACCAGAAGTGGAATTGCTGGATCATATGATGGTTGGACTGTACCCTGCAGGCCCACAAGTCCTGTGCTTACCCAGCTTCAAGACCGAAGAAAGAGCATGGAGGCAGCAACAGAGACATGAATGGTTTAATGGATGGGGAAACTTACATGTCTGAGTCAAGGTCCTGAAGGGACATGCCACTGTATGAGTCGGATGGCAGGCAGGACATGGTGGCAGTCTTCACTCTCACCCCCTTGGGGGAATGGGAGATTGCCAGTTATAGGGGGAATTATACCAGGTTGGCTCATTAGTTACCAGGGAAACCAGCAGAGGGGCACGTTCATCACCACCCCTTTGATAAGAACAATCACTAGCTGGGACCTGGGGAAAATATGTAGGAAAGTCCATCATGTGAGTAGGGTATAGATAAAACAAGCACTGGTCAAGCAGGGAAGGTACAGAGAGCAGCCATCTTGAGTGGCCTGATCATACAATGGTGTACAACATAGTGCCTATTGTTAATGATACAGTTTTGTGCACTTCAAATTTTGCTAAGAGGGGAGATCTCATGTTTTCTTACCACACACACACAAAAACCAATAAAACAAACCAAAAAACAAAGAGACACAGGGAAACTTTAGGAGGGATTTTATGTATACATAAAAATCACTATATATATATAGTATATATAAAAATCACTATATATATATATATATATAGATATAGATAGATAGATAGATAGATATAGATATATATTATATGGTTGGCCAAAAAGTTCATTCGGGTTTTTCTGTAAGATGTTACAGAAAATATAAATATAAAACTATACATATCTATATACATATACAACAGGCTGTGTGTGTGTTTGTGTGTGTGTGTGTGTGTGTGTGTGTGTATAATTTTCATGATGGTGATGACTTCATGGGTATTTGCCTATGTCCAAACTCATCATACTGTACACATTAAATATGTGCATTTCTTTGTATATCAATTATATCTCAATAAAGCTGTTTAAAGGAAAGAGAAGAAAGTAATACCACAGCAGGCACAATTTTTAGGTTTCCAATTGGAGGCATACCAAATTTCCTCAAGTCATTGCATCCACATATAATGCAATACATTATTGTTGTCTTGTTCAGGATTCAGGAATTTTGTCTATTTTCCCCAAAGTTGTTTTCATCTGGGCTTACCTATCCTATAGCATGGTTATTTTTCAAGCTACAGTGAGAGCTATGTATTTAATACCACCATTTCATCTCATACATAATTTTCTGGGAGGGAGGTTCATAGTTCTTAAGGAACAGGAGGTAAATGTATGATCAAATGTCTTAAAGTTTAAACATGTATCCCATAAGATGATGGTGTAATGATCTAGAAGTGCCAATGGAGAGTGAAGAGAAAATCAACATCTTCTATCAGGCAGTATCCCAACATCAAGTGCTATTGTGTCTCAGTGGCAAAGTAGCTGGTTCTCCCTTTTTAATAATTATTTTACATAATAAACTAAAAGTTACAGGAAAATTATGGAGAATAATATAATGGACAGCCATGTATCCCATAGAGCATTCAAATACATGTAAACATTTTTTTTGCCATACTTTTTTCAGAGGCTTTTTTTTTTAAGAAATATTTCTTGAAATTATATATATTGCTAAGTTGTCACCTCTTACCTTTCACCCCCATCCTACCTCAATAGCAACCGTTAACCTAAAGTTTGTGTGTAGCATTTTTATGCATGTGTTTGTATTTTTACACTAAATATACATATCTACAAACAACATACACTGCCACTTTGTGTGTTTGAAATTTAAAGAATTGTCATTATCTGGTATATCTGACTTTAATGTCTCCTTTTTACCCTCTTGTGATTAGGCTTGATATTTGTCTACGTTAATGAAAATATATGTACTTTATTCAATTTAATAGACTATGGCATTGTATCTGAGAAACTTGTTCTTTATTTTTACATCTTGCTTTTATAAATAAAGCTGCAGTAATAAAATATCCTTGAGTATGTCTCCTCATATTCAGTTACGAGTACTTCTCTAAAATGTGTGTCTGGAAATAGAATTTCTGGGTAGAAAAGTACAATTATTCTCTAACTTATTATCCTTAAATTTTCCAGATATTGCTCAAGTTTATACCCTCATTAATAATGCATAAAGTACTAATTAATCAACTTTTAGTTGACTTATGTCAGACTGATGATTTCTTGCACTTTGGTTTGTGTGTTATGAGTTTAATTTTCATTCACCTGATGTGTATAAATAAACACCTCAAGCTAGATATATTGGTTTACTAAGGCTACCATAGCAAAATACCACTTACTGGGTGGCTTGAACAACGGAAATTAATTTTCTCACAGTTCTGGAGACTAGAAGTCCAAGATTAAGGTGTTGGGAGGTTTGGTTCCTTCTGAGGCCTATTTCTTTGTTTTTCAAAGGCTACCTTCTTGCTATGTCTATATTTTCTAAGAAGGAGGAAAGGAGGAAAAATTCTGAAAGACTTAGTATTTAAACTGAAAAAGACTATTTCAAGTGATATCCTCTAAATTATTCAAGTGCCCTGAATTTATATAATGAGAGAAAATTAAACACTACTTTTAGATGTTAAAACAATCACAGTTGAAAAACACTGACTATAGAAATTGCCACAATTTTAACTTAAAATTGTCTTTCAAGTTTTATCAGCCATATTTTTTCATATTTCAATTAAATAATATGTTTTACTAAAGCTATCTAAAGACCTGAAAGGTGTCAATAAGTGGAAATGTGATTATTAAATTGCTAATTAAATGAACTGATCCTAAATAGCATAACCTCTTAACTGTTTATGTAGATTTAAATTTCCAGAGAATTTTCTTTCTTTCTTTCTTCCTTTCTTCCTTCCTTCCTTCCTTCCTTCCTTCCTTCCTTCCTTCCTTCCTTCCTTTCTTTCTTTCTTTCTTTCTTTCTTTCTTTCTTTCTTTCTTTCTTTCTTTCTTTCTTTCTTTCTTCCTTCCTTCCTTCCTTCCTTCCTTCCTTCCTTCCTTCCTTCCTTCCTTCCTTCCTTCCTTTCTTTCTTTCTTTCTTTCTTTCTTTCTTTCTTTCTTTCTTTCTTTCTTTCTTTCTTTCTTTCTTTCTTTCTTTCTTTCTTTCTTTTGCAGTAAGCGGGCCTCTCACTGTTGTGGCCTCTCCCATTGCGGAGCACAGGCTCTGGATGTGCAGGCTCAGTGGCCATGGCTCACTGGCCCATCCACTCCGCGGCATGGCATGTGGGATCTTCCCAGACCGTGGCACGAACCCGTGTCCCCTGCATCGGCAGGCAGACTCTCAACCACTGCGCCACCAGGGAAACCCTACATTTATTTTTAATGTGTGCTGTTCACTGGATGAAATAGTGCCTGCTGAAATAGCAGGATGAGAAAGAACAGAAAAATGGGAGTAGTATGTATAACTGCTTGAATCTCATTCTCTGATGCATTCTGCTTTTCTTTATCCAGTGGTACAGCTTTCTTTGAACTCATTGAGTGTTCTTTGCAATGTAGTGATAGAGCGGAGTACAGAAGTGATGATAGTTCAACACATGGAGTGAAGACTACAAGTATTTTACCTTCAAAAGAAGTCAGTCTTCAAAGTGGTGTCTCCCATCAACAACAGACTTAAAGCCAAAAGGCAGAATATCCAAGGAGAGACCAAGGAAGTAATTGAGCAAATGAAATTCTCATGTTAGAAATGGAGAAAAAAGAATTTATGTTTAAGCAGCAAAAATCCCAGATTTCTCCAGCATAGAGAAATATTACCTCCAACAAGGTAATACAGTTAGACTTAATCTCAGAACCCATGAAAACAAAGCTTTCAGATTGTCACTAGAGTTAGCAAACTCACATCTGATTGCTAACATTTTATATATAAATATTTCTGTGCCATGACTTTAAGGAGTGCTACCTCTACAAAAGACTTAGTACACAAGGGTTAGAGGGACATGATGTAGAGACTCTCAACAAGGGCTGCAGCAGCAAGAATTGGTTTGCCTGGTTATGTGATGTAAAGCTTCATGCCTGTGTGATCTGAGTCCTTGCTTGTCTTGCCCTTATTTACTTCATGTTTCTTTCAATTGCCTATTCATCATTTTCACTAAGTGTGTACATAATCTTTTTATACAAAACTGATTTATTATGAGGTATTAACTCATGCAATTATTGAAGCTGAGAAGTCCAATGATCTTCTGTGTGCAAGCTGGAGACTCAGAAAAGTAGTCTGAAGGCCTGAGAAGAGGAGAGCCGGTGGTGTTGATTCCAGTCTGAGTCTGAAGGCCTGAGCATTGCAAGTGCCACGGGCAGGAGAATATTGATGTCCCAGTTCAACAGTCAGGCAGAGAGTGAATCTGACCTACCTCTGGGTTTTTTTTTTTTTTTTTTCCTATTCAAGCCCTCAATGGATTGGATGATATCCACTCACACTGGGGAAGGCAATCAGCTTCACTCAGCCCATGAATTCAAGTGATATTCTCCTCTGGAAATACCATCACAGACACACCAAGAAATAAAGTTTAAACAGATATCTGGGTACTCCACATCCCAGTTGAGTGGATACACAAAATTAACCATCACAGGTCCACCCCTTGTTAACCTGACACCCTTATGTATCTCTTTAAACCATACTTAATATTCAAATAAAGATAATAGCAAGATCTAAATTCTTCCAAATGTGATACAGCTATCCTATGTACAACTAAAAATGCACCAACCCTTCCTCAGAAGTAAAGTCCTGAGTGATATTTACTTTTCCTGTTGATACTCCATACCTTAAATACTATGATGTAAAATTAACAATACTTAAATAGTATGATATAAAGTCAATACATCTTATATTATAAGATAGGGGAATGACAGAAGAAAGGAAACAAAGATATGCATATGTATTTATAACAAATACACACAAACATATTTATAAAAAACTAGGGAAGAAATAGTCATGACAATTACAGTCTTTGCTTCTATAACTGGTCAGTGGTCATAGCTGGTATTTATAATTACCTTCTTCCACTCTCCATTCCATATTCCCTATGCCTTCAGGAAGCACCTTATGGTCACAGTCCTTTTCCTGGTGGGGTAAACCAAACGATTATTCCTGAAGAGTCTGAGCCATTAGTAGTCCTGCCTTCACTGAACTGTTGTAGTTTATAATTGACCTTAGTTATAGGACGTGGTAATACTAAGAGATTCCCTAAGGGATCGGCTGTATTCCAAACATGCTCTCCCTTAGTTCCATTGTGGAGTAATAGTACAATATTCCCCTTGGTAGTTAGGATCAATCGCTCCAGCCAGCACAGTAGCTCCCTTCTTTCCCTGTGGGCTCAGAGGTGTGAGGAGAACAAAGTGACTGGGCAACAGTCTTACCTTCCAATTCAATAGAATCAATGTGTTCTGGTGGAAGTATTCTTCCCTATAAAACTAAGACCTCAGGACTTCCCTGGTGGCGCAGTGGTTAAGAATCTGCCTGCCAGTGCAGGGGACACTGGTTCGATCACTGGTCTGGGAAGGTCCCACATTCCACAGAGCAACTAAGCCTGTGCGCCACAACTATGGAGGCTGTGCTCTAGAGGCTGCGAGCCAAAACTACTGAGCCTACGTGCCACAACTACTGAAGCCCGCATACCTAGAGCCTGTGCTCTGCAATAACAGAAGCCACCGCACTGAGAAGCCCGTGGTACTGCAATGAAGAGTAGTCCCCACTCACCTCAACTAGAGAAAGTCTGCATACAGCAACGAAGACCCAACACAGCAAAAAAATAATAAATAAATTTTAAAAAGAGAACTATAAAACTAAGACCTCTAAGCCAACAGATCACAAAATCATGGGGACAGGTAGCAAAAATTGTGCTAATGGACCTATAGTAGTAATAATGAGTGGTGCTACTCCCATTTCCACCTCCTGATTCCTGGACCAGTGAATTCTGGATAAGAACGAAACAGTGCCACACATTGGATGCTGAGAATAAACAGTCTTCTGGAGAAATACATCCCAGACCTGTAAGGAATTGCTACATAGCTGGCACTGTAACTGAGACTTCACGAGGTCTTTCCATTGCTCTATCAACCTAGGTGCTTCAGGATGTTGGGGAACATGGTAAGACCAGTGCATTCCATGGGCCAATTGCTGCACTTCATTTGCTGTGAAGTAAGGTTTTGTTTAGAAGTAATGTTGTGTGCAATACCATGACAATGAATAAAGCATTATATAAGTCCACGTATGGTAATTTTGGAAGAAGCACCACATGCAGAGAAGACAAATCCATATCCAGAGTAAGTATCTATTCCAGTAGGGACAAAATGTTGCCTTTCCATGATGGAACTGGTCCAATGTAATCAACCCAACACCAGGTAGCTGGCTAATCACCCTGGAGAAGAGTGCCATATCTGGGACTCAGAATTGGTTTCTTCTGCTGGCAGATTGGGCATTCAGCAGTGGCTATAGCCAGGTCAGCCTTAGTTAGTGGAAGGTCATGTGGTTGAGCCCAATGGTGGCATAATCCTTAGCCCTGCCACCATTGGCCACTTTATTCATAGACCTTTGGGCAATGACAAAGGTGGTTGGAGAAAGAGACTGGCTGGTATCCTCAGAAAAGGTTATGCTATCCACTTGACTATTAGCACTTTCTTCTGCTGAGGTCACATTTGATGAGCATTTACATGGGATACAAATACATTGATATTTTTTGTCCATTAACAGAATTCTATCCATATACCTCCTCCCCAAATTTGCTTGTCAGCAATTTTTCAATCATATGCCTTCCAAGTCCCTGACCAACCAGCCAAACCATCAACCACAACCATGAATCAGTAATTACATATCTGGTCATTTATTGTTTCAAGCAATGTGAACAGTCCTGGGCACTGCTTAAAGTTCTGCTCATTGGGAGGATTTCCCTTCACCACTGTTTTTCAGGAAATGTCCCAGAAAGGGAGTGTATAATGATGCAGCTTCCACTTTTGGATAGTGCCTGCATATTGCACAGAATCTGTTATGAACAAACTCAAGTCTTCTCTTTCTCTGTCAGCTGATCATAGAGAACTCCCCAGGAGACCATAGGTAAGGCTGGGGGAGAGGAGGAAGTGTAGCATGAGTGAAGACTATGAGCTACATCTTTAAGTAATTTACTTGTGACTTTAGGACCTGCTTGAGTCTGATCATATACATACCACTTCCTTTTGATGATGGAGAGCTGTTGTCCATGCTCAGATTTATGGATTGGTGGCTCAGGTAACACCCACCACCAATAACCAACCATAATACTGAGTTTCTTGTGGGAAGCTCAGGTTGCTTGATAACTTGGTGACCCATGGTTAAACATTCAGTCTCTATTAAGGCCCAGTAGCAGGCCAAGATTTGTTTCTCAAAAGGAGAGAGTTGTCTGTAGAGGATGTTAGAGTTTTCCTCTAAAATCCTAAGGGCTTGGATTGCAATTCACATTTAGGGACCTATCAAATAAAGTAAAAAGAATTCCTTGAATAAACAAGAGTATATACTTATAAGGCTTAGGTTTGTGCCACTATTTAACAGTTTAAAGATACTGGGTACACTGTCATGGAATTTGAATTAATGATGCATCAGATCCAGGGATTCCCTTTACAGAAGAGGAAGTATGGGTGTGGATTGGCAACAATCAGATACACTGGTTTTATTATATATGGCATCATACACAGAATCTGCTGGCATAATAGAAACTTACTGAAGGCATTGCAGAGGTGCCAACTTGGAGGTTACAGCCTACGGTTATATAGTTCCATTCTCCAGGACACAATATACATGCTAAATTACTAAATATTATAAAGTCCTAGTCCCAAATAAGTAAAATACTTGAGTCCAGAAACCAATCAGTGGAAGTATGTCACTTCCCCCCTTACTATTAGTCACAGTGATCTATCTGGGGAATTTGTGCTTCCTGTCTACACGATTCTGGGTTTTGCATATTTAGAGGTCTCGGTTACAAGAAAAGGAATTTGTTAATAAAACTTATTTGTCATAAAATCAGTTCATTGGTGTTGTACAGAATTCTGTGTCAATGAAGTGGCAAATCTAGTAAAGATTGTAAGATAATATACAAACCCTTTCATGGAAGATCTGACAGTAATTCTGAAGTTCTTAAAAGGAAAATTGATATCTGAAGTAGCTGTCAATTCTGACAAGGAGAAATTGTTCCCTCCAATTTAGAAGAGGTGTGATGTAATCATTTTGCTATCCCATAGCTAGTTAGTCTCTTTGAGGGGTGATAACTGTTACTCTGTTCATGTTTCCCTATTGTCTATAGAGTATTTGAGTGTGGGGGAAATAACTTGTTTTTCTTGCTTCATAGTTGTCCAAATCAGAAGGCATCCTATCTGAAGAACTACATCCAGATCTGATGTAGAAAATGATATGCTGGTTCAATGAGACTACTGTCATGATTGGAAGTGACTTTCAGGAATCCTGAGATAGGGCTGAGCATATTTAACTGTGAGATATTCAGGAATAATTGGGGCCAGAGATTGGACTTGATAACATACTTTCAAAAATGACCCCAGCCTCCCCAACCCTTCAGTATGTACACCCATTGCATATGACTTTGCAGCTCCTCCTATCAAAAAGTGTAGTCTACTTCCCTTAAGACTACGAGTGCCTTTTGACTTGTTTTGACCAGTAGAATGCAGGAGACGTGACGATGCTCCTTTATGCTTATGAGTCTAGAGAAAGCCCTCAAATAAAGGGTCACAGTTTCTTTTAGAAGGAAACCATAAGCACATACTGAAAAAGCTAGTACCAAAGGATATATGCAGAATACTGAAAGTGTCTGCAATATTTTCCATGTAGGATATTTTTGTCCTTTGTTGACCTGTTTCTTTCTTTAAAGTTGGAACATTCTTATATCACTTTCCAGACTGATTTCTTCATTTCAAAAAATATATTCAAGCTTTGAACTCAAATCCCAGAAATAGTCTTCTTTACACTGATTCTTTTGACATTTTGATTGCTGTAGGTTGTGACTTATATTCTTCAAAAATCTGTGTATTTTTCTGTCTCTCTCTTTTTAACTTCTCAACATTATGACACCACATCTGTTTATACATTCTATAAGATTCTAGCAGACTGTGACATATTCATTATGACCAGCAATAAGAAAATAAATATGGTTACCCGAAAAATGTTCAAGAGATTCACAGATGTTTCTAACATATGCAATATTAAAAAAGATACACTAGTGATAAAGAGAGACGTTTATTTATTTATTTTTTCTAAGAACTAGTTGTAATTTGGGAAACTCACTCCTTACATAATCTCTGAAGTTAAATGCCAGAGCAAAGACATTTAGAGAAATATGTGGAGGCAATATACTCTTTTAATTAATTTGTTCTCCTAAAGTCATTGACTGTGAAGAGACTAACCAGGATGATTTTATCTTATAAGAACTAACTTTCCTTGTGTAAATTTAAGTAAAACCAATAAAATTTTGTAATTTTGTCATGTGCTGGATTTTTCTACTTTTCTTTGCCAAAAGCAAGAACATTGACTTTCATGACATTTTATCCTATAGGAGACTGATGAAGAACTCCTTACATTTTATGCATTGATTGAAAGGTAGAAAATATTGTTTATTATTGGCTCAATGCCATATTATTGGAAATTTAGTGCCTTACCTTTATTAAGCTGAATAATATTCTTGATTTTTTACTTTTCATAGGACATAATGACATATTGAAAGAGTTGAAGTTGTAACTGTTAGTCTTAGTTTATCAAAGGGGTTATGTTAGTGTTCTTTGAAAATAGAAAATAAAGCAAAGTTTGAATTTTAAAATTATTCAATAAATTTCTTGATTCTCACCAAATATGTAATTAATAAAACAGCAGTTAAAATCACTCTATATATTCCTATTAAAAGCTATTACCTCCTGAACTTAGAAAAGACCACATAATAAAACCTGTTAGTTGAGGGACTATTTTTTGAAGGAAAATTTTAAAATAATCACAAAAGTTCATGCATGTACTTCTTAAAGAACATATACTATGTTGCTAGACTCAGTGTACTATCAATATACTATGGAATAATTTAGGTAATACAAATATTCTATCATTATATATTAAGACAGATGAATGGAGTAGTAGGATTAAAAAAGGGAAAGGAAATGAATATATTTGGAGAGAATACAGGAAATTAAATAAAGTCATATAGAGGAGAATAAGAAAGATACAAAGAAAATATCTAAAAAATACAAACAATATCAAGTAAATTATTTACATATACAAATACTTTTTTGATAGTATTGTCAAAAAATGAAAATATTTTTAAATATGTTGCATGACTTCAACTTAAGCTTCAGATGCTCTCATAGAGTTTTTGATTACAAGTATGAACTTATAATGAGTAATTATATTTTTTCTTAATCAACTTTATTAAAAAAATATGGTTTACACAGTTTAAGAGAAAAGGTCAATAATTACTACTAAATATATACACCCTCACAAGTATCACTTCAATAAAGGTACACAATATTTTTACTTCCACAAAATACCCCAACTACTACCTCAGACAACCATTGATTTTGATCTTCTTTCTGTTACTATGGATTCCTTTGCCTGTTCTAGTATTTCACATACATGAAATCATACAGCATACACATTTTTGTTCTTGCTTATTTGTCTCAGCAAAATGTTTTAGGGGTTGATCAATGTTGTGTGTGATTCAAATGTTCATTACTTTTTTTTTTTTAATTTTAAGAGTTTATTTGAGCAAAAATTGATTTGAATCAGGCAGCCAAACCTGAAGTGCTTTGAAGCAAGGGGAAAGACTTTATTATAGAGAAGATATGGAAGCAAAGCAAAGAAATCATTTGACTGGCTCTAGCTTAAGGGTTGCCTTATTTGGAAAAGCCTAGTTGCCTGTTTGTGATCAGTTATCCTTAGGTTTTGATTTCTCATACTCAAGGTATTTTATTTTATTTTATTTTATTTTATTTATTTTGGATGTGCCAGCTACTGTAGTAGGTACTTTATTTACTTTTTAAAAACATCTTTATTGGAGTATAATCACTTTACAATGGTGTGTTAGTTTCTGCTTTATAACAAAATGAATCAGCTATACATATACATATATCCTCATATCTTCTCTCTCTTGTGTCTCCTTCCCACCCTCCTTATCCCACCCCTCTAAGTGGTCAGAAAGCACCGAGCTGATCTCCCTGTGCTATGCAGCTGCTTCCCACTAGCTGTTTATTTTATATTTGATAGTGTATATATGTCCATGCTACTCTCTCACTTCATCCCAGCTTACCCTTCCCCCTCCCCGTGTCCTCAAGTCCATTCTCTACATCTGCATCTTTCTTCCTGTCCTTCCCCTATGTTCTTCAGAACCATGTTCTTTTGTTTGAGATTCTATATATATGTGTTAGCATATGGTATTTGTTTTTCTCTTTTTGACTTACTCCACTCTGTATGATACACTCTAGGTCCATCCACCTCACTACAACTAACTCAATTTCATTTCTTTTTATGGCTGAGTAATATTCCATTGTATATATGTGCCACATCTTCTTTATCTATTCATCTATCGGTGGACACTTAGGTTGCTTCCATGTCCTGGCTATTGTAAATTGTGCTGCAATGAACATTGTGCTACATGTCTCTTTTTGAATTATGGTTCTCTCAGGGTATATAAAGCCCTGTAGTGGGATTGCTGGGTCATATGGTAGTTCTATTTTCAGTTTTTTAAGGAACCTCCATACTGTTCTCCATAGTGGCTGTATCAATTTACATTCCCACCAACAGTGCAAGAGGGTTCCCTTTTCTCCACACCCTCTCCAGCATTTATTGTTTCTAGATTTTTTGATGTTGGCCATTCTGACTGGTGTGTGTGAGGTGATACCTCATTTTAGTTTTGATTTGCATTTATCTAATGATTAATGGTGTTGAGCATTCTTTCACGTGTTTGTTGGCAATCTATATATTTAGGTTTTGGGTTTCTTATATAGGCAGCTAAGGCATTAGAGTTACCTCAGTCTAACAACCTCATTGTTTAACTAATTTGACCTGTGGTAGAGGCTTGCATGTGAAAACAAAGAGTTCCACTGAGGCATATTTATTGAAGCAGTGTTTTTATTTGCAAAAAAAAAACAACTTAAATGTTCTTCTACAGCAGAATGGAAAATGAAACCATAAATCTATAGAGTGTCATGGTTAAGGACAAAGACCCTGCAGCCAGACTGCCTGGTTCAAACTGTATATTTTCCACTTGCTTGCAATGTGACCATGGGCAGTTACTGACCCTCTCTGTAAAACTGACTAATAAGAGACCATCGACCTCATAGGAGTGTATTGAGAATTAAAATAAGTTAAAATATATAAAATAAATTCAATAAATATCTTGAATTAATAAACATCATTTTATAACTCAAAGGGTCTCAAGATAATTTTTATAACCCCATTTTACAGAGAAGCAAATGACAGCCCATTGAGGGGAAAGCAGCTTGTCTACCTCAGCAGAGGCTGTGAACCCATTCCCCAGATGCTTCCAGTACAAAGCTCCTTCACCATGCCTCTCTGCATTAATTATGATTGCTGAGTAGTATCTTACTGTATGAGTATTGCATAATTTTTGTATTTTCTCTCCTGTTGAAGAATATGAGTTTTTTAAATAGTTTTTGGATATAAAAAATCAGGCCTCAGAATTTTATGACTATTTATATATGTTATATATATATATATATATATATATATATATATATATACAAGTTTTAATGAATATATTTATATCCCTTACACATAGGTGTGTATAAAATTTTTGTAATGGAATTGGTATTATAATGAGTACATAATTGAAGTTCTTTTTCTTTGTCAATTTATTATTCTATTGATTTCTGCTCTTATTTTTCTTATTTACTTACTTTTTACATAGGATAGAAATTTATATAATTGACTTAAATCTTATTTTTTCTAAAGTAACTATTAAAAGCTATACATTTCCCTCAAAGCAGTACTCTAGATGTGTACCGCAATTTTGATATGTTATGTTTTAATTATCATTTAGTTTATAGTGTTTTCTAATTCTTCTTGTGATTTTTAAACTGATTTGTAAAAATTTGTTTTGGTTAAAGAATATTCTGTTTATGATTTCTACACTTTAAACTGTATTGAACTTGTTTTATGGTCCACCATATTATCTACATCAGCCAATGTTCAATGCTCATTTTAAAAGAATATGCATTTCATTATTACTTGTGTCATGTTTCATAAGAGTCTATAAGCCCAATTTGGTTGATAGTGTTGCTCTAGTTTATCCTTACTGATATTTCTCCCTACTGTTATCAATCGTTCAGAGTGTTGAAATCTTCAATTACGTTTGTGTATTTGCTACTTCTTGAATTCCTTCAGTTTTTACTTTATATATTTTAAGCCCTATAACTAGGCACATTTAAAACTGTTATCTCTTCTTCATAAAATGACTCTTCTATCATTATAAATATTTTTGTTTATCTTAGGTAAATTATTTGTTTTAAATTCTAATGTATCTAATATAAAAATAGCTTTCTTACAATTAGTGTTTACATTATATCTTTTTTCATCCTTTCAAGTTTTACCTACCTGTATCTTTCTATTAAAATATCCTTTTCATAGAAATCATATGGTTGGATCTTCTGTTTGTATCCTGCCTAATAACACCTGCCTTTTTATTGCATTGTTAAAATTAGTCCCATAATTACATTTATTTTGGAGATAATACTATCATTTAATATTTATTTTCTTTATGTCTCAATTTTTAAATTCTATTGCTCCTACCTGCATGCCTTTTTTTGAACTGAATACAGTTTAATGGTAAAATTTGCATCCTCTATTGGATTATTAGTGCTACCTCTTTGTTTTAATCTTTTACTTGTTGCTATAAGGTTTACAATATACATGGATAAATTATTATAGTTTCCCTTCAAATATTTTTATATTTATTATTAGTATACCACTTCATATATAAGGTAAGAACCTTTCAACAATGTATTTTCATTTCCCTATTCCATCTTTTGTGTTTCTATTGCCATAGGTATTATTCTTACTTATAATTTAAATCTCACAATATGTTGTTATCTTAAAGGTCATTTCTAAGTTTCATAATAATCTTAACAGATGAATGAGTTTAGGAATACACATTATCATCTTTTTCTCTCTTCATTGTTACTGTGTGATCCAAGTACCAGTAGCATTGGTATTATCTGGAGTGTGGTATAAATACAGCATCTCAGTCCCCATCCATATGTACTAAATAAAAAGCTGTAATATCCTCTTGTGATATTTATGCACTTTAGCAATTTCTAGTGTACTTTGAATGGAAATTTTGTGAGAAAGCTAATAATCAATAAAGACTAACCAAATGAGTTCTTTGGTACTGTCAAAGACATGGCATTTCTGGGGAGGATTTTCTAATTTCTTTTGGCGATTTGTAGCTCCTTCACTTTAATGGTAGACTCCTTTGCCAGTTTTTACAGGAGCATATTTAGTTTAACTGGATAATATATCATCCCTCCTACAATAAACATAACCAAATTCAATTTCCTTAACACTTTTCCAGCGATAATTATTTGCTTTGCTACAAGGGAATTATTAGATTCTTATATAAATCTGAGGCAAAGAAAAATATCATGTTGTTTCCTGATTTTGCATTAAAATGCTTATAAATATCTTAGAGATAAAGTTAACTGTCAAAGATTTATGTCCTGTATGGTGTCTTTCCAGAAAGGTAGTTAGCAATCCACAATACTATATAACTGCAATCTTAGGGCTGGGACATTAGTCACCTGATGAACCAGAGGAGTAGCTGATGCTCCCTGAACTATATATGCTAACGTGGTAAAACAGGACAGCAAGCCATATTTCCACCACGTTGTATTATTGCAACCCCAGACTATGAACCTGTCCTCTGATCATATCCCTGATGAAATAGATATTCTTCCATCTGATGAAAATTACAGAGGTGAACAGGGCTGCTGCACAGTGTTCTGCCAACCCATTATTATGTCATTTGACAGTGTTGGTCCTTCTCTATGTGGCATAAAAACTTCAAAGCCCAGGGTTGGGGACCCTTTTTCAAAGTTTGACATCTATATTTACTAAATTCTTATGTGTTTTATTGGAGTGCTCTGAGCACAGTAATTTCCTACTTACTTACTGATGCCCTTCTATCCATATATGTCCTGAAAAAACATGGTGCACCATATTTTCTAATTTAACTATATAAATGTTTTCAATCAGAATATATTTGTATGTGCTGTTTTCTCAACTATATCAATTTATTTATTTATTCAGAAAAAATTTTGAGCTTTTATAGATATAACAGGAAATTGTCCCTAACATCAGTCATAATATTCAAGTAGGGAGATACACAAGAAAACAATTGAAAATATAGTTAATTAAAAATAAAAATTAAAGAAAAAAATGAATTGAGGGATACTCAAAGTTTCTGCAAGTTGAGAGAAATGAGTATCCAGCCAGATCTGAAGAGTATATGACATTTTTCACTTTGAAGAAGTTTTAGGTAAATGTATTGCCATTCCTCCTCAAGTGTAATGCAACAGAATACAACAGTGACCAGGCTATAACTTTCCTGAGAAGTTACTGAAATATAAAGGAAATGGAAAGAAATAAGATAAAAAGTAAAAGTGTTATTATATGTGACTCATACTATATTTTCCCAGTCCTAGTGTAAGGATCTTATTCCTACATGCATCCTGACATGCAGCAAATACAAGGCCAATTTATACCCAAGCAATGAATATTTTTCATACATCTCTGTGTTCAGGACACAAAAAACTCCTAAAGGGTTCAGAGAAAGAGAAAAATCTTAAGCCCTTCTTTCTTGCCTTGAAATTTCACCTTCATTTCTTACAACTCTTCTCTGCTCATTGACATGTTGTCTTGCTTTGTGGTCTAAAAATATCTCAGACAGCAATATTTTAATAACAATACATTTTTGAAGTTCCGATACATTTCATATTTAAAAAAGAGCATAATAGGTGCAATAACAATCTAGCACATACAACCCAAGTTAGCTCTAGTTCTCTTCATTATCCTTTTTAACCATTTATCCAGCTCAAGGACAAAAAGAGCAGATTGGTCTGTTGTCTCATTTATTTTATTCTACATTCAATATGATAAATTGCCCTAAAAGAAAACACAGGCGCTTACAGTACAATACGTAAGACAAACACAAACACATATATCCGCAAGAACAGGATTAACACAGAGACAAAAGGAATTCTAAACCCTGTAATAAAAACATTTTAATATATAATTTTATAAATATTTATAGATAATTCAGAGCTATGGAAAATTTTCTCTTTTCCCTTGGAAACTTCCAAACACGCCATTCCCTATAGTATGATATGCTGGGAATTTATTTCCATATCATAGTGATCTTGAATTTTTAAAAATGTTATCATTATGTAACAAATACATAGAATTAACTCTATTTAGTTTCTCTGTTTATCAATATTGCCTATATTTGTTTCATTCTCTTTAGTATATAATTCAACATTGTTTTTTTTCTAAAAGTGTTTTTGTTACTTGAGTCCCTTGAGATTCCAGATGAAACTTCAAAAGAATTTTTCCATTTCTGCAAAAAATATAATTGGGATTTTCATAGAGATTACATTGAATCTATAGATTGCTTTGGTGAGTATCGACATTGAAACAATAGTAAGATTTCCACTCTGTGAACACTTGATGTCTTTCCGTTATTTTATTTCTTCTTTAATTTTTTTCAGCAGTGTTTACAGTTTTTGGTGTACAAGTCTTTTAACTCCTAGGTTAAGTTAAATTCTAAGTATTCTATTCTTTTCATTAGTATGGTAAATGGAATTAATTTCCTTTTCAGATTGTTCATTGGTAGTATATAGATCACAACTGATTTTTGTGTACTGTATTTGTATTCAGAAAATTTGCTGAATTGGTTTATTAGTTCTAACAGTTTGGGTTTTTTTTTTTTTTTTTTGGTGGAATCTTTAGGATTTTCTAAACAGAAGATCTTCTCATTTTGTATGAGATCATTTTACTTCTTACTTTCCAATGTGGATTTCTTTTATACCTTTTTCTTGACTAATTACCCTGGCTAGAACTACCAACGCTATGTTGAATTGAAGTGCTGAAATTTCTCATCATTGTCTTTTTCCTAATTTTGGAGAAAAAACTTTGTTTTAATGATTGAGTATGAAGTAAGATTTAAGTTTTCTTGTTTCTATTTTAACATCTTTATTGGAGTATAATTGCTTTACAATGGTGTGTTAGTTTCTGCTTTATAACAAAGTGAATCAGTTATATATATATATATATATATATGTCCCCATATATCCTTCCTCTTACATCTCCCTCCCTCCCACCCTCCATATCCCACTCCGCTAGGTGATCACAAAGCACTGACCTGATCTCCCTGTGCTATGTGGCTGCTTCACACTAGCTATATATTTTACGTTTGGTAGTGTATATATGTACACACCACTCTCTCACTTTAGCCCAGCTTGCCCTTCTGCCTCCCTGTATCTTCAAGTCCATTCTCTAGTAGGTCTGTGTCTTTATTTCTGTCTTGCCATGAGGCTCTTCATGTCCATTTTTTTTTTTTTTTTAGATTCCATATATATGTGTTAGCATACAGTATTTCTTTTTCTCTTTCTGACTTACTTCACTCCCTATGACAGACTCTAGGTTCACCCACTGCACTACAAACAACTCAATTTCATTTCTTTCTATGGCTGAGTAATATTCCATTGTATATAAGTGCCACATCTTCTTTATCCATTCATCTGTTGATGGACACCTAGGTAGCTTGCATGTCCTGGTTATTGTAAATAGAGTTGCAATGAACATTAGGGTACATGATGCTTTTTGAATTATGGTTTCTCAGGGTATATGCACAGGAGTGGGATTGCTGGGCCGTACGGTAGGTCTAATTTTAGTTTTTTAAGGAACCTCCATACTGTTCTCCATAGTGGCTGTATCAATTTACATTCCCACCAACAGTGCAAGAGGGTTCCCGTTTCTCCATACCCTCTCCAGCATTTATTGTTTTTAGATTTTTTTAAGATGGCCATTCTGACCGGTGTGAGATGATATCTCATTGTAGTTTTGATTTGCATTTCCCTAATGATTAATGATGTTGAGCATTCTTTCAATGTATTTGTTGGCAATCTGTATATCTATTTTGGAGAAATCTCTATTCAGGTCCTCTGCCCATTTTTGGATTGGGTTTTTTGTTTTTTTGATATTGAGCTGCATGAGCTGCTTGTAAGTTTTGGAGATTAATCCTTTGTCAGTTGCTTCATTTGCAAATATTTTCTCTCATTCTGAGGGTTGTCTTTAGGTTTGCTTATGGTTTCCTTTGCTGTGTAAAAGCTTTGAAGTTTCATTAGGTCCCATTTGTTTACTTTTCTTTTTATTTCCATTTCTATAGAAGGTGGATCAAAAAGGATCTTGCTGTGATTTATGTCATAGAGTGTTCTGCCTATGTTTTCCTCTAAGAGTTTGATAAAGTCTGGCCTTACATTTAGGTCTTTAATTCATTTTGAGTTTATTTTTGTGTATGGTGCTAGGGAGTGTTCTAATTTCATTCTTTTACATGGAGCTGTCCAGTTTTACCAGCACCACTTATTGAAGAGGCTGTCTTTTCTCGACTGTATTTTCTTGTCTCCTTTATCAAAGATAAGGTGATCATATGTGTGTGGGTTTATCTCTGGGCTTTCTATCCTGTACCATTGATCTATATTTCTGTTTTTGTGCTGGTACCATACTGTCTTGATTATTGTAGCTTTGTAATATAGTCTAAAGTCATGGGGCCTGATTCCTCCAGCTCCGTTTTTCTTTCTCAAGATTGCTTTGGCTATTCGGGGTCTTTTGTGTTTCAATATAAATTGTGAAATTTTCTGTTCTAGTTCTGTGAAAAATGACAGTGGTAGTTTGATAGGCGTTGCATTGAGTCTGTAGATTGCTTTGGGTAGTAAAGTCATTTTCACAATGTTGATTCTTCCAATCCAAGAACATGGTATATCTCTCCATCTGTTTGTGTCATCTTTAATTTCTTCCATCAGTGCCCTACAATTTTCTGCATACAGGTGTTTTGTTTCCTTAGGTAGATTTATTCCTAGATATTTTATTCTTTTTGTTGCTATGGTAAATGGGAGTGTTTTCTTAATTTCACTTTCAGATTTTTCATCATTAGTGTATAAGAATGCAAGAGATTTCTGTGCATTAATTTTGTATCCTGCTACTTTACCAAATTCATTGATTAGCTCTAGAATTTTTCTGGTAGCTACTTTAGGATTCTCTATGTATAGTATCATGTCATCAGCAAACAATGACAACTTTACTTCTTCTTTTCGATTTGGATTCCTTTTATTTCTTTTCTTCTCTGATTGCTGTGGCCAAAACTTTCAACACTATGTTGAATAATACTGGTGAGAGTACACCAGCTTGTCTTGCTCTTGATCTTAGTAGAAATGGTTTCAGTTTTTCACCATTGAGGATGATGTAGGCTGTGGAGTTGTCATATATGGCCTTTATTGTGTTGAGAAAGTTCCCTCTATGCCTACTTTCTGGAGGGTTTTTATCATAAATGGCTGCTGCCTTTTGTTGAAAGCTTTCTCTGCATCTGTTGAGGTGATCATACGTTTTTTTCTCCTTCAATTTGTTAATATGGTGTATCACATTGATTGATTTGTGTATATTGAAGAATCCTTGCATTCCTGGGATAAACCCCACTAGATCATGGTGTATGATCCTTTTAATGTGCTGTTGGACTCTGTTTGCTAGTATTTTTTTGAGGATTTTTGCATCTATGTTCATCAGTGATATTGGTCTGTAGTTTTCTTTGTTTGTGACATCTTTGTCTGGTTTTGGTGTCAGGGTGATGGTGGCCTCATAGAATTAGTTTGGGAGTGTTCCTCCCTTTGCTATATTTTGGAAGAGTTTGAGAAGCATAGGTGTTAGCTCTGCTCTAAATGTTTGATAGAATTCACCTGTGAAGCCATCTGGTCCTGGACTTTTTTTTGTTGGAAGATTTTAAATCACATTTTCAATTTCAGTGCTTGTTATTGGTCTGTTCATATTTTCTATTTCTTCCTGGTTCAGTCTCAGCAGGTTGTGCATTTCTAAGAATTTGTCCATTTCTTCCAGGTTGTCCATTTTATTGGCATAGAGTTTCTTTTAGTAATCTCTCATGGTCCTTTGTATTTCTGTAGTGTCAGTTGTTACATCTCCTTTCCATTTCTAATTCTATTGATTTGAGTCTTCTTCCTTTTTTTTATTCATAAGTTTGGCTAATGGTTTATCAGTTTTGTTTATTTTCTCAAAGAACCAGCTTTTACTTTTATTGATCTTTGCTATTGTTTCCTTCATTTCTTTTTCATTTATTTCTGATATGAACGTTATGATTTCTTTCCTTCTGCTAACTTTGGGTTTTTTTGTTGTTGTTGTTTTTCTTTCTCTAACTGCTTTAGGTTTAAGGTTAGATTGTTTATTTGAGATGTTTCTTGTTTCTTAGGGTAGGATTGTATTGCTATAATCTTCCCTCTTAGAACTGCTTTTACTGCATCTCATAGGTTGGGGGTCTTTGTGTTTCATTGTCATTTGTTTGTAGGTATTATTTAATTACCTCTTTGATTTCTTCAGTGATATCTCAGTTATTAAGTAGTGTGCTGTTTAGCCTCCATTTGTTTGTATTTTTTACAGACTTTTTCCTGTAATTGATATCTAGTCGAATAGCATTGTGGTTCAAAAAGATACTTGATACGATTTCTTTTTTTTTTTTAATTTACCAAGGCTTGATTTGTGACCCCAGATATGATCTATCCTCGAGAATGTTCCATGAGCACTTGAAAAGAAAGTGTATTTTGTAGTTTTTGGATGGAATGTTCTATAAATATCAATTAACTTCATCTTGTTTAATGTATCATTTAAAGTCTGTGTTTCCTTATTTATTTTCATATTGGATGATATGTCCATTGGTGAAAGTGGGTTGTTAAAGTCCCCTACTATGATTGTGTTACTGTCAATTTCCCCTCTTTTGGCTGTTAGTATTTGCCTTATATATTGAGGTGATCCTATGTTGGGTGCATAAATGTTTACAATTGTTTTATCTTCTTCCTGGATTGATCCCTTGATCATTATGTAGTGTCCTTCTGTGTCTCTTGTAATAGTCTTTGTTTTAAAGTCTATTTGGTCTGATATGAAAATTGCTGCTCCAGCTTTCTTTTGATTTCCATTTGCATGGAATATCTTTTTCCATCCTCTCACTTTCAGTCTGTATGTGTCCCTAGATCTGAAGTGGGTCTCTTATAGACAGCATATATACGGGTCTTGTTTTTGTATCCATTCATCTAGTCTATGCCTTTTGGTTGGAGCATTTGATCCAATTACATTTAACGTAATTATCAATATGTATGTTCCTATTACCATTTTCTTAATTGTTTTGGGTTTGTTATTGTAGGTCTTTTCCTTTTCTTGGTTTCTTGCCTAAAGAAGTTCCTTTAGCATTTGTTGTAAAGCTGGTTTGGTGGTGCTGAATTCTCTTAACTTTTGCTTGTCTGTAAAGGTTTTAATTTCTCCATGAAATCTGAATGAGGTCTTTGCTGTGTAGAGTAATCTTGGTTTTAGGTTTCTCTGATTCATCACCCTAATTATGTCCTACCACTCCCTTCTGGTTTGCAGAGTTTCTGCTTAAATATCAGCTGTTAACCTTATGGGGATTCCCTTGTGTATTATTTGTTTTTCCCTTGTTGCTTTTAGTATTTTTTCTTTGTATTTAGTTTTTGAAAATTTGATTAATATGTGTCTTCTTGGGTTTATCCTGTATGTGACTCTGTGCTTCCTGGACTTGATTTACTATTTCCTTTCCCATATTAGGGAAGTTTTCAACTATAATCTCTTCAAATATTTTCTCAGTCTCTTTCTTTTTCTCTTCTTCTTCTGGGACCCACGGAATGCAAATGTTGGTGTGTTTAATGTTGTCCTAGAGGTCTCTGAGCCTGTCCTCAATTCTGTTCATCTTTTTTCTTTATTGTGCTCTGCAGTAGTTATTTCCACTATTTTATCTTCCAGGTCACTTATCTGTTCTTCTTCAGTTTTTCTGGTAGTGATCCATTCTAGATAATTTTTAATTTTATTTATTGTGTTGTTCATCACTGCTTTTTTGCTCTTTAGTTCTTCTAGGTCCTTGTTAAATCTTTCTTGTATTTTCTCCATTCTATTTCCAAGATTTTGGATTATATTTACTATCATTATTCTGAATTCTTTTTCAGGTAGACTGCCTATTTACCCTTCATTTGTTAGTTCTGGTGGGTTTTTGCCTTGCTCCTTCATGTGCTGTGTGATTTTCTGTCTTCTCATTTTGTTTAACTTACTGTGTTTGGGGTCTCCTTTTTGCAGGCTGCAGGTTCGTAGTTCCCATTGTTTTTGTTGTCTGTCCACAGTGCCTATGATTGGTTCAGTGGGTTGTGTGGGTTTCCGAGTGGTGGGGAGTAGTGTCTATGTTCTGGTGGATAAGGCTGGATCCTGTCTTTCTGGTGGGCATGTCTACGTCTGGTAGTGTGGTTTTTTTTGGTGTCTGTGGCTTTATTATGATTTTAAGCAGCCTCTCTGTTAATGGATGGTGTTGTGTTCCTGTCTTGCTAGTTGTTTGGCATAGGGTGTCCAGCACTGTAGCTTGCTGGTCGTTGAGTGGAGCTGGGTCTTTGCGTTGAGGTGGAGATCTCTGGGAGATTTTCACCATTTGATATTATGTGGAGCTGGGAGGTCTCTTGTGGACCAGTGTCCTGAACTTGGCTCTCCCACCTCAGAGGCATAGCCCTGATGTCTGGCTGGAGCACCAATAGCCTGTCATCCACACAGCTCAGAATAAAAGGGAGAAAAATAAGAAAGGAAGAAGAAGATAAAATAAAGTACAATAAAATAAAATAATCAAAATAAAAAATAATTATTAAAAAGAATTAAAATAGTAATAAAAAAAAGGAAAGAATGAAGTGAGCAACCAAACTAAAAAACAAATCCACTAATGATATCAAGTGCTAAAACTATACTAAAAAGAAGAAAACCAGAAAACAAACAACGGAGAGAATTAACGCTAGAAGAAATGGTAAAAGCAAAGCTATACAGACAAAATCACACACAGAAGCATACACATACACACTCACAAAAAAAGAATAAGGTGGAAAGAAAATATATTTCATTGTTCCCAAAGTCCACCTCTTCAATTTGGGATGATTCATTGTCTATTCAGGTATTCCACAGAGGCAGGGTACATCAAGTTGTTTGTGGAGATTTAATCTGCTGCTCCTGAGGCTACTGGGAGAAATTTCCATTTCTCTTCTTTGTTGGCACAGCTGCCAGGGTTCAGCTTTGGATTTGAACCTGCCTCTGTGTGTAGGTCGACTGAGGGCATCTGTTCTTTGCTCAGATAAGACAGGGTTACAGGAGCAGCTGATTCAGTGGCTCTGGCTCACTCAGGCCAGGGGGAGGGAGGGGTACGGAATGCAGGATGAGCCTGTGGTGGCAGATGCAGGCGTGATGTTGTACCAGCCTGAGGAGTGCTGTGTGTTCTCCCGGGGAAGTTGTCCACGTATCATGGGACCCTGGCAGTGGTGGGCTGCACAGGCTCCTAGGAGAAGAGTTGTGGATTGTGATCTGTGCTTGCACACAGGCTTCTTGTTGGCTGCAGTAGCAGCATTATCATCTCATGCCTGTCTCTGGAGTCTGTGCTGATAGCCACGGCTAGTGCCAGTCTCTGGTGCTCTTAATCCCCTCTCCTCTCGCACCAGGACAAATAGGCAAGAAAAAGTCTCTTGCCTCTTTGGCAGCTCCAGACTTTTTCCCAGACTCCCTCCAGGCTAGCAGTGTCTCACTAGCCACTTCAGGCTGTGTTCATGCAGCCAACCCCAGTCCTCCCCCTGGGATCCAACCTCCGAAGCCCGAGCCTCAGCTCCCAGCCCCTGCCCACCCTGGTGGGTAAGCAGACAAGCCTCTTGGGCTTGTGAGTGCTGGTCGGCACTGGTCCTCTGTGCAGGAATCTCTCCACTGTGCCCTCTGCACCCCTGTTGCTGAGCTCTCCTCAGTGGCTCTGAAGCTTCCCCCCTCTGCCACCAGCAGTCTCTGCCCACAAAGGGCCTTCCTAGTGTGTGGACACCTTTCCTCCTTCACAGCTCCCTCCCACTGGTGCAGGTCCCATCCCTATTCTTCTTTACTTCATTTTTTTTTTTTTTTTGGCAGTACGTGAGCCTCTCACTGTTGTGGCCTCTCCCGTTGCAGAGCACAGGCTCCGGACGTGTAGGCTCAATGGTCATGGCTTACGGGCCTAGCCGCTCCACGGCATGTGGGATCTTCCCAGACTGGGGCACGAACCTGTGTCCCCTGCATTGGCAGACAGACTCTCAACCACTGTGCCACCAGGGAAGGCCCATCCCTATTCTTTTGTCTCTGTTTTTTCTTTTACCCTACCCAGCTATGTGGGGAGTTTCTTGCCTTTTGGGACGTCTGAGGTCTTCTGCCAGTGTTCTGTTGGAGTTGTTCCATATGTAGATGTATTTTTTATGTTTTTGTGGGGAGGAAGTTGATCTCAATGCCTTACTCTTCTGCCATCTTGAAGCTCCTCTCAGTTGTAAGTTTTTATAATTGCTATTTGTTATATCAAAGTTGTTTCTACTTCTGTTTTGTTTTAATCATAAAAAGATATTGAATTCTGTCAAATGCTATTTTTATGAAACAATTGAGATGATTATGTCATTTTTTTCCTCCATCCGTTAATGTGATGTTTTACTTTGAGTAATTTTTATATACTGACCCATTCTTACATTCCAGGAATAAATCTAACAGTGCCACACTGTATATCCTGTTAACAAGCTGCTCTATTTGATTTGCTAGTATTTAGTTGAGGCTTTTTCATCGATATTAATCAAGGGTACTGGTCTGTAGTTTTCTTGTAGTGCCTTTGTTTGTGTTTGGTGATAGGGTAATACTGGCCTCATAGAATGAGTAAGGAAATGTTTGTCCTCTTTAATTTTATGAAAGTTTGAAAAGGATGCTGTTAATTTTTTTTTTTTTTTTTTTTTGCAGTACATGGACCTCTCACTGTTGTGGGCTCTTCCGTTGCGGAGCACAGGCTCCGGACGTGTAGGCTCAGTGGCCATGGCTCACGGGCCTAGCCTCTCTGAGGCATGTGAGATCTTCCCAGACCAGGGCATGAACCTGTGTCCCCTGTATCTGCAGGCGGACTCTCAACAACTGCACCACCAGAAAAGCCCCCTAATTTTTTTTTTTTTTATTGTGGTAAGAACACCATGTGAGACCTATCTTGTTAATTTTTTAAATTAATTTTATTACAGTTTAGTTGCTTTACATTGTACAGCAGAATGAATCAGTTATGAGTATATATATATATATATATATATATATATATATACATACATATATATATATATATATATATATATATATATATATATATATATCTCACCTCTTTGTTGGATTTCCTTTCCATTTAGGTCACCACAGTACATTAAGTAATGTTCCCTGTGTTATATGGTATGTTCTCATTAGTTATCTATATTATATATTGTATCAATAGTGTATATGTGTCAATCCGAATCTCCCAATTCCTCCCACACCCGCCTTTCCCCCTTGGTGTCCATACATTTGTTCTGTACGTCTGTGTCTCTATTTCTGCTTTGTAAATAAGATCATCTATACTTTTTTTCTAGATTCCACATATATGCGTTAATATACAGTATTTATTTTTCTCTTGCTGACTTACTTCACTCTGCATGACACTCTCTAGGTCCATCCACAAAGCTACAAATGACCCAGTTTTGTTCCTTTTTATGGCTGAGTAATATTCCATTGTATATATGTACCACTTCTTCTTTATCCATTCCTCTGTTGATGGACATTTAGGTTGCTTCCATGTCCTGGTTACTGTAAATAGTGCTGCTATGAACATTAGGTTACATGTACATTTTTGAATTATGGTTTTCTCTGGGAATATGCCCTGTAGTGGGATTTCTGGGTCATATGATAGTTCTATTTTTAATTTTTTAAGGAATGTCCATACTGTTCTCCATAATAGCTTCAACAATTTACTTTCCCATCAACAGTGCAAGAGGGTTCCCTTTTCTCCACACCCTCTCCAGCATTTTTTTTTTTTTTGTAGATTTTTGATGGTGGTCATTCTGACTGGTGTAAGGTGATACCTTATTGTAGTTTTGATTTGTATTTCTCTAATAATTAGTGATATTGAATGTCTTTTCATGTGTTTGCTGTCTGTCTGTATGTCTTCTTTGGAGAAATATCTATTTAGGTCTTCCACCCATTTTTTTGACTGGGTTTTTAATTTTTTTGATATTGAGCTGCATGAACTGCTTGTATATTTTGAAGATTAATCCTCTGCAATTTGCTTCATTTGCAAATATTTTCTTCTATTATGAACGTTGTTTCTTTGTCTTGTTTATGGTTTCCTTTGCTGTGCAAAAGCTTTTAAGTTTAATTAGGTCCCATTTGTTTATTTTTGGTTTTATTTTCATTACTCTAGGAGGTGGGTCAAAAAGATCTTGCTGCTATTTTGTAAAAGAGTGTTCTTCCTATGTTTTCCTCTAAGAGTTTTATAGTGTCTGGTCATACATTTAGGTCTTTAATCCATTCTAAGTTTATTTTTGTATATGATGTTAGGGAGTGTTCTAATTACACATTTATTTTACATGTAGCTGTCCAGTTTTACAGCACCACTTATTGAAGAAGCTATCTTTTTCCATTGTATATTTTTGCCTCCTTCATCGTAGATTAGGTGAGCATATGTGAGTGGGTTTATCTCTGGGCTTTCTATCCTGTTCCATTGATGTATATTTCTGTTTTATGCAAGCACCATGTGGTCTTGATGACTGTAGCTTTGTAGTAAAGTCTGAAGTCGGGGAACCTGGTTCCTTCTGCTACATTTCTCTTTCTCAAGTTTGCTTCAGCTATTCAGGGTCGTTTGTGTATATACAATGTATAATCTTTTCTGTTTTAGTTCTGTGAAAAATGTCATTGGTAATTTGATAGGGATTGCATTGTACCTGCAGATTGCATTTGGGTACTATAGCCATTTTCACAAGGTTGATTATTCCAGTCCAAAACCATAGTATATCTCTCCATCTGTTTGTGTCATCTTTGATTTCTTTTATCAGTGTCTTATAGTTTTCTGAGTACAGGTCTTTTGCCTCCTTAGGTAGGTTTATTCCTAGGTATTTTATTCTTTTGGTTGCAATGGTAAATGGGATTGTTTCTTTAATTTCTCTTTCTGATATTTCATTGTTAGTGCATTGGAATGCAAGTGATTTCTGTGTATTAATTTGGTATGCTGCGACAATACTAAATTCATTGATTAGCTCTAGTAGTTTTCTGGTGGCATCTTTAGAATTTTCTATGTACAGTATCATGTCATCTGTAAACTGTGACAACTTGCCTTCTTCTTTTCCAATTTTGTTCCTTTATTTTGTTTTTCTCTCTGATTGCCATGGCTAGGACTTCCAAATCTATGTTGAATAATAGTGGTGAGAGGGCACACCCTTGTGTTGCCCCTGATCTTAGAGGAAATACTTTCTGTTTTTCGCCATTGACAATGATGTTTGCTGTGGGTTTGTCATATATGACCTTTATTATGTTGAGGTAGATTCCCACTATGAACACTTTATGGAGAGAATTTGTTTTTAATTTTTTAACATCTTTATTGGAATATAATTGCTTTACAATGTTTTAGTTTCTGCTGTATAAAAAAAGTGAATCAGCTATACGTATACCTATATCACCATATCCCTTCCCTCTTGCATCTCCCTACCACCCTCCCTATCCCACCCCTCGAGGTGGTCAAAAAGCACCAAGCTGATCTCTCTGTGCTATGTGGCTGCTTCCCACTAGGTATCTATTTTACATTTGGTAGTGTATATATGTCAATGCTACCCTCTCATTTCATCCCAGCTTACCTTTCTCCTTCCCCGTGTCCTCAAGTCCATTCTCTATGTCTGCATCTTTATTTATGGATAGAGTTTTACCATAAATGGGTGTTGGATTTTGTCAAAAGCTTTTTCTTCATCTATGGAGATGACCATATATTTTTTTATTCTTCAATTTGTTAATATGGTGTATCATTGATTGATTTACATATATTGAAGAATCCTTACATCCCAGGGAAACATCCAACTTGATCATCATGTATGATCCTTTTAATATGTTGTTGGATTGGGTTTGTTAGTATTTTGTAGGGGATTTTTGCATCTATGTTCATCAGTGATATTGGCCTGTAATTTTCTTTTCTTTCTTTCTTTTTTTTTTTTCTGATATCTTTACCAGCTTTTGGTGTCAGGGTGATGGTGGCCTAGTATAATGAGTTTTGGGGTGTTCCTCCCTCTGCTTTATTTCAGAAGTGTTTGAGAAGGATTGGTGATAGCTCTTCTGTAAATGTTTGATAGAATTCACCTGTGAAGCCATCTGGTGATTGGCTTTTATTTTTTGGAAATTTTTTAATCACAATTTCAATTTCAGTGCTTGTGATTGGTCTGTTCATATTTTCTGTTTCTTCCTGGTTCAGTCTTGGAAGTTTGTACTACTCTAAGAATTTGTCCATTTCGTCCAGGTTGTCCATGTTATTAGCATATAGTTGCTTGTAGTACTCTCTTATGATCCTTTGTATTTCTGTGGGGTCACTTGTAACTTCTCCTTTTTCATTTCTAATTTAATTGATTTGCATCCTCTCCCTGTTTTCCTTGATGAGTCTGTCTAAAGGTTTATCAGTTTTGTTTACCTTCTCAAAGAACCAGCTTTTAGTGTTTTTTTTTTGCTATTGTTCTCTTCTTTCCTGTTTTTTTTTGGTTTTGGTTTATTTTGTACTACAGGTTCTTATCAGTCATCAATTTTACACACATCAGTGTATACATGTCAGTCCCAATCACCCAATTCAACACACCACCATCCCTATCCCAGCATGATTTTCCCCCATTGGTGTCCATACGTTTGTTCTCTACATCTGTGTCTCAACTTCTGCCTTGCAAACCGGTTCATCTGTACCATTTTTCTAGGTTCCACATACATGCGTTAATGTATGATATTTGTTTTTCTCTTTCTGACTTCACTCTGTATGACAGTCTCTAGATCCATCCACATGTCAACAAATGACTCAATTTCGTTCCTTTTTACAGCTGAATAATATTCCACTGTATATATGTACCACAACTTCTTTATCCATTTGTCTGTCGATGGGCATTTAGGTTGCGTCCATGACCTGGCTATTGTAAATAGTGCTGCAATGAATATTGGGGTGCATGTGTCTTTTTGAATTATGGTTTTCTCTGGGTATATGCCCAGTAATGGGATTGCTGGATCATATGCTAATCATATTTTTAGTTTTTTAAGGAACCTCCATACTGTTCTCTATAGTGGCTGTATCAATTTATATTCCCACCAATAGTGCAAGAATGTTCCCTTTTCTCCACACCCTCTCCAGCATTTGTTGTCTGTAGATTTTCTGATGATGCCCATTCTAACTGGTGTAATGTGATACCTCATTGTAGTTTTGATTTGCATTTCTCTAATAATTAGTGATGTTGAACAGCTTTTCATGTGCTTCTTGGCAATCTGTATGTCTTCTTTGGAGAAATGTCTATTTAGGTTTTCTGCCCATTTGGGAATTGGGCTGTTTGTTTCTTTAATATCGAGCTGCATGTGCTGTTTATATATTTTGGAGATTAATCCATTGTCCATTGATTCATTTGCAAATATTTTCTCCCATTCTGGGCGTTGTTTTTTGTCTTGTTTATTGTTTCTTTTGCTGTGCAAAAGCTTTGAAGTTTCATTAGTCCCATGTGGTTTTTTTTGTTTGTTTTTATTTCCATTAATCTAGGAGGTGGATCAAAAAAGGTCTTGCTGTGATTTATGTCAAAGAGTGCTCTTCTTATGTTTTCCTCTAAGAGTTTTATAGTGTCTGGTCTTACATGTAGGACTTGAATCCATTTTGAGTTTATTTTTGTGTATGGTGTTAGGGAGTGTTCTAATTTCATTCTTTTACATGTAGCTGTCCAGTTTTCCCAGCACCACTTCTTGAAGTGACTGTCTTTTCTCCATTGTATTTCTTTGCCTCCTTTGTCATAGATTAGTTGACCATAGATACATGGGTTTATCTCTGGGCTTTCTATCCTGTTCCACTGATCTATGTTTCAGTTTTTGTGCCAGTACCATATTGACTTGATTACTGTAGCTTTGTGGTATAGTCTGAAGTCAGGGAGTCTGATTCCTCCAGCTCCATTTCTAACATCAAGACTGCTTTGGTTATTCAGGGTCTTTAGCGTCTCCATACAAATTTTAAGATGATTTGCTCTAGTTCCATAAAAAATGCCTTTGGTGGGGCTTCCCTTGTGGTGCAGTGGTTGGGAGTCTGCCTGCCAATGCAGGGAACACAGGTTCGTGCCCTGGTCCAGGAAGATCCCACATGCCACTGAGTGACTAGGCCTGTGAGCCAGGGCCACTGAGCCTGCACATCTGGAGCCTGTGCTCTGCAACGGTAGAGGCCACAGCAGTGAGAGGCCTGCATACTGCAAAAAAAAAAAAAAAGAAAAAAACAATGCCATTGGTAATTTGATAGGGATTGCATTGAATCTGTAGATTTCTTTGGGTAATATAGTCATTTTCGCAGTATTGATTCTTCCAATCCAAGAACATGGTATATCTCTCCAACTGTTCCTATCATCTGAAATTTCTTTCATCAGTGTCTTATAGTTTTCTGCATAAAGGTCTTTTGTCTCCCTAAGTAGGTTTATTCTTAGATATTTTATTCTTTTTGTTGCAATGGTAAATGGGAGTGTTTCCATAATTTCTCTTTCAGAATTTTCATCATAAGTGTATAGAAATGCAAGAGATTTCTGTGCATTAATTTTGTATCCTGCTACTTTACCAAATTCATTGATTAGCTCTAGTAGTTTTCTGGTGGCATTTTAAGGATTCTGTATGTATAGTATCATGTCATCTGCAAACAGTGATAGTTTTACTCTCTGTTTTCCAATTTGTATTCCTTTTATTTATTTTTCTTCTCACCATGACTAGGACTTCCAAAACTATGTTGCATAATAGTGGTGAGAGTGGACATCCTTGTCTCATTCTTGATCTTAGAGGAAATGCTTTCAGTTTTTCACCATTGAGAATGATGTTTGATGTGGGTTTGCTGTATATGGCCTTTACTATGTTGAGGTAGATTCCCTCTATGCCCACTTTCTGCAGAGTTTTTATCATAAATGGGTGTTGAATTTTGTCAAAAGCTTTTTCTGCATCTATTGAGATGATAATATTGTTTTTATTCTTCAGTTTGTTAATATGGTGTATCACATTGATTGATTTGTGTATATTGAAGAATCCTTGCATCCCTGGGATAAATCCCACTTGATTGTGACGTATGATCCTTTTAATGTGTTTTTGGGTTCTGTTTGCTAGTATTTTGGTTCTGTTTGCTAGTATATTGGGTTCTGTTTGCTAGTATTTTGTTGAGGATTTTTGCATCTATATTCATCTGTGATATTGATCTGTAATTTTCTTTTTCTGTAGTATCTTTGTCTGGTTTTAGTATCAGGGTGATTGTGGCCTCATAGAATGAGTTTGGGTGTATTCTTTACTCTGCAATTTTTTGGAAGAGTTTGATAAGTATGGGGGTTAGCTCTTCTCTAATAATTGATAGAATTCACCTGTGAAGCCATCTGGTCCTGGACTTTTGTTTGTTGGAAGATTTTTAATCACAGTTTCAATTTCATTACTTGTGATTGGTCTGTTCATATTTTCTATTTCTTCCTCGTTAAGTCTTGGAAGGTTATACTTTTCTAAGAATTTTTCCATTTCTTCCAGGTTGTCCATTTTATTGGCATAGAGTTGCTTGTAGTAGTCTCTTAGGATGCTCTGTATTTCTGTGGTGTCTGTTGTAACTTCTCCTTTTTCATTTCTAATTTTATTGATTTGTGTCCTCTCCCTCTTTTTCTTGATTAGTCTGGCTAATGGTTTATCAATTTTGTTTATCTTCTCAAAGAACCAGCTTTCAGTTTTATTGATCTTTTCCATTTTTTCTTTTTTTTTTTTTCTGTTTCTATTTCATTTGTTTCTGCTCTGATCTTTATGATTTCTTTCCTTCTGCTAACTTTGGGTTTTGTTCGTTCTTCATTCTCTAATTCCTTTAGGTGTAAGGTTATATTGTTTACTTGAGATTTTCTTGTTTCTTGAGGTAGGATTTTATAGCTATAAACTCCCATCTTAGAACTGCTTTTGCTGCATCCCATAGGTTTTGGATCATCATGTTTTCATTGTCATTTGTCTCTAGGTATTTTTGATTTCCTCTTTGATTTCTTCAGTGATCTCTTGGTTATTTAGTAACATATTGTTTACCCGCCATGTGTTTGTATTTTTTTATGTTTTTTTCCCTGTAATTCATTTCTAATCTCATAGCATTGTGGTCAGAAAAGATTCTTGATATGATTTCAATTTTCTTAAATTTACTGAGGCTAGATTTGTGACCCAAGATGTGATCTATCCTGGAGAATGTTCTGTGTGCACTGGAAAGTGTAATCTGCTATTTTTGGATGGAATGTCCTATAAATATCAATTAAATCTATCTGGTCTATTGTGTCATTTAAAGCTTTTGTTTCCTTATTTATTTTCATTTTGGATGATCTGTCCTTTGGTGTAAGTGAGGTGTTAACATCCCCCATTATTATTGTGTTACTGTCGATTTCCCCTTTTATAGCTGTTAGCAGTTGCCTTATGTATTAAGGTGCCCCTATGTTGGGTACATATATATTCATAATTGTTACGTCTTCTTGGATTGATCCCTTGATCATTATGTAGTGTCCTTCCTTGTCTCTTGTAACAGTCTTTATTTTCAAGTCTATTTTACCTGTTATGAGTATTGCTACTCCAGCTTTCTTTCGATTTCCATTGGCATGGAATATCTTTTTCCACCCCCTCACTTTCAGTCTGTATGTGTCCCTAGGTCTGAAGTGGATCTCTTGTAGACAGGATATATAGGGTCTTGTTTTTGTATCCATTCAGCGAGCCTGTGTGTTTTAGTTGGAGCATTTAATCCTTTCACGTTTAAGGTTATTATCGATATGTATGTTCCTATGACCATTTTGTTAATTGTTTTGTGTTTGTTATTGTAGGTCCTTTTCTTCTCTTGTGTTTCTCAGTTAGAGAACTTCCTTTAGCATTTGTTGTAGACCTGGTTTGGTGGTGCTGAATTCTCTTAGCTTTTGCTTTCTCTTAAGCTTTTGATTTCTCCATCAAATCTGAATGAGATTACTCTGCTGGGTAGAGTAATCTTGGTTGTAGGTTCTTCCCTTTCATCACGTTAAGTATATCATGCCACTCCCTTCTGGTTTGTAGAGTTTCTGCTGAGAACTCAGCTGTTCACCTTATGGGAGTTCCCTTGTATTTGTTGTGTTTCCCTTGCTGTTTTCAATAATGTTTATTTGTCTTTAATTTTTGCTAAATTGATCACTATGTGTCTCGGCATGTTTCTCCTTGTGTTTATCCTGTATGGGATTTGCTGCACTTCCTGGACATGGGTGACTATTTCCTTTCCCATGTATAATCTCTTCATATATATTCTCTGATTTTTTCTCTCTCTCTTCTCCTTCTGGGACTCCTATAATGCAAATGTTGTTGTGTTTATTGTTGTCCCAAAGGTCTCTTAGGCTGTCTTCATTTCTTTTCATTCTTTGTTCTTTAGTCTGTTCCGCAGCAGTGAATTCCAACATTCCGTCTTCTAGGTCACTTATCCATTCTTCTGCCACAGTTATTCTGCTATTGATTCCTTCTAGTGTAGTTTTCATTTCAGCTATTGTATTGTTCATCTCTGTTTGTTTGTTCTTTAATTCTTCTAGGTCTTTGCTAAACATTTCTTGCATCTTCTCAATCTTTGCCTCCATTCTTTTTCCGAGGTCCTGGATCATCTTCACTATCATTATTCTGAACTCTTTTTCTGGAAGGTTGCCTATCTCCACTTCATTTAGTTGTTTTATCTTGTTCCTTCATCTAGTATATAGCCCTCTTATTCATCTTGTCTATCTTTCTGTGAATGTGGTTTTTGTTCCACAGGCTGCAGGATTGTGGTTCTTCTTGCTTCTTCTGTTTGCCCTCTGGTCGTTTTCTTCATTTCTGTTTCATTTATTCCTGCTCTGATCTTTATGATTTCATTCCTTCTACTAGCTTTGGGTTTTGCTTATTCTTCTTTCTCTAGTTGGTTTTGGTGTAAGATTATGTTGTTTATTTGAGATTTTTCTTGTTTCTTGAGGTAGGATTTTATTGCTATAAACTTCCTTTGTAGAACTTCTTTTCCTGTATCCCATTGGTTTTGGGTCATCTTGTTTTTGTTGTCATTTATTTCTAGGTATTTTTTGATTTCTTCAGTGATCTTTTGGTTATATAGTAGGGTATTGTTTATCCTCCATGTGTTTGTATTTGTTCCATTTTTTTTCCTGTAATTGATTTCTGATCTTATAGTGTTGTGTTCAGAAAAGATGTTTGATACAATTTCAATTTTCTTAAATTTCCTGAAGCTTGATTTGTGACCCAAGATATGATCTATTCTGGAGAATGTTCCATGAGCACTTGAGAAGAAAGTTTATTCTGCTGCTTTCAGTTGGAATGTCTTATAAATATCAATTAAGTCTATTTGGTCTAATGTGTCATTGAAAGCTTGTGTTTCCTTATTAATTTTCTGTAAGGATGATCTGTCCATTGGTGTTAAGTGGAGTGTTATAGTACCCCACTATTATTGTGTTACTGTTGATTTCTGCTCTTATGGCTGTTATGTATTGAGGTGCTGCTATGTTGGGTGTATAAATATTTAGAATTGTTATATTTTCTTTTTGAATTTATCCCTTGATCATTATGTAGTGTCCTTCCTTGTCTCTTGTAACAGTCTTCATTTTAAAGTATATTTTGTCTAATATGAGGATTGCTACTCCAGCTTTCTTTTGATTCCCATTTTCATGAAATATCTTTTTCCATCTCCTCACTTTCAGTCTGTATGTGTCCCTATGTCTGAAGTGCGTCTCTTGTAGACAGCATGTATATGGGTCTTGTTTTTGTATCCATTCAGCTAGTCTGTGTCTTTTGGTGGAACATCTAATCCATTTACATTTAAGGTAATTACCAAATGTATGTTACAATTGCCATTGTCTTAATTGTTTTGTGTTTTATCTTGTAGGTCTTTTTCTTCTCTTGTGTTTCCTGCCTAGAGAAGTTCCTTTATTATTTGTTGTAAAGCTTTTTTGGTGGTGCTGAATTCTGTTAGCTTTTGCTTGTCTGTAAACCTTTTGATTTCGCCATAGAATCTGAATGAGATCTTTGCTGGGTAAAGTAATCTTGGTTGTAGGTTTTTCCTTTTCATCACTTTAAATATGTCCTGCCAGTCTGTTCTGTCCTGCAGAATTTTTGCTTAAAAATCAACTGATAACCTTATGGGGATTCCCTTGTAGTTTATTTGTTGCTTTTCCCTTACTGCTTTTAATATTTTTTCTTTTCATTTAATTTTTTGATAGTTTAAATAATATGTGTCTTGGCATGTTTCTCCTTGGGTTTATCCTGTATGGGATTTTGCACTTCCTGGACTTGGGGTTTTCTTTCTTTCCTATGTTAGTGAAGTTTTTGAGTATAATCTTTTAAACATTTTCTCAGGCCCTGTCCCTTTCTCTTCTTCTGGGACTACTATAATTTGAATGTTTGTGCATTTAATATTGTCCCAGCAATATTCTTTATTCTACTCCTTGGCAGTTATTTCCACCCTTCTATCTTCCAGCGCATTATCTGCTCTTCTGCCTCAGGAATCTCACTAGATTCCTTCTAGTGTACTTTTTTATTTCAGTTATTGTGTTGTTCATCACTGATTGTTTGTTCTTTAGTTCTTCTAGGTCCTTGTTAAATATTTCTTGTATCTTCTCGATCCATGCCTCCATTCTACTTCCTAGATATTGGATCATCTTTATTATCATTACTCTGAATTCTTTTTCAGTAGGTTGCCTATTTCCTCTTCATTTATTTGGTCTTGTGGTATTTTACCTTGCTCCTTCATATGCAACGTATTTCTTTATCGTGTTATTTTGTCTAACCTACTGTTTTTACTTATGGTTTACTTTCTGCAGGCTGCAGTGTCATAGCTACTCTTGCTTCTGTTGTCTCTCCCCTGGTGAGTGAGTGTTGTCTAGCAGCTTGTGTAAGCTTCCTTGTGGAATGGACTGGTGCCTGCACTCTGGCAGAGGAGCTGAGTCTTTTCCCTCTGAATCACAGGGCAGCATTAGGTGGTGTGTTTTGGGTTATCTGTGAGCCTAGTATGACTTTAGGCAGCGTTTCTGCTCTTGGGTCGTACTGTGTTCCTGTCTTGCTTGTTGTTTGGTGTGAGGTATCTAGCATTGGAGCCTGCAGACAGTTGTGTGGGCTGGGTCTTTTTGTTCATATGGTTGCTTCCGGGAGTATGAATACTGATTAATATTCCCTGAGCCTGGGAATTCTCTGGCCGTCCAGCATCCTGAACTTGGCCTTCCTGCCCCAGTGATCCAGACCCAAACACTGGCTGGGGAATCAAAGGCCCGCAAGCTGCACCATGTGGCCAGAGATAAAAGAAAGACAAGAAAATAGAAAAAAGGAAACAAACAAAAGCCAAGACAAGTAGCAAAAACAACAGCAAACAAAGAGCAGCAACAACAACAACACACACACACACAGAAGAAATATAAAAAAATAAGAAAAAAAGATTTAAAACCAAGAGAACAAACAAGGAATTCAAAAATGAGAATAGTCAATAAGGACTAAACTAACAGAAACAAAAAAATGAAAAATAAAACAAAACCAGAAAGCAAACAAACAACAAAAATAGTGAAGAAATTATAAAAGAGAAATATAAAAACACTCAAAAAAAAAAAAAAGAGAACAAAACCAAGAAAAAACACTAACAAAAAAGCAAAGTAAAAATAGAAAAATAAAAATATATACATTACATTTTTTAATAAAAATAAAAGATAAAAAATAATAAAAGCAACAATACCAAGAACTGAACAAAATGAAACAAAGAAAAAAAGAATAATGGTAACAAGAATATTTTCCTGGGGCCTCCCCGTCCATGTCCTTGCTCCCACAGTAAGTCAGAGCCAATCCCTGCCTCCCCAGGAGGCCTTCTAATACCTCTAGATAGGTCTCTGGATCTGCTGTGGGCACTGTGGGTCCAGCTCAGACTCTGACCTGGCCTGACTCTAACATGTATTTGCTCTCCACTGCTGCAAAGAGTAGACCCATCTCAATTGTGGGAACACTCATTGTCTATTCAGGTGTTCCACAGATGCAGGATTTACCAAGCTGATCTTGGGGATTTAATCTGTGGCTTGTGCAGCTGCACAGAAAGATTTTCATTCATCTTCCTTAGTTGCACCACCCCTTGGGCTCAGCTTTGGTTTTGACCCCACCTCTGTGTGTGTGCCACCCTCAGTCATCTGTTCCTTGCCCAGGCAAGAGGGAGTGAAAGCAGCACCTGCTTGGGGGGACACTTACTCAGGCTAGGGAGGTATATGGTAACCATCGTTGGGGTGTGTGTGAGTTGCCTGCTGCAGCCAGTACCATCAAGCAGTTGTAACAGACTGTGGTGCACTCATTCTGGTAGGAGTCCCTCCCAGTAACAGCAGAAGCAGGAGCTGATGTGTGCGGGTGGTGGTGGCCCCACCACCCATGCACCTCTTAACAATGCCTCCTCAATTTCCAGGCAGACCATACTTCCTCTAGGGGCATTCCATGCGTTCTTTCACTCCCATCCCCTCTGCTGTATCTGTGCAGCCAACAGCACTCCTCTCCCCAGATCCATTCTCCCAACCCCACACTTTAGCACTCAGCACCTGCCAGCATCAGAGATTCTCATCCTAGGCAGGAGCATGGCTGATTCCCAAGGGGGCTTTGGGATTGGCAGCACTCAAGTCCCTGGAGCCCATGTGGGTGGAGGAAACTCCGGCCTGAGGGGCAGGTGGGCCTGCTCAGATGGGAGCCCCACCCATTGCTCACAGAGGCTGAAGAAGCCAGCAGATGGGGAAAGGGGTTGTAATGGCGGCTCCACCCCCTTGCACAACATTCAACAATGATGTCTTGCTTCTATATTGTCTCGGGTTCTTTTGCAGACTTTCCCGGTTGTGGAGATTCTTAATCCTGTCACTTCTGGCTGTCTTTTCACAGCCAACAGCTCTCCCCTGTCTGGGTCTGCACTCCAAACTCCACGTTCCAGCACCCCCACCCAGACCCCCTTTGTAACAGGCAACTCACCATTCAGGATGGAATGTGCAGAGCTGCACTGTGTTCCATACATGCAGTTATTACTGTGTCCTGCCTTCCACAGACCATCTGCTGCATTCTCACTTGATTCCCTGAAGGTTTTTTTTTTTTCTTTCCCAGCTTATTTCACAACAGTGAGTGAGTTTTTCTGAGTGCAGGGACCTCCCCTCTTCTTCAGCTTCCCATCATATTTGCTGGTTCCTTTTTTGATTTCTCTTATTTTTTTGCTTCTTTCTTTCATCCTACATGGTTGTGAGTGGATTTTTCTTGTCCTTTTATGTGTCCAAAGTCTTCCACTAATGTTCAGCAGGTGTTCTATGAGAACTGTTCCATTTGTAGATGCATTCTTTTTATTTATTTATTTATTTGTTGGCTGTATTGGGTCTTCATTGCTGCGTGCGGGCTTTCTCTAGTTGTGGTGAGTGAGGGCTACTCTTTGGTGCAGTGCATGAGCTTCTCATTGTGGTGGCTTCTCTTGTTGCAGAGCATGGGCTCTAGGCACATGGTCTTCAGTAGTTGTGGCTCAGGGCTCTAGAGCATAGGCTCAGTACTTGTGGTGCTCAGGCTTAGTTGGTCCATGGCATGTGGGACCAGGTCTCAAACCCATGTCCCTTGCATTGGTAGGCGGATTCTTAACCACTTCACCATGAGGCAAGCCCCTGTAGATGTATTCTTGATGTACTTGTGAGGGGTGATGAGTTCCACATCATCATATTCCACCATCTTGACTCCCCCTCAACAAATTTTTAAGTGTACAATATAATATTGCTAATCATGGGCACTATGTTGAATTGCAGATCTCTAGAACTTATTCATCTTATTAACTGAAACTTTATAATTGAACAAATCCTTATTTCCCTTCCTCCTAGCTTTTGGCAACCACCATTCTATTCTCTCCTTCTATGACTTTGACAATTTTAGATACCTTATATAAGTGGAAGCATGCATTATTTGTCCTTCTTTTACTTGCTAATTTTGCTTAGCATAACATCCTTCAGGTTAATATATATTATGGCAAATGGTAGGATTGCCTTCATTTTTTAAGACCAAGTAATATTTTATTGTGTGTATATACCACATTTTCTTTATCCATTAACCTTTTGATGATCACTTAGGATGTTTGCATATCTTGGCTATAGTGAATAATTCTGTATGGAAATATTAGTGCAGATATCTCTTCAAGATCCTAACTTCAATTCTTTGAGTATATACCTATAAGTGAGATTGCTGGGTCATATATCACTTCTATATTTATACAATTTTTTGAGAAACTCCATACTGTTTTCCATAGCAGCTGCACCATTTTATATTCTTACCAACAAGAGAATGTAAAAATATGTAAAAAAAATGTACAAAGATTTCAACTTCTCCACATTACTGCTACCCTTGTTACCTTTTGTTTTATCATAATAATTATCCTAACAGGTGTGACATAATGTCTCATTGAGGTTTTGATTTGCATTTCACTGAAGGTTAGTGATGTTGACCACCTTTTCAAATACCTGTTGGCCATTTTATGTTATGTGCTGCTTTTTATTATATTTTTATAATTTTTTTTATACAACAGGTTCTTATTAGCTATCCATTTTATACATATTAGTGTCTATATGTCAATCCCAATCTCCCAATTCATCACACCAACCCCCCCGCCCCCCGCCACTTTCCCCCTTGGTGTACATACATTTGTTCTATGAGCTGCTTTTTACTCACAATATTTGACACCAAGTGTGTGTAGGCTTTTTTCCCACACCAACCAATTCTCCAGACACCAACCAGTATCCTACAATTCAATTAAATTCTGACACAAACTACCAGGATTATCACAGACCCCAAAAGTTAAGGGCTCAGAATCACAAGAGTGTCCCCATTTTTGATGTCAATTACAAGTCATGAACTGCCAGAAATCAGGAATTCTCAAGACCTCATCTTGATAATTTGTTAGAATTGCCCACAGAACTCAAGGAAACAGTTTACTTATTATTACCATTTTATTATTAAAGATCTAAATCAAGAAGAGCAAAGTGGAAGAGACACCTAGGGCAAGGTAATGTCGGGTATACAAAGAGTTTCCATGCCTTCTGCAGGTATTCTCAATGTGTTCACTAACTCAAAAGCTCTAGGAAATCAGTAGTTTTAGAGATTTCATTGTTAGACATGATTGATTAATCATTTACCATTGGTACTCACTTAACATTTATTCCCTCTCTCCTTCCTGGAAGTTATGGGTTAGGGCTGAATGTTTCAACCCTCTAATCATGCCTTGGTCTTCCCAGTGAACAACTCCCATTCTGAAGTGATCTATTGGTCCCAGCCACCAATAATCTTATTAGCATAGAAAAAGACACTACTCACTCTGGAGGTTCCAAGTGTCTAAAAACTCTTGTGTCAGGAACCAAGGACAAAGACCAAATATTATAACTAATGATGTTCTTATCACCCCTATTACTGGAGAAATTGCGAGGACTTTAGGAGTTCTGCCCAGGAACTAGAGATTGTATATATATATATGTATATATATGTATATATATGTATATGTATACATATGTATACATATGTATATATGTATATATATGTATATATATATGTATATATATGTATATATATATAAAAGCATATATAAATATGTATATATGTCTTATTATAACACAATATCACATATACCTTCCTTGATAAAATGTCTATTCAAGTTATTTACTTATTTTAAAAGCAAGTTATTTGTTTTTTTGCTAGTTCCTTACATATATAGGATATTTTCTCCTATTCCACAGGTTGGGTGTTCACGCTTGATTTTTTCCTTTGCTTTGCAGAAGATTTTTGGTTTGATGTAGTTCCACTTGTCTGTTTTTGCTTTTGCTTTGTATGCTATTCAAGTTATAACCAAGAAATTATTGCTAAGATCAATGTCAAGAAATTTTCTTGTATACTTCCTTCTTGGAGTTTTACCGTTTCAGGTCTTACATTTAAGTCTTTAACTCACAGTGATTTGTTTTTTGTGTATGATGGTCCAGTTTCATAATTTTGCATGTGTCTATTCAATGTTGAAGAGATGATACTTTCCACATTGTATATTCTTGGCACTTTTGTCAAAGATTGGTTGACCATATATATGTGGGTTTGTTTTTGGTCCTTTTGTTCTGTTTCATTTTTCTATGTGCTTGCTTTTATGCCAGTGCCATGCTGTTTTAATTACTGTAGTTTTGTAATACATTTTGAAATCAGGAAGGGAAATGTTCAAGCTATGTTCTTTTATGTCAATAGTGTTTTGGTTACTTGGGGTCATTTATGGTTTCATATGAATTTTAGGATTTTTTTTAAAAAAAATATAAGAAATGATAATGAGATTTGGATATGGACAGTATTAAATCTGTAGATAGCTTCTTTAAATGCTTGTTAGAATTCATGAGTGAAGCCATCTTGTCTAGGACTTACCTTTGTTGGGAGGTTTTGGATTACTGATTCAATTTCATTACATCAATCAGTCTTGGTAAGTTTTGTGCTTTTAGGAATTTGTCCATTTCATCTAAGTTATCCAATTTGTTTCATACAGTTGTTCATAGTGTTTTCTTAAAATCCTTTTTACTTCTGTAGAATTGGTAATGTCCCCACACTCATTTTTTATTTTAGCAGTTTGTTTCTTTTCACTTTGTTTCTTACCCAATGTAGCTAAATGTTGTCAAATTTTTTGATCCTTTTGAATAACCGAACTTTGGTTTTCTTGATTTCCTCTGTTGTTTTTCATTCTTCATTTTACCTTCTGTGCTCTATCTTTATTTCCTTCTTTCTTTTAGTTTTGGGTTTAGTTTTTCTTCCTTTATAGTTCCAAAACATGTAAAGTTATGTTGTTGATTTTAGATTTTTCTCTTTTTCTAATGTAAATGCTTACAAATATAAACATCGCTCTTAATGCTGCTTTTGCTAGGACCCATAAGTTTTCTATGTTCTGTTTTCATTTTATCTGTCTCAAGATATTTTTCTTTTTTGTAGATTTTTAAAAACTGAAATAGAGTTGACATCATATTATATTAATATTGGTTTTACTACATAATTATTTGAAATTTACATACATTATGGAATGATCACCATGAAAAGTCTACTAAACATCTGTCCCCATATAAGGTTATTACCATATTATTGACCATATTCCTTATACTGTATATTACACACCCATTATTTATTTTTATATAACTGAAGGTTTGTACCTCTTTATTCTCTTAACCTATTTTGCCTATCCCACAACCCCCTCCCTCTGGCAACTAACTATTTGTTCTCTGTATGTCTGTTTTAATTTTGCAGTCTATGTTTGGTTTGTTTTTCATATCTCACATGTAAGTGAGATCATGCAGAATTTGTCTTTCTCTCTTTGTCTTATTTCACTTAGCATAATATCATCTAGATCCACCCATGTTGTTGCAAATGCCAAGGTTTAATATTTTTTTTATGGCTCAATAACATCCAGTGTGCATTCAGTTCTGGACTGTCTATTCTGTTCCACTGATCAATGTGTTTGTTTTTGTGCCAGGACCACACTGTGTTGATGACCGTTATTTTGCAATATAGTTTGAAATCAACAAGCATGATTCGTCCAGCTTTGTTCTTTCTCAAGACTGTTTTTGTTATTCAGATTCTTTTGTTTTTGCATAAAAATTTTCAGATTATTTGTTTTAGTTCTGTAAAAAGTAACATTGGTATTTTGATAGGGTTTGCATTGAATCTGTAGGTTGCCTTGGGATGTATGGTCATTTTAACAATATCAATTCTTCCACATAATATATCTTTCCATTTGTTTGTACTGACTTCAATTTCTTCCATTAGTGTCTGGTAGTTTTCCAAGTACAAGTATTTTACCTCCTTGGTTAGGTTTATTCTCAGGTATTTTATTCTATTTTTTGATGTAATTTTAAATGGGGTTATTTCCTTTATTTCTTTCTGATAGTTTGTTGTTAGTGTATAGAAACACAACAGATTTCTGTATATTAATTTTGTCTCCCAACAGTTTACTGAATTCATATATTCATTCTAATAATTTTTGGTGGCATCTTTAGGATTTCCTGTATATAGTATTTTGTCATCTGCATACAGTGAAGGTTTTGCTTCTTTTCTAAATTGAATTCCTTTTATTAATTATTTTTTCTTGTTTGATTGCTTTTGCCAGAACTTCCAATACTATCTTGAATAAAATTGGTGAGAGTGGGCAATGTTATCTTGTACCTGGTTTTATAGGCAGTGCTGTCAGCATTTCACAGTTGAGTATGACATTGGATGCATATTTGTGGTACACTGCCTTTATTATGTTGAGATGTGTTCTCTCTCTACTCATTTTGTTGAGAGTTTTTATCATAAATGGATGTCAAATATTGTCAACAGCTTTTTCTGCACCTACGGAAACAATCTTATGAGTTTTATTCTTCAATTGGTTAATGTGGTGTAGCACAGTGATTGATTGGCAGATATTGAACCATTCTTGCATTCCTGGGATAAATTCCACTTGATCAAGGTGTAATATTTTTTATTTTTATTATTATTATTATTATTTTTTTACACGGACCTCTCACTGTTGTGGCCTCTCCCGTTGCGGAACACAGGCTCTGGATGCACAGGCTCAGTGGTCATGGCTCACGGGCCCAGCCGCTCCGTGGCATGTGGGATCTTCCCGGACCGGGGCATGAACCTGTGTCCCCTGCATTGGCAGGTGGACTCTCAACCACTGCACCACCAGGGAAGCCCCAAGTCGTATTATTTTTTAAATGTATTGTTGAATATAGCTTGTTAATAATTTGTTGAGAATTTTTACGCCTATGTTCATCAGTGACATTGGCCTGTAATTTTATTTTTTGTGTGTTGTCTTTGTTTGGCTTTGCTATGAAGGTTATGCTGGCCTTGTAGAATAATTTTATAAGAATTTCTTTCCCTTCAAATTTTTAGAATAGTTTGAGAAGGATAGATGTTATCTCCTCTTTAATTTTTTGGTAGAATTTACTTTTAAAGTTGTCTGGTCCTGGACTGTTTGTTGTTGTTTGGGGGATTTTTTTCTATTACTGATTCAATTTCATTACTAGTAACCTGTCTGTTCATATTTTCTATTTCTCCCTGATTCAATTTTGGGAGATTGTACATTTATAGGAATTCATTAATTTCTTCTGGATTTCCATTTTCTTGACATATTATTGTTTATAGAAACATTTTATGGTCCTTTGTATTTCTGTTTTGTTAGTTGTAATTTCTCCTCTTTCATTTCTGATGTAATTTGGGCCCCCTTATTTTATTTTTCTTGATGAGTCTGCTTACTGTTTTATCAATTTTGTATATCCTTCCAAAAACCAGGTTTAGTCTCATTGATCTTTTCTATTGTTTCTAGTCTCTATGTCATTTATTTCTGTTTTGATGTTTGTTATTTATTTCCTCCTACTAACTTTGGGTTTTGTTTGTTTGTATTCTAGTACCTTCAGGTATAAAGTACAATTGTTTGTTTTTGTTTTGAGATTTTTCTTGTTTCCTGAGGTAGGCTACTAATGCTGTAAACTTTCCCCTTAGAAATGTTTTTGCTGATTCCCATAGATATTGGATTATTGTGTTTTCATTTTCATCTGTCTCCAGGTAATTTTTGATTTAGTAGCATGTTGTTTAACATCCATGTGTTTTTAGGGTTTTTTTGCATTTTTTTCTTGTAGTAGAAATCTAATTTCATATGTTTGTGGTCAGAAAAGTTGTTTGATATGATTTTAATTTTATTAAACTTATTGATCTGTCAATTGATGTAAGTGGGGTGTTAAATACTCCTACTATTATTGTGCTATGTCAAATTCTCCCTTTATGCTTGCTAATATTTGCTCTATGTGTTTCAGTGCTGCTGTTTTGGGTGCATATATATTTACACATATTGTATATTTTTGTTGGATTGATCCCTTTATCATTATGTAATGTCCTTCTTTCTCTTCTGTTACAGTTTTTGTTTTAAAGTTTATTTTGTATGATATAATCATTGATACCCCAGCTTTCTTTTCATTGTCATTTGCATAGAATATCATTTTCATTGCCCTCACTTTCAGTCTGTTTGTGTCTTTAGATCTGAGGTGAGTCTCTAGTAGGCAGCATATGAGTCTTGATTTTTTTTTTAATCTATTTAGCCATTCTATGTTTTTTGCTTGAGAATTTAATCCATTTACATTTAAAGTAATTATTAATAGGTTTGTATCATTACAATTTGGTTAATCATTTTCTGTTTGTTTCTGTAGTTCTTTTTTTTTTTAAAATTCCTTTCTTCTTTTGCTCTCTTTCTTTGTGATTTGATGACTATATTTAGTGTTATGTTTTGATTCCTTTCTCTTTCTTGTGTGCATGTATTATAGATTTTTAATTTATAATTACCATGAGGTTCATGCATATATATATATATATATATATATATATAAAATATATATATGCATGAACCTATATATATACACATGAACCTCATGGTTAAATATATATATATATATATATATATATATAGTTTGAATGCATTCTCACAACCCTGGATTTTTATTCTCCCCACATTTAGTATTTTTGATATTATATTTTACATAGTTTTGCTTTGTGTATCCCTTAGACACTTATTATGGATATAGATGATTTTATTACTTTTGTGTTTTAACCTTCCTACTAATTTTATAAGTGGTTGATCTACTACCTTTACTGTTTTTTTCCTTTTGCCAATGAGATTTTTTTTCTTTTGTAATTTTCATATTTCTACTTGTGGTCTTTTCCACTTAGAGAAGTCCCTTTAACATTTTTTGTTAAGCTCATTTACTTGTGCTGAACTCCTTTAGTTTTTGCTCACTAGTAGTTATTCTTTATCTTTAATTTTTCCTATTTTAATTATAATGCATTTTGGTGTAGACCTCTTTGCGTTCATCTTGTTTGGGACTCTCTTTGCTTTCTGGACCTGTTTATATTTCCTTTTCCAGGTTAGGAAAGTTTTCAAATGTTATTTCTTCAAATAAGTTTTGTCCCATTCTCTCTCTTCTTCTGGAGCCCCAATAATATGAATGCTAGTATGCTTGATGTCCCAAAGGTCCTCAAAGTGTCCTCATTTTTTAAAATTCTTTTTTCTGTTCAGCCTGGGTGATTTCCACTACTCTGTCTTCAGTTCACTAATCCATTTCTCTGTATCACCTAATTTACTGTTGATTCCTTCTAATGTATTTTTTTTATTTCAGTTATTTTATTCTTCAGCTCTATTTTTTTTTATTTTCTAACTCTTTGTTAAAAATTATCACTGTGTTAAAATTATCACTGTGTCCATCTGTTCTTAGCCCAATTTCATTGAGTATCTTTATAATCAATACCTAGAACTATTAATTGGATAGATTGCTTACCTCTACTTTGTTGGTTGTTTTTCTGAGGTTTTGTCTTGTTTCCTTGTTTGGAACATATTCCTCTGTCTCCTAATTTTGCCTAATTCTCTGTGTTTACTTCTATGTATTTGGTAGGTCAGTTACTTTTCACAATTTTGGAGAAGTGGCTCTATGTAAGATATGTCCTATGGGGCCCAGCAGCACTCTCACTTCTCATCACCAGAGTTATAGCCTGGGGATAACCCATATGTGGGCTATGTGGACCCTTCTGTTGTGGTTTGGCCAACTACTATGGGCACACTGATAGACAGGACAGGCCTCCAGTCTGGTTGGCTGCCAGATTCTTGTACAGTGGCTGTGGCTCACAGTGGGGTGGGGCTGGGTCTGAGCATAGCTAACTGTGTGACCCAGGGGTTTAGGGGGGCTTATTTAGCCCTGTTGGTGAGCAGGGACAGGTCCCCAAACTACTGGCTGCTGGGACTGTGGTTGGTACTTGTCCATTGGTGGGAGGGGCTGGTTTCTGAGGCAGCTGGCTATAGGACCCAGGGGATCCAGAATTGCTGCCAGCCTGCTGTGGGAAAGACCAGGTCCTGTGGTGCCTGGCTGTGGGGCTGGGAAGACCCAGAGCTTGTGCAGGCCCATGGGGTGAGACCATATCCCTACAAGCTGGCTGAACAGCCAGGGTGTTTCAAGATTTGTGCTGCCCCATTGCTTTGTGGGTAGGTCCCCAGCACTGATAGTTTAGAGGGAGGACTCCAAAATGGTGCTAGCCAGCACCAGTGTCCTCCTGGTAGAATGAGTTCACAAAACTGGCAGCTGCCAGTGTCTGTGTTCTCAGGGGGAGTCCCAGTTGTTGTCTGCCTCTCTGGGAAGCTCTCCAAGATCAGCAAGTGGGTCTGATGAAGTTCATTTCAAATTATTGCCTCTGCATCTGGAGTTGAAGCATATAAGATTTTGTGTATGTCCTTTAAGAATAGAGGCTCAGTTTCTTACAGTCCTCTCACTCTCCCATACACAAGCCCTGATGGTCTCAAAAGGCACACATTCTTGGGACTACCTTCTTGGTGCAGGGCCCCTGGGAGTCTGATGTGGAGCTTTGATCCTATGGGAGGACCTCTGCAATTGTGATTATGGTCCTTTTTGTGGCTTACCTACTTGGGGCTGTGTGTCTTGACTAAATATGTATGTCCCTCTTCTACCCATCTCATTGTGGTTCCTCTTGAGTGTGGAAAGTATTTTCTGCTAGTCTTCAGGTGGCTCTCACAGATAGCTTTTCTATAAACATTTGCAATTTAGGTGTTTATAGAAAGGGGAAGAGGCGAGCCAGGGTCTTCCTACTCTTCTATCTTGGTCACACTTCCCTGTCTAGATATTTTCTAATTCTCCAAATTCTTTACAACTAGTTTGTTTAGAGTGTGTGTTTTAGCTTCTACATATTTGTAATATTTTTTTTTTTTGCTTTCTTCTGCTTTTGATTTCTAATTTCATTCCAATGCAGTTAGTGTCATTTCTAATGTCAGTATGATACTCATTCTTATTTCTTTTGTTTCTCTTTATGGGGATTTTTAGATTATCCTTTCCTTTTTTTTTTTTTTTTTCGGTATGCAGACCTCTCACTGTTGTGGCCTCTCCCGTTGCGGAGCACAGGCTCCGGACGCACAAGCTCAATGGCCATGGCTCATGGGCCCAGCTGCTCTGCGGCATGTGGGATCTTCCCGGACCGGGGCATGAACCCGTGTCCCCTGCATCGGCAGGAAGGCTCTCAACCACTGCACCACCAGGGAAGCCCTATCCTTTCCTTTTTATAGGCATTCAGAAATTATGTCAGGTTGTTTTCAATTTGTATACTTTAAAATGTATCTTTCTTATTACTTATAGGTCTATAATCTATATTATTCCATTCCATACTTTAATTCAATTCATTCCTTTTGCACTATTAGGATATGAAAACTGAAAGCTATAGTTTTTTTCTTTTATTAGTTTTCTTCAAATGCATGACAATCCTTGGTCATATATCAATGTATGTATGTGAATTTTGGAACATTGTTTAAACATTTTGTATGATAGCCTGGGTAACCTAAGAGATTGGGATTTTCTTCTGGGAGAGAGGGGCTCCCTATGGCTCTTGAACTTCAGTAGTTAACTCAGAGGAGTAGCTACCAACCTAGGAATATACAATGAATAAATTTAAGGGGAGAAATACTCTTGAAAGATAAAGATAAATAAATTGAAGAAGATAGAGTGAGTCTACACAGCCCAATGAAGGTCTGACGATAATAGAGTAGAAAAGTATGGTAGGGGGTTTGGGGGAGAAAATCAGACTGCAACACAGTTCTAAGAAAAGGTCAACCATTTACATGGAGAGTCCTTTAGCCAATGTCATTTGTTGGAGGAGTCTTGCTTCAGTAACCGAGGAGGCAGGAAAGGGCCTGAGTAGCATTTCTGCTATGCTCAGATATGGGCTGGAAGTAGTCCACAGAATGCATGCCCTCAACATGGACATGTTCATGGATTCAAAAAGGTAACAGCAGGGCTCAGTCAACAGTGATTCCCACAGAAGGAGATCTGAGCAGCACATTCTCATGGCTACTGCATCTGAGATAATGCTTAGTCACCAGCCACAGGATACTTCCTGTTTCTTTGTCAGGAGCTCTTAGCTTGAGAAGCACTTATAAGTGACCAGTTCAACAGGTATCTGTCTCAGCTTATGCTTAGGTTTGCAGATATCCTCATTTTATATTTCATCGAATTTCATCTTTTAAGTACTTCCCAAAATTTTTAGTTGATTGAGGTCAAAATTCTATATTTTTGCATACTTTTATAGATGTGTTGTTTAAAATTGGTAGGATATATATTTCTTTCCTTTCATATAATAGAATTCCAATTGGGTATGCATGTATGCTCATACCAATATTTATTGAGCTTATGTCTGGGAGTAATGCATAACAAGAAATGTTCCTTTAAATCAATTGAGATATACTGCATATTTAGATATTCTGAATTAGTAACAAATTCATGTTCTTACAGAAAAATAAAAGATATGAGAATAATTTACTCAAATATCCTCAACCATCCTTTATCACTGTTTTCCACATTTCAGTTCTCATATTGAAATTAAATGTTTGTTTTTTATGTTTATAACTCATTCGGTTTTCAGAAAAATCATTGAAAAATATTTCTTATCTGTGTGTGTATGTGTGTGTAGATTTTCTTTAGTATTGTTGTATGCTAATCTTTTCAAAAAACATCTTTGGAGTTAATATTTTTCTGATTTTTTTTTTTTTTTTAACATCTTTATTGGAGTATAATTGCTTTACAATGGTATGTTAGTTTCAGCTTCACAACAAAATGAATCAGTTATATATATACATATATTCCCATATCTCTTCCCGTTTGCGTCTCCCTCCCTCCCACCCTCCCTATCCCACCCCTCCAGGCGGTCACAAAGCACCGAGCTGATCTCCCTGTGCTATGCGGCTGCTTCCCACTAGCTATCTACCTTACGTTTGGTAGTGTATATATGTCCATGCCTCTTTATCGCTTTGTCACCGTTTACACTTCCCCCTCCCCATAGCCTCAAGTCCATTCTCTAGTAAGTCTGTGTCTTTATTCCTGTTTCACCCCTAGGTTTTTCATGACATTTTTTTTTTTTTTTAATTCCATATATATGTGTTAGCATACGGTATTTGTCTCTCTCTTTCTGACTTACTTCACTCTGTATGACAGACTCTAGGTCTATCCACCTCATTACAAATAGCTCAATTTCGTCTCTTTTTATGGCTGAGTAATATTCCATTGTATATATGTGCCACATCTTCTTTATCCATTCATCCGATGATGGACACCTAGGTTGTTTCCATCTCTGGGCTATTGTAAATAGAGCTGCAATGAACATTTTGGTACATGACTCTTTTTGAATTATGGTTTTCTCAGGGTATATGCCCAGTAGTGGGATTGCTGGGTCATATGGTAGTTCTATTTGTAGCTTTTTAAGGAACCTCCATACTGTTCTCCACAGTGGCTGTATCAATTTACATTCCCACCAACAGTGTAAGAGGGTTCCCTTTTCTCCACACCCTCTCCAGCATTTATTGTTTCTAGATTTTTTGATGATGGCCATTCTGACTGGTGTGAGATGATATCTCATTGTAGTTTTGATTTGCATTTCTCTCATGATTAGTGATGTTGAGCATTCTTTCATGTGTTTGTTGGCACTCTGTATATCTTCTTTGGAGAAATGTCTATTTAGGTCTTCTGCCCATTTTTGGATTGGGTTGTTTGTTTTTTTGTTATTAAGCTGCATGAGCTGCTTATAAATTTTGGAGATCAATCCTTTGTCAGTTGCTTCATTTGCAAATATTTTCTCCCATTCTGAGGGTTGTCTTTTGGTCTTCTTTATGGTTTCCTTTGCTGCGCAAAAGCTTTTAAGTTTCATTAGGTCCCATTTGTTTACTCTTGTTTTTATTTCCATTACTCTAGGAGGTGGGTCAGAAAGAATCTTGCTGTGATTTATGTCATAGAGTGTTCTGCCTATGTTTTCCTCTAAGAGTTTGATAGTTTCTGGCCTTACATTTAGGTCTTTAATCCATTTTGAGCTTATTTTTGTGTATGGTGTTAGGGAGTGATCTAACTTCATACTTTTACATGTAGCTGTCCAGTTTTCCCAGCACCACTTATTGAATAGGCTGTCCTTTCTCCACAGTACATTTCTGCCTCCTTTGTCAAAGATAAGTTGACCATATGTGCGTGGGTTTATCTCTGGGCTTTCTATCCTGTTCCATTGATCTATCTTTCTGTTTTTGTGCCAGTACCATACCGTTTTGATAACTGTAGCTTTGTAGTATAGTCTGAAGTCTGGGAGCCTGATTCCTCCAGTTCCTTCTTTCGTTCTCAAGATTGCTTTGGCTATTCGGGGTCTTTTGTGTTTCCATACAAATTGCAAAATTTTTTGTTCTAGTTCTGTGAAAAATGCCAGTGGTAGTTTGATAGGGATTGCATTGAATCTATAGATTGCTTTCGGTAGTAGAGTCATTTTCACAATGTTGATTCTTCCAATCCAAGAACATGGTATATGTCTCCATCTATTTGTATCATCTTTAATTTCTTTCTTCAGTGTCTTATAATTTTCTGCATACAGATCTTTTGTCTCCTTAGGTAGGTTTATTCCTAGATATTTTATTCTTTTTGTTGCAATGGTAAATGGGAGTGTTTTCTTGATTTCACTTTCAGATTTTTCGTCATTAGTATATAGGAATGCCAGAGATTTCTGTGCATTAATTTTGTATCCTGCCACTTTACCAAATTCATTGATTAGCTCTAGTAGTTTTCTGGTAGCATCTTTAGGGTTCTCTATGTATAGGATCATGTCATCTGCAAACAGTGACAGCTTTACTTCTTCTTTTCCGATTTGGATTCCTTTTATTTCCTTTTCTTCTCTGATTGCTGTGGCTAAAACTTCCAAAACTATGTTGAATAAGAGTGGTGAGAGTGGGCAACCTTGTCTTGTTCCTGATCTTAGTGGAAATGCTTTCAGTTTTTCACCATTGAGGATGATGTTTGCTGTGGGCTTGTCATATATGGCCTTTATTATGCTGAGGAAAGTTCCCTCTATGCTTACTTTCTGCAGGGTTTTTATCATAAATGGGTGTTGAATTTTGTCAAAAGCTTTCTCTGCATCTATTGAGATGATCATATGGTTTTTCTCCTTCAGTTTGTTAATATGGTTTATCACATTGATAGATTTGCGTATATTGAAGAATCCTTGCATTCCTGGAATAAACCCCACTTGATCATGGTGTATGATCCTTTTAATGTGCTGTTGGATTCTGTTTGCTAGTATTTTGTTGAGGATTTTTGCATCTATGTTCATCAGTGATATTGGCCTGTAGTTTTCTTTCTTTGTGACATCCTTGTCTGGTTTTGGTATCAAGGTGATGGTGGCCTCGTAGAAGGAGTTTGGGAGTGTTCCTCCCTCTGCTATATTTTGGAAGAGTTTGAGAAGGATAGGTGTTAGCTCTTCTCTAAATGTTTGATAGAATTCGCCTGTGAAGCCATCTGGTCCTGGGCTTTTGTTTGTTGGAAGATTTTTAATCACAGTTTCAATTTCAGTGCTTGTGATTGGTCTGTTCATATTTTCTATTTCTTCCTGATTCAGTCTTGGCAGGTTGTGCATTTCTAAGAATTTGTCCATTTCTTCCAGATTGTCCATTTTATTGGCATAGAGTTGCTTGTAGTAATCTCTCATGATCTCTTTTATTTCTGCAGTGTCAGTTGTTACCTCTCCTTTTTCATTTCTAATTCTATTGATTTGAGTCTTCTCCCTTTTTTTCTTAATGAGTCTGGCTAGTGGTTTATCTATTTTGTTTATCTTCTCAAAGAACCAGCTTTTAGTTTTATTGATCTTTGCTATTGTTTCCTTCATTTCTTTTTCATTTATTTCTGATCTGATTTTTATGATTTCTTTCCTTCTGCTAGCTTTGGGGTTTTTTTGTTCTTCTTTCTCTAATTGCTTGAGGTGCAAGGTTAGGTTGTTTATTCGAGATGTTTCCTGCTTCTTAAGGTGGGCTTGTATTGCTATAAACTTCCCCCTTAGAACTGCTTTTGCTGCATCCCACAGGTTTTGGGTCGTTGTGTCTCCATTGTCACTTGTTTCTAGGTATTTTTTGATTTCCTCTTTGATTTCTTCAGTGATCACTTCATTATTAAGTAGTGTATTGTTTAGCCTCCATGTGTTTGTATTTTTTACAGATCTTTTCCTGTAATTGATATCTAGTCTCATGGCGTTGTGGTCAGAAAAGATACTTGATACAATTTCAATTTTCTTAAATTTACCAAGGCTTGATTTGTGACCCAAGATATGATCTATCCTGGAGAATGTTCCATGAGCACTTGAGAAAAATGTGTATTCTGTTGTTTTTGGATGGAATGTCCTATAAATATCAATTAACTCCATCTCGTTTAATGTATCATTTAAAGCTTGTGTTTCCTTATTTATTTTCATTTTGGATGATCTGTCCATTGGTGAAAGTGGGGTGTTAAAGTCCCCTACTATGAATTTGTTACTGTCGATTTCCCCTTTTATGGTTGTCAGTATTTGCCTTATGTATTGAGGTGCACCTATGTTGGGTGCATAAATATTTACAATTGTTATATCTTCCTCTTGGATCGATCCCTTGATCATTATGTAGTGTCCTTCTTTGTCTCTTCTAATAGTCTTTGTTTTAAAGTCTATTTTGTCTGATATGAGAATTGCTACTCCAGCTTTCTTTTGGTTTCCATTTGCATGAAATACCTTTTTCCATCCCCTTACTTTCAGTCTGTATGTGTCTCTAGGTCTGAAGTGGGTCTCTTGTAGACAGCAAATATATGGGTCTTGTTTTTGTATCCATTCAGCCAATCTGTGTCTTTTGGTGGGAGCATTTAGTCCATTTACATTTAAGGTAATTATTGATATGTGTGTTCCTATTCCCATTTTCTTAATTGTTTTGGGTTCGTTATTGTAGGTCCTTTCCTTCTTTTGTCTTTCTTGCCTAGAGAAGTTCCTTTAGCAGTTGTTGTAGAGCTGGTTTGGTGGTGCTGAACTCTCTCAGCTTTTGCTTGTCTGTAAAGGTTTTAATTTCTCCATCAAATCTGAATGAGATCCTTGCTGGGTAGAGTAATCTTGGTTGCAGGTTTTTCTCCTTCAACACTTTCAATATGTCCTGCCACTCCCTTCTGGCTTGCAGAGTTTCTGCTGAAAGATCAGCTGTTAACCTTATGGGGATTCCCTTGTGTGTTATTTTTCCCTTGCTGCTTTTAATATGTTTTCTTTGTATTTAATTTTTGACAATTTGATTAATATGTGTCTTGGCGTATTTCTCCTTGGATTTATCCTGTATGGGACTCTCTGTGCTTCCTGGACTTGATTAACGATTTCTTTTCCCATATTAGGGAAGTTTTCAACTATAATCTCTTCAAATATTTTCTCAGTCCCTTTCTTTTTCTCTTCTTCTTCTGGAACCCCTATAATTCGAATGTTGGTGCGTTTAATGTTGTCCCAGAGGTCTCTGAGGCTGTCCTCAGTTCTTTTCATTCTTTTTTCTTTATTCTGCTCTGCAGTAGTTATTTCCACTATTTTATCTTCCAGGTCACTTATCCGTTCTTCTGCCTCAGTTATTCTGCTATTGATCCCATCTAGAGTACTTTTAATTTCATTTATTGTGTTGTTCATCGTTGCTTGCTTCATCTTTAGTTCTTCTAGGTCCTTGTTAACTGATTCTTGCAATTTGTCCATTCTATTGTCCATTCTATCTCCAAGATTTCGGATCAACCTTACTATCATTATTCTGAATTCTTTTTCAGGTAGACTGCCTATTTCCTCTTCATTTGTTAGGTCTGGTGGGTTTTTATCTTGCTCCTTCATCTGCTGTGTGTTTTTCTGTCTTTTCATTTTGCTTATCTTACTGTGTTTGGGGTCTCCTTTTTTGCAGGCTGAAGGTTCGTAGTTCCTGTTGTTTTTGGTGTCTGTCCCCAGTGGCTAAGGTTGGTTCAGTGGGTTGTGTAGGCTTCCTGGTGGAGGGTACTAGTGCCTGTGTTCTGGTGGATGAGGCTGGATCTTGTCTTTCTGGTGGGCAGGTCCACGTCTGGTGGTGTGTTTTGGGGTGTCTGTAGACTTACTATGATTTTGGGTAGCCTCTCTGCTAATGGGTGGGGTTGTGTTCCTGTCTTGCTAGTTGTTTGGCATAGGATGTCCAGCACTGTAGCTTGCTGGTCGTTGAGTGAAGCTGGGTGCTGGCGTTGAGATGGAGATCTCTCGGAGATTTTTGCTGTTTGATATTATGTGCAGCTGGGAGGCCTCTTGTGGACCAGTGTCCTGAAGTTGGCTCTCCCACCTCAGAGGCACAGCACTGAGTCCTGGCTGCAGCACCAAGAGCCTTTCATCCACAGGGCTCCTTAATTTGGGATGATTCGTTGTCTATTCAGGTATTCCACAGATGCAGGGTATATCAAGTTGATTGTGGAGCTTTAATCCGCTGCTTCTGAGGCTGCTGGGAGAGATTTCCCTTTCTCTTCTTTGTTCTGACAGTTCCCAGGGGCTCAGCTTTGGATTTGGCCCCGCCTGTGTGTGTAGGTCGCCGGAGGGCGTCTGTTATTTGCTCAGACAGGACGAGGTTAAAGGAGCCGCTGATTCGGAGGCTCTGGCTCACCCAGGCCGGGGGGTAGGGAGAGTCACGGAGTGCGGGGCGGGCCTGCAGCGGCAGAGGCCGGCGTGACGCTGCAGCCTGAGGCGCGCCGTGCGCTCTCCCGGGGAGCCGTCCCTGGATCCCGGGACCCTGGCAGTGGCGGGCTGCACAGGCTCCCCGGAAGGGCGTGTGGCTAGTGACCTGTGTTCGCACACAGGCCTCCTGGCGGTGGCAGCAGCGGCCTTAGCGTCCCATGTCCGTCTCTGGGCTCCGCACTCTTAGCCGCGGCTCCACCCGCGAAGGGGCTTCCTAGTGTGTGGACACTTTTCCTCCTTCACAGCTCTCTCCCGCTGGTGCAGGACCCGTCCCTATCCTTTTGTCTCTGTTTAGTTTTTTCTTTTGCCCTAACCAGGTACGTGGCGGGTTCCTTGCCTTTTGGGAGGTCTGAGGTCTTCTGCCAGCGTTCAGTAGGTGTTTTGTAGGAGTTGCTCCACGCGTAGATGTATTTCTGGTGTATCTGTGGAGAGGAAGGTGATCTCCGCGTCTTACTCTTCTGCCATCTTCCCGGAAGTCCCCCCTGATTTTTATTAAATACTTTCTTTTTGCATTTTCTTCCTCTACTTTTCTTCTTATATACCCATTGAAAGCTATAATGTTTTTTAAGGTACTGCTTTAAGTACATCCCACAACTTTTGATGCCATATTTTGGTTTATTGTTTAAATCAAAATTATTATAATTTACATTCTCCTGGTTAAATAAACCATGAGAAGTATATTTAATTCCAAATATTTGGAAAATTTTCTGGTTGTCTTTAATTAATTATTTTCTTAATTTACATTGTGTGGTAAGATAATGTATGCCATATTGCTTAATACTTTGAAATTTGTAGTTAATAGCTTTATGGCACTCTATATTTTCCATTTTGGTAAATGTTCCAAGTATCCCTAAAAACATACATAAGCTGAAGTTATTTGGTGTAGCATTCTATATAAGTAAATTAAATCAATTTGAATAATCTTATTCAAATCTGGTCCTTTTTTTAATCTCTAAGGTCACTTTATTTTTTAACTTGTGTGCTGAACTTTTAAAAATTTTTATTTTATATTGGAGTATTGATTAACAATGTTGTGTTAGTTTCAGGTGTATGGTAAAGTGATTCAGTTATACATATACATGTATCTATTCTTTTTCAAATTCTTTTCCCATTTAGGTTATTCCAGAATATTGAGCAGAGTTCCCTGTGCTATACAGTAGGTCCTTGTTGGTTATCTATTTTAAATATAGCAGTGTGTACATGTCTATCCCAAACGCCCATTCTATCCTCCTGACCTTTCCCCACCGGTAATCATAAATTCATTTTCTAAGTGTGTGAATCTCTTTCTGTTTTGTAAATAAGTTCATTTGTGTTTTTTTTTTTTTAAGATTCCACATATAAGTGATGTCATATGATATTTGTCTTTCTCTGTCTACCTTCACTTAGTATGATATTCTTCAGGTCCATCCATGTTCCTGCTAATGGCAATATTTCATTCTTTTTAATGGTCGAATAATATTCCATTGTATATATGGACCACATCTCCTTTATCCATTCATCTGTCGATGGACTTTTAAAAAAATATTTATTTTAATTTATTTTATTTTTGGCTGCTTTGGGTCTTCATTGCTGTGTGTGGGCTTTCTCTAGTTGCAGCGAGTGGGGGCTACACTTCATTGTGGTGTATGGGCTTCTCATTGTGGTGGCTTCTCTTGTTGTGGAGCATGGGCTGTAGGCACAAAGGCTTCAGTAGTTGTGGCACGCAGGCTTCAGTAGTTGTGGCACACAGGCTTAGTTGCTCCACGGCATGTGGGATCTTCCCAGACCAGGGATTGAACCCATGTCCTGTGCATTGGCAGGCAGATTCTTAACCACTCTACCACCAGGGAAGCCCTTGATGGACATTTAGATTGCTTCCATGTCTTGGTCAATTCTGGCATATTCTTAAAGATTCTTTTTCTGTCTGCTTACTTTGTCAGTTATTGAAAGATGACTTAAAATCCCCAGTTATGATTTCTAGAAGATAATTTAATATTTCTATAAGATGTCAGTACTCAAATCAGCTTTAGAAATACTCTATTTATTGCCTATTATTTTTCCTTATTTTAAGGTGGTCTCATAATTATACCTAGGATTTTGAATATTGTAGATTAAAAAAAAAAAAACCTGGAGAGGGAGACTTTAGAAGAATTTTCTTTTACCAAAGAGCTTAAAATTTTGACTTAGCCTTTCTAGGGTCTGGCTATTATTTGTAGGAATCGTTCTTTGTAGAGACTCAAATAAAAGACAAGTGTACTTATCAAGCCCCAGCTGCCATGTCAGTGACTCAACATTTTTCTCCCCACAGAATGCTCTACTTACTACCTAAATCTTTTAGCTTCCCAGATGGATTTGTCTGCCATGTTTTATGGAGGCTTACTTTGCACTTGCTGAACTTACAGCTTTTGTGGAACTTCTCTGCATTTCAGTCTTCTCCAGGATTTTGTCCTTTAATTCTAGCTACTTTATAATCCCCAAACTTTGATCTTTATTTTCTGAGCCCAGAATGATTACTCTTTTCCACTTTGATTACCTTTCCCTTTGTGCTGATATTTGGAGAAAATGCTCTCAGAAAACAAAAAAAATGTAGATGTGAAAATAGAGCTCATTCCATTTATTGCTTTTCTTTCATTGACCATGGCCCTCAAATCTTTCATGCCTTGATTTTTCTTCAGTGTTTTCATTGCTTTATACATTTTTATTATATGTATTTTTCCCAAATGTTACTGTGCTTCTGTGAGCAAGCTAGCCAGGTATAAGCTATTTCATTTTGTCCAGTGTCAAAAATATGTTTTAAAGGTATTTATCTACTGTCTTTCAATCAAAAAGTTTCATATGACTGTAATTGACTCTTGTGAATGGCTTGAGGAAAGGGATTCATATTCATTTTTCTTTACCTTGATAGTCAATTTTCCCAGCACTCTTTCTTTAGAAATTCATTCATGGATATATATCTATATCTTCCTTTTTCTTCTTAACTTCATTATGGAAATTATGCTCATGATCTATATTCTTTATATTCTTTAAAATTGTTGGTGACATTATAATATTCAATAGTATGGTTATACCATATATTTACCAATATCCTATTTTTAAGAATTTATGTGGTTTTACAAGTCCTTATACTATCAAACTATTTGATTTTTACTTGTAATGCTAAAATGCTCAAAAGAAATATTCAACTAGCTGTGTAAGAAAATTACCTGTTTTCTGGGTATTATCTTTTTTTGATTCTCTAGAAATTAGATAGGCAACAAAAAAATATTAAACTTGTAGTTACATTGTTTTTAATTGTGTAGTTAAATATATTTTCAAATGCTTAGAGATCTTACTCTGCTTCAAGTATAATTCATGATGTTGTAGGAAATTATTACAAATAAAGGAGAAATAAATACATCTAGTACACCAACTTTAAGTATATACTTGACCCACAATATTTGCAGAGACACGTCTAGTTGAGAATTCCATTTATGTGATAAATCTACATAGCATATTAGGTAGACCTTCTTACTCTCAGGGCTATTTCTGCTGCCAATTTCCATTGCTCATGTTCTGTCATCCTTGGGTTGAGCTGTCAGGATCCATGGAACAACTCTGATTCAAATGATTTCCTCATTAGCTCTTGTTCTTAGTGTTTTGTGCAAGAAATCTTAATCCATTTGCTCAATCTTCCTTTATACCCCAAACTTCACATTTACTGATTAGATAGAAGTTTTGATATTAAATGTTTCTAAAAATTATAAAATATGCTACTTATTAAACAGCATACATTTTTGTCATTCTGTATGTAGCATCTGTCCTAACTTACTTTCATAATTTAACCTGCTATATCACTAAAATTTATATCTTGTTATAGTACAGTTGGTACAGGCCCATAATCACCTATTTGCATTTTTTAAATGCAAAAGAAATATCTTAAGAAAATTCTGTTTAATTTGTTTTCAAAACTTAGTTGATGACAAAAACTAATATGGAAAAATATGAATTATATTTTTTTACTTTTTAAATGAGTGGTAATATTCATATGTTACAGAACAAGTAATCTATTAAATTACAAGGTATTATCTCATATTCCACTGGAATTACAAGTGTATCGCATATGAATAGTACCACTTTTTAAAAAAGAAACTGAAAATTCAGAATTCTGAAAATTATTTGGCCCCAAGTGTTTCTAAAATAGTAGTGATTATCTATATTAACTATTTTTTCTTTCAAAGTGTTGGTATTACCATTTTCTGTGTGTGCAAATTTGAGTAAGTCACTTAATTTTTACATTACTAAAGATAATCATTTATAAAATTAGAATATCAGTGATTCTTACATCAGAAGATTGTTGTGAGGAAAATTAATGTACAGACTTCAAATAATTCATGGTGCATAAAAGTGTTTAAATCACATTTTTATTATTATAATCATTGTTCTTTCTCCTTTTCCTTCCAGTCCTCCCCTTCACTATTTGATGCCACATTTTATTAAAAGAACAGTTCAATCAAAGATTTATCATTTTTTGTTACTCATAAGGTCTAAACTATATTTTTACTATCTCATATACATGTTTATGCTTACAGAATGCCAATATAAACCAGAACTCCTTCCCATTAGCAAATTTTACAATTTCCAACTAATCAAGTTCATAATTTGCCAAATAATTGAGATTGTAAAAATGGGAAGGATTATGTGATTGTGTAATTTAATTCATTTATTTCTAACTATAATTTTTAATAGATTTCTTGGCATATTTAATTTTTTAGGTACACTTAACTTTGTTATTGTTGAATTTCACTTAACCTATTATTTTATGAATGAAAGAATATGATGACAGTTAAGAGGTAATTTAAAAAAAAATCCTCCACTAATTTTGTATTAAGTCTAATAAAGGAAGTTTTAAAATAACATAAAATAATTAAATTATTTAAAGAATTATATAAGAATATGAATGAGTCATATGTATGCATGACTTGGTTTTGCATCAGAAACTTCCTGTGGTAGCTGAGTATATTGAGAATTTTGATGACTGGAGATGCCATAAGGTAAAAGATCACAAGAGAAAATCCTTATATTAACACATAAATCAATAACCATCTCAAAGATGTCGAAATGTGAAAGTACAAATCCATTCCAATTGCTCCAGGGAGCATTTAACCTCCATCGGTAGAATTTTACAAAAGTCAAATCATAACTAAACTTGAAAAAAATTGGTAATGCTGTCAATAATCATAAAGATTAGCAAGAAAATTTTTCAGAAAGCTCTTTCAGATAAAGATCCTGAATATTATTCAAATAGTCACGGAAAGATGAAGAAAAGCCATTCAAGAAGACACAAGAAATATAATAGTTGCCTATTTTTAACTAGTCATTATACTGTTATAAAAGAAGTCACTTAAAAGAATGAGAGAGAGAGAGGGGAGAAAGAGAGAGAGAGAGAGAGAGAGACAGGGAGAGAGGGAGGGAGAGAATGGTATTAGACTCTGATTGGACTAAATTTCTTTGAGCTTTCTCTTCTCCTAAATGCAGAACTCCTGCTCAAAGAGTTATTTTTCCTTTACGTGATAAACTATTCTAAAAAAAATCACCTTTATAAGCCGACATCTTTGAAATTTATGCTTTTCAGTTTTATTTCCTAGAAACCTGAACTGAGTCCTTGTTGAAGCAGCTTTCACATAAAACTTACATGCCATCTTTATGTAGTAGATGTTATATTTAGTTGCTGGTCAAAGTGCAAGGTCATCAGACACATGTAGAGGATAAAACCAGTTAAATAATTTACAGACCCCAGTGTAAAAATGATTACTTGGGGCACCTGATTCTGATTATGAACTTCAGGACAGTGACAGATGAGCCTTAAATTAAGCTAGAGGTCCCTCTAAGGGGGCCTTCTAAAGACCTGTGGGATTACACATTCATGAAGCACATTCACAAAACAGATCCCATTCAGGAGACATCTCCCTGACATAAGGGGTTCAACTGAAAACATCTATAACCATGCCATACTATATGGAAGCCATTAGCCACATGTGTACCAAGCCACTGAGCACTTGAAATGAGGCTACTGCAACTGAGAATTCCAACCTTTAATTTAATTTAAATTTACATTTATAAAGCAAAGAAGTATAATTTTTTTCTGATAAATACAATTTTATTGTTTTGGCAGGATTGTATTTTATTTTAATAATTGAAAATTTAATGTGTAAATTGAGATGTGATGTTGAAGGTAAAAACATACTGTGTTTCACAGACTGTAATATGTAGAATGAAAAACGTAAGATAAAATATCTCAATACATTTTAAAAAAATAATTCCATGTTGTAATGACAAAATTTTCTATACATAGAATTAAAATATTTTTTTAAATTAATTTAATTTTAAAAATTTTACTTTTTAAATATAACTAGAAAATTTAAAATTGAGTATGTGTCATGTATTATATTTCTATCTGACAGTGTTGATCTAGAGATCTAAAGACCTCAGGGAGCCTCAGGTTTATAATTCCTTATCTGAGTATTTCCTAGAAATTTTACTTTACTAAGCAATCTTACATTTGAGAGTACAGTTGGTGAAATTCAATGTACACTGAAACTCACTAGACATGAAATCCAGGAGGCTTTGTATTCTAAATAGCTGATCAGTGAGAATGTTACTATATATCCAGCACTTGACTTAAAAGCAAATTCGTCCAAATAATATTCAACAGCCTTACATTTTATACTTTATTAACTCAGATTGTAGATTTCAGAAAACTGGCATTGTACTGACAGAGAGCTGAGATTTATAATTTCTTGATATCCTGATGAAATAAAGTCTGCAAGGAGAAAAAGAATGAAGAGAGAAAATAATCAGAGGGTATGGATCTGAAGAGAAATTAAGAGAGTATAAGGAGTAAGAGAAATGGAAAATTTTGGAACAATTTTTTTACTGAGGCTGGGGAGTATCCACAGAAAGCTTGGTCTGAGTTAGTGAAAACATTTTCATACCAGATTTAGATTTCCTTGTGCTTATTCTCCAGGCAGGCACAGCTTTAGAGCCTAGACTTTTGAGAAAGCAGGTACCTAATTCAATAACAGTAATGACTTCTGTATTATTCAGTTGGATATGATGCAATTATTGGGAAGCCAGACTGTATTTGATACATAAAAAGCACTTTTAAAACTGGAGTCTGGTGCAACCTGAAATGCAAGTGTTTAATCAGACAGACTACATATTCAACTTTAGTGATCAATATTAAACTTGAAAATAACCATCTGCATTCTCCTTGGAAAAATGACTAGGGAAGTGTGAGGGGCACAGTTCTTCCTAGTATCATCCTGGTATTTCACAGCAAAAGATATTCCCAGTGAGAATGCAAACTGCTATTTTTAAAAGAATAGTTTGACTCCTGCCATTTTGAATCCTCAGAGACTGTGTCTTCTAAATGTAACTATCAGCATAAGCAGTGGTCAATGAATATGAACTTTGACCTGTAAAATGAGAACATATTTAAAAATGCTTTTAAAATAGTTTCATAGGGTTTATTGCACCCTTCTGTTGTGTTTATTACTGTTATCGTCATTGTCATCATCATCATTGATATTATTTTCTGAGTTTTTAATGGCCAATTAATGATGTTGGTATTAATAGTTCATAACCAAAAATATATGAATAATGTTAGATATTTATTTGGGGATAATACCATTTCTTTCTTCCTTTGATAACATATTCCTTTAACCTTCTAATTTATTTTTCTTGACATAGCATTAGAACACATAATTTTACAGTAAAAGTAGCAGTATTAGTGGTAAATGGATAAAAAATAGTTTTTAAGACTCTTAGAATTATATTTATCCTTTTCCAGGTATTGCTGAATTCTCTAGTATTGATTTAGGTTAAAAAAATTTTCATTTGTAATAATCTTTTTTCTTTCATTCTTAAATTTTACATTCTGCATGTTTCTATGTAGACTGAACAGTACAAATGGGAAATAAAACATAAACCAGCTATTTTTTTTTCTTGTATCAGTGACTTCTCTAAAAATAAATAAACTGAGAAGAAAGTTAAATTCTTGGCTAAAACTATCAAATTTCTAATTTAAAATTTTAATTATTAGTAATTTTTCTGACTCCTAATCGGGTATAACTGCACTTTCTGAATTTTCATACCATTTATCTAAAGGTAAAATAATTGGTTCTACACTGCTGCTACACTTAACCCATCCTTACATCCAGAAGGAAAGTAAACATCTATCTAAAAAGGGAGTAACACCTAGGGACTTCCCTGGTGGTGCAGTGGTTAAGAATCCGCCTGCCAATACAGGGGACACGGGTTCGAGCCCTGGTCCAGGAAGATCCCACATGCCGTGGAGCAACTAAGCCCATGAGCCACAACTACTGAGCCTGCATGCCACAACTACTGAAGCCAGTGCACCACAAATCCGTGTTCCACAATGAGAGAAGCCACCGCAATGAGAAGTTGTGCACTGAAATGAAGAGTAAACCCCACTCGCTGCAACTAAAGAAAGCCCATACATAGAAATGAAGACCCAACACAGGCAAAAAAGTAATTTAAAATAAATAAATAAATAAAAGGAAGTAACACCTAAATATTGGTATATAAGAAAATTTGTATTTCTATATGCTGAAAAAATTCATTTTAAATAATTAGCCTGAATTTCAGTATTACTTTTCAGTGACTGAGGCAACTATGTTTGTTGGCTTCTGTGTAAGTCCCAAACCAAACTAATGTTCTATTTTACACTTCATAATTCTAGTAGAAATATTATATTCCAATCTTTGAAGTGCAAAACAATTTTGGTTTAAAGAAATTGGATAGTAGAATAAATGACAAGAATTCTGGGAAGTCACTGTGATTCAGAATCAGTAGGATATGTGTTAGGAGAGACACAGGATTGAGATTAGGTAGGAATAGAAAAATCTAAGGAGTGTAGGAGATCTTAATCAGAAACTTTGCCAGTACCAAGTGTCAATCCATCTAAATTTATAGACCACAACAGATCACTTCACCATGGTATATGAAGCAATGCTGGAAAAGTAGATCAAGGTTTATTAAAGAGGGAGACTATTCCAAGTACAATGAAAAACAAGAAAATCTAATGTAGTTATCACTTCAATATGTGAATAGTTTCTTACAAACTTTTAATTTTAGTGTAGTTTCAAATGTCACCTAATCAGTTTGGTTAGCATTCAGACGGAAATGTTGAGTTAGTCGCCATATTGAAATAAAGTGGTAATTGCAAAGAAACTGAAGAACATTTTACTGCCAATAAAGGCTGGGTTCATCATTTCAGAAGTCTGAGTTTGCATAGTGATTTTTATTATACATACAAAGTGAGGATTGCCTGTATATTGAAAAGTTGAAATGCATAATCATTCAATTTAAACTAATTGATGTTTATAGATTAATCCACCTCAAAACAGCAGATTACATATTCAGTTCAAGTGCACACAAAGAATTTACCAAGACAGACCATATTCTGGGCAATACAACAATCTTGATGTATTTAAAAGGATTCAAGTCATGCAATGTATGACTGACCTTAATGGAATTAATATGAAGTTCACAACAGAATTAATTCTGAAAAAAACTTAATATTAGGAAACCAAATAACATGCGTCCAAATAACCTATGGATCAAAAAGAAATCAAAATGAAACTACAAAATATTTTGAGATTGTAGAGGGATGGGAATGTTTATAGATTACTGGTGGGATGTAAATGGATAAAACCATTTGGGATAATGGGTTGTCAATTTCTTAAATAGTTACACATAGATCTACTATAAGGGCCAGCCATTCAATCCTCTGTATTTGCCCGAGATCACACATGTCCATGCAGATTTGCACATGAATATGTATATTTGCTTTATTTGTAGTGGCCCGAAACTGGAAGCAACCAAGTGTCCATCAGCAAGTGAATAGATAAACAGATGTGTAAATCCATGTCATAGAATACTGTCTAGCTTACAAAGGAATGATCTATTGGTACAGAAAGTACCACCAGTGAATCGCAAAATAATTATTCTAAGTGAAAAAAACAAAACAAAAAGAACATATACTCTCATTCAATTTATATAAAATTCTAGAAATGATAAATTAAAATATAGAAATATCAGATCAAGTTTTGCTTTGGGATGATGGAGTGTGGGTAGGATGAGCAGCAGGAAGTAATTACCACAGGAAATGGAAATATTTGAGGATGATATATATGTTTAAATCTTTACTGTGGCAATGATTTCATGATTGTGTGTGTATGTAAAAACATATCATATTGAACACTTTAAATAAATGTAGCTTATTGTATTTCAATTACAACTCAAAATTGTTTTTAGAAAGGAAAAGAAATGTAGGTTTTCCTAATTGCTATATTTACTACAGGAGAATAATATGTATGCTACTAGCCAACACCCAAAAAATTCATGCTTAATTCCATGAATTTCACAGAAAAAATGTCTAAGCTGGTTTTTGAAAGACTAGGCAAAGTGTTTGGTATAGAAAGGATATTTTATTTGGAGCTGCCCAGAAGTGAGGGAAGCCATGGTTACTTAATAAATATTCAAAAATGAGAGATGGACAAGAAAAATGTAAAACTATTTGCTTCTATAAAGTCCATAAGTAAGGGGGAACTTACACTGGTTGGCATAAACAACTTCAAAGTAGTAGCCAATAGGTGGAAACAGACAGAAAAATTTCTAGATATAATCATGCAAAAAGAAGAGGGCCACCATTTTTTCACCATTTTCCATTCTCTACAAGGCTTTGGACAGGGTATTTAAAAATGATCAAAGGAGCCAACTTCACTGTTTATGATTTGCCACAGGATGTGGAAATATCTGTGGCTTCCAGAGAAACTAAAAATGATGGCCAATACTAAGATCTTGGAGATATTACCGGGATATTACCAAGGAGATATGCTATAGCTATGGGAAGTGCATTTATAGACAGAGATTTTGAACTAACAAAATTTTGTGAGTTGCAAACTAAACTTTCTAAATGATTAAAAATGTTTATTGCTGTCAATTCTTACATCTCTCTGGTAAGATCACTTTTCACTTTTTTCATATATACTGGAATGAAATGTTTATTATTATTATTATGAATATCAGAATGCAAATAGTTGGATTACATATTAAAATTTCATATCTATATATTCATAAACATACAAATATAATATATATAATGTAAAATAAACAATATTTTACAAAAATTGTATCTGTTACAATATATACATATAGATTCTTATGCATTTGCAAGTACATATGTAAATATATATTTTAATATAAGATCTCAGATATGAGTGTACTTAGATGTACAACTTACTGTGAATATTCACCCAGACATAAGAAAAAAAGACATCAGAACTATGAAATTTTGAACAGAAAACTGTACCAATAAAATAAGCACATTATCACCATGGTTGTAGTCTAAGAATAGCATGGGGAATCATTAACAAATGATTCCACTCATTCAAAAGTGTTTTTCTTTATTTTTTAGTATCTATTTCAAAATCTCATTTGCATGCATTTCATTAAAATGTAATATTTTTTTTGTTTTTCTTGAGAGCCCTGAAGACTATTCATATATTTGTGAGCTCTAAGGAAAGCAGAAAAAATAAAGGTAATATAAACTATCACACAAAAATAAGTAAAATTTTTATTTCAATCTTCTACTTCCTGTCATATTTTGTTTTGGCAGACCACCTGTTTCTCACAGTACCAGAAATGTATTATCTAAAGTTATTGTCTCAATAAAGTCAAGAGCTTCAAGGTGAACTAGATTTCTCAAACTAGGGAAAGAAGTGGAGGTGACAGCTTAGACTAATAATAAAGGAGATGTGAAATTTAGAAGCTAAATTGTATAGAATCACAGACACCTAAGAAACATCTTGAGTACTTGCCTATAAGCAAACATGCATATATTTTACTTAAGTGAACATGTATTTTCTTCATAATTATGGCACTAAAAATAAGTCTATGACTTTCCCTAAAACTAGTTTGATTTCTTTTAACTTGAAGTTTTCTCCTTCCAGAATATTTAGAAATATCATTTCCATTGAGAAAGGTCAGCATAAAGAAGTTTTGACCATTAACTGAGTTGAGGTGACTCCCCAGTGAACAATCCTAAAGAGGAGTGTTTTATTTTTATATTCTATTTGACTCGGTCCTTTGTTTAATTCTAATTATAAAATATGATATCATCCAATAAATTTTTAAGTTCCTACTAATCACTATCTGACTATAAAAATGGGATGCAGAGAGAGGGGAAGATGGTGGAAGAGTAAGACGCAGAGATCACTTTCCTCTCCACAGATACACCAGAAATACATCTACACGTAGAACAACTCCTACAGAACACCTACTGAACACAGACAGACGACCTCAGGCCTCCCAAAGGGCAAGAAACTCCCCACGTACATGGGTAGGTCAAAATAAAAAAGAATAAACAGAGACAAAAGAATAGGGATGGGACCTGCACCACTGAGAGGGAACTGTGAAGGAGGAAAGGTTTCCACACACTAGGAAGCCCCTTCACAGGTGGAGACTGAGGGTGATGGAGGAGGGGAGCTTCGGAGCCGCGGAGGAGAGCACAGCAACAAGGGTGCAGAGGGCAAAGCGGAGAGATTTCCACACAGAGAATCAGTGCCGACCAGCACTCACCAGCCCAAGAGGCTTGTCTGCTCACCAGCCAGGGCGGGCAGGCCTGGGAGCTGAGGCTCGGGCTTTGGTCAGAGTGCAGGGAGAGGACTGGAGGAGTGAACACAACCTGAAGGGATTAGTGCACCACAGCTAGCCTAGGCAGGAGGGAGTCCAGGGAAAAGTCTGGACCTGCCGAAGAGGCAAGAGACTTTTTCTTCCCTCTTTGTTTCCTGGTGCACGAGGAGGGGGATTAAGAGTGCTGCTTAAAGGAGCTACAGAGACTGGCGCGAGCTGCAGCCAACAGGGCGGACCCCAGAGAGAGGCATGAGACGCTAAGGCTGCTGCTGCCACCACCAAGAAGCCTGTGTGTGAGCACAGGTCATTATCCACACCCCCCATCCGGGGACCCTGTGCAGTCCACCACTGCCAGGGTCCCGGGATCCAGAGACAACATTCCGGGGAGAACACACGGCACGCCTCAGGCTGGTGCAACGTCATGCCGGCCTCCGCTGCTGCAGGCTTGCACCGCACTCCGTACCCCTCCCTCCCCCCAGAATGAGTGAGCCAGAGTCCCCAAATCAGCGGCTCCTTTAACCCCATACTGTCTGAGCAAAGAACAGATGCCCTCTGGCGACCTACACACAGAGGCGGGGCCAAATCCAAAGCTGAACCCCTAGAGCTGTGCGAAAAAAGAAGAGAGAGGGAAATCTCTCCCAACAGCTTCAGGAGCAGCAGATTAAATCTTCACAATCAACTTGATGTACCCTGCATCTGTGGAATAACTGAATAGACAACAAATCATCCCAAATTGAGGAGGTGGACTTTGAGAGCAAGATTTATGATTTTTTCCCCTTTTCCTCTTTTTGTGAGTGTGTATATGAATGCTTCTGTGTGAGATTTTGTCTGTATAACTTTGTTTTCACCATTTGTCCTAGGATTCTATCCATCTGTTGTTTTATTATGTTAATTTTTTTTCTTAATAACTATTTTTTTATTTTAATAACTTTATTTAATTTTACCTTACTTTATTTTATTTTCTTTTATCCTCTTTCTTTCTTCCTTTCTTTCTTCCTTCCTTCTTTTCTTTCTTTCTTTCTTTCTTTCTTTCTTTCTTTCTTTCTTTCTTTCTTTCTTTCTTTCTTTCTTTCTTTCTACTTTTTCTCCCTTTTATTCTGAGCCTTGTGGATGAAAGGGTCTTGGTACTGCAGCCAGGAGTCAGTGCTTTGCCTCTGAGGTGGGAGACCCAAATTCAGGACACTGGTCCACAAGAGACCTCCCAGCTCCACATAATATGAAATGGTGAAAATCTCCCAGAGATCTCCATCTCAACACCAACACCCAGATGCATTCAACGACCAGCAAGCTACAGTGCTAGACACCCTATGCCAAAAAACTAGCAAGACAGGAAAAAAAACCCACCCATTAGCAGAGATGCTGCCTAAAATCACACCACCAGATGTGGACCTGCCCACCAGAAAGACAAGATCCAGCCTCAGCCACCAGAGCACAGGCACTAGTCCCCTCCACAAGGAAGACTACACAACCCTCTAAACCAACCATAGGCACTGTGGACAGACACCAGAAACAACGGGAGCTATGAATCTGCAGCCTGCAAAAAGGAGACCCCAAAGACAGTAAGATAAGCAAAATGAGAAGACAGAAAAACACACAGCAGATGAAGGAGCAAGGTAAAAACCCACCAGACCAAACAGATGAAGAGGAAATAGGCAATCTACCTGAAAAAAAATTCAGAATAATGATAGTAAAGATGATCCAAAATCCTGGAAATAGAATAGAGAAAATGCAAGAAACATTTAACAAGGACCTAGAAGAACTAAAGATGAAACAAACAATGATGAACAACAAAATAAATGAAATTAAAATACTCTAGAAGGGATCAATAGCAGAATAACTGAGGCAGAAGAATGGATAAGTAACCTGGAAGATAAAATAGTGGAAATAACTACTGCAGAACAGAATAAAGAAAAAAGAATGAAAAGAATTGAGGACAGTCTCAGAGACCTCTGGGACAACATTAAAAGCACCAACATTCGCATTATAGGGGCTCCAGAAGAAGAAGAGAAAAAGAAAGGGACTGAGAAAATATTTGAAGAGATTACAGTTGAAAACTTCCCTAATATGGGAAAGGAAATAGTTAATCAAACCCAGGAAGCACAGAGAGTTCCATACAGGATAAATGTAAGGAGAAACACACCAAGACACATATTAATTAAACTGTCAAAAATTAAATACAAAGAAAACATATTAAAAGCAGCAAGGGAAAATCAACAAATAACACACAAGGGAATCCCCATAAGGTTAACAGCTGAACTTTCAGCAGAATCTCTGCAAGCCAGAAGGGACTGGCAGGACATACTGAAAGTGATGAAGGAGAAAAACCTACAACCAAGATTACTCTACCCAGCAAGGATCTCATTCAGATTTGATGGAAAAATTAAAACCTTTATAGACAAGCAAGAGCGGAGAGAGTTCAGCACTGCAAAACCAGCTTTACAACAAATGCTAAAGGAAATTCTCTAGGCAGGAAACACAAGAGAAGGAAAAGACCTATAATCATAAACCCAAAACAATTAAGAAAATGGGAATAGGAACATACATATCGATAATTACCTTAACTGTAAATGGATTAAATACTCCCACCAAAAGACACAGACTGGCTGAATGGATACAAAATCAAGACCCATATATATGCTGTCTACAAGGGACCTACTTCAGACCTAGAGACACATACAGACTGAAAGTGAGGGGATGGAAAAAGATATTCCATACAAATGGAAACCAAAAGAAAGCTGGAGTAGCAATTCTCATATCAGGCAAAATAGACTTTAAAATAAAGACTATTTCAAGAGACAAAGAAGGACACTACCTAATGATCAAGGGATCGAATCAAGAAGAAGTATAACAATTGTAAATATTTATGCACCCAACATAGGAGCACCTCTATACATAAGGCAAATACTAACAGCAATAAAAGGGGAAATCGCCAGTAACACATTCATAGTAGGGGGCTTTAACACCCCACTTTCACCAATGGACAAATCATCCAAAATGAAAACAAATAAGGAAACACAAACTTTAAATAATACATTAAACAAGATGGACTTAATTGATACTTAAAGGATATTCCATCCAAAAACAACAGAAAACACGTTTTTCTCAAGTGCTTATGGAACATTCTCCAGGATGGATCCTATCTTGGGTCACAAATCAAGCCTTGGTAAATTTAAGAAAACTAAAATTTTATCAAGTATCTTTTCCAACAACAACACTATGAGACTAGATATCAATTATAGGAAAAGATCTGTAAAAAATACAAACACATGGAGGCTAAACAATACACTACTTAATAACTAAGTGGTCATTGAAGAAATCAAAGAGGAAATCAAAAAATACCTAGAAACAAATGACAATGGAGACACGACGACCCAAAACCTATGGGATGCAGCAAAAACAGTCCTAAGAGGGAAGTTTATAGCAATACAACCCTACCTTAAGAAACAGGAAACATCTCGAATAAACAACCTAACCTTGCATTTAAAGCAATTAGAGAACATAGAACAAAAATACCACAAAGTTAACAGAAGGAAAGAAATCATAAAGATCAGATCAGAAATAAATGAAAAAGAAATGAAGGAAACCAGAGCAAAGATCAATAAAACTAAAAGCTGTTTCTTTGAGAAGATAAACAAAATTGATGAACCATTAGCCCGACTCATCAAGAGAAAAAGGAGGAAGACTCAAATCAATAGAATTAGAAATGAAAAAGGAGAAATAACAATGGACACTGCAGAAATACAAAAGATCATGAGAGATAACTACAAGCAACACTATGCCAATAAAATGGACAACCTGGAAGAAATGGAAAAATTCTAAGAAATGCACAACCTGCCGAGACTGAACCAGGAAGAAATAGAAAATATGAACAGACCAATCACAAGCACTGAAATTGAAACTGTGATTAAAAGTTTTCCAACGAAAAAAATTCCAGGACCAGATGGCTTCACAGGCGAATTCTATCAAACATTTAGAGAAGAGCTAACACCTATCCTTCTCAAACTCTCCCAAAATATAGCAGAGGGATGAACAATCCCAAACTCATTCTACGAGGCCACCATCACCCTGATACCAAAACCAGACAAAGATTTCACAAAGAAAGAAAAGTACAGGCCAATATCACTGATGAACATAGATGCAAAAATCCTCAAAAAAATACTAGCTAACAGAATCCAACAGCACATTAAAAGGATCATGCACCATGATCAAGCAGGGTTTATCCCAGGAATGCAAGGATTCTTCAATATACGCAAATCAATCAATATGATACATCATATTAACAAATTGAAGGGGAAAGACCATATGATCAACTCAACAGATGCAGAGAAATCTTTCGACAAAATTCACCACCTATTTATGATAAAAATCTACCAGATAGTAAGCATAGAGAGAACTTTCCTCCACATAATAAAGGCCATATATGACAAACTCACAGCCAACATCATCCTCAATGGTGAAAAGCTGAAAGCATTTCCACTAAGATCAGGAACAAGACAAGCTTGCCCACTCTCACCACTCTTATACAACATAGTTTTAAAAGTTTTAGCCACAGCAATCAGAGAAGAAAAGGAAATAAAAGGAATTCAAATCAGAAAAGAGTAAAACTGTCACTGTTTGCAGATGACATGATACTATACATAGAGAATCCTAAAGATGTTACCAGAAAACTACTAGAGCTAATCAATGAATTTGGTAAAGTAGAAGGATACAAAATTAATACACATAAATCTCTTGCATTCCTATACAGTAATGATGAAAAATCTGAAAGTGAAATCAAGAAAACACTCCCATTTACCACTGCAACAAAAAGAATAATATATCTAGGAATAAACCTACATAAGGAGACAAAAGAACTATATGCAGAAAATTATAAGACACTGATGAAAGAAATTAAAAATGATACAAATAGATGGAGAGATATACCATGTTCTTGGATTGGAAGAATCAACATTGTGAAAATGACTTTACTCCCCAAAGCAATCTACAGATTCAATGTAATCCCTATCAAACTATCACTGACATTTTTCACAGAACAAGAACAAAAAATTTCACAATTTTTATGGAAACACTAAAGACCCCGAATAGCCAAAGCAATCTTGAGAACGAAAAATGGAGCTGGAAGAATCAGGCTCCCTGTCTTCAGACTATACTACAAAGCTACAGTAAGCAAGACAGTATGGTACTGGCACAAACACAGTAATATAGATCAATGGAACAGGATAGAAAGCCCAGAGATAAACCCACACACATATGGTCATCTTTTCTTTGATAAAGGAGGCAGGAATGTACAGTGGAGAAAGGACAGCATCTTCACTAAGTCGTGTTGGGAAAACTGTACAGGTACATGTAAAAGTATGAGATTAGATCACTCCCTAACACCATACAAAAAAATAAACTCAAAATGGATTAAAGACCTAAATGTAAGGCCAGAAACTATCGAACTCTTAGAGGAAACCATAGGCAGAACACTCTATGACATAAATCACAGCAAGATCCTTTTTGACCCACCTACTAGAGAAATGGAATTAAAAACAAAAACATACAAATGGGACCTAATGAAACTTCAAAGCTTTTGCAAAGCAAAGGAAACTGTAAACAAGACCAAAAGACAATTCTCAGAATAGGAGAAAATATGTGCAAATGACGCAACTGACAAAGGATTAATCTCCAAAACATACAAGCAGCTCATGCAGCTCAGTATCAAAAAAACAAACAACCCAATCAAAAAATGGGTAGAAGACCTGAATAGACATTTCTCCAAAGAATATATACAGATTGCCAACAAACACATGATAGAATGCTCAACATCATTAATCATTAGACAAATGCAACTCAAAACTACAATGAGATATCATCTCACACCGGTCAGAATCGCCATCATCAAAAAATCTAGAAACAGTAAATGCTGGAGAGGGTGTGGAGAAAAGGGGACACTCTTGCACTGCTGGTGGGAATGTGAATTGGTTCAGCCACTATGGAGAACAGTATGGAGCTTCCTTAAAAAACTAGAAATAGACCTGCCATATGACCCAGCAATCCCACTATTGGGCATATACCCCAAAAAAAACATAATTCAAAAAGAGCCACATACCAAAATATTCATTGCAGCTCTATCTACAATAGCCAGGAGGTGAAACACCCTAAGTGTCCATCATCGGATGAATGGATAAAGATGTGGCACATATATATATAATGGAATATTACTCAGCCATAAAAAGAAATGAAATTGAGCTATTTGTAATGAGGTGGATGGACCTAGAGTCTGTCATACAGAGTGAAGTAAGTAAGAAAGAGAAAGACAAATACCGTATGCTTACACATATATATATATATATGGAATTTAAGAAAAAAAATGTCATGAAGAACCTAGGTGTAAGAAAGGAATAAAGACACAGACCTACTAGAGAATGGACTTGAGGTTATGGGGAGGGGGAAGGGTAAGCTGTGACAAAGCAAGAGAGTGGCATGGACATATATACACTACCAAAAGTAAAATAGATAGCTAGTGGGAAGTAGCCACATAGCACAGGGAGATCAGCTCGTTGCTTTGTGACCACCTAGTGGGGAGGGATAGGAAGGGTGGGAGGGAGGGAGATGCAAGAGGGAAGAGATATGAGATCATATGTGTATGTATAACTGATTCACTTTGTTATAAAGCAGAGAGTAACATACCATTGTAAAGCAATTATACTCCAATAAAGATAAAGATTAAAAAAAAAAAAGACCCAACACAGCCAAAAATAAATAAATTAATTAAATAATTAATTTTTTAAAAAAGGGATGCTATTCAGTATATGCAGTGGCATAATTGTTTAAGTTTGCAGATCATTTATTCAAATATAATAAGTGAGGAATCAGACTATAATCCCACCAGAAGTCTTAAACGTTAATTATTTACAATAATGAGTGCCGTTTCTCATATGTCAATTTGTGTTTTTATCCGCCCAGGGATTGATAATGATAGATAATAATCCTTTTACTCTATTAAATGAGCAAATATGAATTGTGATTTAATTCATTATAAGACAATAATAATTGATTGAATTAACTCTTGGGTGTTCTTTTGATTGTTTTTGTACATATGTATTATATTGGTGTGTGCGAATACCGACATCTTATTTACTTGGTTGTTTTTGTTGTCTGTCACTCTATCCCCTCAAACCTAAGGATTATACATTATGTCCTACTTTTTGAATGCGACATGCCCATTCATGTAGTTCCATAACTTTGTTCATGCTTTTCCCTCTGCATAGAATACCCTTATCTCCTTCAATATTTAAAAGTGTATTCATATTTCAAAGCCCAGCAAAAGTGTTATCTCCATTGGGAAGCCTTCAAAATTCTACTGGTATTGACTCGATCCCTTCCTGAGGATATATTTAAAACACACTATATTTGTTCATATACCTCTTATAATATTGTTTATACTTTGATTTTATCTATAAAAGTAGTTTTAAGTCAACCTTAGAAGTAAAATCACTTAATTTATTTTTTAGTAAATGAGAATTAAGATTCTTTTTTTCTTTGCCTCCTTTGTTGTATTATATCATTATTTCAAATAACACTAGTTTTTTTGTTATTGTTGTTTGTTTGTGCTTGCTTTCATTAAACCATATTTTACACTGTTAGGTCATAGTGTAAGAGAAAAAGCAAAGAAAAATTTCTGGCCTGAGTCATGTTAACTCAACCAAACTTTATAACTTTACTGAGTACATATCTAAGCTAGTTTCACACAGAGTTCTTCTTTCAATACCTATAAACCAATTAAGCATTGTGATCCCTAGTTTCCAGATCATGTGATTGAGGTAGATAATATTAAGAAATTTGGCCTAAGTCATTCAGATGTAAGTGGCAAAGGCAAGAGTCAAGTAGGTTTCATTAAATCACAACTGGAGTAAAAATAGAGTCACAAAAGAGTTGTAAATAGCTATACTATTGTGTCTAGCTATTGTATCATCTTCAACTATATTTAAGTTACAGTTTTTATTTTTTTAAATTTACCTGAAAGTTAGAATTTGCTAAGAGGAAAATTAAAACAAGTTTTGCACTTACTGAAGTAATACACCCTCCTCCCCACCTACATATTCAAATAAACTCTGATGGCTTAATATGTGCCCCAAGAATATATATCTATACCTTGTTTCCTGTATTCTTGGAATGGACATCATTTGATAGATCATACTCTGACAGCAGTTAAATAGTTAATGCATGACTTGCTATTATAATCTGTCAAGTTATAAAATCTTTAAAAAAAGACTATAACATATTTAATTATCATAACTGGAAATTGTTTAATTATTTTAAAGTGAGGTTGGTTTTTGGTCTTTCTCTAAGTGATAGTGCCAGAGTAAAGGGACAAAGTAGGTGATTAAATAGTTTTTCCTTCTAAGGGATCGTAAGTTAAAGAAAAAAAAAAGTATGGGAGACCCCTGTAAGTTAATGAGACTCAAGAAAGCAGGCTCTCCTAACAACAAAACCAAGTAGGCTTGCTTAACATCAAAACCATGCAACAGAAGCATGAGACATGCCCCAAAATAATAAAGCAATGGTGGAGTGAGACCCATATGCTGCCCAGTGAGGTCAGTAAGTCAATGATTTCTAGGACATGTTCCTCTGCTTGCACTAAAAACAAAAATACAAGAAAAAGGTAACATTATACTAAAACCTGAAATGATTTACCATATTTTAGTATATGTTACTGCCTTTTTGCTCATTTCCATTGTGCCATGATAGTCCCAGTTTGACCATGTAGGGACAAGAAAACTCTCCCACCTGACGTGGAGGAGGAACTGAGGATGAAAGCTTGATGTCTACTGAAGAATGAGGTAGAAGGTGGTATTTTCCCCCTCCCCACTTTTTCTTTGATTGTAAAACTGTAGCCCACTAAGTTTTCAAGGTGGCACCTTCTTGCCTATCTGCTTGTAGACCTCACAAGCATCCAATTCTAATAAATCACTTCTCATCTATCATTTTGTCTCTCATTGAATTCTTTTTCATGAGACATAAAGAACTGGAGCTCCTCAGAGCCCTCTGAGACACATCTCTGCAGTTTCACAAGGTGTAATTAACATCAAAATCTAACAACTTCCTTAAAGGGATTCAAACTGTAATTCAAAAATAACATATATATTGGTAACTCTGTAGATATTTTCTTGGTAATAAATTGTTACTTCTTGGCACAGCATTCCCAGTGACATCTTATCATAAAATAAAAGCATAATTGTTAACTATCACTTTTGACAATTTAAAGTTGAACTAAAGAAAAGATAAGCATAAGAGCCAGAACTGGTCTTAAATTCCATGATCATTTCCATATTATTATAGGACAAATTCACAATAAAATTTTAGAGTGCCTATTCTTCATGTTAATTCAATGAGATATGAATTCTCCCTGGAGCATCAATCTCTGAGAACAGAAACCACAGAAGACAATTCATAGGATAGCACCCGGTGCCAGTAAGGAAACTATAAAGAAAATATAACAAATATGAGCTCTGTTATACACACCTTTAAAAATTGGGTATAGTTTTGGAAACAATTCTTAGGTCATAACCATCTTTCTCCAGAAATGAGATTTAAAATCAGTTCAGTCTTAAATTTTAGCCTCGTGAAACAGTTAAGCCATTATGAATATTTCCATTAAGTTGGAAATTAGTTTATCCACTGATGGGTCAAGCTGGTGAAAAGTAGGAATTTCATAACCACAAATTTCACTCTGAACGAAGAACTGCTTGAAAACAGATAAACCTCTTTGGGGAACTCAAAATCCTTCATTAAATTCATGTTTTGGGGCAGGAGATGACTCAGTGATCAAATGGTCAAAGGGATAAATAAGATTTAAAATTTTCATTTTAAAAGTGGAGAGAAATGATAGGGCTACTAGAATTCCCGAATAACCTGGAAAAATATAACAAAATATTTGGGTAAAGTACTCTTGAAGAGCATTATTTTGGAGCCCATACAAAGATAAGATCCAAAGTATGACATGTTTCTAAATAGATCAGGTACCATCTTACCTGCACAATTAAAATTATCGGTCTGTATACTTCAATTGCAGAATCCATGCAATTCATGTTTCTGAAATTAATTAAATGACTTTTGATCATTCAATGGTTTATGTCTATTGGGTGACTAAATGAAAAAAGATATTTTCCTCAATAGTCAAAAATGCATATGCATTGAATGAAAATGATGGTTATTTGTACATCAACACATTAACCAATTATAGGTGAAACAATTTCCTATTTAACACAACCATTGAGATCCAAGTATTTCAACTTCCAAAACTCTAGATCTCATTATATTTGTTTTATTATTCTCTGAAATTATCTTCCCTTTACTTCAGTTTTCATAACAAAGTTTCCTGAATATATCATCTTCTCTTTGCACATTAAAGATTAAAGGAAGATTTGGAAAAAATGTAATGTTTTAACCTGATTCCATTTTTTTAAACTGAAGCAGAATGAGAATTCAAAAATGTAACTACTATTGCTAAATATCACCCAGTTTCAAAAGATGTCTGAATATCTGGCAGCTGATATGAAATTCACATTTGTCCTCAGAGATTTTAAATAAAAGAAGCAAATTACATGCAAAGCTAAGAAGTGAAGTATTTATATTTCCACAGTTTGGTAAGGAAAAGGCAGATGGCTTGTGGAACACTCTGGAAATGTAAAAAAAGTTGTGCTCTTCAATAGTTTAGCAAGTATGGAAAGTAAAGGGGGTTAACAATGTGAGAAGTGGGCTCCAATAAAGAAGTTCATCAAACCATTTGTATCTCCCAATTCTTCATGATAATGATGGCAGGACAATTTGTGCAGAGTAAATATGAGAAAAAGTGAATGTTGGCATAATGGATTACCCGTTCAAAAAGGACTTGGTAAATAGCTGAATCCGCAGTTGTCCTGAATTAATCTGCCTATATTCCATGTCATTTTCCACTTTCTTTGCATTCCCCAAAGGATCTTAAATACATAATATCACTTAGCTGGTACTTTCAGGTTTGTTGACAACAGGAAAGTTTGCTTAGCAAAAACTGTATGGATAGATATAACTGGGACGCTAAATTCTTTCAATATATTTCTTTTCCAGAGAGAGAGTTGTCAAAATTTGCATTTGGCAGTTAATATCCACCTTGCACTAAACCAGTCTGAGAACTGCATAATCTTCACCAAAATTATTGTACATTTTGCCACAATAACAGTAGGTTTTACTATTTTTTCTTTGAATGAGGAAGAATTTGAAATTAAAAATTAGGGAAAAAGATATATAAAAATCATATACCTGTGCTTTATATCCAACTTTATAGCATATTTACTCCTTTTACTGTTCAGTCTTAATTGATAATATATCTTTGGTAACACTATGATGGAAACACTAATAGCCTTCCTTACAGGTTTAGCTAATAAGAAATCAAATCATGCATATTGATAGTGGAAAAGAAACATACTCATTTGGTACATCCATAGTGGTTTAAATCAAGTGACTGCTTACAAAACTAACTCATACTGGAAAATAACTTTTCTTCTTTATGTAATTGTTTAATCTAAAGAATTAAAAATAATAAAGTAATTTAGCTTCTTGACTATGTGTTTCTTTAGTTCAATTAAGAAGTCATGAGCTGCACTGAAAAATAAAGTCTTGGGACAATAATGACCAATAACAATCATTGATGGCATGTGCTCTCTGTCCATCATGCCTTTAAGAAAACTTGCACAGGCCACAATAGAGCATATGCAGATAAACTGCTAAGATTCAGATTAAATATCCACTGGAAAAAAGATTTCTCTGAGAATTTCCCTACCAGGGTTGTCCACAGTAAGAACCTGAAGTGAGATTTCTGGGCTCTGAATCCTGGCTCTGTCACTTTCTTGCCATGGGAACCTGAGCAAATAATTTAACCTCTTTATGCCTCATTTCACCCGCTATTAATTGGGGGAAATAATACCTATCTCATAGGGTTGACATAAGGACTAAATAAGTTAATATCTGTAAAATTATTACAATAGAGTCTGGGACATGTTAAGCAGTATGTAATTGTTAGCTAAATACAGAAACATTTGTTAAATTTGGAATTATTTTTTCAAGTAAAAGCAACAGGTGTGGTTGTGTGTGCATATGTGTGTGTGTGTGTGTTGCACACATGTAGTCAAGTTTATAATGCTGTTTTCTTTGCCAATATATTTAAGCTGGAATATTTGAACTAGCAAGACATACTCAGTCATTTGAATCATTTGAATAATTTTGGGGATAGAAGTTAAAAGCAATGCTGTGTTAAACGACTCTAACACATAATATAGAATGTGCTATAATACAATAAAATACATATATGTAGTATATACATTATTATGGAACATTATATTTGAAATATACTTTCTGACAAAAATCTTGTTTTTTATGGTTAACCTGAAGTTTTCTTTCTTCTTTCTTTCTTTCTTTCTTTCTTTCTTTCTTTCTTTCTTTCTTTCTTTCTTTCTTTGATTCTTTCTTTCTTCTTTCTTTCTTTCTTTTTTCTTTCTTTCTTTCTTTCTTTCTTTCTTTCTTTCTTTCTTTCTTTCTTTCTTTCTTTCTTTCTTTCTTTCTTTCCTTCTTTATCTTTCTTCCTTTTCTTCCTTCTTTCTTTTCTCTTTCCTTGCTCTCACATAGGCTATCATTTCCTTCTTTCCTTTTGTGTGTGTGTGTGTGTGTGTGTGTGTGTGTGTGTGTGTGTTTGTGTGTGTGTGGTGAGAATGCTTAAGATTTATCCTTTTGGCAAGTTTCAAGTATACAATTGAGTTTTGTTAACTATAGTCACATTTCTGTACATTAGATCTCCAGAACTTAATTATCTTGCATAACTGAAACTTTGTACCCTTTGACCAACATCTCATTTCTTCTTCCCCCATCCCCTGGCAACCATCATTCTACCCTGATTCTATGAGTTTGACTATTTTTGATTCCACATATAAGTCAGATTTCTTTTCTGCATCTGGATCATTCTACCTAACATAATGTTTTCCAGGTTAATGACATTGTTTCTAGTTTGACTATAATCACAATCTCTGTTTCCATTGATTATTTTTTAACACCTACACACTAACACCATCATTTTCCAGATTATTTCCCCTCAAAGAGTGACTAAAGATACTGATTTGGATATTTTCAGAACAGGGGTCTTCAAAAGTTAAATTTATTTTTTGCCTTAACCTTCTATACAAGTTTAAATAATATGCTCAAGACCAAATTACAGAAGGCAGAGAAGAGAGACATTTCATTTTTCACTGACAGCATTATTTCAAAATGTTAATTTAAAATAATTGTTTCTTACCTGTGTAAGTTAGTCACTCCCAGCCTTATATCTCTGGATTGTAAGTTTACTTGTCTTACTGTGCCTAGTACTTTGTAAGTAGAATTTTAAATAAAATTACAGTGATTTGATTTAGATCTGCCACAAAAGTAGTTTTTATTACTCTCTAGATTTTACCTCTTCACCAAACATCTCTTGACTAAGTCCATCTCATTCACCTTAAATTAGTAGACCAAATTATGCATTTTCCAAATTGCTTTGCCTTGCCAAAATTGGGGCAAAGCTTTATTTTATCACATTGTAATAAATTCGTGACAAGACTTGGGCAGGGCCTTCAGTTTTGGAACAGATAATTTAACGTTTGAGATTTTTAGCAGGGAAATGTTGGTATGATTTACCAGCCTCTTTCACAGTGCTGAAAAGGAAAGCTAAGAACTACTCAAGAATTCTATATCTATGTCAAGAGTTGTCAAACCACAAAATGACACAACGAGAAATAAAAATCCAAATCAAGAAGGGGAGTGTGTCCCCATTTTTAGAAAATAACCTCTAGCTACAACACAACTATAGTAGAATAGGTTTTATTTCATTAAAATTTGAATGGGACTAAATGATGGTAACATTCTTCTTGGGCACTTTTTTAGTTTCTATAGAAGGGAATTAACAAGTCCTTGTTTATATCCTTGGTGGAAAAAAGTATCAACTCAGAAAGGGCTTCTTAAGCAGGTGTTTCAGCATGTAAAAAGTAGAATTACATCTAATAGCCATATCCCAATATAACTTTTTATTGTTGTAAGATAGTTCTCCCTAAGGGTAATAATGCCAGGCAAAGACAACTGCTAAGCTTTATTTATTTATTTTCTAAAGCTAACCAATTTCTGGTTTACATCATTGTAACTGAATTTGTTGCCTGTGACATATACAGATAATGACAAGTGCATTAAAATGATTTAATTTGGAGGGCTGCACTGCTGCTGTCTACTGGAATCCTATGATCTGCTATATGACACTAACATAGCTTGCAATGATTTGTATATCTGTATCTCATTAATCTCTTACTTCTCTGTGTTGATTTTACAAATGAGTTTATATTTGTATATAGTATTCAATTAAATATCTACAATTCCATGTCAGTGTTAGTCTTTTCCAATATATTGTAGACTCCATGAAAGCAGGTACCATTGTTTTCTTTTTTTTTTAAATTTTTTAAAATTTTGTTTTAACATCTTTATTGGAATCTAATTGCTTTACAATGGTGTGTTAGTTTCTGCTGTATAACAAAGTGAATCAGCTATACATATACATATGTCCCCATATCTCTTCTCTCTTGCGTCTCCATCCCTCACACCCTCCCTATCCCACCCCTGTAGGTGCTCACAAAGCACCAAGCTGATCTCCCTGTGCTATGCGGCTGCTTCCCAATAGCTATCTATTTTACGTTTGATAGTGTATGTATGTCCATGCCACTCTCTGACTTTGTCCCAGCTTACCCTTCCCCCTGCCCGTATCCTCAAGTTCATTCTCTAGTAGGTCTGCATCTTTATTCCCATCTTGCCCCTAGGTTCTTCTGACCATTTTTTTTCTTTTTTAGATTCCATATATATGTGTTAGCATATGATATTTGTTTTTCTCTTTCTGACTTACTTCACTCTGTATGAGCCTCTAGGTCCATCCACCTAACTACAAATAACTCAGTTTCATACCTCTTTATGGCTGAGTAATATTCCATTTTATATATGTGCCACATCTTCTTTATCCATTCATATATTGATGGACACTTAGGTTGCTTCCATGTCCTAGCTATTGCAAATAGAGCTGCAATGAACATTGTGGTACATGACTGTTTATGAATTATGGTTTTCTCAGTAGTGGGATTTCTGGGTCATATGGTAGGTCTATTTTTAGTTTTTTAAGGAACCTCCATACTGTTCTCCATAGTGGTTGTATCAATTTGCATTCCCACCAACAGTGCAAGAGGATTCTCTTTTCTCCATACCCTCTCCAGCATTTATTGTTTGTAGATTTTTTGATAATGGCCATTCTGACCAGTGTGAGATGATACCTCATTGTAGTTTTGATTTGCATTTCTCTAATGATTAATGATGTTGAGCATTCTTTCATGTATTTGTTGGCAATCTGTATATCTTCTATGGAGAAATGTCTATTTAGGTCTTCTGCCCATTTTGGTTGGGGTTGTTTCATTTTTTGATATTGAGCTGAATGAACTGCTTATAATTTTTGGAAATTAATCCTTTGTCAGTTGCTTCATTTGCAAATAATTTTTCCCATCCTGAGGGTTGCCTTTTTGTCTTGTTTATGGTTTCCTCTGCTGTGCAAAAGCTTTTCAGTTTCATTAGGTCCCATTTGTTTATTTGTGTTTTTATTTCCCTTTCTCTAGGAGGTGGGTCAAAAAGGATCTTGCTGTGATCTATGTCATGAGGTGTTTGGCCTATGTTTTCCTCTAAGAGTTTTATAGTGTCCAGGCTTACATTTAGGTCTTTAATCCATTAAGAGTTTATTTTTGTGAATAGTGTTAAGGAGTGTTCTAATTTCATTCTTTTACAAGTAGCTGTCCAGTTTTCCCAGCACCAATTATTGAAGAGGCTGTCTTTTCTCCATTGTATATTCTTGCCTCCTTTATCAAAGATAAGGTGACCATATGTGTGTGGGTTTAACTCCAGGCTTTCTATCCAGTTCCACCAATCTATATTTCACTTTTTGTGCCAGTACAATACTGTCTTATTTACTGTAGCTTTGAAATATAGTCTGAAGTCAGGCAGCCTGATTTCTCCAGCTCTGTTTTTCTTTTTCAAGATTGCTTTGGTTATTTGGGGTCTTTTGTGTATCCATACAAATTTTGCAATTTTTTTGTTCTAGTTCTGTGAAAAATGCCAGTAGTATTTTGATAGGGATTGCATTGAATCTGTAGATTGCTTTAGGTTGTCATTTTCACAGAGTTGATTCTTCCAGTCCATCTGTTTGTATCATCTATAATTTCTTTCATCAGTGTCTTATAGTTTTATGCATACAAGTCTTTTGTCTCCTTAGGTAGGTTTATTTCTAGGTTATTTTTCTTTTTGTTGCAATGGTAAATGTGAGTGTTTCCTTAATTTCTCTGTCAGATTTTTCATCGTTAGTTTATAGGAATGCAAGAGATTTCTGTACATTTATTTTGTATCCTGCTACTTTACCAAATTCATTGATTAGCTCTAGTAGTTTTGTGGTAGCATCTTTAGGATTCTCTATGTATAGTATGTCATCTGCAAATAGTGACAGTTTTACTTCTTCTTTTCCAATTTGGATTCCTTTTATTTCTTTTCTTCTCTGATTCTTGTGGTGAAAACTTCCAAATCTATGTTGAATAATAGTGGTGAGAGTGGGCAACCTTGTCTTCTTCCGATATTAGTGGAAATAGTTTCAGTTTTTCAACACTGAGAACAATGTTGGCTGTGGGTTTTCATATATGGCCTTTATTATGTTGAGGTAAGTTCCCTCTATGCCTACTTTCTCAAAGATCTTTCTCATAAATGGGTGTTGAATTTTGTTGAAAGCTTTCTCTGCAACTATTAAGTTTTTATCCTTCAATTGGTTAATATGGTTTACCATAGTGATTGATTTGCATATACTGAAGAATCCTTGTATTCCTGGGATAAACCCTAATTGATCAGGATGTATGATCTTTTAAATGTGCTGTTGAATTCTGTTTACTAGTATTTTGTTGAGGATTTTTGCATCTATGTTCATCAGTGATTTTGGCCTGTAGGTTTCTTTTTTTGTGACCTCTTTGTCTGGTTTTAGTGTCAGAGTTGTGATGGCCTTGTAGAATGAGTTTGGGAGTGTTCCTCCCTCTGCTATATTTTGGAAGAGTTTGAGAAGGATAGGTGTTAGCTCTTCTCTAAGTGTTTGATAGAATTCGCCTGTGAAGCCAACTGTTCCTGGGCTTTTCTTTGTTGGAAGATTTTTAATGACAGTCTCAATTTCTGTGCTTTTGATTGGTCTTTTTATTTATTTATTTTTATTATTATTTTATTTTGTGGTACGTGGGCCTCTCACTGTTGTAGCCTCTCCCGTTGTGTAGCACAGGCTCTGGATACTCAGGCCCAGTGGCCATGGCTCACGGACCTCGCCACTCCGCGGCATGTGGGATCTTCCTGGACCGGGACACGGGCCCGTGTCCCCTGCATCGGCAGGCAGACTCTCAACCACTGCACCACCAGGGAAGCCCTGATTGGTCTTTTTATATTTTCTATTTCTTCCTGGTTCAGTCTCAGAAGGTTGTGCATTTCTAAGAATTTGTCCATTTCTTCCAGGTTGTCCATGTTATTGTCATATAGTTGCTTGTAGTAATCACTCACAATCCCTTGTATTTCTGCAGTATCAGTTGTTACTTTTCCTTTTTCATTTGTAATTCTATTGACTTGAGTCTTTTCCCTTTTTTTTTTTTTTTTTTGACTAGTCTGGTTAATGGGTTATCAATTTTGTTTAGCTTCTCAAAGAATCAGTTTTTAGTTATTGATCTTTGCTATCATTTCCTTCATTTCTTTTTCATTTATTTCTGATCTGAGTTTTCTTATTTCTTTCCTTCTGCTAACTTTGGCGTTTTTTTGTTCTTCTTTATCTAATTTCTTTAGGTGTAAGGTTAGGTTGTTTATTTAAGATGTTTCTTATTTCTTGAGGTAGGATTGTATTGTTATAAACTTCCCTCTTAGAACTGCTTTTCCTGCATCCCATAGGTTTTGGGTCATCATGCTTTCATTGTCATTTGTTTCTAGGTATTTTTTTGATTTCCTCTTTGATTTTTTCAGTGATTTCTTAGTTAGTTTGTTGTGTATTGTGTAGCCTCCATGTGTTTGTATTTCTTACAGATTTTTTCCTGTAATTGATATCTAGTCTCATAGCATTGCGGTTGGAAAATATACTTGAGATGATTTCAAGTGTCTTACATTGACCAAGCCTTGATTTGAACACAAAATATGATCTATCCTGGAGAATGTTCTATGAGCACTTCAGAAGAAAGTGTATTCTGCTATTTTTGAATGGAATGTCCTATAAATATCGATTAAGTCCATCTTGTTTAATATATCATTTAAAGCTTGTGTTTTCTTATTTATTTTCATTTTGGATGATCTGTCCTTTGGTGAAAATGGGGTGTTAAAGTCCCCTACTATGATGGTGTTACTATAAATTTCCCCTTTTATGGCTGTTAGCATTTGCCTTATGTATTGAGGTGCTCCTATGTTGGGTGCATAAATATTTACAATTTTTATACCTCCTCTTGGATTGATCTTTGATCAGTATGTAGTGTCCTTCCTTGTCTCTTGTAACAGTCTTTATTTTAAAGGCAATTTTGTCTGATATGAGAATTGCTACTCCAGCTTTCTTTTTATTTCCATTTGCATGGAATAACTTTTTTCATCCCCTCACTTTCAGTCTGCATGTGTCCCTAGTATTGAAGTGGGTCTCTTGTAGACTGCATATATCTGGGTCTTGTTTTTGTATCCATTCAGCCAGTCTATGTCTTTTGATTGGAACATTTAATCCATTTACTTTTAAGGTAGTTATCAATATGTATGTTCTTATTACCATTTTCTTAATTGTTTTGGGTTTGTTATTGTAGGTCTTTTCTTTCTCTTGTGTTTCCTGCCTAGAGAAATTCCTTTAGCATTTTTTATAAAGGAACGCTGAATTCTCTTTGATTTTGCTTTTCTGCAAAGGTTTTAATTTCTCCATTGAATCTTAATTAGACCCTTGCTGGGTAGTCTTGGTTGTAGGTTTTTCCCTTTCATTACTTTAAATATGTGCTGCCACTCCCTTCTGGCTTGCAGAGTTTCTGCTGAAAGACCAGCTGTTAAACTTATGGGTATTCCCTTGTATATTATGTGTTGCTTTAACCTTGCTGCTTTTAATATTTTTTTCTTTGTATTAAATTTTTGATAGGTTGATTAATATGTGTCCTGATGTGTTTCTCCTTGGATTTATCCTGTTAGGGGCTCTCTGTGCCTCCTAGACTTGATTGACTATTTCCTTTCCCATATTAGGGAAGTTTTCATCTATAATCTCTTCAAGTATTTTCTCAGTCCCTTTCTTTTTCTCTTCTTCTTCTGGGACCCCTATAATTTGAATGTTGGTGCATTTAAAATGTCCCAAGAAGTCTCTGATACTGTCCTCAATTCTTTTTCTTCTTTTTTTTCTTTATTCTGCTTTGTGGTAGTTATTTCCACTATTTTATCTTCCAGGTCACTTATCTGTTCTTCTGCCTCAGTTTTTCTGTTATTGATTCCTTCTAGAGAATTTTTAATTTCATTTATTGTGTTGTTCCTCATTGTTTGTTTGCTCTTTAGTTCTTCTAGGTCCTTGTTAAATGTTTCCTGTATTTTCTTCATTCTATTTCCAAGATTTTGAATCATCTTTACTATCATAACTCTGAATTCTTTTTCAGGTAGACTGCCTATTTCCTCTTCATTTGTTTGGTCTGCTGGATTTTTATCTTGCTCCTTAATCTGCTGTGTATTTCTCTGTCTTCTCATTTTGCTTAACTTACAGTGTTTTGGGTCTCCTTTTCACTGGCTGCTTATTTGTAGTTCCCATTGTTTTTGGTCTATGTCCCTGGCGGCTAAGGTTGGTTCAGTGGGTTGTGTAGGCCTCCTGGTGGAGGGGATGGGTTCCTTTGTTCTGTTGGATGAGGCTAGACTTATCTTTCTTTTGGGCAGGACCACATCTTGTGGTGTGTATTGGGGTGTTTGTGAATTTAATATGATTTTAGGCAGCCTCTCTGCTAATGGGTGGAGTTGTGTTCCTGTCTTGCTTGTTGTATGTCATGGGTGTCCAGCACTGGAGCTTGCTGGTCATTGAGTGGAGTTGTGTATTAGTGTTGAGATGGAGATCTCTGGGAGAGCTCTCACCAGTTGTTATAGCAAGGGACCGGAAGGTCTTTGGTGGACCAATGTCCTGAAGTTTGCTCTCTCACCTCAGAGGCTCAGGCCTGATACCAGGCTGGAGCACCAAGACCCTGTCAGCCAGAGAGCTGAGAAGAAAAGTGAGAAAAAAATAAAAAGAAGAAAGAAAAAAAAAGTTATTAAAATAAAAAAAATATTAAAATAAAAGAATTAAAAAGTATTAAAAAAAAGAGCAATCAAACCAGTAAACAAATCCATCAATGATAACAAGTGCTAAATCTATGCTAAAAAAATCAGACAGACAGAACCCTAGTACATATGCTAACCTAGTACAAATGTTAACCTAGTACAAATGCTAACCCTAGTACAAAAAGCTAGTACAAAAAGCTAACCTATAAATACAAAATCCCACAAAGAAACATACATATACACACTCACAAAAAGGAAGAAAAAAAAATATATATATAATAATATATAAAGAAAACAAAGGAAGAGATCAACCAAATTAATAAACAAATCTACCAATGATAATAAGCTCTAAATACTAATAAATTAAGATAAACATAAAACTAGAAACAAATTAGACACAGAAAGCAAACCCCAAGTCTACAGTTGCTCCCAAAGTCCACTGCCACAAGTTTGGAATGATGTTTTTGTCACTTCAGGAATTCCAGAGATGCAGGGTACATCAAGCTCATTGTGGAGATTTAATCCGCTGCTCCTGAAGCTGCACAGAGAGATTTCCCTTTCTCTTCTTTGTTCGCACAGCTCCCGGGGTTCAGCTTTGGAATTGGGCCCACCTCTGCATGTAGGTCACCCTCTGGCACATCTCTTCTTCACCCAGACAGGAAGGGGTTAAAGGACCCGCTGATTCGGGGGCTTTGGCTCACTCAGGCCAGGGGGAGGGAGGGGTACGGAATGCAGGGCAAACCTGCAGAGGCGGAGGCCAGTGTGACTTTGCAGCAGCCTGAGGTGTGCCATGTTTCTCCCAAGGAAGTTTTCCCTGGAACACGGGACCCTGGCAGTGGCGGCCTGCACAGGCTTGTGGGAGGGCAGATGTGGATAGTGACCTGTGCTTGCACGCAGGATGCTTGGTGGCTGCAGCAGCAACATTAGCATTTCATGCCCGTCTCTGGTGTCTACGCTGATAGCCATCACTCGCGCCCGTCTCTGAAGCTCGTTTAGGTGGCGTTCTGAATCCAGTCTCCTCGTGCACCCCAAAGCAATGGTCTCTTGCCCCTTAGGCAGTTCCAGACTTTTTCCTGGACTCCCTCCTGGCTAGCTGTGGTGTGCTAGCCCCCTTCAGGCTGTGTTCACACAGCCTACCCCAGTTCTCTCCCTGGGATCTGACCTCCAAAGCCGAGCCTCAGCTTCCAGCTCCCACCTGCCCCGGCAGGTGAGCAGAAAAGCCTCTCAGGCTGGTGAGTGCTCGTCAGCACCAATCTTCTGTGCGGTAATCTCTCCGTTTTGCCTTCTGCACCTGTGTTGCTGCTCTCTCCTCCATGGCTCTGAAGCTTCCCCCCCTGCCGCCGACTCCCCTGTCTCCACCAGTGAAGGGGCTTTCTAGTGTGTGGAAACTTTTCTTCCTTCACAGCTCCCTTCCAGAGGTGCAGGTCCCATTCCTATTCTTTTGTCTCTGTTTATTCTTTTTTCTTTTGCCCTACCCAGGTATGTGGGGAGTTTCTTGCCTTTTGGGAAGTCTGAGGTCTTCTGCCAGTATTCAGTAGGTGTTCTGTAGGAGTTGTTCCACATGTAGATGTATTTTTGATGTATTTGTGGGAGCAAGGTTATCTCCACGTCTTACTCTCCCACCACCTTGAAGTTCCAACCATTGAACTTTTTATTGTCTCTATGCTTTTGCCTCCCCCAGAATAATTTGAAATTCTAGAATATCATATATTTAAAATTACACAGTACGCAGTCTTTTCAGATAGGCTTCTTTCACTTAGTCATATGTCTTTAAGTTTCATCCATGTCTTTCCATGGCTTGATAGCTCATTTCCTTTTAGTGCCGAATAATATGCCATTGTCTCAATGTACTGCAGTTTTTTTATCCATTCACCTACTGAAGGACATCTTGGTTGCTTCCAAGTTTTGGCAGTTATGAATAAAGAGTCTTTAAATTTCCATGTGCAGGTTTTACGTGAATGTAAGTCTTCAACTCCTTTGGGTAAATAACAAGCAGAGTGATTGTTGGATCACTGGATTGTAAGAGTAGCTTTAGTCTTGTAAGAAATTGCCAAACTGTCTTCCCAAATGGCTGTACTATTTTGCATTTCTATCAGCAGTGAATGAGAGCTCCTGTTGTCCTACCTCCCTGTCAGTATTTGATGTTTTGGATCAATCCAGTGTTTTGGATTTTGCTCATTCCAATAAATATGTACTAGTATCTCATTGTTTTAATTTGCAGTTGCCTATTGACTTAGAATGTGGACCTTTTTTCATATGCTTATTTGCCAACTGCTTATCTTTTTTGGCGAAGTCAGGTCTTTAACCATTTTTTAATCAGGTTATTTGTGTTATACAATCTATGAGTTTTGCAAAAATTTTCTCTGTCTATGGCTTATCCTTTTATTCATCTAACATTGTCTTTCACAAAACAGAAGTTTTAAATATTATTTAGTTATGAACCCAGACTATCAACCTTTTTAAAAATGATTTTTATGTTATATAAAAACAAACAAACAAACAAAAAAAAAATCACCAAGCCCAAAGTCACGTAGATTTGCTCCAATGTTTTCTTCTAAAAGTGTTATATTTTTGTGTTTTACATTTAGGGCTATCATTTTGAGTTAATTTTTTGTGAAAGGTGTTAGATCCCTGTCTAGGTTTATTTCTTTGCATGTGGATGTCCAGTTGTTCCATCACCGTTCGTTGCTTCATTGAATTGCATTTGCTCTTCGTTCAAGACCTATTGACTATATTTTTGTCGTTCTATTTCTAAGCTCTCTTCTGTTCCATTGATTCATTTGTCTATTCTTTTACGAATACCACACTCTCTTGATTACTGTAGCTTTATAATAGGTCTTAAAGTAGGTTAATGTTACTCTTTCAACTTTGTTTTTCTTCTTCAATATTGTGTTGGTTTTTCTGAATCTTTTAGATTAAAAAATTATTATTAATATGAATTATTTCATACTCAGGAATAGTCATCTATTACTCCAATTTCCATTTGTTCATTCATTTCTTCACACCTCACTAGCTATTTTGCCTCAAGAGTTTTTGTAATTTTTATATGTAACATATTTACATAAGCAAACATAATCAAATACATTATTACTATTATTTTGAAGAAAATGTTAACTTTTCATTAAGAATAAGAAAAATAAAATTTCTATTTTACCTTCACTTTTTTCTGTTTTGTTGCTCTTCCTTTCTTTACGTAGGTTCGAGTTTCTGACATAAATCATTATCTTTCTCTCTAAAGAACTTTTAAAAACATTTCTTGCAAAACAGATCTACTGGAAATAAATTCTTTCATTTTTGTTTGTCTACAAAATTATTTCTCTTTCACTTTTAAAGAATGCTTTTACAGGGACAGAATTTTGTTTTGTTTTGTTTGTTTCCCTCTCTACACTCTAAATACTTCACTTTACTCTCTAGTTGCATGGTTTTTGAGCAGAGGTAGAACATAATTCTTTTTTTGCTCCTTTATAGGTAAGGCATTCTCTTTCCCCTTTGGATTCTTTCAGGAGTTTTTATTTATCTTTGATTTTCTATAGTTTGAAAGTGATATGCCTTGGTGTATCAACTGTTTGTGGCATTTATCCTTCTTGGTGTTCTCTAAGGTTTCTGAATCTGTGTATGGCATTTATTTCAGTAAAATATATCATTATTGTTTCAAAACTTTCTCCTGTTTCTTTTCTTTCTTTTTCTGCTATTCTTATTACACCTATTTTACACCTTTTGTAGTTATCTCACAGTCTCTGGATATACTGTTCTGTTATGTTTTACAGTTTTTATTCTCTTTGCTTTTCAGTATTCACATGTTTCTATTGTTATATCCTCAAGCTCAAATTCTCTTTTCAGCCAATCCAGTCTACTAATAAGTCTATCAAAGGCATTCTTCAGTTCTCTCACAGTGTTTTATTTGTTTTTGTTTTCTTTTGCGGTACACAGGCCTCTCACCATTGTGGCCTCTCCCATTGCAGAGCACAGGCTCCAGATGTGCAGGCTCAGTGGCCATGGCTCATGGGCCTAGCCACTCTGCAGCATGTGGGATCTTCCCAGACTGGGGCATGAACCCGTGTCCCGTTCATTGGCAGGCAGACTCTCAACCACTGCACCACCAGGGAAGCCCCCTTACAGTGTTTTTTTTATCTCTAGCATTACTTCTTGGTTCTTTCTTAAGCTCTCCATCTCTTTCCTTGAATTTCCCATCTGTTCTTTCATGCTATTTTATCCATTAGAATCCTAACAGGTAGAGTATTAATAATAGTAGTTTTAAATTTCCAGTCTGATAATTCCAACAACCCTGCCATATCTGAGTCTGGTTCTGCTCTTTGTTCTCTCTTCAAACTTTGTTTTGATATGTCTTGTGTTTTTTAATTAATTAATTAATATTTTCTTGGTAGCCAGACATGATATTTTGGATAAAAGGAACTGCTGTAAATAGACCTATAGTAATGTGGTGGTGAGGTATGGAGGAGGGTAAGCATTCTGCCATCCTATAATTAGCTCTCAGTTTTTTAGGGAGCTTTTGCCTCTGGACTGTGAACTTCACAAGTGTTTCTCAGTTTTTGGGTTTATTTTTTCCTCTCTCCTTAGGTGGAATAGCTGTCTAATGGACATAGAGCTAGGTAATTCCCTTCCCCTAGGTCAGTTAGGCTCTACTAATGCCAGCAGGTTAGGCTCTGGTTAATAAGTTTCTCTTCAGGACAGGCCTTGTCAAGAACAGAGTGATGTGGTATGTTTCAAAATGGTTCCTTTTTCCCTTCCTGTACCAGAAGCCTGAGCAGATTTTTCTCTGACCTTTAGTCTGGGAACCTGGAGATGCTCCTGGATGTAAATCTCACAGTATTGTGGGTGCCCTTTTATAAGTGGGGACTCCTGGGATGTTTAACTCTCAGAGTTGTCCACACTGACCCTCCAGCAATTTGTTAATCACAGTTCATGTTTTCCTACCCTGCCACTGGTTCCCACTGCAGTTTCTGCTCTTGATTCTCTACTCAGGTAAGCTGTCTCTCCCTGTATTTGCCTATCTGTGTCTCCAATCTTGATGGCAATGGTTTTCCCTGTATTCTCCCTCCCTTTTCTTAAGGAACCAAGAAGAGATGTTGATTTTTCAGTCTTCTCGGCTCTTTATTTGTTGTTAGGACAGTAGTTCCTTCTTATCTCCTCATACATGGAACCAGAATTAAAGAGTCCAGAATTTCTTACACCTATGAAATGGATAGGAGGATAACAAGAGAAAAACCTCTCTCAATAAAACTCCATTTATTACTCTTTCTTATCTTATTCTTTAATAGTCAAATTCTTGATATAGCAGTTTTTCACCTTTTCTTCCAATTTATTTTCTTAACTTCAGACCATTCATTAGACATCAATTCTTCCCCCTGAGTATATGTATATCATTTCCCACTAGAGATGACACCCATTTCTTCCTTCCCTTAAATCTGGGCTGGCCTTGATGACCAATAGAATGTATGGAAGGGATATTTTGGCATTTCCAGAGCCAGTTTATAGAAATGTTTCAGCTTCCAACCAGGTGTCTTGGAACACTCCTGGGAAGCTGTCATGTATGAAGTCAGACCACCCTGAGATTTCCATGCTGTGAGGATCAGGTTACTTGGTGAGGCCCTGAAGTATGAGATGCTATCCCAAGAGAGAAAGAGAGGCCAGACATGCCAGACACGTGAGTGCAGTAGCCAACTGGAAGCAGATCCTCTATATCCAGTTGCCTCTACATGAATAAGATGCAAGAAGCCCAGAGAAGCCCACTTCAGATTCTGACCCATAAACTCATAAATCATTTTCCTAAGTGGTTCAGGTGATTTATTTAATCATCTTGCATTAAATTTATTTTAATACAAGTCAAAACTTACCTCTCTTCAAAACAGCACTTAAGTGGAAACAAACAAACAAATAAACATAAAGAAGTCTGTTATTGTAAACTTGCATGTGAATAGCTAATCAAGGTCATTGGGAAATTCTTTGAAATCAGGAAGCACCCTTACAGTTGGAAAAAATAAAGCAACGATGATAACTAAGGTCTGGTTAGGGTAGTGTGAGCAACCCAGAGTAAAGCATTAACAAATATCAACTCAAAATAGTGAATCAAATCCTGATAGACACAAACCAAGAGTAAACCTAATAGGGTGGTCAAAATGTATGCAAACACTCTGGAATCAAGTCATCTTCAAGAATTGTTGGAGTATGTGGAAGTCATCAGTGAGAATAAAAGACCTGTCACTAAGTCCAAGGATTCTTACAGATTGGTTGTTCTTGGGAAGTCAAATGGCCAATATCCAGGAATGCCTTGATTGAAGTTTACAGCTGGAGATAATGAAGAGCAGCTGGCTGAAACAGAGAGTGGGCAGAAGAGAGGTGCTTCCTGACAACTGTATTTTAGTTTTGTGGACAAGTATCCATTTTGGAATTTTATAAACCACTATCAAGAATGCAAAGCACATAGTGAGTATCTAGCCATGTTTACTATGCTGTCTCACTTATATTTTTAAAATAAATAATTTTCAGAGTAAACTTACTTTATTGTTATACAATATTTTCAAAATTTTAAGGCTTTGTTTTAAAACTATCTGAATACATTGACAATTTTGCTCAAATGCTTTCTCTGTGGTTTAAGACTATTTTGAGATTTCTGCTCATAGAAAAACACCTGGAGTTGTAAATTGTTAGCATGGTATACAATTAGCCTGTTTTATCACAGCTCCCTTCTTGCTAATTGTCCACCAAAGACTGGCAGAAGCTTTTGGTAACTTTTCTGTAAGTCAGCAGTTAAGACAAGATTTCCCATAGGCTAGTACAATAAGGAGTCCCTTGTCTTCTACAACAAAATCCATATTGACAACTTGCCATAAGCCTGAGGGCTAAACCTAATTAGCAGAGTTTCATTTCCCAAAATAAATTAATTCAATCTAAACTTGGCTTAAAATGACTGAATTCTTACAGAGCACTTTAAAAAAAATATAATTACAAATGAGTGACTTTAATTACATACTCTTGTCAGGTTTTCTTGTACTTAGGAATTATCCAAGAAGCAAGACAGTCTGTTGAAACACTTCTAATCTGATTTTCCTTTGCATGACACACAATGTTCACATACTCTGACTCTTACCTCACTGTACAAGTTAATCTCCCACTTTTCCACACAGGACAAAACTAAATTTTGACAGGATGTGTATGTGTATATTTGTATGCCTAATTACATACTATCTCCTCTGTTTGAAATGCTCTTTCTGACTAGTATTTGGAAATCATATTATTGTCTCAAATCTCCACTCTGGATAGATGTCTTCTGAAAGTATTACTTATCCCCCTAGTAGAGTTTGAAGTTTTTACCCTTGTATTTAACCTTGTATTATAACAACTGTCTTACATCAATGTCATTGTTTATGGTCATCTATCCATTAGAATCCAAGTTCCTAAAAATCAAGGATATTGTTATATTTCCCTTCATTTCCAGAAAACTTATTAAATAAATGTTTAATAAGTATTTGCAGAATGAATGAGTGAAATGAGGCCAAAAACTTTTCAGCACATTGCAAGTAAATGGGACTTACATTAGCACACACACATAGTACTGTGCCTCAAGGCATATAATGTCACTCTGAGGGTGGGTAGAGATAAAATCTAGCAGACAACATTAGATTAAGTCCCAATTATAATGTGAATGACACCTGTAATTATATAAATTTACTAGACAGATTTAGCGTCAATATTCCACACTTAGATGCTCTTCCAAAATATTTGCTTCATCTATATAAAAGTGTTTTCAGGTTATAAGGGGATATTTTCAAATACAGTATAGCTGTGGAAAGTTTAGTTCTCAAGATATGAGGTCTTCCCATGGTGTGCACCAAACCCCCTCACCAAGATGACCACTGAGAATTGGGTATAAAGTTATATTTCTGTTATTCTAAATAAAATTAAAAAGTAAAGATTTACAAGTGTTTTATTTAGATTTACTGTGATACCTTGATGTAACCTCTATGTCAGATGATTCAATGTCTATTAAGCATAGTGCCTAGTACAGAGTATGTGTTCAATAATGTTGCTCAGTATAAATTAACATGCAATAAATTATAACTCTTATTATTATTGGTGGAAACATATTTTATTTATTTTTATCTTTGAAATAGTATTTTATAGTATTTTTTCTTATAACAGTGAATTAACACTTTTATTACTTTAAAGTGAAATAGACATTGTTTTAGACCAAATGTTTGTGTTCCCCCCTGCAAATTCATATGTTGAAATCCTAACCTATGATACAATGATATTAGGAGATGGAACATTTGGGAGGTGATTTGGTCATGTGAGTGGAGCCCTCAAAAATGTAATTAGTGCCTTTATGAGTGTTCTTTCTGTTCTCCTATGTAAGGTTATAAGGAGAAAGCCATCTGCAACTGAGGAAGAGAGCCCTCAAGGAAAATCTAATCATGCTGTCCCTCATCTCAAACTTCCAGCCTCCAGTACTATAAGAAATAATTTCACTGTTAATAGACTGCTCACTTTATTGTATTTTTTAATAGCAGCCTGAATATGTGGTTCTATAAATTTTTTTCATTTCACTCATTCACAAATCATATACTAAGCATTTATGATCAAACACTGCCAAACAAAAGAACCAAGACCTCCTTCTTAAGGAAGTTATATTCTAAGAGGGAAGAATAAGTAATAATTATATTAGTAAATCATAAGACACATAAAAATGATAATGAAAACTATGTAACATATGGGATTGAAGAGCAAGGTAGAAACATTCACTGGGAATGGAGCAGGTTGTAATATCAAATTTGGTGGTATTTTCTTGCTGCTTTAATTGACACAATTAATGTCCAAAGATATGACTAAAGTTGTTAAATATTATTTTTAAATTAAGATAATCTTAATAATAACAGTTCTATATTTCTATGTCTATAGAGAAGAAAACAACTGCTTTTATTGTCTTTTGTTGAGATCCTTATTTGAAATACATGTTAGTTGAATTGACCAAATCAGTTAGTTCTTACAAAATGGTTGTGAAAACCTTGTATCCCATGATCAACTTTGTGAGCAGATATAAGACCAGAGACAGTTTAGTTTATACATTAAGAAAAGAAGCCCCATCACTTTAACAATTTTACAATAACAAGCAGAAATGAAATTACTGTTTAGTGAACAATCCATGTGAGGATTGTTATCCACTTTATTCATTTATTTTTTTGGAGGCTGTCTCTTTTCTTCTTTCTTTGTAAATTAAAGTATAATTGAATTACAATATTATAATAGTTTCAGATGTTCAACATAATGATTTGATATTTTTACACATTATAAAATGATCACCACAATAAGTCTAGTTACCATCTGTCACAATACAAAGTTATTACAATATTATTAACTATATTCCTTATGCTGTATATTTTATCTCAGTGACTTATTTATTTTATAATTGAAAGTTTGTACCTCTTAATTCCACCCACCTATTTGAACCATCCCTTCCCCCTTTTCCTTCTGGCAACTAGCAGTTTGTTCTCTGTATCTATGAGTCTGTTTCTGCTTTGCTTTGTTCCTTTGTTTGGTTTTTGTTTCCACATATAAGTGAAATCAAATGGGATCCTCTTTATAGAGTTCATCTTATTTAATTCTTCAGAACCACCATAAGGTAATTATTTTATAATTCTTTTACAGTTGAGGGAATCAGCGTTCAGGGAAGTGAAGGAAATATCTAGAATTATACTGAGAGCAAATAACAAAACTAGAACATAAATCCAGTCTCACTCCAAAGTTAATGGCTTTTCACTATAGCTTCAAATATTTTTTTTTATCTTTTCTACAATCTTCTTTTAATGCTAATGGCAACTCAAATAGGACTTAAACAGAATGAAAGCCTGATCTTGACATATCTGTACTATTCTCATTTTCACGCTTTAGTTTCTTATGTAGGACAAAGATAAAAATTCAATTTTCCTTGAATTCTTGTAACAGCTGAATCATTTTTATACATGAAGAACTTTCCTAAAATAAAAAAAAGGTGCCCATTTCTGTTACTATTCTTTTGTGGTGTCACAGACTTGCTAATTAGCTCTATGAACTCCTGTGGCATTTTATTCTGACTTGGGTTACAATGACTCACACATGAGAGTCAATTATTGAAATGATGATGCATAACAAGGATGAGCAGTGATGAAATGCAATAGTGTTCTTATTTTCAAAACAGTTGAATAATATAAATCCTATCTGCATTAATTCTCCAGTGTTATTATCTTTAGAATGTATCACCTGTCATGGCCCGTAAGTTAAAATCGGGTTTTTTACTGAAAGCTACATTCATCTATAATTGATGTAACTAAACGTGGGGTAGAAGGATCAAAACTTACACAATACCATTAATTATATGCCTTGTTGACAACAACAAAAATAATAGAAACTGCTATTTATCAGGCATTTTCTATATGCCAGGTACTGTGTTTATATGAGTGCATTTGTTTGTAGTCTCATTTTATTCTCACATCATCCCTTAAAATTTGTTTTAGCCATTAGGGAAAAGCAACAGATAGAATTTAGTAATTTGCCTAAAGTCATAGATCTACTAAGTAACATGGCAAGAATTCAAACCTAGATTTTTTTGACTGTCAATTTATTGTCTATTATACTGTATTCTTTCTGGAAGTAGTAGAAGCTTCTTCTCAGCATTTAGTCAAAGTGCAGATTTCTTCTGTATGATTATTATCACAGAAGGTAACTTAATGTGATTACACTAGACAAGTAGTTTTCAAAGTATTGTCCACAGACTTCTAGGCAGGTCAGAGAAGCTTCCAGGAGACAGTAAAGATGGAACAATTTTCATAATGATACTAAGATATTATTTACCTTTTTCATTGTGCTGGCTTGTGCAATGATGGTGCAAAAGCAATGGTTGTACAACTATTGGTTCTTTGGCATGATTCAAGGTTGTGGAATTAAGCTATATTTATCATTGTATTCCTCACTCCACATTCACGGAAAAAAAACTTAAAAAACAATAAATAACTACAAAAAGAAATAAACAAGCACAAAACAGTTTTACTGAAGGTTGTCCCTGATAAAGCAAGAAAGATGTTTTAATTGTACCAAGTATTCAACCTTGAGCATGTATTTCTTTGACATTCTGTGTGAGAAATGACTTGCACAGAAAGCATTTCTTCTGTACACCAAAGTACATTATGTCCACGTAAAGCACTTGTATGTTTGTTGTGAGTGGTGAGCTGAATTAGCTGTTTTTTCCATGCAACTCATTTAATTTAAAACAATAGCTGACAGATAAACCATAGTTATTCACACTTTGGTATTTTGATGTATTTTTTTTGTATTTTAATATATTTTTGATATTTTATGTATTTTAATGTAACAAGGTTAAAATAATTCACTGCTAGTTTCAGAATCCACATTTTAACTAACTTTTAAGGAAGTATTAAGAAAGTTGCTGAGTTTTGGTGTAGTAACAAAGAAAAATATCCATCATGCTCTGAAAGAGTTAACAAAATATTCCTATTTTTCCAACTACATATCTGTATTTTCTTCATATATTTCAACTAAAACAGTATAATAGAACAGATTTTACATAGAAATTTATGAGTCCAGCTGCCCTCTATTAAACCTAATATTAAAGATTTTCAAAAATTAAAAAAAATTGATGCTACTCTCCTTGTTAATTTTTTGTTTTGAAAAAAATATTATTTAACATATATGTTAAGTTAATATGTAATATGTTTTTATTTAAAAATATTGAATATATATCTTTAAAGTTTCCCATTTTTAATTTCCAATATGGTAAATATTGTAGATATAGCCCACATAGGAAAAAAAGAAAAAGTCTTTATGTTCTCAATATTTAAGAGTGTACAGATGTTCTGAGACCCAAAAGTTTGACAGCCTAGTAATAGGCATGAGGTTCTTTAAAAAGGCTTTATTTTCCTCTTTCTTTTCATCCTTCTCTTCATCTTCTTCCCTCTCTTTCCTCCTCCTCCTCCATCGTCACTTCTTCCTCCTCTTCTCCTTCTCCTTCTCCTTCTCCTTCTCCTTCTCCTTCTTCTCCTCCTCCTCCTCCTCCTCCTCCTCCTCCTCCTCTTCCTCCTCTTCTCCTTCTTCTTCTTCTTTTCTTCTCCTCCTTCTTTTTCAACTTCTTTTTACTTGCTGTATCGATTGTGGTACTGGAAAATTGTAAAAGTCAATGAATAGTGAATAGAAACATAAATATTATACACATTATAAATCTGTTTTTAATGACTTTGCTTTTCTACATAGGATTACTTGATCCATTTCTTTAATGAGTTTCTGGGCAAAGTCATGATTATGCTGATGTATTCCAAATGTACTAAATATAGACCTAATGGAGAGGTATACATGCACAACTATATTTGCTTGTGTGTGTACCATGTGTGCAGACATAGGTAGAAGTGCTAAATGTAGGAGCCTGGGAAGAAGGAAAACAGACAAGACTGTTAATAACAACCATGCACATTATTCTAATTTAAAGATATACTTAATGTATCAAGAGGAGATTAAGTCACTAACTCTATAGGGCTCATAAGACTTCATATAGAAGAAATGTTTCCTTCCAGCCATGACAGCATGGATGAACCTAGAAAGCCTCATAATAAGTGAAATAACAAATACTGAATGATTCCATTTATATGAGGTATCTAAAATACTCAAACACTTGACATACACACACTGCTACATGTGAAATAGGTAACTAATAAGGACCTATTGTATAGCACAGGGAACTCTTCTTAATACTCTATGATGACCTATATGGGAAGAGAATCTAAAAAAGAGTTTATATATATAAATATATAACTGTTTCACTTTACTATACAGCAGAAACTAATACAACATTTTAAATCAACTGTAGTCCAATAAAATATTTTTTAAAAAGAAAATAATCAAAAACTCATAGAAACAGAAAACAGAAGGTGGTTACCGGGAGCAGGGATGAGGTGGAAATGAGAGTTACTGTTCAATGGGCACAAAGTTTTGTAACCAACTAATGCCAAAAGAATGGTACCATAACAAAATTATAGATGTATCTGAAACCAACATATATATGTGTATATTTATATATGTGCATATATGTGTATGTATATATATTTATGTGTGTGTATATATCTCATATATATATATATATATATATATATATATATGATACAGAAAAAAAGAAATGCTTCAAGTTTTCAGGCTATGCAACTACATCATTTCCACTTATTAAAAGTTGCTGCATCAAACTCTGGAATATGGTAGGTGCTAAATAAATGGTATTTATTTGTAGATACCTGAATAGAACTCCTGGAATCTGCACCAGTGAAATTAAGTCTTTTCCTACACTATACCCCACTTACATTTGGTTTGTGCTTATGGCACTTTTCAGTCTGCTCTCCAGGTTATTTGCTACATATCTTTCTCCACCATTAGCTTGTGAACACCTGTGTTCAAGGGCTCCAACTTTTTCATCTTTGTATCCTCCACCCAATAGACTGCTTTGCACTTTTGTTGTTATTTATGTTTTCACTTGCTTTACTTAGAAACCCTAAGAGATCGAATTTAAAATATCAAAATTTGAGACTAATAAAAGGATAGCATGTGAGACTGACTTCCAACACATTTAATTTCTCCCCAGTATTGTCTTTTATTTCAGTAATTCTGTGTACCAAACTAAAGTCAGACATCTCTGAAGAGCCGGGAGGGTGCCAGAAAGATAACAAAGGAGGTGGAAGGCTGATTATATCTTCTCTGGCTACGCCAGTAAGTGCTGTAACATCAAGATCAATATTGCACAATGAAATTCCAAGAATCAATAGTGACAAAACAAAAGCAAAACCTTGTTTTTCTGAGGATTTAGCCTGGACTTAAGCTCTATCCACAGTGGAACAGAGACAGTCTAGGCCAACCTCCATGATAAAATTCTTTCTAAAGGAGGAACATTAGGCATTTCAAACATGACAGCAACACATTTTGTTAGTGTGAGATAAGGGCCATTCTGGACACACCATGTGATGTGCTCTTCAGATTAGTCTCATTTCCAGTCCCAATGTAATTATGCTGAATCCCACTGCACTAAAGAGAGCTGGACTGCAAATTTAAATAAAAGTGAAAGTTCTGTTTCACTAAAAATTATTTGAAGTATCAGTTAAGACACACATAGCACTGTTTTATTTACAGTCAACACAATATAATAAAAAGTGGGGAGAAACGTTCTCTCCCATGTGGTAACTCAGTACATTAGAATTTTGGCAGTTTGAGGAGTCCAATGTTCCAAAGCATCTTAAGCTAGAAAAAGAGTTGTCTTGTGGATCTAGTAGAACATAGCAGCAGTGTCCAAAAAACCCTCTAATACCAAGTAAATGCAGTGGCGACTCATAGGAAGTGAAGTGACACGTGAGAAGAGAGCATAAGTGGCAATACCACACAAAACCTGAAAAAAGTTGTTCATAATCATTATTGAACATATCTTGTGCTTCCTAAAATTAGTCACAAGGGACTTTCCTGTAGGTAAGTGATTGCAAGTGGGAACAACAGCAGTCATAAATAGATTATATGTAAATAATTTCATACATTTCTGTTTTATATCTGTTCACCTTTTTTTCCCCATTGTAATCTCATTCATTTAAAAAGATAAATGTAGGCATCTATTAAATCTCTTCATCTACAGCCCCCAGTGAGTACTTCATAAATGTTTGACTAGCTAGTATTGGGATGAAATGGGCTGGCCCACATCCTTCTATTAGTAAAACCCAGTTGTTAGTAAAACACTTAAATGTCCCCCAAAGAGGGGGAAAACCATTCAAACAAACAAACAAAAACAAAACAACTAATACATTGCTATTTTGAGTTTGAATTATGATCACTCAACAAGGCTGTAAACACCCCTAAAATTATGCTGACAAACCTTTCTTTAAATTAAAAAAAATAAAATGTTGCCTTAGAGCTAAATGATTTAATTGGCCCAGACACTTACTATCCTGTAGTCTTGGACAGTTCTTTTGCACAACTGTTTTCCTCAAACTTACCACATTTCCTTGCATTGCCTTTATATCAGCTGGTGCTTTGCTTTCAATTTTGCAGATAGAAGAGAAACAATCAGAAGAGAACTTCTAGGCTTCCATCATACTTCGATCTGTTTTAGTCATTATGCCATATTTTCTTTTCAATTTCAATGGGTAAAATATTCCTGTTCCCATGAACTACTCCCATTCACTCTACCCTACTGAAAAAACAAACAAACAAACAAACAAAAAACAATTAATTAGTCTCTCCTGCATCATCAATTTTTCCTTTCTCTTAAATTATTTAAGACTACAACATGTAGTAATGTCTATCATCTTAAAAACAAAAATCCCTTGAATTCTTATTCTCTTCCAAGTAATGTTTATTTTTCTTCCCCCCTTTTCAGCAAAAATTCTCAAGTTATTTATACTCAGTGCCTGCACATTGTTTTCTCTCTCTCTTTCAAGAATAATTATTTAAATTTGATATATACCAAAGGACTATTTTTACTTGCATGGGTTGTAAAACAAAAGATGCACTCATAGACTTAGCATTCAACCTATCAGGTTTTTATTAATAACATTGAATCTTTTATTCTGTTGCTATGTATAGCATCACTTCATTAATTTTTGCCTATTGTGTGATGCTGCATGGTGCGAATGGATCATTCTGTATTGATTGTCTGCATTTTTGATTTTCCTCTTTATTATTTTTGCTCTTACTAACAATTTGCAATGAACATTCTTGTATATGTCTCCCTATCTATAGAAGCATGGTTTTCCTTAAGATACTTAGAAGTGTAATTGCCAGGACATAGGATATATGCATATTAACTTCAGCCTATGCACATTTATCCAAGGTTGTTGTACCATGTTGTCCTTCCACAAGTAGTAGATAAGAGTTATTGTTGCTCCAATTTTGCCAACAGTTGGTAATCTCTGATTTCCTTAATTTCAAATTAACTGAGTGCCAGTATATCATCTCAATTTGTCTTAATTTGTATTCCCTTGATCACCTATTAGGCTGAAACCCATGACTTGTGTTTATGGGCAGTTGCCTTTTATTTACGTTTTTCCTCTTATGTAAAATGACTTATTAATTAATTTATTTATTTTTGCTGTGTTGGGTCTTCGTTTCTGTGCGAGGGCTTTCTCTAGTAAGCGGGGGCCACTCTTCATTGCGGTGCACGGGCCTCTCACTATCGCAGCCTCTCTTGCTGTGGAGCACAGGCTCCAGACGCGCCGGCTCAGCAGTTGTGGCTCACGGGCCTAGTTGCTCCGGGGCATGTGGGATCTCCCAGACCAGGGCTGGAACCCGTGTCCCCTGCATTAACAGGCAGATTCTCAACCACTGCACCACCAGGGAAGCCCCCAAAATGACTTATTTATGTATATTTTTGCACATATTTCCACTGGACTGTTGGAGTTTTGCTTATTGATTTGTAGGGCTTTGTTACATGTTCTGTATATAAACTTATTGTTAGTAATGTGTGTTATGAAGATTTCTTTCCATTTTTTTAACTTGAGTTATAATTTACACACCATCAAATTCCTTATTTTAGAGTGTACAGTTATTTTTAGTATAGTCACAAAGAAGTACAACAATATTTTGATTGCCTGCTCTTTATCTTATTAATGAGAGAGGGAGTCTCACCCTAGAGTTATGGAGATGGCCAAACACATGAAACCTGACACTGAGCAGATGAAATTGATATATGTTATTAATCATACATGCTCAAACTCCCAGGGGAGGCCACAGCATGCCACACAGGGCCACACAGATGTTGTGCTCAGAAACACAGTGAAGGAGCAGGGGCTGTGGGAGGCAAGCTTTGAAGGATCAGGAGGGTGGAGTGATCCTTGGTTCCCACAAAAAGATGTTTTTGGTTTGTTTGAATAATTCCTTAGACTGGTAGGAAACTAAAACCTGCTAGTTAGGGATAAGCAGGAATTTTGCCCTGTGTCTGTGATAATGGGGGTTGTTTATGTAGGGGACCTTATCCATAGGAGTAGACTGGGGAGGATGGCTTACAGTTCAGCTATTAGACCCACAACATCCTCTTCATTTCCAATGCCAAAGCAACACATAATATTGAACCTTCATAGTACTGATCCACAATCATGACCACTTTCCATTTTTAGAACATCTTAATCACCCCCCAAAGAATGGCCATACCCATTAACAGTCACTCCACATCCCTCCTTTCCCCAGACAGGCAACCACAAATCCACTTTCTATATCTGTGAATTTGCCTATTCTGAACATTTCATATAAATGGGATAATACAATAAATGAAGCTTTGCGTCTGTTTTTCTCATTTAACATGTTTTCAGGGTTCATCTAATTGTAACGTGTATCAGTATTCCATTCTTTTTGTGGCTGAATAATATTCCATTGTAAAGATATACCACTTTTGTTTGCCCATTCATCAGTTGATGGACAATTGTGACACTTTTTGGCTATTATGAGTAATAATTCTGTGACTATTCATACAAGTTTTTACATGGATGTATATTTTCAACTTGCTTGTGTATATACGCAGGAGTGGAATTGCTCGGTCAGACGGTAAGCCTGTGTTTACATTTTTGAGGGACAACTAAAATGATTTTCTAAATCAGCTGTGCCCACTTTACATTTTGCTTTACTGCACCAGCAAATATGAGGATTTGAGGGTTTGAATTTCTTCACGTTTTTGCCAACATTTGATATTTTCTATATTTTTTATTATAACCATCCTATCTTGTGATGAGAACTTTTAAGTTATAAGTTAGTATTGACTTTTTACTTTTATGTCTTTGTTCCATGTGAAATTGATTTATTTGCATGGCATGTTACAAACATCTTTTTTTCAATATTGATAACTAATTGTCCTAGAAATCTTTATCTATTAGTCCCTTTTCTTTTAGTAATCTAGAATCACACTTGATATAAATTAAATTTCTAGGTTTCTCTATCTTGTTCTATTTTTCAGTATGTGTATACTTTATCTTCATGTTATGATTTTGAAAAAAAATCTTGATACCTAAGAGGAGATCTACTTTCTGTTCCTTTGAAAGTGATCTGGCTATTTCTTGTCATTTTGTCTTTCATATGAGTTCAAAATTAGTTTATCATATTTTTCAAAGAACTCTTTTAAGATTTTAACTGGAATTGCATTGAGTTGACAAATCAGCATGGAGAGTATTGATAGATTCATGTTTGTGAATCTTGCCCATAATGTGCATAATATATTGCTTCATTATTATAAGGCCCACATGTAGGTACCAGCTTCCATTCATGTGATAGCTGCATAATGGGCAAATTGAGGCTATATTTTAATTTATCATAATTCCAGTTACTAAACATAGATTACAGACAACAGGCCTGGCTGTCCAAATCTTCCTTTTTGTTTAAATAATGCACTTTAATATCCTCAGGTTTGCAGTAGCTTTTTCAACTCCAGTCTTGACATTCAAGCATGTTAATGACTTTTTACAGCCCAAAATAAAGGAACTAACTGAAATACTCTTCTTAGTTCCAAAAAAATAAAAGAAAAAAAAGGAATTCAACAAATGCCAAAACCGATGTAACATTTGTTAGAAAAGAATGTGAAATCAAATGGATATTACCAAAATGGAAGAGAAACTCACAGGAAATGACATTATACAGCATTACAAGTTTTCAAAAAGAAACTAAACCCAATTAGCACAAAGATACATCTCTTTCAGCTAAATGCTGAAAGACTCTTTAGGAGTATTTAATTCATATATCACTTCTAACTAGATTGGAAAATAAAGGTTTCTAATGACAATGGATTTAAATTCAAAGGCTGGAATCACACTCATCCAAATCAGAGATCTTACCAAGTAGCACATTTTACTAAATATTTCAATGCACACATAACCTGAGGCACAAATATAGCTGGAGACTTCAGGGATTGTCAACTCCACTGTCCTTGCTACTTTGGATGTCTCTTGCCCACCTTGAATAGGAGATTCCCTAATTACTGTGTGCAGCTACATTAGTGACCAAAAAAGAGATCTGTTTTGATCATTAAAATCTCCATTTTATACTCAGAGCCTCACATAGAATAAGTGACAGTTTTTTGAAAGCCATGCACTAGAAACCCATTGATTGTAGATTTGTTTACTATAAACATTGCTAGACAGTCTAGGTACATCTTTCTAAAGCATTCTATAGATAAGGAATCTCCCAGTAGTAGATATCATTAGTTTGATTTCTAGAAGGTTTATCATTAGCATTAACATTATAAGTTTGACTAGCTTACTTGCTTTCTTTCCTGGACTACCCTCCTGTAACAGGAGAAAATGAATTATAGACCAGCAGCTTAACAATTTACTTCACAATATTTATAAAATTTGAATTGCATTAAACAGAATTCATAGGATAGACAATATTTGAACATAATTATAGATTTATTTATAGATCATTTTTAAAGGTATAAAATTAAAATAATGTTTTTGAATTCAGAATATGCTTTTGAAATATTAAAATATTTATGCAAAATGTTTTAATAGCAAACTCTCATCACTTGTAACTTATTCTTTAAAAAACATATTAACATGACTTTAAAATAATGTAAAATGTGGAAGCAGAAGATTTTAAGTGTAAATATCTGCATGATAGGAAACGTGGCATGAACTAATTTGTCCTTACATAAGTTTGTGAAGAAAAGGAACAATAGAGTTACATTATAAATTCTTTATCATCATCCTTTACAAATTATAATCCAAGCATTTCTGAACTGAAAAATCTACCAGAGATTTGGAACCATATCTAAGCCTGTCTTTTCAGCTTAAATCACCATTAGCTTTGAATTGCAATTTATTAAACAGCCAAAGAAAAGAAGGCCCAGTACCACTGTCTGGCCTCACCATGGCTTTTCAGTGCTATTTTTTTGCTCTAGAGGACTCATGCAATAAGCACATTGGCTGGAACTGAAATCAGACTTGTACGATGGTTCAGTAGTAAAATGGCACCCTGAAAATAATTTAAATTTCACAGTCTCTGCATTTTTCATTTAATAACTTTTGTACTTAATGTTTTTTGGTAATACATTTTCTATCTGCTGGATTGTAAACTGTATGCACGTAAGACTGCCTCCTACCCAACACACACACACACACACACACACACATACACCTACATTAGAAATGATATTAGAAATGATAAGGACCATTTTAAGTATTGACAAATGTATGTTTACATTATTAATATTAGAAACAGAAAATTGTAAACTAGAAACATTGATAGAGCTCCAAAATAAGTACACAAGTGGAAATTCTTACAGATAAGGCCAAAACCCCATCACCTAAGGTTTTTTGAATTTAAATTTGATGACAAAATCAAGGATTAGAGCCTGAGCCATACTTTTCACGGTGTGTAAATTTTCTGGAGCTGTGCAGAACCCAGAGTTGAAGTCATTCTTCAGATAGGAAGCAGGATCCAGAAATGGGTCAAAGCTCAATATTGGGAATGGGGCACTGATCTGAATGAGGTGAAGCTATAAAATTACTAGGACAAACATATTTCTCTTTGTTTCTTGAAGATCTCACTTCTTTATCTCTGATAAATAGATGATTGTGTTTCCTTTGTAGGCACCCTCTCCTTTCTCTCTGGTGACTTAAAAACTATCAGTTGTTGACAAAAGCGAAAACACCTCCTTTGATTCTACTGCCTTTTTTTTTTTCTGCTTAGAATTTACTGCATCAACATTGAACATATTCACTCAACATACTTATATCTTACTCAGAATATTTAACAAATATGATACTTACTGAAGAACAATTAAAGCATATCATCTGCAGAGAATATATATTTATTTATATATGTAAAAACAAATATTTGTGAAAATAATTGATTATATTTTTAAAAGAGATGTCATAAAATAATGATGAATATTATCAAATACCACTTCAACCTTTCAATGTGCAATTATAATTCCCTTTGATTTATAAATATGTTGAATATTAGCAATCCATTAGTAAATATAAAATGTGGCTTACTTTCTTGAATTAGTCACATTATATTCTTTAGATAAGCTATTCAAATCTCTTTGCTAATATATTTGATTTTTTACACCAATGCAATATACAACTTGGGGCTGGTGCTTTTCTTTTCCTTCTAGTGGTTTTGTTATCAATTTGTTTACATAGAAATTATGGTTTAATTTTTTCCATTTCATCCTATGTGGATTCCGGCAAGTTTTTTTCTTTTTCTCTCAAAAGTTTTTTTTTTTAATCTCTAAAAATGCCTTGATTTAGTCCAGCTGTTTAACTTATTTAAAAAAAAAATAGAATTTCACTGAAAATGATCTTTTTTTTTTTTTGCGGTATGCGAGCCTCTCACTGTTGTGGCCTCTCCCATTGCGGAGCACAGGCTCCGGACACGCAGGCTCAGTGGCCATGGCTCACGGACCTAGCTGCTCCGCGGCATGCGGGATCTTCCCGGACCGTGGCACGAACCCGTGTCCCCTGCATCAGCAGGCGGACTCTCAACCACTGTGCCACCAGGGAAGCCCAAAATGATCTTTTTTAAAATTTTCTTATATCTGTGATTATTTCCTCCCTCCTTAAAATGACCTAAAATTTGAAAAAGATTATTTACTATGTGCTCTCTAATTAATGAAGTTTCCTTAAGGTAAAAAAAAAAAAAAAATCTGGCTTTAAGATGAGTTGATTCTATTTAAAGAAAATGTTAAAAATCTAAAATATATTCTATTTCTATTTTTCAGCTTATTCATACAAGTCTCTAAAACACTGTTTATACAGTAAATGATTCCTCCATTTCCATGGTAATAAGTCTTATATCCTGCTTATAATTGGTGAACAATTATCTAAAAATAAGTATTTGTTAAATTGACAAAAATAGATGAATGCAAGTATAATTGACACTTCAGAAATTTTATAGTAACTATAAATATCAAAGTATTTTTAAAGTAAGTATGCTTGATTCTGTACTTTCAATATCTTTTGCATTTTACTGAACAAGATAGTTTGGCACGCATTTCTATGTTATAAACTGGTAAACCAGTAAACTCTTCAACCAGTTAAGTTTGAAAATTTACCCTTGTTCAGTAGGACTGTAGTAATCATAAGAAAGAAAAGTGACTGACCTGGATGGAATTGTGAAATAAACGTCTCAGTAATTTAGTCCTGAGTATCTTGATCACAATTATGTCCCCCACTGGAGCTCTGTCATAGTGACCCTATTTCATTCCTGTAGCCCATCCCCTCAAGTACCTTACAGAAAACAGCAGAACTAAGACCCCATTTCAAAATGAGTAACATCATAAGGAAACTAGCTTAGGAATTCATTTATAACAAAAGTCTCTCAAATAATACTTACAGTATAAATTATACAAGGAATTATAAAAAAATATGTTTTAAAACATGAATTTTATAAAATCAAAGAAAATAGTGGTATTTCCTAAACAAGAGTACAAAAAAGAAATACTAGCCTTCAAAAAGATTATAATACCACAGAAAGAGATGAAATGTAAGCTGGTAGAACTCAGGAAAGAAATGAGAGTGAAAAATAAGATATTGCATAAATTAGAGCCTCATTGAAAGTGTTGATTCTCCCCTGATTACCCTAGTGAGTAATCTGCTGCCAGCTTTGTACTATGCCAAGACCCCCTCAATCACTGCAACAACATATTGTTGCATGTTGAAAAGGAAGAGTGATAATCCCGTATTTTGGACAAGTTCCTGTTCCGAGGCTATAATTATACATTGGCAACTTTCATTTCCTCTTCCTATAGCTGCTTCTCCTGAGGAGGATCTTCAAATGTATCACCCCACCAGGAGTGCTTTCTGCTGCCCTCTGTGCTCATTGAGAATTCAGGGAGGAGGGATCATGAAATGCTGAGATTTACAGCACTGTGTTTCACAGATGACACACTGTGAAAATGTCTCAGCCTCAACCCTCAAGCCAGCAGGCTCCCAGCCATCCTTAGGCTTGTCTGTAGCAGAAATTCTAATGAAAATACCTTGGCAGATGCACAATAAAAAGAAACAAGGAAATAATGCTTTTGAGGGAAGGACTTTGAGGAAACGCCAGGATGCCATCTTACTTTTGACTGGAAAACTTCCTTCTTAAACTCTTTGTCTACTTGATATTACCACGACTATCAGGCTTCTTAGACTTACAGAGACACATACTAGCTAAGATGTTTCCAACCTTGTTTTAGAGTGAAATAATGACTTCCCTTTTCACATCAGGTCCATACTGAGGCTGTAAAAATTAAGTGTTAAGTAGATCAATGTGTCTTTGTTATTTGACAATTTGCAGTACCTGAAGAATCATTGCATTCTATTTTATGTCAATCATTTGGGGAATTGCAGTGCTTTTGATAATGATGATGAGGTACAAATGCTAAAGGTCCATAAAAAGCTTGGAGAGACTGTAGCACTAGTTGACTTGTAAGAAGTGGTTTAGTTCTAGCTCACTCATAAGGGGTTGAGTTTACTTGTGCTATTAGGTACATTGTTTCTGAGCTTCCTCATTTATAAAATGAGTTACAAACGTCTGCCCTGGATACTTAATGGGAATTTCAGAATATGCCTTGCACTTTCACACCTATATGCCTTGCCAAATGTTATTTCTTCTGTCCAAGAACGCTCATACCCACTCTTTCTTCTCTGCCAGGTAAAATCATCTTCTTGCTTATTCTTCTTTCTTATCCTCACTCTTTTCTAACTTCTCCCACTACTAAGAAATAATACGTGCTATCTCCTCTGTATTCTACAGTTCACTTAGTATTTTTAAGCAAACATTATGATTCCTAACTCTGAGAGATTATGACTTACAGGTCTGGTGGAGATCATGAATCTGTAATTTTTAACAAACTCACTGATTATTCTTATGTAAAAAGTTTCTTGGCACTCAATTTAAGAAACTCTCTGATGATAGCGTCTCATATATATTTTCATTCTAGCACTTACCATATTGTTACTACAACTAAATCACTGAAAATAGATGTCCTGTTTTAATTACTACTTCAATGCCTACAACATAATAGAAAAATAAAATTGATACATTTTCATTCAATGAATGAAGCAAAATAGGAAAATACAAATGCCATAAGAGGAGATTTTCTGATACTATATCTTCTACTACTTCTTTGGTTGAACCATGAATGAGAGCACTTCACCACAGCAACAGGCTAAAGAAGAAAAATCACATGTTCATATCAATTGAGGCAAAAACAAATATTTGACAGAATTTAATACCCACTCAAGGTAAAATTTCTCAGCAGACTATGATTAGAAGAGAGTTTCTCCAACTTGATAAAAAGCATCTACAAAATACCATCAGTTAAAATAAGAATGGTGACTGTGATTATTTCCTAACTAAGATTGGGAACAAGACAAGTATGTTCACTCTCACCATTCTTTTTCAACATAGTACTGGAAATTTTAGTCAGTTCAATAAAAAGATAAAAAGAAAAAAAAATGCATTGCGATTGGAAAGTAAAAATTAATACAGTCCCAGTTGCAGGTGATGTGAAATTCAATGTAGGAAATCCCAAGGAATCTACAAAAAATTAAACCCTTAAGTGTGTTCAGTAAGGCTGCAAGACCTAAGATTAGCATGCAACAATTATTTGTATTTCTGTGCATGAAAACCAAAATTAAAAACACAATAGCATTTGTAATCACTCAAAATTATCAGCTTAGAATTCTATATTCAGAGAAAATGCATTTAAAAGATGAATTCAAAAGATTTTTAAGGGCTTCCCTGGTGGCGCAGTGGTTGAGAGTCCACCTGCCGATGCAGGATACACGGGTTCGTGCCCTGGTCTGGGAAGATCCCACATGCCGTGGAGCGGCTAGGCCCGTGAGCCATGGCCGCTGAGCCTGCGCGTCTGGAGCCTGTGCTCTGCAACAGGAGAGGCCACTACAGTGAGAGGCCCGTGTACCGCGAAAAAAAAAAAAAAAAAGATTCTTAAGACATTCAAAACTGAAATAATTAATTGCCTATAGACCTATACTAAAAGAAATATTAAAATATTAAACGTTCCTTAGTGGAATAAAACTATATCAGATAGAACTATGCATCTATACAGAGCAATGATGAACACTAGAAATGATAACTACCTTGTAAATATATAGATATTTTCTACTTACTACTATAGATATTTTCTACTTACTTAAAGATCACTGATTGTTTAAACAAACAAACAAAAAGAACAAATTACTGTGGAATTTACTATTTATATATGGTAACCTTGCAGACTGAATGAAGAAATATACAATTGTAATGTGTTTGTGCTATATATAAAATAGCATAATATCACATTAAGGTAAATTATGATTAGGTTGTATACTGTAAATTCAAAAAGCTACTAAAATTGAAAAGTAAAGGGTCACAGGTAATATAATAAGCTAATAAATTAGATAAAATAAAATTATAAAAAGCGCTCATAAATCCTAAGTATCCAAGAAAAATAAGAGAAAGAAAATAAAAATGGGACCACTAAAATACAAACTGCAATAAACTAGAATTGAACCTAACCACATCAGTGTTCATTTTAAATATAGTTTAAACAGCCTAATTAAAAGAATGAAATTGTCAGATTGTATAAACAAGAAAGAACCAAGTGCATAAATCAGTTGATCTATAAAGAAACGAACAGGTTAAAAGTCAAAACCGGTGAGATCAACATCAGAAATGTTACAGGAAGGATCTTGGTGAAGGCACTCTCCTACAAAAATTAACAAAAATATGGGCAAAAAACAATTAAAATAAACTATTTTAGAACACTTTTTATTAACTGAATCCACAGAAACAATTGAATTAATCCACTGGGAGAAACTACTGAATTTTGGTAAGATCGCAGGTTCTAGGGTGTTTTAACTTGGGAATATTCCCATCCGACCTCTTTCCCCAGTTCAGTGGAGTGGTAGCCATGAAAAGGTGACAGCCTTTCAGCTAACAGAGAATAATATCTGTTTTAGTATTACAAGTAGCATGACCAGAAATAGTCAATATTTAGTCCAAACTTTCAAGTCCCAGGAAAATCTCTAAGTCCTGGCTTCATAATTATTTGATTTGACTCAAGGTACAGCATAGTGATATTAAAACAAAGCAAAACACAAACAAACAAACAAAAAACACCTCCAGGACATTTATATGCATGTGTGTCTGTGTATATATAACATCTTCTTTACACATTTATCTGTTGATGGACACTTGAGTAGCTTCTATATCTTGGCTATTGTAAATAATGCTGTTATTAACACTGGGATGTATGTATCTTTTCAACTCAGTGTTTTTGTTTTTTTCCAATATATACCCAGAGTGGAATTGCTGGATCATATGTTATTTCTATTTTGAGTTTTTTGAGGAAGCTCCATACTGTATTCCATAGAGGCTGCACCAATGTACATGCCCACCAGCAATGTTCAAGGCAGATCCGAGTTTCTGATATGTATAATTTTCCTTCTTTTTGCAGAACTTCTTTTAACATTTTTTTCAATGCAGATCAATGGACAACAAATTCCCACATTTGTTGTTTGGGTGAGAAAATCTTTATTTCTCCTTCATTTTTGAAGAATAATTTTGTAGGATATAGCATTTTTGGTTGATGTTGTTTTTATTTCTCTGAACACTTGAAATATTTCCCTCCACTACATTCTTGCTTGCATAATTTTGAGAAGTAGGATGTAATTCTCATCTTTGCTCTTCTATAGATAACCCTTTTTAAAATCTCCCTTTTGGCTTCTTTCAATGTTTTTCCTTAATCTTTGGTTTTCTGCAGTTTGCATATTATATGTCTATGTGTAGTTTTAAAAAATAATTAATTAATAATTAATTAATTAATCCCACATGGTGTTCTGAGCTTCCTGAATGTGTGATTTGGTGTGTGACATTAACTTGGGTAAATTCTCAATCATTGTTTTGAATATTTCTTCTGTTCATTTTTCTTTTCCTTCTAGTATTCACATTTTACACATATTACACTTCTTGTAGTTATCCCACAGTCCTTTGATATGTTGTTCTATTTTTTTTTTCAGTGTTTTTTCTCTTTGTTTTTCAATTTGGGCAGTTTGTATTGATACATCTTCAAGTGCAGAGATTCTATCCACAGCCATTTCAAGTCCACTAATGAAGTCATCAAAAACATTCTTCATTTCTCTTAGATTGTTTTTGATATCCATTATTTATTCTTGATTTTCTTAGACTTTCTACCTTTTTGTTTACATTACCCATCTGCTTTCACATTCTTTTTTCTTCACCAAATTAACCCTTAACATATTAATCATAGTTGATTTAAATTCAGTTGGATATTTCTAATATCTCTGCCATATCTGGATTTGGTTCTAATGCTTGATCTGTCTCTTTAATGTGTATATTTGTGTGTGTGTCTGTGTATGAGTGTGTTTACCTTTTGGTATACTGTATATGTTTTATGTTTTTTAATTATTTTATTTTATTTTTAATTGGAGTATAATTGCTTTACAATGTTGTGTTAGTTTCTGCTGTACAATGAAGTGAATCAGCCATATGAATACCTATATCCTCTCCCCACCCATCCCATCCAAGTCATCACAGATCACTGAGCTGAGCTTCCTATGTTTTATAGCATGTTCCTGCTAGCTATCTATTTTATGCATGGTAGTGTATATATGTTAATACTAATCTCCCAATTCATCCCACCCTCCCCTTCCCCCACTGTGTCCACATATCCATTCTCTACGTCTGCATCTCTATTTCTGCCCTGCAAATAGGTTCGTTTGTATCATTTGCAGACATAATGTACTGGGTAAAAGGAACTGGAAAAAAAAAATCTTTAGTATTATAGTGTAAAGCTGTAAGAGGAGAGCAAGTGTTCTACAGTCCTATGATTAGGTCTCAATCTTTTGGTGAGCCTGTGCCCTTGGATTGTGAACTTCACCAATCCTTTTCAGCCACCCTCCCCCTTATTTAGAACAGGGTGACTACTGGGGGCTGGAGTTAGGTGTTTCCTTTCCCCCACATGGAAGGTTACAGGCAGCTGAAGTTGGGTATTTCTCTACCCCCAGTTTGATTAGACTCTGATAAGATCCCAGCAGGTTTGGCTCTGGTAACATAGTTTATTCTGAGGGCAGGTTTGTCATGAAGAACAGGTATTCTGGTGTATTTCAAAATAATTATTTTTCACCTCCCACTACTTGAAACATGAAGGAATTTTTGTCTGATCTTCACTGTGAACCTGGAGCACCTGGAGGTAAAACTCATACTGTGAGTTCTCTCCATATGCTGGGTCCCTGGAGTTTTTAAGTCTCAGACTTGTCTACAGTGAGCCCATAGCAATTCACCAATTCAAATTCAGGTTTTGCTACCTGAGTGCTGGTTCCCATGGAGATTTCTGCTCATGGGTTTCTGCTCTAGTAAGTTATGATTCTCTGTATTTGCCTGTGTACCTTTCCATTTTGGGGGCAGGGATTTTCCATGTGACCTCTCTTCTCTTATAGATTTAAAAAGAGGTGTTGATGTTTCAATTTATTCAGAATTTTACTTGTTAGCATGGAGTAGCAATTTCTAAGTTCCTATATGCTGGACTGGAAACCACAAGTCTTCTTGTGTTCTTACTATGGATCCTTCTTCCTGGGGACCCAACCACTGCTTTAGTCAATGGATTCCTGGTTTGAAAGCTGATGTATGTCCAGGTGTATATCAAAGGATCATGACTTATTTTTAACATGTGTTCTTATCACCCCCCAGCTTTATTGAGATATAATTGACATATAACATGGCATGACATTTTAATGGAGAGAGTAATCCAGTCCCTTCTTTCTACTCACACATCCTTGATTTATTCTGTTAATACAAGTTATATAGTACCATTGTTAGATCCCTATCTATTTTGCCACTAAGATATTGTGTTCAATAAACTATCTCCATAACTCTTGGTGAATCTGCTTCCCTTGGCTGTCCCTGAAACCTTTCCCACTATGATTGATTCCTTCTGGCTTCTAGCAGTGAATTAGAATATCCTTGCTTCTGTAGTTTTGGTAACGTCTCATCTTCACTGCTTTCAGTGATTTAAGTTTAACAGTCTCTTCTGTTGACAGCCTTGGGCTGTAGTTTACAGACACACTGAATATTTTGTGGTGCTGGTGCCCCTTCCACCAGTGTGTTCATTGTAGGCTTGCTAAATGTGTATCCTCCAGACCTTTCCATGGAATACATTCATCTGGTAGGTCTTCTTGCCACACTCTGATGTGCTCACTTCCATCAGCATTTAAACCTTTCTTGTATCATCTGCATTACAACTTTACTAATAAAAGTCATTGCTTCTTTTACACCTCTATGAGCCATCCTCAAAATGAAACATATTATCTCATGTTGTCCTGACCAAGTATTAAGAGTAGACTTTAGGAGAGTGCTCCGAAGTCAACAAACCTTCCCTGTTCAATTTTATTTTCCAGCTCTCCTAATTAAGCAACATAAGAACACATTTTCATGTGTATTCCTATGGTTCCTGCCAGTTATAGGCTTGCTAAGTATTAACATTACCTTTATGGTTTAGTCCATTCCTTTCTCCTCAGGCTGAAAGGAATTATTTGGGTTATTCTGTGATTTAGCACTAGTCATAGGTTAAGTTGACAAAACAGTAGGTAGGGGAGGTTCTGAGGAGTGATGCTAAAGGGTTTATTTTTTGGTTTTTATTTTTTAAATAAATGTAAACTTGATTATTTTATTGCTAATGTAAAAAATAAATGGCTTTATATGAATTGTGAAAAAATTAATTGTGGATATATTTTTTTGAAAGTCAGTGGATTGACACTAGTAATAAATATTGATTTCCAACTAATACAATGCCCTGTAGTTTTGTTTTCAGTAGTAAAGAAATATAGATTTTGGATTTAACCTAAGGGAGAAAAAGACTTCTGCTCAGGTTATTTGGCCAGGTAAATTCTAATAATCCCAGAGAATGCTGCTTAGCAAGAGAAGAGCCTCCACATTTTTCCTCAGCTTAGAGGAAGTGATAGCTCTTACCAAGGATGGATCAGGCTCAGAAGGGTCAAGAAGTTTACATGTGAGGGTCTCATTTTTCCCAGCCAGAGCTCTGATCTTGGCATAATATACTTACTTTGGCTAGGTGCCTAGCTGTCTTTGAAATTTAACCACAGTTCAGGTTTTTGTTTTCAGCTTTCTCTGCCCTTGCCTTGGAGGAGATTAGAGATTCTTTACACACAGCAAAAGTGACCCTCAGGCTACCATACCTGTCTTTCAAGTGCCAGTTTCTTTATATCAGTTTTCTCTCTCTAAAGAGCATTAATCATGTTCAGCAGTGATTATATAATATCACTTTCTAACATCTACTATTTCCTTTATATGTCTCAAATGCCTGGCAGGTGAACTAATGCATTCCTTTCCACCCATACACCATCAAGATTCATCTCTAACTTTAGCAATTGAACTGCCACCTTGTGCCAGGGACTGTCTCTGCTCTACCTGTCAAAAATCATGAGGCCAGGTTGCTAGTGATTTAGTTGTAAAACCTTATAACCTGTACTTTTAAACCACTTCTCTTTAAACTGTCATATATTATGGTTTCCAGAAGCAGAAGATGTGACAGAGTTTGGAGTGCCATGTATTTCCTAGTGATCAACACCTGTGAAAGGAAAGTGGACAGGGCAGGATCAGGCAGGGCACAATTGGAACTATAATGCAGGCCCAACAGAGCCTCATTCAACCTAGCAAAAGCTGTGGAGCAATATTGTCCTTCTGAGTATTCTTTTTTTTTTGGTGGGGGTGGGGGTGGGGGGCAAAAACACTGGGCCATTATACTCCTGCCTCATTCAGTCACTGAATGTGAACTGACCAGGGAAAGGAAAGACATTTGACCAGTTGGCTCTGTGGGGCAGAACCTGAAGGAGCTGATAGTTGAAATCTCTCTGCTGACCACGCTTCCCTCAGGTAGGTAGCCTGTACTTCCTTGATGGGAGATCTATCTCTCTGTCTACCACAGATACTTAGTTACCACCTGTAAGTGCAGCCAAGAGGTTAGTAAACTAATCTAGAAAATTTTATTAACATATACAAAACAAACAAATATAGGACAGGAGAATTTCTTTGTCTAAAATTAGGATGTGTTTAAAAATTAAAATTTCTTTTTTGAAGTTATTTGTCTCTGGTTATAAAAATAATATCTAATCCTAAAAAACAACATTATGTATTTTATTCTTCTTAAAAATATAACTTTATGGTGTGTTGAATTTATAACCATAATGAAAAAAGAGAAGGCTTCTTTAAGAAGCATTATTTACGAAGTGAAAATTATAGTATATAGACTAACATCTATGTGGTAGGGAATTTGAAGTTAAGCAAATACCACAAACTCTTTATGACAAAAGTCTTTTTGTAAACCCTTTTACTCATTGGCATTCCTTGGTTATTTAGCTTAGTTATTTTTCCATTAATTTTCATAACTTTTTTTAGCTATTTAAATTTTTTCTTAATGTTCTATATTATTTTTAATAGACATCAACTTCTTAACTGCAGGATTTGGTGGTGGATAGCATGTTGGAGAGTGTGCTTTAAAATAAAGATAGAAAACCCACAATACACCAATTAACTGTTTAAGTAAATGCTTAGTAAATATTAAAATAATAAGCAGAATTTTTATTTTACTCTTAATAAGAGGAGTCAGAATAAATTGAATTTCTTCAGTTGAGCAAATTTCACACTTATTTAACATAACTGTTTAAAACTTACTTCTACAATACATTTACAACATCTTTAATAAAAACTCTACCATATGACTTAGCAATTCCACTACTGGGCATATACCCTGAGAAAACCATAATTCAAAAAGAGTCATGTACCAAAATGTTCATTGCAGCTCTATTTACAATAGCCTGGAGATGGAAACAACCTAAGTGTCCATCATTGGATGAATGGATAAAGAAGATGTGGCACATATATACAATGGAATATTACTTAGCCATAAAAAGAAATGAAATTGAGCTATTTGTAATGAGGTGGATGGACCTAGAATCTGTCATACAGAGTGAAGTAAGTCAGAAAGAGAAAAACAAATACCATATGCTAACACATATATATGGAATTTAAGAAAAAAAATGTCATGAAGGACCTAGGGGTAAGACAGGAATAAAGACGCAGACCTACTAGAGAATGGACTTGAGGATATGGGGAGGGGGAAGGGTAAACTGTGACAAAGCGAGATAGTGTCATGGACATATATACACTACCAAATGTAAAATAGATAGCTAGTGGGAAGCAGCCGCATAGCAGAGGGAGATCAGCTCGGTGCTTTGTGACCACCTAGAGGGGTGGGATTGGGAGAATGGGAGGGAGGGAGACGCAAGAGGGAGGAGATATGGAAACATATGTATAACTGATTCACTTTGTTATAAAGCAGAAACTAACACACCATTGTAAAGCAATTATACTCCAATAAAGAATTAAAAAAAAAAGAAGTCAGTTTGTATATATATTGATAAAATCATTTTTTTCAGTGTTTAACATTTTTGGAAATGATGGCATAGCTGGTCACTACATTCACTCCTATGTCCCTAAAACTGTCTACCGTACTCAGATCCCACAATTATCCTCGATTATTTTATTACTGAAAGCATAGAACCCTTCACTGATTATCTCTGGCATGTACAAATGGAGCTTGTAATATATATATTTTTTAATTTCCACATCATTACTTAGGAACTTTTTGTGACCTAATATTGGGAAATCTGACATTACTAATATTTTGAAGGTATCTATTAAATCAAGTTTCTTTGGTTAGGAACTGCTTTATAGGAAATGCCTAGAGGACTAACAAAGAGTATTAACTATGATCCAATAGCTAACAATAATAAAAAAATATTGGAGCACCAGAGATCGTCCTTGGCTCTTGACAGAGGCAATGGGGTGGCAAATGTAAGATGATTTACTTAATATGAAATATAACATTCAGATATGGTCCCTTCCTGCAAATACTCTGTGCTGTCTTTTATCCTTCTTCTACTTCAATGAAAAGGACATGGGTAACCTGGGCGGAGAGTGTACGAAAGAAGCCTGACATAATTAAAGTTAGCAGAGTTGCTTATACCGAGCAGGACTCTGTGGGGCTCCTGGGCACAAAAGCCTTTCTGTGTCCCCATTTCTTTGATTATAGAAAATAGGCTTTATTCAGCTTCCATGACCTTCCTGAGTTCCAACAGGCAGGCTCAAATAGTTGTTAATTAGAGAAGGGAGGGGATGTGAGACAAGGGAGGAACAATCAAGAGAAACAATAGTGCAGCCTTGGGGCAAGGTTCTGGTTCCCCATCAAGGAATACACACAACAGTATCTTTGAGCTGTCTTACAGATACTGAAACCCACACCAGGTGGGTGAAGTTAATGGTTAACAATGGTATGCTGCCCACAAGCACATAGATCCCAGACCCACTGGAACCAGAAAGTTGACAATGCTGACTCTCACTTACCTCACTGCCAACCAATCAGAAGAATGTCCATGAACTGATCACTTCCTCTTTGAACCATTACTATAAAACTTCTCACTACTCCTTCAGGTTGGGACACACAGTTTTGAAGGCATTAGCCCACTGTGACCCCCTTTGCCTGGCCAAACAATAGAGCTATTCTTTCCTACTTCACCCAAAACTCTATCTCTGAGATTTAATTTGGTTTCGGGATACAGAGGCTGGATTCAGCTTCATTGCTGCTATGTGTATAAATCTCTAGCTTTGACCTTTCCTTGACCATGCAGTTTTCCTCACTGTTCCATTTAGCATCTTCACTCTCCCTCTCAGAAGTGTCTTCTTAATATGTGTTTTCCTTGGAAGTTATGCAATATTTTCAGCTGAGTGTTTAAGTAAGAGTTGACTCACTACAGGGCAGAGTAGTTTGGGCACTATTTTCCAGACATACTGCATATCTAACATTCAATTTGGACATAAGTGTCCCAGTGCTGCAAATATGGATTAGGTTTTGTCAGTTCAAGTACTTCTACCTAAAACTGCCTATCTGTATTATTTTGTATTGGACAATTACATAGTCAAACAGAAGTATAGTATATGAAAAACTGGATTGTGTATGAATTAATAAACTGCTTTCAAATGATATTCAAGTATAATAACAATGGGGGCAAAACTTTTAGCTGTTGGCTTTGTATGCTTTTTTTTTTTTTTTTTTTTTTTTTGGTTCAACTTCATCTGTGCAGTCCCTTTCTATGCCCAAACCTGGACAGTTCACTTTTGCTATCATACCTGGTTAAACAATTCTAAACATCTCTCTGTATTTTACCTTGTACCGTAGCTATATTTTATCAAGTTTAATAAAGCAAAGAATGTCTAATTAAAAACTACACAGATTTTATCAGTCATAATTATATTGCTATTTATCTTCCCATTTCCTGTCCTATAAATCCATACCTTTAGAAATTCTGGGGCTATGCCTCTCCACGTGGATTGGTAATTTGATCCATTTATTCACTACTATGTACCATGCACTGAGAAATATTGAAATAAATGTAGAGTTACATACTGAAAAGTTTCAGTTCACATATTCAAGCAAAAAGATAACCATTTACCAAATAATGACAATGCAAGTACAGAACGTAAAATGTGAAAAATAAATGTGGAAATTTGAGTAGAGAGCAACACATTCAACTTCAAGAGAGTTGTTTAAAGAATTTTTAAGCCTGGACTTACATAAACAAGGTATCATCTAGGAGGATGAAGGAAATATTAGTTTAGGCATATAGAGTAGCTGATATAAAGAAGAGAAGAAATTTGAAGTAATGTGTATGAGAGAGTAACAAGCTCGTTAATATATAATACAAGATTGTGTTAACTCAAACAAAACTGCTTATTTGCATCATCTCTGAAGAAAACATTGCAGAAGGTATTTTGGAGAATTTCTAAAATCAGAAGAGATATCTGTATCACAATATCTAGCACAGCATATGGTACAAAGACGTTCTCTAAATGTATATGGACAAATATGTTTCCCCAGGGGCCAGACTAAGAGTCTAAGAGATACAAAAATCATATAATACAGGAAATAGTTAAGGAAATTGAGATTGTTTATTTTGAACTGGTTTGTATTAGGCAGACCATTATGAGATAACTATTTTCAAAACAATAGAGCAAGACAACAATTGAAAGAAAATGGGGTTATTGATGAAATATAGTGCTTTCCGAATTATATCCAGTGTGTCTGATTCACATCATTACTATCTATCTAAAGTCAATGTTTCCAGAAAAGTATCTAGAGAATCAGTAGGGTGTATTAGAGTGAACATATTATGTTGATTCATGTTAAACATCTTCAGCAAAAGTCAAAGCCATAAGGGTATGAGTTATCTTATAAAATGTATACTCTATTTTGTGCCATCCTAGAGCTCCTCTAGGGAAAACAATAGCTACTTCTAAGTTGGGTTCTTGGACACTCAAATGCTCCAGGGAGCATTGACCATGTAATATGTTCAAATCTGCTAAGGACTATCCCTTCATATTTCTGTATCTGCTTAGAAATCTGCCTCTGAAATACTATAGTCATCCACCTAGAGGCTCCATCAACCTCAAATAGCAGAGAGGGCACCAAGATAACCCTCAGAAAGTGTGGTGTTGCTGCATATTTTTTAAAGCATCAACAGCTTAAATCAGATAATCCCTTATAAGACCTTTAGATAAACAGCAAGAAGAGGAAAAAGTTTAATCTTAAATATTTTACATTGCTTAACTTGAGTCTGCTGATTCACCATTCAGGTTAATGGATCTTGGCATCAGCTTAAAGATTTCCAGTGGCTGCTGATTCAAGTTATAAAAGGAGATGATGTTTTAGTGTCAGGATAAATTAAAATCATAAAAAAAGATACAGTCATGGAATTAAGAAAAAGCACTTCATAGACTTAAAGTGGTATGTAGATTCATAAAATTTCAGTGCTGGAAAGTAACTTTCATTTATCTGCTTTAAATGGCTGGTTTTGCTCTTATGCATATATAAAGCTGTGTAAGCTATTAAAATATATGAAAAGCTATCTTTTCTAGTTAGGAAAATTTGGGTGTAAAATAATCACCACCATAATTTAATTTCATTAAGAAACAGTATATTCCAGCAGATATTAGTGCTTAAAAATAGAATTTGCTTGCTAAATAAATGAACAATAGTTCTTGATCAATTAACCTGTCATTACACAGATTCTGAAAGCCTTTGTTTAACAAAAAAGATAAAATACTGAATTCTGGGGAAAAGACAAAAAGTTAACTGAGATTTAATATTTGACTAAATAAATTTTGTGTCTAATGACATTCTAGACCTGTGGGGATTTAATGGTGAGCAAAGTACATGAGCTTTCTCCTCTCATTGAGCTCACTGTGGGATCTATAGGGAAATGAGACAGACAAACATTTGATAGGTAGATAGATAGATAATATAAATGGTCACACAAGTAAATGTAAAATTTAAAATTGAGATAAGGGCTGGAAAGGATTAAAATATTTAACAAAATAATCTGGCTAAGACTTGTGCTAGAAAGGGACATTGCTGAAGAGGCAATGCTTGAATCAAGTCTGAAGCATCAGCATAAGCTCAGTGATGAAGATGGACAGATGTCAACTATGCCAAGAGGAATGGTCCTACATAATTGACCTGACTCCTTCCTACCCCTCAAGTTCATCTCAAACTACCGCCTCACTTGCTATTTGAGAAAGAGGGCTTGACTGCCTGACTCTTACAAAAAAAGAGATGGTAGGGTTGAAATAGGAACAATGACATAGACCAGGATCAAAAAGGGGCCTGTAGGACAGTCTAAGTATGTTGAAATCCCTTGAATAGTTTGTGAATAGTGTGAGTCTGATGAGAATATATTGTGGAGATTTGATTTCTTGAGAAGGTCACTTTGCTTGCACAGCAGAGAAGATGAGTGATAACACTCATTATACTTGAAGGTTCTCAACATACCTGGGTGACAAAACATCATAATATTTCTTAAATTATGAAGACCCACAAACATGCAGGCATGTGTGAGTATGCATGCATATGCTCACACACACACACACACACAATCACACATATACATATATTCCATGATGCCCAAAATACAAACAGCACAGCTACATGCACAAATACATTTATTCTAAGTAAGAAAAATTAAATTTAGAAATGTCAGGTAAGTTTAATTACTGAGAGCTTTCTGGAGTCTTTATTAAAGTACTGAGAGAGATGATAAAAGCCAAGAAGAGTCTTCATACATACATGTATGTTTCCTAGCCTTCTCAGGTTGACAAACTCAAGCTTCCAAAATTACAATCTAACCAGTTTAACATAAGTGACTGGATATTCTACACTGTACTTACCCTCTCTCCCATCCCTTTCTATGTGACCCACTTGCTAATTTCCTCTTCTGAGATGACCATCAGGTCAAATTTTATAGTTTCTCCTAGGAAATGATGCACTAGACAAAGTGTCATTTTCTTTCAAATATTGGGTTAATTGTTCTACACAGTAAAGCTATTTAGCACTTAGGTGCTACATATAAAACTATAATTTATGATAGCAACATGTGAGAAAGATATTATTATACTCGTCTGAAAATAACAAAAGTCAGACTCAGGGAGTTTAAATTGCCCACGGGCACATCGATAACTTGAAAGTTGTGTCAAAACCATCACATTTCACCAAAGCTCATAGTCATTCACATACGTGAAGCTCATCGGAAACTTGAATTCAAACAAAATTCCACTTATTCTAAAACCAGATATTCCTTAGTAAAACTCCTGACACTACACATATTTGTACACTGAAAACAAGTTTTTTATTAGTGTTCATAAAAACTTAGTATCGAACAAATATGGATTCTGAGTTGAAAACAACAGTAACAAAAACAACAGCAGTGATTGGGCACTGAAATGGAATGCTCATGACTCAATGTCTTTCAATCTTGAGGAACAGTTAAAATTGGCTATGGTTATGTTAATATACAGCTCAGCCTTTATCCTTTAAACACAGGTGAATTTATTTTTTCCACATTGGCTACTTGTGCTGGAGCAGTGATATCCCATGAGAAACTGTTGACATCTTCAGTAAAAAATTATTAATAATGGTTAAATAGTCCACAGATAAGACACAAAATTAGTGTTTAGGACAGGAAGAGAGGTTATATAACTTCTTCCCTCTCCTGATCTTCTAGTATATCAGAACGCTTTAAAAAATGTTCTTAGAATATTATGAAATTTATTAATGTAATTATAACTTATTTTACATGCATCTGTTTAATTTCTTCTAGTAATTTGTGACTTTTCGATTCATGAACTTTGTCTTGATAGTAGTGGTTTCCATCTAAAATTTATCCTAGTGTATCACAAGTGGTGAATAATATCTTTTGAATTCAGTTAAACATATCATAAGAAATCACTGATAAACAATTAGTATTAACTGGTTTAGAAACATGTTTGAAATCTCTGTTGATCACCCATATGCTTATACGGATAGACATGGATAAATGTGCTCTTTTCACCATATATTTCAGCATGAGGGGAAGCATCTGAATGACATGGAAAGCAGATGTTCATTTTCTTTTACTCTTCTCCAGCTCAGGGACTTAGGAACTGCCATTTTTAATGTTCACCTAAGAATTTTCAGAATTTCAGTGCTGATTCTTTCTGTTTCTAAAGTGCGTTCTATTGCCTTAACATATCTCTAAACTTAATTTCTTAAATTGCAGTGTAGAATTAATTCATTTTTCCTTCACCTTTCTGTGATTACATGTAACCAGGTTCACCATATATCATGTTTACAGATATATCAAACACGTGTATGAATATCATAAATTTGGGCCCCTTCATGCTCTATCTCATACATGCTCTTTCATATAAAATTCTCATTCATTTCCATTGCTATCAGGATATGGCCAGGCTCATATTTCTCAGTTTTTTGATGGTAATGTCTTATCAAGACTACTGAACTGCATGAAATTCAGAACAGTGACCTGAAAGACAAAAGTCCATTAGGACTTTCTCACCCTTTGCCTGGCCCCTGATGTCTAAACTTAACCATTAATCATTTAAGTCCACAATTTTTCTTATCTATATTGCTGCTGTGAGTCCAAATATTTTCTTCAGAGAGAACACAAAATAACACCAAAAGTAAGCTGATTCTTTCTAAGCAATCCTAGAGGAAGTTTTTACAGCTTTTTAATGATTATTCACTAAAACCTCATTTAAATGAACAGTATTTCAAGGTGAAAACAGAGACACTAAATGTATTTAAATATTCAGGTTATGCTGAATGTGTCACTTGAAACAGAGAAATATAATTGGTATGTTCATAGGTAAAAAACTATACCAAAGAGAGAATGATCAAAGATTATGAAAATATAGTTTATTCCCTGGCAAGGTCCTTTCAGTTACATTCACCAAAGAGAGCATTATTTTATGTTATGAGACATAATTTTCCTTTGCAATTTTTATTAGACATTTTACTTACCTATTTTATAATATTTCAAAATTTTGTGTTTGTTGATGATGCCATTATCAGTTTCATAGAATGAGACATTATTTTGAAGTGTGATATACAAGAAATAGAATACTTTGAATGAGTTACTTTATGATTACATAATTGTATTAAAAATATTGTAGAATATCTAGGTAAAACAAAGAAAAACAGGTGTTTCAAATTCCACTGTTTACATCAATAACTTTAAGGCCTTTAGTTAATAAAATTTATCTTTTTCTGTGTATTTTAATGTCTTCATTTTTCAAAGATTTCTTATTTCTAGTTTTTGTCTTTAACTATCATGTGGCTAATAAACTTATTCTGTATTATAATTCACTGGATTATATCTAGCAGCCATATGTTTCTGGTATCTTATTAATTGTATGCACATAATGATTGTTACAATGTTTGAGAAAAAGTGATTTACTATTCCTTAAATATTCAACTTCTGAAAAATAAAGAAATTTAAAATAAATGTGACTACCTGTAAATGCACATTATTGTTTCATACAATAATGCTAATCTAGATAATGCAAAAAAAAATACAATATCCCAAAACTGTTAATAAGCATGCTTACTCCCTCTGTCTTCCACTCTTTCTTTCCCTGCCTCCCTCCTTTTTTTTTCTTTCCTTCCTTCCTTCCTTCCTTCCTTCCTTCCTTCCTTCCTTCCTTCCTTCCTTCCTTCCTTTCTTTCTTTCTTTCTTTCTTTCTTTCTTTCTTTCTTTCTTTCTTTCTTTCTTTCTTTCTTTCTTTCTTTCTTTCTTTCCTTCTTTCTTTCCTAATTAAATAAACATGTTATTGCTAAAAAACACTAACCATCATCTGAGCTTTCAGGAAGTTATAATTTTTTGCAGTAGTAACGTCAATGAACATTGATCATATATCACCATAACAAATATAATAATAATGAAAAAGTTTAAAATATTGTAAGAATTACCCAAATGTGGCACAGGAAATCAAAGTGTCCAAATGATGTTGGAAAAATGGCACCAGACTTCTAATCATTGCAGGGTAGCCACAAATTTTCAATTTGTAAAAAACAATATATGGAAGGCACAATAAAGTGAAGTGCAGTAAAATAAAGTAAACCTGTAGTAAAAAGATAATGCTCAATAGCATATCAAGGCTTTAAATATTTTAGGATATTCCATATACAAGTGATAAATAGAGCATTTGTCTTTTTCTGACTGACATATATACAAAGCACAATACTCTCTCATGTTGTTGCAAATGGCAGAATTTCATTCTTCTTATGACTGAGTAATATTCCACTGTGTGTGTGTCTGTGTGTATACATATATATACTCCATCTTCTTTATCCATCTATTGGCTGATGGACACATGTTGCTTCCATATATAGGCTAATGTAAATAATACTGCTATGATCACTGGAGTGCATGTTTTGGTTTTTTTTTTTTTTTGAATTAATGTTTTCCTTTTCTTCATATGTACACACAAGAGTGGAATTGCTAGACCACATGGTAGTTTTATTTTTAGTCTTTTGAGAACCCACCATACTGTTTTCTATAGTGGCTGCACCAGATTACATTCCCACCAACAGTATACAAGGATTCTCTTTTCTTTGCATCCTTTCCAACATTTGACATTTGTAGACTTTTGAGGATAGCTATTCTGACAGGTGTGAGTCATATCTCATTGTGGATTTCACATGCATTTCCTTGATGATTAAAGATGTTGAGCATCCTTTCATGTGGCTGTTGGCAATAAGTAAATCTTCCTTGGAAAAATGTCTATTCAGGTCTCCTGCTCATTTTCTAATCAGGTTTTTTAATATTTGGTTGTATGAGCTGTTTATATATTTTATATATTAATTCTTTTTTGGTCATATCAGTTGCAAATATTTTCTCTCATTCTGTAGCTGACTTTTCATTTTGTAAATGGTTTCCTTTGTTATGCCACAGCTTTTAAATTTAACTAGGTCCATTTGTTTATTTTTGCTTTTATTTCTTTTCCATAGGAGACAGGTCTAAAAAAATATTGCTGGGATTTGTTTCAGGAAATGTTCTCCCTATGCAGTCTTCTAAGAGTTTTATGATTTTAGGTCTTACATTTAGGTCTTCAATCCATTTTGAATTTGTGTATGTTGTGAGGAAATATAATCTAATTTCTGTACATGAAGCTGTCCAGTTTTCCCAGCATCACTTATTGAAAAGACTATCTGTTCTCCATTGTATACTCTTGCCACCTTTGTCATAGATTAATTGACCATATGCACATAGGTTTTTTTCTGGGTTCTCTGTTCTCTTCCATTTAAGTATGTGTCTGTATTTGTGCTCATGCTGTACTGTTTCGATTGCTGTAGCTTTGTAGTATAGTCTGAAATCATGGCATGTAATACAGCTTTGTTTTTTTTTTTCTCAAGATTGCTTTGGCAATTTGGGTTCTTTTCTGGTACCATATAAATTTTAGGATTAGTCATTCTAGTTCTGTGAAAAATATTATGTTGTAAGTGATTTCATTAAATCTGTAGATTGCTTTGGGCAGTATGGACATTTTAACAATAGTAATTCTTCCAATCCAAGAACATGTGGTATCTTTCCATTTCTTTGTATCATTTTCAAATTCCTTCGCCAATATTTTATAATTTTCAGAATATAAGTATTTCACCTCTTTGGTTAATTTTATTTCCTAGGTATGTTATTCTTTTTCATGTGATTTTAAATGGGGCTGTTTTCTTGCTTTCTCTTTCTGATAGCTCATTATTACTGTATAGAAAAGCAATGGATATCTATATATTAATCTCGTATCCTACAACATTACTGAATTCATTTATTAGTTCTAATAGTTATTTAGTGAAGACTTTATCATGTCATTTACAAATACTGATGGTTTACTTCTTTTCTTCCAATTTGGATTCTTTATATTTCTTTTTCTTGTCTGGTTGCTGTGAATAGGACTTCCAATACTATGTTAAGTAGAAATGGTGAGAGTGGACATCCTTGTCTTGTTCCTGATTTTAGAGAAAAACTTTATGCTTTTCACCATTGACTATGAAGTTAGCTGTGGGTTTGTCATAAATGGCCTTTATTATGTTGAGATATGTTCCCTCTATACCAACTTTGATGAAAGTTTTTATCATGAATGGATGTTGAATTTTGTCAAATACTCTTCTGCATTTATTGATTTTTTTAAATCTTTTGTTAATGTGGTGCATTTGCAAATATTGAACCATCCTTGAATCCCTGGAATAAGTCCCAGTTGATCATGGTGTATGATATTTCTTATACATTGTTGGATTCGGTTTGCTAATATTTTGTTGAGGATTTTTGCATCTATATTCTTCAGATATATTGATGTGGAATTTTCATCTTTCTTAGTGTCTTTCTCTGGTTTTGATATCAGCATAAAGGTGGCCTTGTAGGATCAAGTTGGGATGTTCCATCCTCTTCCATTTTTTTAAATAGTTTGAGGACAATAGGTATTAAATCTTCTTTATATGTTTGCTGGAATTCTGTTGTGAAGCTGACCAGTCTTGCACTTTTGTTTGTTGGGAGTTTGTTTTTATTACAAATTCAATTTCACTACTAGGGATCAATTTGTTCAACTTGTTTATTTCTTCCTGAGTCAGTCTTGGCAGCTTTTATGTTTCTAGAAATTTGTCCATTTATTCTAGGTTGTCCAATTTGTTAGCAAATAATTGTAGTGTTCTCTTTTGACTTTTTGTACCTCTGTGATATCAATTGTAATTTCTCCTATTTCATTTCCTATTCTCTTTATTTGGGTCTTCTCTCTCTTTTTCTTGATGAGCCTGGCTAAAGGTTTATCAATTTTGTTTATCTTTTCAAAGAAACAGCTCTTCGTTTTGTTGATCCTTTCTAATTTTTTGGGTCTCTTTGTTTATTTTGTCTCCAATAATATTAATTCCTTCCTTCTGCTGAATTTGGACTTCATTCTTTTCCTAATTCTTTTAAATGGAACCTTAGGTTGTTTTTTTTTTTTTTTTTCAGTTTTGTCTTGTTTCTTGAGGGAGGCCTGTATTGCTATAAACTCCCCTCTTAGAATTACTTTTCCTACATCCCATAGATTTTGGAAAGTTCTGTTTTCACTTTCATTTGTCTTCAGGTATTTTCTGATTCCCTTTTTGATTTCTTTATTGACCATTGGCGATGTAGTAGCATATTTTTACTCTCCATGTCTTAGTTTTTCCCATTTCTCTTCCTGTGTTGATTTCTAGTTTCATAAAGTCATGGTGAGGAAAAATGCTGACATAATTTCTATCCTCTTAAATTTGTTGTGATTTGTCTTGTGGCTTAGCATATGATCTATCCTAGAGAGCATTCCATGTGCACTTGTAAAGAATGAGCATTCTATTGTTTTGGGTTGGAATGTCCTGTAGATAACTATTTAGTCCAACTGATCTATTGCTCACCTACTCTGCTATTAATTCCTTCAAGGGTGTGTTTCCTTTCAGTTAATTTACTCTTCAGATTTGACTGGTCCTTTTTTTATATTTTCTAGTTCCTCACTAAAATTTTCACTATGTTTCTTGATTTTTTTTCCTAATTCTATTGACATTCTTATGACAAAAGCTTTGAATTCTTTACCTGGTAAATTGTTTATTTAATTTGTTTTTCAGGAGGGTGTTTCCATTGTTCTTTCTTTCTTTCTTTTATTAGTTTCCCCCCCCCCCCCACCACCCACTTTACTTCTTTGGTGTCCACACATTTGTTTTCTACATCTGTGTATCTATTTCTGCCTTGCAAGCAGGTTCATCTGTACCATTTTTCTAGATTCCACATATATGTGTTAATATATCATATTTGTTTTCCTCTTTCTGAATTACTTCACTCTATATGGCAGTCTCTAGGCCCATCTATGTCCCTACAAATGACCTAATTTCATGCTTTTTATGGCTGAGTAATATTCCATTGTATATATGTACCATATCTTCTTTATCCATTCATCTGTCGATGGACATTTAGGTTGCTTGCATGACATGGTTATTGTAAATAGTGCTGCAATGAACATTGGGGTTCATGTCTTTTTTTGAATTATGTGTTTCTCTGGGTATATGCCCAGTAGTGGGATTGCTGGGTCATATGGTAATTTTATTTTTAGTTTTTTAAGGAACCTCCATACTATTCTCCATGGTAGCTGTATGAATTTACTTTCTCACCAACAGTGCAAGAGGGTTCCCTTTTATCCACACCCTCTCCAGCATTTGTTGTTTGTAGATTTCCTGATGATGCCCATTCTAACTGGTGTGAGGTGATACCTCATTGTGGTTTTGATTTGCCTTTCTCTAATAAACACTGATGTTGAACAGCTTTTCAAGTGCTTCTTGGTCATCTGTATGTCTTCTTTGGAGAAATGTCTGTTTAGGTCTTCTGCCCATTTTTTGATTGGGTTGTTTGATTTTTCATATTGAGCTGCATGAGCTGTTTATATATTTTGGAGATTAATCCTTTGTCTGTTGAATTGTATGCAAATATTTTCTCCCATTCTGAGGGTTATCTTTTGGCCTTGTTTATAGTTTCCTTTGCTGTGCAAAAACCTTTAAGTTTCATTAGATCCCATTTGTTTATTTTTGTTTTTACTTCCATTATTCTTAGAGGTGGGTCAAAAAGGATCTTTCTGTGATTTATGTCATAGAACATCCTTCCTATGTTTTCCTCTAAGGGTTTTACAGTGTCTGGTCTTACATTTAAGTCTTTAATCGATTTTGAGGTTTTATTGTGTGTATGATGTTAGGCAGTATTCTAATTTCATTCTTTTACATGTAGCTGTCCAGTTTTACCAGTACCACTTATTGAAGAAGCTGTCTTTTTTCCATTGTATATTCTTGCCTCCTTTACCAAAGATAAGATGACCATATGTGTGTGGGTTTACCTCTGGGTAAACCCCAGAGGGGTTTCTATCCTATTCCATTGATCTACATTTCCGTTTTTGTGCCAGTACCATATTGTCGTGATTGCTGTAGCTTTGTAGTATAGTCTGCAGTCAGGGATCTTCCAGCTCCATTTTTCTTTCTCAAGATTGCTTTGGCTATTTGGGATCTTTTTTGTTTCCATATAAATTGTGAGAAATTTTGTTCTAGTTCTCTGAAAAATGCCATTGGTAGTTTGATAGGGATTGTGTTGAATTGGTAGATTTCTTTAGGTAGTATAGTCATTTTCAAAATATTGATTCTTCTAATCCAAGAACAACTGTTTTGCTCATCTTTGATTTCTTTCATCAGTGTCTTACAGTTTTTTGAGTTCAGGTATTTTAACTCCTTAGGTAGGTTTATTCCTAGGTATTTTATTATTTCTGTTGCAATGGTGAATGGGACTGTTTCCTTAATTTCTCTTTCTGATTTTTCATTGTTAGTTGTATAGGAATGCAAGAGATTTCTGTGCATTAATTTTGTATCCTGCAACTTTACCAAATTCATTGACTAGCTCTAGTAGTTTTCTGGTGGCATCTTTAGGATTATCTATGTATAGTGTCCTGTCATCTGCAAACAGTGTCAGTTTTACTACTTCTTTTCCAATTTCTATTCTTTTATTTCTTTTTCTTCTCTGATTGCCGTGGCTAGGACTTCCAAAACTATGTTGAATGATAGTGGTGAGAGTGGACCTCATTGTCCTATTCCTGATCTTAGAGGAAATACTTTCAGTTTTTCACCACTGAGAATGATGTTTGCTGTGGGTTTGTCATATATGGCATTTATTATGTTGAGGTAGGTTCCCTCTATGCCCACTTTCTGGAGAGTTTTGTTTGTTTGTTTGTTTTTTGTGGTATGCGGGCCTCTCACTGTTGTGGCTTCTCCCATTGCGGAGCACAGGCTCTGGACGTGCAAGCTCAGCGGCCATGGTTCACAGGCCCAGCTGCTCCATGGCATGTGGGATCTTCCTGGACCAGGACATGAAGCCGTGTCCCCTGCATCGGCAGGTGGACTCTCAACCACTGCACCACCAGGGAAGCCCTGGAGAGTTTTTATCATAAATAGGTGTTGAATTTTGTCAAAAGATTTTTCTGCATGTACTGAGATGATCATGTGTTTTTTATTCTTCAATTTGTTAATAGGGTGTATCACATTGATTGATTTGTGTATATTGAAGAATCCTTGCATCCCTGGGATAAATCTCATTTGATCATGGTGTATGATCCTTTTAATGTGTTGTTGGATTCTGTTTGCTAGCATTTTGTTGAGGATTTTTGCATCTATATTCATCAGGGATATTAGTCTGAAATTTTATTTTTTTGTAGTATCTTTGTCTGATTTTATAACAAGTGATGATGGGCTTGTAGAATGAGTTTGGGAGTGTTTCTCTGCAATTTTTTGGAAGAGGTTGAGAAGGATGGGCGTTAGCTCTTCTCTAAATCTTTGATAGAATTAACCTATGATGCCATCTGGTCCTGGGCTTTTGTGTGTTGGAAGATTTTTAATCACAGTTTCAATTTCATTACTTGTGATTGGTCTGTTCATATTTTCTATTTCTTCCTGGTTCAGTCTTGGCAGGTTATACCTTTCTAAGAATGTTTCCTTTCTTCCAGGTTGTCCATTTTATTGGCATAGAGTTGCTTGTAGTGGTCTCCTAGGATGCTTTGTATTTCTGTGGTGTCTGTTGTAACTTGTTATTTTTCATTTCTAATTTTATTGATTTCAGTCCTCTTCCTCTTTTTCTTGATGAGTCTAGCTAAAGGTTTATCAATTTAGTTTATCTTCTCAAAGAACCAGCTTTTAGCTTTATTGATCTTTGCTATTGTTTTCTTTGTTTCTATTTCATTTATTTCTGCTCTGATCTTTAAGATTTCTTTCCTTCTACTAATTGTTATTTTTGTTCTTCTTTCTCTAGTTCCTTTAGGTGTAAGCTTAGATTGAGATTTTTGTTGTTTCTGAGGTAGGACTGCATTGTTATAAACTTCTCTCTTAGAACTGCTTTTGCTGCATCCCATAGGTTTTGGATTTTCGTATTTTTGTTGCCATTTGTCTCTAGGTATTTTTCAATTTCTTCTGTGATCTCTTGGTTATTCAGTTACATATTGTTTAGCCTCCATGTGTTTGATACTTTTTTTCCTTCTAATTTATTTCTAATCTCATAGCATTGCAGTCAGAAGAGATGCTTGATATGTTTTCAATTTTCTAAAATTCATCAAGGCTTGATCTATGATCCTAGATATGATCTATCTTGGAGAATGTTCTGTGTGCACTTGAGAAGAAAGTGTAGTTTGCTCTTTTTGGATGGAATATCTTAGAAATATCAGTTAAAACTATCTGGTCTATTGTGTCTTTTCAAGCTTTTTTTTCCTTATGAATATTCTGTCTGGATGATCTGTGCATTGGTGTAAATGAGGTGTTAATATTCCCCACTATTATTGTGTTACTGTCAACTTCCTCTCTTATAAGTGTTAGCATTTGCCTTATGTATTGTTGTGCCCCTATGTAGGGTGCATATATATTTATAATTGTTATGTCTTCTTCTTGGATTGATCCCTTGATCATTATGTAGTGTCTTGCCTTGTCTCTGGTAGCATTCTTTATTTTAAAGTCTATTTTATCTGATATGAATATTGCTACTCCAGCTTTCTTTTGATTTCCATTTACGTGGAATATCTTTTTCCATCCCCTCACTTTCAGTCTGAATGTGTCCCTAGGTCTGAAGTGGGTCTCTTGTAGAGAGCATATATACAAGTCTGTTTTTTGTATCCATTCAGTGAGCTTGTGTCTTTTGGTTGGAGCATTTAATCCATTCACATTTAAGGTAATTATCAATACGTATGTTCCTATTACCATTTTCTCATTTGATTTGGGTTTTTTTTGTAGGTCCTTTCCTTCTCTTGTGTTTCCCACTTAGAGAAGTTCCTTCAGCATTTGTCTTAGAGCTAGTTTGGTGGTGCTGAATTCTCTTAGCTTTTGCTTGTCTGTAAAGGTTTTAATTTCTCCATCAAACCTGACTAAGATCCTTGTCGGGTTGAGTGCTCTTGGTTGTAGGTAATTCCCTTTCATCTCTTTAAATATATCCTGCCACTCCCTTCTGGCTTGTAGTTTCTGCTGAGAAATCACCTATTAACCTTATGGGAGTTCCCTTGTATGTATCTGTCACTTTTACCTTGTTGCTTTCAATAATTTTTCTTTGTCTTTAATTTTTGTCAATTTGATTACCATGTGTCTCGGCCTGTTTCTCCTTGGATTTATTCTGCCTGGGACTCTCTGGGTTTCCTGGACTTGGGTGGCTATTTCCTTTCCCATATTAGGGAAGTTTTTGATATAATCTCTTCAAATATTTTCTTGGGTACTTTCTCTCTCTTTTCTCCTTCTGGGACCCCTGTAATGTGAATGCTAATGCATTTAATGTTTTCCCAGATGTATCTTAGGCTGTTTTCATTTCTTTTCATTCTTTTTTCTTTATTCTGTTCTGCAACAGTGAATTCCACCATTCTATCTTCCAGGTCACTTATCCGTTCTTCTGTCTCAATTATTCTGTTGTTGATTCCTTCTAGTGTATTTTTCATTTTGGTTATTGTATTGTTCATCTCTGTTTGTTTGTTCTTTAATTCTTTTAGGTCTTTGTTAAACATTTCTTGCATCTTCTTGATCTTTGCCTCCATTCTTTTTCCAGTGTCCTGGATCATCTTCACTATCATTATTCTGAATTATTTTTCTGGAAGTTTTCCTGTCTCCCGTTCATTTAGCTGTTTTTCTGGAGTTTTATTTTTCTCATTCATCTGCTGCATAGTCCTTTGCCTTTTCATTTTTTCTGTCTTTCTGTGAATGTGGTTTTCCTTCCACTGGCTGCAGGATTGTAGTTCTTCTTGCTTTTGCTGTCTGCCCTCTGGTGAATGAGGCTAAGAGGCTTGTGCAAGCTTCCTGATGAGAGGTACTGGTGGTGGGTAGAGCTGGGTGTTGCTCTGGTGGGCAGAGTTCAGTAAAACTTTAATCTGCTTGTCTGTTGATGGGTGGGGCTGAGTTCCCTCCCTATTGCTTTTTTGGCCTGAGGCGACCCAGCACTGGAGGTTACAGGCTCTTTGGTGGGGTTAATGGCAGATTCTGGGAGGGCTCACTCCAAGGAGTACTTCCCGAAATTTCTGCTCCCAGTGTCCTTGTCCTCACAGTAAGACACCTGCATCCCCTGCCTCTGCAAGAGACCCTCCAACACTAGCAAGTAGGTCTTGTTCAGTCTACTAGGGGGTCACTCCTCCTTCCCCCTGGGTACTGATGCACACACTACTTTGTGTGTTCCCTCCAAGACTGGAGTCACTGTTTCCCCCAGTCCTGTCAAAGTCCTGCAATCAAATCCCTTTAGCCTTCAAAGTCTGATCTCTGGGAATTCCTCCTTCCGTTGCTGGACTCCCTAGTTGGGAAGCCTGACGTGGGGCTCAGAACCTTCACTCCAATGGGTGGACTTCTGTGGTATAGTTGTTCTCCAGTTTGTGAGTCACCCACCCAGCAGTTATGGGATTTGGTTTTATTGTAAATGTGCCCTTCCTACCATCTCATTGCGGTTTCTCCTTTGTCTTTGGATGTGGGGTATTTTTGGTGCATTCCGGTGTCTTCCTGTTGATGACTGTTCAGCAGTTAGTTGTGATTCTGGTGCTCTCACAAGAGGGAGTTAGTGCACACACTTCTATTCTGCCATCTTGGTCCCACATCTTCCCTAGCTCTTTCAATTGTGACAAATTCTTTCTTCTTTTGCCTAACTTCCTATCTATAAGATTAGGTGAAACATTTACCTATGCAGTCTTGAAATGGTATCCTTATGTGGGAGCATCCTTATATAGTCTGGGTGTGCCCAGTGGCTTTCATGGGAGAGCTGGATTTGAAGTGAACACAATTCATGTCTTTCCTCAGAGTATGCTGGCAGTTATCACCATTGTAGGAGGTGGGGAGGTGGCACTGTTGATGTAAGGGCTCAGGTCAGAACCAGATTTGAGCTGGGGATTCCCCCCTGCTCAGTGGCCATCACTGCTCTATGAGGGATAGGGTCAGATCCCAAGTTGCTGTAGCAGATACCCTTAGGTTTGGGTTCAAGCTGGCTTTGTTCCCTTTAAATATGTGCTCTCTCCCCTCCCAGCACCAGTACCCTAGTCCCAAAGGGGAGCAGTACTGGAACAAGAAGTCTCCTTCTGATATGTTGCCTCTCTAGGCACCAGTAATGGCTGCTGCCTTCCCTTTCAGATGCTGTCCCGAGTCCAAGCCACCAATGAGCTTCACAGCTGAGCTCCCAAGCTGGGTGGAGCATTTGTTTACCTCATGCTTGGGTGTATCTCAGGGCAGTCACAGGAAATTGACCAGCCACTGGTACAGTTTTCAATCTGCCCCCTCTTCTCAGGAGTAATTAAGCATTGCACACTCTTCACAGATGGAGTCTAGGCTTCTAACATACAGTCCTCCTGTTAATCCCATCAGCCTTCCAACCAAGTGGGCTTGCCTGTGTTGGACTCTAGGGCTGGAGTACCCAACATGTGGCTCAAGCTACTCACTCTCCAGGGAGGATATCCAACCATATAATCTCCCATCTATTAGGAGTTCCTTGCCGGGGACACAGTTCTAACCTGATTACTTCTCTTCCCTTCCTACTCGACTCTGTGTTGATCTTTCTTATAGCCTTGGTTTCACAGGAGTCTTTCTGCTTGTATACAGTTAGTTTTCTGTGAGAATTGTTCCACATGTAGATGTATTTTTTATGTGTTCATGGTGGAAGATGAGCTCTGCACCCTTCTACTTTGCCATCTTGATCTCCTCTCTCCCTTCCTTCCTTTCTTTCCTCTTTTTTCTTTCATGCTCTCTAGCAAAGCACCATGCTGAAGTGTAATATTTTTGTTACCAACATTAACACAATGATTTCCATTTTATTACATCAGTTTTCTTAAAATCAACAGTAAGTCAAAGAAAAAAAAAACTTGTGTGGCTATGCAGGAGCCCCAGGAATTTTCCTACAAGAATGGTATATCATTGCGACAAAGGTCAGAATTTCTTCAACTAACTTTGGCACATCCAAAATATCTAGACAAATTAGTTTGGAACCTGAATTCTTAATGTTATTGAACATCCAATAACATTTATACCTCAAAAATTACTGACCTGTAGACTTTATAGTCAGAAGAATCGAAGACCAAATAAACTCAAATAAATTCATTTCAAATCCTAAACTTATCACTTTCTGAGTAAATTTACCCCTATGGAAATCCCTCAGTGACACTCCTCAGATGGTAGTGAACCATCTCTGGGAGTTTGCCTACTGGGGGTGAATAAGTGACTACCTGTGGTTAGTGAATCTCCACTTGTTTTCTTAGTTGCTGATTATTGTAATAACATCTTCAGTAGACATAACTCTCAGAATAGTACAGATATTTTCTTTTCTCAGGATAATGTAAGGTACTGCAAAGAATAAAGACACAATGACAACAACAAACTCAAAGAAACAAAAACTCGAAGACCTGATTCTCTCTTTATACACCATTTAAAAACAGCTTCCCCTCCCATTGCTTCAGGGTTTTGTCATTGTCTCCTTTAAAAAAAAAATCTATTCTGAAATACACTGCAATGGGCAGTCTTTTTATCTTCTTGTGCATGTGTGCATGTACAAGTGTTTCTCTTTACCTTGGACTGGAACTACTAATTCCATGGCATGCTTGCAACGAACTTTACTTAGCATTGGCAAATTGTTTTTCATGGCATCTGTAGTAATTTACCTCTCGCTATACCAGCAGTATAAAAAGAATCCCACACCCCCTCTATATCCTTGTAGACATTTTGATTTTGATTTTTTTTCCTTAATTTTTACCAATTGTTTGAATTTGATGTTATCTCATTATGATCTTATTTTGTATTTCCTGGTTACTAATGAGCTTGGTCATTATGTAGTATGTGTATTTACCAGTTGTGTTTCTCATTCGGGAAATGTCTGTTTATTTCTGTTGATTGTTTTATTATTTGTCTGATTATTATCAATTTGTTTTTGTGTGATTTTTCCCAACTTGTAAGATATTTCTTTATGTATTCTGGATGATAAGTCTTTATTAGTGTTATTTTATTGCAAATATCTTCTCCTAGTTTGTACCTTTACCTTTCACTCTTTTGTGTGTTTTAAACAAAATAAATTCTTAAATTTAATGTTTTCAAATGTATATATTTTTTTCTTATTGTTTGTACTTATTGTCTTATTTAAGAAATGTTTCCCTATCTTAACATTAAAAGATATTTTCTAGAATTTTTCTAAACATTAAAAAATTTTGTCACCCACATGTAAGAAGAATTGGATCAATTATGAATTTCTTTTTGCATTTTGTTTGAAATCATGATCTTTCTTAATTTTTCTATATAATTTAAAAATATCCCTCTATATTTACTGACTATTTCATTCTTCCCCACTAATTGGCTATGGCTTCCTAAATTTGACTATATCAAACTATGTCATACATACACGCACGCACACACACACACACACACACTGTACTGAAATCTAGATCTGTTCTACTTATTGTCAACCTAAATGAAGATGTAAACTGAGGCAAACTTGAATTACCAGAAACTAAGTTTATCTGGAAATAGCAGAGGAATTTCAGTTTTGGAAATGTAAACTGGAGCAAGCTACAGGTGGTGAATGCATTGAACGTTTGAAGAGGGCTTTATGTATAGGCAAGAAGTGCAAAGAGGTGGGAGCCCAGCCAGAGTCCGAGCAGTAAGTTCATTGGCTTGAGGATGGAAAGAGATTCTTGGCAGATGTTCATTGGTCAGGAGATAAGTTTCCATCTTATCAGGAATTTATGGGAAATCAGTCTCTGAGTTCTTAAGTTTTATTTTCCTAAGGGAACATGTGTGAGATTCTCTATTTCCTATCCTCTGATTCCATTTTAGATTGAAATTCTTTCACTTTATTCATTTATTTATTGCTACACTAACAGCACACTTTCTTACTTAAGAAGCTCTACTGACATCTGTTAGAGCTAATTTTCTCTACTGGTTCTTATTCAGGAGTAACTTGACAGTTTATAGCTCTTTGATATTCTATATCCATTTTTAAATCAGTTTGTCTAATTCTATAACAACACAATAATAGCTTGAAATTGCATTAAATTTTTACATCATTTTGACATATAGACAAATAGAATTGCTATTTTTATGATATTGTGTTTTCCACTCTTTGAACATCATATATACTTTCCTTTTTAAGATTTCATATTTCAAGATAGTTTTACAGTATTTTACATATATTTACTAGATTTTTAGATATATGTTTAAGTACAACTCATTTTATTTTGGTTTTTTAAATAGTATATATTTATATCTATATCTAAATGGATAGCAAATTGTATTTCTTGTTTATTGCTAGGATACAGAAATTTATTTAAAATTTGGAAAAAAAATTATCCTACGAAATTTATAAATGCTATTATTAATTAAAATAACTTGTTCAAAATTATTTTTCCTTTTGTATATTAACAAATGTATAACCTGAAAGTAATGGCAGGTTCTTTATTTCCTTTTATATCTTATTTTACATAAGTCAATGATATTGAATTTCTAGAATTTCAGCTTTAGGTCTCTTAGCTGTCTTCCAAATCTCAGGCATAGTCTTTGTAGTATGCCCAAGTACTTAGTTATTTAAAACCAAGGGTCTGGGCCACAATGACTGGCAGATACTCCAAAGACAAATACACAAAAACTGGTTTCAACATGACATCACGCTTTAGGGATTTTTGTTGTCTTGTTATTTCTGGACTCCAATGAATTTCTTCCTTTTCCTGCAGTTTGAAAATGCTGTTTTTAAAAGGTGTTTTTGTTTGTTTGCTTTTCATGTTTTAACTATCATTTTTGCAATTGCACTTCTCGGACAGGTTGACGTTGGTCTGAATTTTTTGTCTCCTTTATGCAGATGTGGGAATATTTTCCTTTTGATTTAGTTTAAGTTTTAAGGTAGGCACTAGCCTAAAAAAGGATATTTTATGCTGATGGGAATTAACTGGTAGAGATAGAATAATTAACGGTGCAGAAATGTGGGAAATCAACCAAGTGGTAATACCTTTGCATGATTGATTCTGAAAGGGAATGGGCTACAAGTCACAAGTGAAGGGTTTGTCCTTAGACAGATGTTCAGACATTGTATTAGTGGAAATGTAGGGAAGGTAAGGCAGGAGGATTCTGATATACAGATTTGTAGAACTGATATCAGTATGGCTAGCACATATCTTTCTTTTTTCTCTGGCCCTTGATGAACTTAACGAAGGAGTATAAATAGAGTTATGTTGAAAGGCCCTTGCACTTACTCTCTGATAGGCTCTTTTTCCTCTTGTAGTAATTGGCAGGCTCTTTTCCTTGAACTTTCTGAATGATGACAGCTATTATAGTTGGTGCCCAATACTGATATGGATATTCCCACTTATTTATACATTTTATAGCTCTCCTAACAAACTCATCTAGAAATGAAGACATTTAAATGTGTAGGTTTAGGTAGCTACCCCAAATTAAACTTGTTTTCTACATAATGATCTTTCTTCAGTGGGACTCAGTGAATGTAAGATTCAATGAATCATAGTGGAAGACAGTTTGTCCTGAGAGGTGTGGGAACAAGTTTATAGTATTCTAGTGACTGTGAAAGTTTGGGCATATTGATTCATATATTTTGCACCTTGGTTCCTCCTTATATAAATTGTAGAGATTTAGCTTGATGGATCTTTAAAATCTCTAACAGATTCATGCTCACAGAGGCAGGCAGTTCTGGAGCTGGAATATAAAACCAGATTTGTTTGACTCTGTCACCCTCTGTCCTGATGTCCATTCCTTATGGAGTCTGATAAATAAAACAACTGCAATCAAGTGGAGTTTGTAAATGAATGTCCGAACATAATTTTGTGCCAACAGTCAGAAAACTGTAGTTTGAACTACATCGTTAATTGGTCAAATATACTCTAATTCTTAATTACCTCAAAAGGAGACCATCTGTTAAATAAATAGAAAAACTAAAATGTGAGGCAACAATATTCCTTCACTCGCATTATTTCTGAAACCTTTTGGAAGATATTAAGCCCTGTCTCCCAGGAAGAAACTGACTGATTCAGATTCCATCAAGTTCCAGCCATTATACACTAAAGAGGTACATATTTGTGTAAACACACTTATAATTGATAATTTCTAATATTTTCAAAGGAGTAGAAAACATAATTTTCTATAGTTTTAGAATGAGAGCAATTTGCCCATATTAGTTCATATTAAGAGCATTTTAGTGTGTTTCTAAGAAGGAATAACAAATTTCACTTCCAACATTTACAATAAAATATTCATCAAGTCACTTATTTCGGTTTGTTATGTAAGTGAGGGAATGGAGTCTCATTTACTAATTCTAAGTTTTGTTTAAGTGCGGATCCATTAACAGAAAAGCACTATATAACTTCTCTCGGGTTGTGATTAAAAACAACCTCTGAAAGCCAATGTGAAGTAGAAGATTGTGTAAAGTATGAGGAGTCGTTAGATGTGGGTTCTTGACTTGATCATTCAGCAATCATCCCACTGTGCATGTTATATCACTTTTTAATTTACCTTTATTTCCTTAAGTTTTTTTTTTCTTTTTTATTGAAGTATAGTTGATTTATAACATGATGTTAGTTTCTGATGTACAGCAAAGTGATTCAGTTATATATATATATATTTATATATACATTCTTTTTCAGATTCTGGTCCCTTATAGTTTATTACAAGATATTGAATATAGTTCCCTGTGCTATACAGTAGGACCCTGTTGTTTATCTGTTTAATATAAATATAATAGTTTGTATCTGCTAATCTCAAATTCCTAATTTATCCCTCCTCCTCCTTTCCCCTTTTGAAACCATGATTTTCTTTTTTATATCTGTGAGTCTGTTTTTGTTTTGTAAAAAATGTTATTTATGTCATTTCTTAGATTCCACATATAAGTGATATCATATGATATTTGTCTTTGCCTGATTTACCTCCCTTAGTATGATAATCTCTAGGTTAAATTTTAAATGTTTATTCAATCATGGGCACTTTTTCATTTTACAATTAGATACCAGAGTAGGAAAGACCGTTTTACTATACAAGGTCTCATCAGGCAGAAGCTTAAGTCAAAATAAACTTTTAAAAAATTTATCATGAAGGAATGCTTGATTATATTCAGACCAACATTTTGCTTAGTTTTTGCCTGATGAAACTGCTTAAATTAAAAATATATTTGATGGCTCATTATTTCCTAAGCAGAGGAGTACTAATATTTTACCCTCATTTGTCTGTACGTCCTCCCCAAAGGGAGCAGTTCTTTTCTTTAAATAGAAAGTTGCAGATGGCTGGAGGTTTTTGGTGAGAAAGGCAATGCTGCATTCATTCCAAGAATCAATTTATCCTTAGCTCTAAGGGAAGAATTAATGTTCTATTGCTATAACTGATGAGGCTGGCTGTTATTTTTTCCATGTCCACCATAGACTTATGGGCAATTGGCATAATTATTCTTAGAAGCTATTCTCTGGGCATGAGAATTGACTATGAGTAGGTGGGGTTCTTAAATGCTTTTAGGTTGGAAAATTAACTATGAGAATATTTTATTCTACTTCCAAAGAAGTGGAAACTGCCATTTCTTTCCCTTTAGTTTTCTAGCTATTTTGTCCTTTTAACATAGAATGATATTTCTGAAAAGGGAAATATAAATTATTGTTTAATATTATGATTCAATTGCACTAGAGAAGCTTTTATAATTTGAGTCCCTCTTTGAAATAAAAATTTGTTTTGAACAAGTATCTTCAGTGTGTCTTTTGTATCCAGATATTCTTGTCAGTATGGATTTAAGTTAAGAAAATTTTAAATCTCAGTGGATCTTTATCTTCTATTCTTGAGGTTCAAACTGTTAAATTAAGTTTAGGCTATGTGCTATCATGTTATGAATTACAGCTTATTAAAATCATAATTTCATAAGAAGCTTCTAAAATATACTTTAGTATGGTAGTCAGATAATTCAAAATACTGTACTCCTTTCCCTACAAAAAAATAAAAATAAAAAGCATAAAAAGAAAAACATTGACTGTCTTTGTATTTCAGTAGAGAGTAAGTTATTCTTTCTCACTCCCTTCACTCAATAAACACTCATATCATGCTGCAAGTTAAAAACTTTTCAGTTTCCTAAATTATGAAATTACTTTTGAATGTTTCATAAAGTTAAATAATATATCTCCAGGTAAAACTTCAAATAATGGCTAAAAGTATATTACGATTATCACATAAAATTTGTTCTCAAACCAATTACTAGAAAAGTTTTACTGTTGAAAATATAATTTTGAAAATGCAAACCATGATTTAAATTGAAACATAAATTGATACCTGTAAACTATGTAGTTCAACTTATAAATTTTAAAGGGAATTAATTAATTAGGCTTTCAAAAAAATTGCTGCTTTAGATATAAAACTGGTGATGTCCAGAAGTCTCATAAACTGTACTCTTTAGGGTTATTTGTTCCATTGGACAGAAATTAGTTACCTGTTTATCCAGAAAAAATGTTCACATTAAATTCTGCCCCTACAGAATTGTAAAGTAACCTGGAAAATAGAAAGTCAAGCTCAGCCTTATAGTGAAAGATCTCACAGTAAATTCTTCTGCCTATTTCTAAAGATTATTATTATTTTTTTCTGGCAGAAATTTCTTCCACACAACTCCTTAGACCTTCAAAGCATTGGCTATACATGGAAAGAACACCGATTTGGTGTGGAATTCCACAGATTGGTATTTCGTGCCCCCAAGGATGAAGCAGGCATTTAGTAGCACTTTACCCAAAATAACTAAACCCCAGATGTGGAGTCTGGTTCATAGTGAGATGTAAAGTCAGGAAGATCTAAAGGATTTTTGTTTGTTTGTTTTATTAGTTTATCTTATTAAAAAAATTTAAATTGAAGTACAGTTGATGTACAATATTATATAAGTTACAGGTATACAATATAGTGATTTACAGTTTTACATATTATGCTCCAGTTATAGTTATTATAAAATAGTGGTTATATTCCCTGTGTTGTACACTATATCCTTATATCTTATTTTATACATAATAGCTTGTACTTCTTTTTTTTTTTTTTTTCTTTTTCCTTCTTTTTTGTGGTACACGGGCCTCTCACTGCTATGGCCTCTCCCGTTGCGGAGCACAGGCTCTGGACACACAGGCTCAGCGGCCATGGCTCATGGGCCCAGCCACTCCGCGGTATGTGGGATCCTCGCGGACCGGGGCACAAACCCGTGTCCCCTGCATCGGCAGGCGGACTCTCAACCACTGCGTCACCAGGGAAGCCCAATACCTTGTACTTTTTAATCCACTACCCTTATATAGTCCCTCTCCCTTTTCCCTCTCCCCACTGGTAACCACTAGTTTATTCTTTATATCTGTGAGTCTGTTTCTTTTTTGTTATATTCACTAGTTTGTTGTATATTTCATATTCCACATACAAGTGGAATGTATATATATATATATATATATATATATACAAGTATCATACAGTACTTATCTTTCTCTGACTGACTTACTTCACTTAGCATAATACCCTCCAAGTCCATCCATGTTGTTGCAAATAGCAAAATTTAATTCCTTTTTATGGTTGAGTACAATTCCATTGTTTGTGTGTGTGTGTGTGTGTGTGTGTGTGTGTATGTATGTATAATCACATATATATATATCACATCTTCTTAATCCATTCATCAGTTGGTAGATACAGTTTGCTTCCATATCTTAGCAATTATATATAATGGTGTTATGAACATTGGGGTGTATGTACTTTTTGAATTTGCATTTTTTTCAGGTATATACCCAGGAGTGGAATTGCTGGATCATACATGCAGTAGTTCTATTATTAGATTTTGAGACACCTCCATACTGTTTTTCACAGTGGCGGTACATTTACATTCCCATCAACAGTGTAGGTAGGTACCATTTTTGCTACATCCTCACCAAAATTTGTTATTTGTAGACTTTTTGATGATGACCATTCTGACAGGTGTGTGGTGATATTGTGGTTTTGATTTGCCTTTCTCTGATGATTGCTGATTTTGAGCATCTTTTCATGTGCCTGTTGGCCATCTGCATATCTTCTTTGGAAAAATGTCTATTCAGGTCTTCTGCTCATTTTTGATGTTGAGTTGTATGAACTGTTTATATATTTTGGATATTAACCCCTTATTGGTCATATCATTTGCAAATATTTTCTCCCATTCAGTAGTTGTATTTTTCATTTTGTCTATGGTTTCCTTTGCTGTTCAAAAGCTTTTAAGTTTAAATAGGTCCCATTTATTTATTTTTGCTTTTATTTCCCTTGCTTTAGGAGGAGGATCAAAAAATATATTTCTATGATTTATGTCAAAGAGTTTTCTATGTTTTCCTCTAGGAGTATTATGGTTTCCGGTCTCATGTTCAGGTCTTTAAGCCACTTTGAGTTTATTTTTGTATACGGTGTTAAAGAATGTTCTAATTTCATTCTTTTACACATACTTCTCCAGTTCTCCCAGCACCACTTATTAAGAGACTGTCTTCTCTCTGTTGTATATTCTTGCCTCCTTTTTCTGTGGATTAATTAGCCAGAAGTTAATGTATTTTTATTTATTTATTTTTACTGGCTCTGTGGACTTGGTTCCTAAATTTTTAAGCCTTGGTTTGAGACATAGGTAAGATATGTAAAATTGAAATAACAATAATACCAATTCCACATGATTATGGTGAGGAATAGATGAAAAAGTGTTTATAAAACATTAGAGTATTAGCTGGTATATATATTAAGCTCTCATGAAATTATAACTTTCTTACCCTCAGATACATTTTTGTCAATATTCATTTTCTTACCTAGCTGTGAATTCAAATAGTATTTATATTGTTTAAAAATCACTCGGATGAAGTCATATAGTGGATTTCCCCACCCATTTTAATCAATTTTGACTGCAGATCTTTTTGTACTTTCAGAACTATGATAAATCCAAATAAAATGTGGTAATGTAAATGGAGTAATATTGATGTCTAAGACTGTGAGTCATTGACATAGGATTGTTAATTATTTAATTGTTATTTGTTTATGTTTGATAAGTACCAAAAGAGCACCTAAAATTAATCTCAGAATCTTTTTCTTTGTGATATCTTTTATGTCAGCTAAAAGAATAATGGGGTTTTATTTTTTAGTAGCAAGCTATTATTAATGAGATCCAATTTCCATAAGTTAGCAGAGGTTACTGTGCTTGTGTATCTAAGTATTTTTCCCCAAAAAAGTTAGTAGACATACATTGTATTAATTTTGTAGGGGTACAATAACAAAATATCACAAATTGGTGGCTTGCAAAAGCAGAATTTTATTTTCTCACAGGCTAGATGTCCAATATCAAGGTGTCAGCAGGTTTGGCTTCTTCTGAGGCCTCTCTCCCTGACTTGCAGATGGCTGCCTTCTTGCTGTGTGCCCTCAAGGCTTTTCCTCTGTGCATACCTGCATCTGGTGTCTCAGTCATACTGAATTAAGGTGAACCCAAATGACCTAATTTTACTTTAATTACCTGTTCAAAGGCCTGTCTCTATTACAGTCACATTCTGAGTTACTGGAGGCTAGAACTTCAACATGTGAATTTTCAAGGGCACACATATTCAGTTTATAACATATGTATAAGGCTCTTGAATGTATATATGTCTTTGGAAATGGTTTCACCTTCTTTTGACTAAGGCAACATATCTCAACAGAAAAGATGGTCTGTAAAACCACATTGCCTGACTTCAAATTCCGCTCTGCCACTACTTGCTCTGTCATTCTGAAAGCTACTGTGTATCCCAGTGTTTCTTATTCTCTTTCTTCAATAGAGATAATTATAATACATACCTCATAGATTTGATGTAAGGAAGTAAACGAGTTAATTCATTTACTACATTTAGAAGAACATCTAAAAATATTCAATAATTCTCAGATATATTAGTACTTGTTTATTTTTTTGAAGTAACATATCACAAGGAAACCCAATGTATGCCAAATAAAAATTAGAGATATTTTTCAGTTTGCTTCTGCAAAGAATATTGAATATATATATATATATATATATAATTTCCCTCTCTTTGTCTTAGGTACTGTATTTCACTAATGAACAACTAAAATATCTTCAGTCATTTATCATCAAGTTGAACTGTGCATGATCAGATCTCCAACAACCAAGATTTAGAAGACTTGAGTCCCTTTTAACTTGTACTAGAAAAGACTCAATCCTTTTTTGTGTGTGTATAATTAATTCAACACATTTGTTTTTGAAGTATATATTACATAAAATTTGGAGAAAATACACATTGTTATCCTTTACATAACTTTTTTTTTGGCCGTGCCACGTGGCTTTTGACCAGAGATCATACCTGTGCCCCTGCAGTGGAAGCATGGAACCCTAACCACTGGAAAACCAGGGAATTCCTCTTTACATAATTAATATTTAAAGTAATATAGTGTATTATATTAATATGGTACTTGAAGAAAGAATAGAGAATTTCAGGATTTTTTTCCTGAGGGCTGGTGTCAGTGCATGATGGTATTGAATTAACATTCAATATTCGATGAAAAAATCAGAAAGAAAAGAATGATGATGAAAAGAGAATATTAGGTAACTATTTACAGGCAAACATCGATTTGTGAGTTTATGATATTCAGGTAAAATACTTAAAAATTAATAGAAGCTAATCCTGAAGTTGTTGTTTTAAGATCACATATTAAAATTTACTATGTATCTATTTGCCATGTAAAATACAGCACTGCACAGTGGACTACATGATTTATCAGAGATTTCTGCATCTCTCTGACCCTGTGAGTCTATGGAAACTTTACATATACAGCTGCCGTAAATACTCATGATGCCTCTTCAGCACTGAGTCAAAGGCAATTGATCTGGGTTTGTCCTTCATCTGTATGGTGCCAGGTGTATATGGTACTTTTCTTCTATCTTAGCCCTAAATTATGATGACAACCTCAAATTTTGCATCAAGTGGTTATTCTTATTCTTCTCATCAGAGTTCACTTGAGAGGTTGGAAACAATATATATTTGCTATATGGGAAATTCAAATCTTCCAACCCTTTGCAGTATTACATTTGAGATAGTTTTCTTTTTTCAACCAACAGCTATCTTAATAATTCATATATAAGTGTGGGGTAAAAGATTGCTGATGATCCTGAAAAGGAGCAGAACCATGTTTCCCAGTTCCATCTTATGGCCTTGATCTGACAAGTGAAAATATAAGGTAAGATTTACTGGCAGCAAAGAATAGCTATGAAATTTACTGGCTAAGAGAATTTGACTTATTTATTTAACTGAGTATACAATGAAATATATAGTATAGTGCAGGTTAGGGTCAGGGGAAAATTAAATAGAAGATTATGGAGTGGAAATATTACCTGAGTTTGACTGAATATCAAATAAACACAGTACATATTTACTAAGTTCTTTTGGAATCACTTTATTAAAACAGATTTCTTCCTCATTTTTTAAATGAATGTTATTATTTTCCATTGGAAGGAAAAAGATACTGGCAGGACATTTTTATTATGTTTGAAGAATGTTGAATTTTTACCAGCAAATAGGAATTTTATTGATCTTCCTAATCAATGTGTTTCCCTAATTGATAACATTGCTAAGTTGATTAGGTTTAGCTAAGAGATCCTTTCTTTGTTAATTTATTAACAGTATTGTACCTGTACAGACATTGTGTGCTATTTGAAAGGCAAAAGTCTAAGGTTAATTTATAAGAAAGAAAACAAAATAAACTATAGAAATTATTCACAATTGTCAAAAACACATTTTGCAAAACTTCACATAAAAGAAAGACATCTTTGGCATAGAAACATAAATGTCATGTCTAATTTCCTTGTTAACTAAAATGCTTGCAGAACGTGATGAATGCATAAGAAGAGTAAATTCATCAAAGACAGTCCACCATCATTGTGAGCAGAATATTCAAGTGCTCATGCTTTAGTTTTTTGGGTTTTTTAGCATCTCTACTGGAGTATAATTGCTTTACAATGGTGTGTTAGTTTCTGCTTTATAACAAAGTGAATCAGATATACATATACATATATCTCCATATCTTCTCCATCTTGCATCTCCCCTCCATCCTCCCTATCCCACCCCTCTAGGTGCTCACAAAGCACCCAGCTGATCTCCCTGTGCTATGTGTCTGTTTCACACTAGCTATCTATTTTACATTTGGTAATGTATATATGTCCATGACACTCTCTCACTTCGTCCCAGCTTACCCTTCTCCCTCCCCATGTTCTCAAGCCCATTCTCTACATCTGTGTCTTTATTGCTGTCCTGCTCCTAGGTTCTTCAGAACCACATTTTTTTTTGTTTGAGATTACACATATATGTGTTAGCATACAGTATTTTTTTTTCTCTTTCTGACTTACTTCACTCTGTAAAAAACTAAAAATAGAACTACCATACGACCCAGCAATCTCACTACTGGGCATATACCTTGAGAAAACCATGATTCAAAAAGAATCATGTACCATAATGTTCATTGCAGCTCTATTTACAATAGCCAGGACACAGAAGCAACCTTAGCCAGGACACGGAAGCAACCTAAGTGTCCATCGACAGATGAATGGATAAAGAATATGTGGCACATATATACAATGGAATATTACTCAGCCATAGAAAGAAACAAAATTGAGTTATTTGTAGTGAGGTGGATGGACCTAGAGTCTGTCATACCGAGTGAAGTAAGTCATGCTTTAGTTTTTGGACCTCACAGCCTTACTAAATTTCTCATTTAAATTTCTATATGTAAAAGAAAACCTAAAAAAATTCTTTTTACCTCAAGCAATTACTTTCTAGTGAGTAATTTGGTGCTAGAGACTTTGGTTGATAAGATCTACAATTATTGTGTTCAAATCTCTTACAAATATATGAATGTCCTTAGGCTTAAAACATTATACACTTCTTTTTCCCATCTAAGAATAAAATACTGTTTACTGAGAAAAAATAAATATTCGCCATTTTGCTTTATTTAAATTTCCTTAGATTTTCTGAGAATCATTTTATATGTTAGTTTGCACCTATGGTTCTAAAGAATCTCACCCAGGTAAAAAATGTTAATATATATTTTTTAAAGATTTAAATATACATTAAGAATTACAATATATTCAGTTCTATCACTTTGAGGATTCCATTGTATCTTTGAGAGCAAATAGACTCATGAGAGCTTTATAAAGTTTTCCAAAAAAATAATATTTGTAAAAGCTAAGTAGTTAGTTCACCTCTACTTTATACATACATATATAGATGAGTGAAAAATGCACCTGAAGTTCTATCATTTTGAAACATGTTTCAAAAATTTTTCATTGTTAAATACCAGCATATTATGACTGTTTCAATGGGAAAATAATATTCTGCTTGGTATGAGCAAGAACACTGTGAAGTTACTAAACTATAACTGTAAATTGGTATATTTTTTAGATGAAGTCACTATTAAGCCTAAGTGTTTGTCCTGCTGCAAATTTTCAATACAAATGCACATCTTATTTTGTAGAAATGTAACAAGAATACAAGTGTTCAGTTGGAAAGTATTGTGAAAAATCGGGAGGAATTCAGAGCATTCATGATAGACTATGTACTGGAGACCAGATAATACAAATATTGATGAAAACATTATGTTCCTGCACTAATATCTTTCACAATGGAATGGTAGAGTATCATCAGCAAAATGGCTGGTTAGGAAGCTCTAAGATCTTGTTCTCCATGGAGACATCAAAAACAAATAAAAACTGGCTAAAGTAACCTAACAGGAACTCTGGAGAACAAAATGAACAGCAAATTAGAAAAAGCCTTTAACAATGTTACAAAATCGTGTGTGTGTGTGTGTTTGTGTGTGTGTGTGTGTGTGTGTGTGTGTGTGTGTGTGTATTTTTTCTCTTTCCCCACTCCATATATGCCATAGTGTGGTCTTGGTCTGGAGGAGGTGGCAGCTCAGTTCCCAGTTTCTTCCCTCAAACTGGAGAAAGAAGAGCAGGCTTCCTTTGCAATATTCTAACTTGTCTGATGGCTGCCTGAAGGATTGGTCTCTGTCTTGCCTAACTTCGATGTCAATCAGGGAGAAGCAGCAGGAAAAGCTGCAGACCCACAGATGCTTGGGGCAAAAGATTGCTGGTAGAGGAATATAATGGACAATTTAATGCCCCAGGAGAACCTGGCATGAGACTCTGAGAAATTAAGGCATTTAAAAGCAGCCATGTATATAGGGAGATTGATAAAGCTACACACAAGACCAGGCAAAATGCATGTTCACAAAAAACCTGAGAAGACCTTTAGCTTGCACCTCAGGCTGATCCTGGGCTCACAGTTTGTCAAGCTAATTATTAAAGATTACTACAGCTCAAAGCCAATATGCAAAGGCTGGGAGAGGTGTTCGTTTTTTCAAATACCTAATTCTCAACATTAAATTATAAGGTATACAAACAAACAGTAAAACATGGCAAATTCAAAGGAAGAAAATAAAGCTGCAGAAACTGTCCCTGAAGAACCACAGGCATCAGACTTATTAGATAAAGACTTTGAAACAATCTTCTTAAGTATGCTCAAATGGCAGAAGGAAAAATGGGCAAAAAGCTAAAGAAAATAAGGTAAAAAACGCTCAGAAAAATGTGTCTTAGAGAGTTTAAAAAGTGGACTTGTTGTTAAATGGGTCATAATTTTTTAAATGTAATGCTGATTTCTATACAGGAAATGGTTTTAGAGAAGGCACAAGGGGAAGCCAAGTAACTGTCATAGGTTCATTTTACCCATCTTAGTAAAAATAAAATCTAGAATTTACAGATGTTACAGAACCAGAGTCAGAAGGAAAAAAAGCACAATTGAGGGATATACTTGATACACTTTAGCTGAGTTGTGTGGGAGACACCTGTTAATGAATGGATAGACATAAAATTATGTGAGGTAACTGTTACTGAATATGCACAGTGGCTTTCTGGAGTAAGAAAAATTCAAGAACATGTTATATTTGAAATTCTATTAGGCATCCAAGAAGAGATGTCAAGTAGATAAGGAGTTGTACATATGATTCTGGAGATCAGAGGAAAAATCTTAACTTCAGGTACAGTATATTGATGAAATTTAAAAGTATATGAATGGTAGACATCATGTAGGAAGAAAGTGTGAAGAGAGAAAAGGAGTATCCCCAGGTTGTTCTCCAGAGCAATATTTATGTGTTATTCTCAAAAGTTCAAGCTAAAATATACCATAAAATGAGTTGTGGAATTTTTTGTACTCATCATTGAGGTGAAAGCAAATGATGTTCAATATGAGAAATGATGCTAACACAGCATAATATTGAAATCTGATGATATCTGGTACCATCTTACCTAGCACAGTTGACATAAATTTTCATTCTTTATCACACAACTGTGTACTCTGAGTCCTAATATTGGATCCAAAGTAGAAGGTAACATAATGGTCTGTGAAGAATTGGCAATAGACTCAAGATAGCACATACCAATATAAAATAAGTCTTCAGGGCCACAGGGAAAAGTAGATTACAAGCCTAAGTGATGATTAAATAATTAGAGAATACAGAATAAATAGGTAGAATACATATTGCTAGAACAGAAATACTTGACTTAGTAACATAGTAGAAAATGGAGGGAGAGAAAACAAAGTTAACCCTAAGGATGAAAGTCTGGTTGATAAAAAATAATAATGGCAGTGCAAACAACAATAACCACAAAAGGCAACATAGGAGAAGCTATTTAAGGATAGAGAATGGTGATGATGAGCTTACAATAAAAAGAAATCACACTTACAACACTTTTGACATCAGATGTGGGTTTATTCCCACATTTATCAATTCTCTGACACCAGATTGGTGTCCTACAATCCAATATAGTGCTGACACAATCTGCCTGGAGTTAGTGACATATCCCATGACTTAAGGGCACAGTCTCACAAGGTTGCCCCCTTTCAGATGCCAGTTGAAAGGTTGTCTCTGGTATTTCTGACTGAGCAACTATATATTGAGGTTTCCATTACCCACTCTTTGGGTTCAATAATATGCTATAACAGCTCAAACTACTCAGAGAAATACTTACTTACATCTAGCAGTTTATTATACATTACAGTATATGATAAAAGACACAGATGAACAGCCAGAAGAGATATATAGGGTGAGGTCTGGAAAAGTCCTGAGTGCAGATGTTTCTCTCCCCAGGGAACTGGGGTACGACATCCTTGCAGCACTTGGATGTGTTCACCAACTCAGAAAACACTGTAAACTTTGTACTTTTGGGATTTTTATGGAGGCTTCATCATATATAGGCATGATGGCTTATTAACTCCATTTCCAGCTCCTCTGAGGTAGAGCTGAAAGTTCCAAGTTTCTACTTATGGCTTAGTCTTTCTGGTGATCCATCCCCATACAGGAACTCATGAATCAGTTCATTAGAACAAAAGATGTTTCTATTATCTAGGAAATGTCAAGGGATTTAGGAGCTCTGTGTCAGGAACTGGGGGTCAAAGAACAGTGTTAGAATAAAAGATGCTCCTAGTGATCTTATCCCTTAGGAAAGTACAAAGGTTTCAGGAGCTCTGTGCCAGGTACCAAAAAAAGAGACCAATATATATATATTTTTTCTATTTATTTCACACTTAGTACTATTACAGTACCTAATTAGCAAGAAATTTGAAGCATGAACTTTAAGTTCTGTCACTTTAGAACATGAAGAATGGATGAGGCCTAGAAAGGACAATATGCAAAGAACAAAAAATCAAAGTCAGAACCTAAAGGACTGCATATATTTAAGAGTTCAGAAAAGGATGATGATGAGTTGTTAAAAACAGAGATAAGTAATGGTCAAAAATGAAAATGACATGCTGGAATAGGACTGCACATAGGAATCAGAACAAAGACTTTTCCAAAAGAAAGATGGAAAATGCAGACTGTCCAGAATGAGCAAATCAGTCAGGAAAGTAGAGAGATAACTGAGAGGAGGAGCTAATCATTACTGGACACCAATATGTATAAAAAAATCAATATTACAAGTAAAAAAAACTTGTGTTCATGTATCTTCAGTAACTTGGCCAAAGTAAGAACATTAGATTAAAGAGATAGTATTTGATTAAAGATCTTTTCCCATAAGCTCATCCTGTCCATTGAAACATAATAAGCTGCCAATTTTGTGGGGAAAAAAAGGTTTAATTCACATGAGATCTTTCAGATGATAAGAATTACTCTGAAGTTATACTTCAACATTTTCCTCCATAATGCCTATTAGCATTCCCATTTTTTATTTTCTATCCTTTCTCTCCACACCAGTTACTGGGCTTTGCATACATGTACTTGCATGAAGACCTATGTGAAGACATGTGTGCATTTTAGTGTGTGCATATTCATATAAGGTCTGTGAGTTGAGAGAGTAGATTTTATTCAATAATTTGCCTGATTTTGTTCAAGATTATAGAAGAAAATTTTACAGTTATTTTATTATTCTCAAATCAAATATCACTATTCAGTTTTCATATTTATCAAAGACATAACAATGTGTCTTATACTCTCAAATTTGTGTCAAATTAATAGCATAAATTAATAGTACAAAAGTACATAGCCTTAGAACTTCTAAAATACAATCAATCCAAAAATTTTATTTTTTGATTGTATAAAATTTTGACTAGCAGTAAGGAATAAAATAACTTGTCTCTTGGATATTTTGACATAAGTTTTTTGCAAGAGCTTATTTTAATATGATGAGAATTTTGTCTCAAGTGAGCTGAATCACAAAATATTGGTCCATGCATATACATAGAATTTGAAAGTATATGTCTTAACCTTTCCATGCTTAAGTAATTTGTTTTCTTTCTGAGATATTCTTCAAAGAAGGAAAGTGTAATTTCAGTGTCCCTAAATATCAACTCAGGATGAGTATCTTGCATCTTATTCACCTTCAAGGAGTCTACAGATTTACTGCCTAATTTTTAAGGAACCCCCTGGCCTTTACTGCCACATAAGGATGATTGCTGAGAAAACAAAAAAGGGAAACTTGCATGTTTAAAGGAGAATTACTGTCACCTCAGAATGTGGTATTAGGTATGGGGAAGTTAGAATGTACTATGTGGAATTTAACAAATGAGAAGCGTTTTTAAGCAGGACATGTGCTACAACATGTTACATACAGGGCACGATTATTAGATAGACATTTGCACATGCTCTAGAAACCTTTATTATATTTTGTACATGTGATAGAGTCAAAAGAAAATTCCAAAATTTAAATTTGTAGTTAAGTTCTTCTTATGAAAAGTAATCTATGCTTATGTATAAAAATTAAAAACACATTCTTAATCAAGAAGAAAATGACAGACAAGTATGATGGAACCATCAAAGAGAGAATACTGCTCATGAAGTGGACATTTTATTCTTTTATTTTTATCTGAGAGGATTTCTCACTGGACATGCAAGTTTGTGTCTTTCTTTTCACTTAATATTATACCAATATACTTTGCAATGCCATTAAATATCTCTGGACATTTAATGTTAAGTATTTCCCATTATTCATTTTATGTAAAATATATTGAATATCTGGCATAAATTTGGGGAATTACAAAATATAAAGTAATACTTGACTTTATGTAAATGCTTTTCTGCTTGCCTTGATGTTAATGTATTCATATCCCTAGATGCAGACACTGCGTGTGTAATTTAAACAAACAAATAAAATATAAAGATTCATAGTGCTGAAAGATTCATATGTCAAACTGTTTTGCAGAACATAATACTAACATAAATTCCAAATGACAGCATAAGAATTCTTGGGAAAAGCTTAGGAATTTTTCAAATTTTCTAGAAAGTAAATTTTTCCTTGGTGTTTTGTTATAGATTTGTTTTTATTAATAGTGTGGTTGAATTTTTTTCATTTTTTTTTGTGTTTTCAAGTGTTATCATCCTTTCAGTCTTCAGTATATGTTTCCTTGTCTCCTGGCTTCTAAGTTAATATCTTATGTTTGAGGTTTGTAACTGCAGTAGCACCCTACTTCTAGATGCCAATTTCTGTGTCAATTCCAGTAACTTAAAACAACAGATTTTATTTCTTATTCATTCTACATGTTCATAGAATTCTAGTAGAATCTCTTTTTTACATTATTCTTATAACTTCGATGACCAGTTTTTATCAGAGGCAGAGAGGGTCAGAGTGCCTTTTTAAAATTTATTTATTTATTTATTTGGCTGTGCCGGGTCTTAGTTGCGACACACGGGATCCTCATTTCTGCATGCAGGACCTTCATTGCAGCATGTGGAATCTTAGTAGCAGTATGCTGGATCTTTAGTTGTGGCACGTGAACTCTTAGTTGCTGCATATGGGATCTATGTCCCTGACCAGGGATTGAACTCCCCCTGCATTGGGAGTGTGGAGTCTCAGCCACTGGCCCACCAGGGAAGTCCCCAGAGTGTTTTGAACTGGTTGTTAATGTTCTGGTCTGAACATGACAAGCATCACTTTTATTTCCAACTCTTTGTCTCTATCCAAAAAATAATAAGCTAGGAAGTTTAATCATACTATGTACGTGGGCGGTCAAGGATCAGAAAGGTACACAAATGACTTTAATGAAAACTACAATAGGCAATAATTAGCAATTAGTTTCCTGAGTTAAATTAGAATTCTACAAAGGATGTTTAAATGCCAACATTTAAAAAGTTGCTATAGATCTATTTCATTGTGGCAGATTAAACTCTTCTGTAAAATTAAAGTAAAAAACAAAATATATTTTATGATACTGCTATATGAAATTGCATTATATGTATGTTTAAATTAAGAGAGAGAGAGAATTATTAATTACTTCTGGATAGATGGTAACAAAAAAGCTTAGGGTGGTTTTTACTTGGGGTTTGAGAGAGCCAATCTGCAAATCATCTTTTTCTTATCCACATTATAACATAATTCAAAATTAGAAGCAAGCAGAAAAATCAAAGTCTTACTTTTAATTAATAAGAAAATTTATATTTGATATCATATTTTATAAATGATTGCAAATGTGCTCCTAATATTAAGTATGAGAGTTGTACAAAATTTCTCTATACAGGCAAAATTTGGCCTAAGGAGACCTCACTCTTCTCAATGAGGTTCTTGCTGCCAAAATCTACTCATATGAAAGAGTATATCAATGATGTTTTCTGTGGGCAACTAGCTTCTAAGACAAAAATGAAGATTTGACTATGCATGCTAAATATATTTCTGAAACTTATAGTAAAATGAAAAAATAAATCCAGGGGTGTTAAAAAGTAATCTTACATTAACAATTCCCAACTACTAAACCTATGTTCAACCAGGGACTTTCATAGACTTCTTGGGGATTTAAACTACACTGTGGCAGGACTGTTGCACTCTGATCCCCAGCCACTCCTTTATGGATCCTTTTGGAATCAATGATGGGAAGTTGTGATCTGTGTTCCCAGAGGTTTCTGAAATGAGTCTGAATACTGCATTAATTAATTCTGAGATCACATGCTTTGCAAGACTGAAAGAAAATTCAATCCCCATTCTATTTCCCATCCACAATTATGTGAAAGAATATTCACATATAGACCATTGAGATATTTGCAATGATGTTCACTCAAAAAATTTAAGGGAGTCCAAAACATATTTTAAACTCAAAGTTTAAAATAATGATTTCCTTTAATCAAAGTCTCAAGAAAAATATTAAAATCCAACTTTTAAATCTTTTAGAAACTTAATATTTAAAAGATGCTAAATCCCCACAAAATCAACATGTTTAAATCAAAATATCTTCTGATGAGTTAAAAGATGAAGATACCAAAGACCAGTATCATTAAATTATTCTCCCCAAATGATTACTTTGCTTAGTTTCATCTGGATGGATTTTCAATGTCCACATAGATTTAAATTCCTACAGCAAGTAGAATTTGGACTCTCTCAAAGAAATAACTGTAGTTATTTTAGGTGCTTTCATTTGCCATAAGTTTTGAGTACTAAGGGTTAACAGGACAGAGGAATTATCATAGCACTGGCCTTACACATGTTTGGAATACAAACCAATTCATACTCGTAGAGCAGTTATCTGCTCAAGATTACATTACAGAACATATACTAATGTTTCCAAAGAGCCTAACAAAAATAAAATCATATGTGGAAAGCAGTTCAGATGAAGAAAATCTTGGTTTTAGCTTCATAAGACTGCTTGTCAATCTCTGCAGTTATCTTTATCTCTTACCTAATAAACTTAAACTTAGTTTGAAGATTCAGTTTGGAGGTGTGATCTTCAGAATTGTTAAATCTGGGAGAGAGTTGCAGGAGAGTTTATTAGACACATAGTTATTTTCTTGAAAATTATAAATATTTTTCAATGATGGCAGACCCAATAACCAGATATAATATAGGGGTTCCTTTTCTCTTGTTACCCAGGATATTTAGAACCTCTTAATTTACATTTTCCTTTGAACCTACTTTCCTGACACCCTTATTCCTGCTTTAGGGTCTAGTGACAAAATACCTGTTCTTTATTGTGAGTGCATTCTTTCAGTTTTGGCTATAGTTGTTACAGTGATATATATATATATATATATATATATATATGATATATATATATATGATATATATACATATATCTGCTTTAGTACCTATATGCTTAATATATATGCTTTCATACATATATGATTTAGTATAAATATATACATATATATATATTAGTGTATACTTTATTACATAATTAAGAAACTAAAAAAAAACAAACAACGATTCACTGTTGAAGCAGCTACCCAAATACCATGCACTTTAGCTTCCTTATTTGAATAATCTGTTCCAGGAGAAAATGTCCCCATTGGCTCCACATTTAAACGATGCATGAACTTGATCTATCATTATTATTAGGTCCATGATCCATTTTGAATTAATTTTTATATATAGCGTAAAGTAAAACAATATACCTCTTTTATCTTCATTCATATATTTAATTGTTTTATTCCTATTTGTTGAAAAGATTATCATTTCCCCACTGAATTGCCTTGAAACCTTTGTCAAATATCAGTTAACCATATCAGTGTCATCTATTTCCTGACACTTGATTCTGTTACTTTGATCTATATATCTATCTTTTCAACAATACCACACTGTAGTCCCGTAGCTAATCTTAAAATCATATAGATTGAGTTATCCAACATTATTCTTATTTAAAAATACATTTGGGTACTCTACATCATTTGGATTTCCAAATATATTTTAGAATAAACTTATAAAAATCTACAAAAAATTTCTGCTGAAGTTTTTCTTCAGATTTTGTTAAATCTATCAAAATTTTAAAATTAAATGACATTATAATAATATCAAGCTTTCTTGTCTATGAACAGTGTTTTTCCTTTATTTAGATAATCCCCTGTCTCCCTTAGCTATTCCTTGGGAAACTAGACCAAATGTTTCAATTGTTTGATGTTATTATGTAAAAACATAATTGATTTAATTAATCTTGTATTTTCTGACTCTACTAAATTAACTTGTTAGTTATGACAGAATTTTTGTATGTTGTTTCAACTTTATATGCAAACAGTTGTTATCATCTGCAAAACTTTTTTTGCACATTTTATTTTTGTTTTTTTATTTGTCTTGACTTCTTACAATGGCTAGGAACTTTAGTACAATAACAAATAGATGTGGCAAAAATGAGCATCCTTGCTTTTTTTCTGATGTTAGAAGGAACATATTTACAATTTCACAATCTAGTATGATGTGGGATATAGGATTTAAATAATTGCCCTTTATCAGGTTGAAGGAGTTTTTTGCCCTTACTAATTTGCTCAGTATTTGTCAAGAATAGGTTTTGAAATTTTTCCATAATTTAATTCATCTAAAGTCATGATCGTATTTTTCTACTTTATTCTGTTAATATTATGAATTAAATTGACTTTTTTAACTGTAAAAATTAACCTTGTATTTGTGGGATAAACCCTGGTTGATTTTGATGTAGTAACATCATAATATATTTTTGGTTTAGTTTTGCTATATGTTGATGAGAAGTTTCGTATTTAAGGTGGTGAGGGATTGTGGTCAGTAATGGCCTCAGTATTGCTCTGTCTTTCTCTCACACTCTCATTCTCTCTTTGTATTGATATATTTTCCAGATGTTAAAAGTAGAGTTAGTCTGACCTTTTAAACCTAGTTGTAAGTGATCACTTTTAACACTTTATGAAAAAAATGGTGCAATATTATTTGCTCCTTGAATGTTTGACAGATTTCTCATCACTAAATTATTATGGTCCAGCAGTTTCCTTTATGAGAAGATGTATTATAACAAATGTATTACAATAAATTCAATATTTCACATAGATGGCTCTATTTAAATTCAGGCATGGATTAGATGTTGGTTCAATGGGAAACATCTACCAGAATGAAGTTTTCAAAATGGAGAGGTGAAAATACATAGTATATGCTTTAGCAGAGAGTTTTTTTCTGAGTATCATATACTTTTAAGTCTTACAACAAATTTGGGACATTTTTGTCAATTAATCCTTTAAATAATTTTTATGCCCTAATATCTATCTTCCCTATCTCCTCTCCCTCTGGGACTCTATTTACACAAGTATTTAAGTCCTGGATATTTTTGCATAGGTCCCTGTTCTCTGTTAACTTTTTAAAGTCTTTTATCTCTCATTCTTCAAAATAATTTTTTTTTATGTTTGCAAGTTTACTCACTTTTTCTGATATCATTTCCATATTCCTATTAATTCTAGCCAGTGAGATTTTTATTTCAGATATCATATTTTTCTGTTTCAGAATTTCCACTTGGGTTCCTTTTTGAATTTTCTGTTTCTTAGTTAAGATTTTCTATTACTTTATTCATTAAAAGCATTTTTTTAATACCACATTACACATATTTATAATAGCTGCTTTAAACTTCTTTTCTGATAACTGTAATATCTGGGTTATTTATCTTGAACTTGGTCTCCATTGTTGGTTTGTTATTTTTGTTTTCCTTGAAAATTGAATAACATTTCCTTGTTCTTTATATGTTTAATAATTTTTGTTGTATCTCAAACAATATGTGTGTTATGTTTTGGAGGCTTTGGATTCTATTATATACCTCTAGTGAGTGTGGGTGTTTTTGTTTTATCAGGCAATTAGTCTGATTAAACTTAAACATTAGACTCAGTCGTTGATGGATGGCAGCTCAAATCTCAGTTCTTTAGTTCTTTTAGTTTTATCTTTAAGCTGTGTTTAGTCTACCCTCTTGATTTGTATGTAGTTTAATGGTCAGAGAATTGAGTAGTCTTTGGAATACCTGAATCTATATTTTCTGCAATTTCTCTTGGGAAGGCTTCCTTGTGAGGAGCACTTGAGTTACAATTCTTGATATTTAACCCTGATAAAAGCTGAAACTTTTATCATGGGCTCTTTGCTGCCCACCAATTGGCTTCCAATTGGCTTTTTAGTTTACACATATGCTACAATATAAAATCATCAAGAGCATAAGCTGTATTTATTTCTCCATCTTAAGCTCCTAGCAGAGTTGGTGTTACATATAGACAATATAATTTTTACTGTACTATAAAACCAACTGGCAAAAGATTTTGAAAAATAAATATACACATTGAACATGCCCAGGTTGAGAAGTGCCACAAGTCTATCCTGTGGTGTAAAGAAAATGACATATTTTGATGCCTCTCAAAAATTGAAAACTTTCCATAGTATGCTGCTAAAGTTACAAAATTTGTAGATAATTGTGAATCTTTTTTCTATTGAAGAACTACAAAGAAAAATATTTCTATAAATGATCATTTGACAACCAAAAGAAAGAAAAAAAAAGAAAACTAAGTCTTCAACTGTGTAATTTATTTGATCATCACTCTTTAAGATGAACACATAAGAATATCTGATTATGACAAGGAGAATGACGTTGGAAGTTTTGGGTGAAATATCTTGTAGACTCTAAGACAATATAAAGCATGTTATCTTAATATACTTTATATATGTTGATGTCTTCAGTTGAGCTTACATAATTTTGATGAAGTCTACTTTGGAGTTTGTTGTATAATCAACTCTGATAGATGCTAAAGTCTTATTTTTTTATTTACTTGATTGTAACCTCACTGTAAAACCCCTATGCTTATTCAACATTGCCTCCATGATGCTTAATATAAGGAAGGAGTAGAAGTATGTTGTTTGGAAAACTGGCCCCCATACACATAGGGCAAAGAGAGACCAAAGAAAGAGGCAAAACACTGCAGATTGCTGGCAGTTTTAATCAGCAAGGGAATTTGACACGGCTTGTCTTGTGTGGCTACAAGACAAGTAGATCTCCACACCTATGTATCGGCATCTTAAAGTTAATACAGAAACCTTAACTGGGTTCAGCTATGTATACCATCCAGATGGTCTCAACAACACCTTACCCTCCCAGGGCTATGTTCTTGGACAGCTCCCACTGTGGGAATGGTAGGCAGAATGTATATTCCAAAGACAGAGGATGGGGTGAGGATCCTCTGATTGCCTGGCTCAAGCTCAGGGGTCAACCGATGGTCATGGCCTCTCCATGATCTCCTCCAACACTCCACCTCTTGTGACTAGCTCTTACAATCTTACATACCTCCCCTTCCACAATGTACCCTGAATGGTCAGCAAGGAGTTTTACTAGTATGGAAGTGGTTTGTTTTTGGCAGCTATCTGGCTACATTGGAGGCAGATACCATAATAACAATATAGACATGTGCAAAAGAAAACACAGATTAAGATAATGACTCCTCAAATAAATAACAGTGTTTTCCACGAAGAGTTCTAAGATTTGAGCCATTGATTGATTAAGTCCCCTAGACTCAGGGCCGGATCACTCAGGGCATTAATTTGTGTCCTCATGTGAATTAATAAAGATGATGCATTAGCAATCTCATCAGGTGAGAATACGCAACATTCTGTTTGAATAATGGCACAAGTACCTCCTTTTAAAGCAGTAGTAAATCCAAGGCCATCCTATTTTGGAGCACAGCTTTTCACTTTAGGAATATTTTAGTGTTCAATAAAGATGGGCTTTATTGGCTATCATTTAAGGCTTGTTGTGTGAATTCCGTAGGAGTTTCTATGTGTGCCATTATGTCATCCAGGCCAGTGGAGGGGAAAGAGACAGTGGCCAAATGATTGTTCCAGTGGAAAATAGAACCTTTCTATCTACCTTAAGCAGAGGGAGGTTGGCAGTTTAAGGAACTTGTCCTGGTTGTGCATACCATACGTGTTGGCCAGGGGTAGGCAGCCCTGTCAGGTTGAAGAGATGGACTGGGGGCAGGATATGCCAGACCAGGAACCCCTCCTTCTCCTCTATTTCAATGGTGCATCCTCCATTTCAAACATAATGCATTTCAAAATGTTTGCAACCAGAAAATGGGATCCCAGGGGAGACTGAGTAGTTCCCCTTCACCCAGGGGTGAAAAGTGTATCACGCATCCCTGTGGGATGTTTCATTGTGAATTGGAGGAGATAATGCCTCTCCCAGGTATAATGGGGCTCATTGTTCTCAGTGCATGGTACTTTGATCCATGATGAGAGTTGGGGCAATGGTTTTTTCCCACAACTTCCATACCTTCAGAGCATTGGGTGTCTCAGCAGGTGTTCCCAGTCTGACATATGGGGCATCAAGCTCTACTGTTTGATTGTGCAGATGTATTAAAGCCTGGAACAGTATTTCAGTACACCCAGTTAAGGAGGTTTTACCAGTTAGTAGTTTAATCTGCTATTTTAATATTCCTTGTTTTCTTTCCACTAATTCTGCTGTTTGCAGGTTATATGGGAGATGAAACCCCCATTCAAGGTCATGTTCTTTTGTCCAGTCTTGCACATCATGGCATTTGAAATGTGACCCCCAATTACTGTCTATTCATTGAGTATATCTGTACATGGTACTCAGTTTCTCTAATCCCCTAATGGTGGCAGCCTGGTTTGCATGGCAATGGGAAAATTTGGGTTAGGCCAGACACAGTGTCCAAACAAAACAAGGCATATTTAGAATCCTTACTCAGAAGGAAGGGGCCAATACTATCAGTTTGCAATCCCTCACTGGTTGGGAACTCCAGTGGATAGCCCCACACTCCTTTGGCAGTTGCCTCGGGCATTGTTTAGAACACACAGGACATGCTGCTGTTGCTGCATTAACTGAGTCACTGTATTTTAAGGGCAAATCTGGCATACTTGACAAGACACAATCCCACCCAGTGCTCATATCTAACCTAAGGCATCAGCTTCTTGATTGACAGGGGATGTCACTGCCTTATGAGCCGGGATGTGGAAAACAGAAATGGCTGTCTCAGTCTCTTATAGGTGGACCCAATATCTTTCCATATATACTGACCCACAAGGGCTTATTCATGATCATCGACACCATGGCTTTCCATCATCCAAACCATAGGGTTAATCCCTTTAAAACAGTCCAATTGTCACTTCAAAGGGTTAAACACCAGGGCTTATGTGTGATCACCAGCCAAACTGCTCTGAGTGCAGCCCACTGAAGGCTGCAGTTTGTTCCTGTTTCTAGGCATCTGTATACCAGGCATCAGTGGGAATTTCCCCTACTCTCTCCGTAAATGTCACAGGGGCTACTGCAGGAATAAGGGTGGGGATACTTAGAGGATCTACATACCCCCTTGATAGGAAGGAAAGTTCTTACCATGATAAGATATTCATTTTTGAAAAACTCTATCTGGAAGAGTTTAGAAGCTGTTGCTCTATGAGTGTATATTGGGTTTCTGCCCTTTTTCAGAGCTGGGACCAAAATCCTAGGGGTAATCTCTCTTTCTGTTGTCTCTGCCACAGTGCCCAGTTCATAGCTTCAAGAGTTACAAATACATCTAACTCAAATGGTAGCCTACTTGAGAGATACCCAGAGCTTTAATCAGCTTGCTTGGTATTTTTTTCCTTCTCAAAGTGGCATGCTACTATGATCCCCAGTCCCATATGTGCCCCTTCTTCACTAGGCAGTATAAGGGACAGAGGCAGCATGCCAGGTAGAAAATAAAATCCCCAACATATCTAAAAAATCTTGTACCTTTTCCATATTTTTAGGGGTTGGATAGGCTTACACTTTGTCAATCATAGCTACTGGGGCAACATGTGTCTTATGCAACCTACAACTCCCCAAAGCTTTAAGGTGGTGCCTGTGCCTTAAATTTTCTGCAGGTTCACTGTCCATCCTCTACCTCGCAGATGTTCCAGCAAAACCTGCAGTGTGTCCTAAAGCAGAAGCAAGTATTCACATGTTAACATTACATTATCAATATAATGTGTACATTTTACTGATGTGGGGAATGAGGAATGAACCAGATCTAGGCCTACCATCCCATGACATATTCTGGGGCTCTGCAGGTAGCCTTGGGGATGTACTTGAAAGGTCCATTGTGGCCTCTCCCACCTGAAGACAACCTGATTTTAGTTACCAGAAACCTGTACTTATTACAGTTTTTCCATGAATCTCCTTGAAGATGAAACACTTTTGCAGGAATGCTTTTGCAAAACCATCAAAGTAAAACAAAAACTGTTCATAATTGACAAAAGACTTAAAAATGGTCATGGCTAAACATCTCATGAGAGTTCATTATAATGTAAGTGGCAAGGAAATTTGGTTATTTCTGTGAAATGCATTTTAAAATTATAACTGACAACATTATACCAGGACATATCACATTTTTAAGAATTTCATATAAATATACCCCAAATATCTAAAAAATTAGCATCACTTCTTATTTGACAATGCTTCCCATATAATTTAAAATATCAAATAAGCCTAATTAGTTTAATATCTCTCATTTACAGCAGAGAGAACACATATTTTGAGATGTTCCACAGACCCTCTAAAAACTTCCAATATTATTTTTAGGTCAATAAGACTTCATTTAGAATTTGATTTTTGGAAAGTTTTTTAAAAATATCAAAATATTTAAAATACTTGATTAAATAGGATAATAGATCACTGTGAAAAAATACTTAGTTTTCCATTTAACTAACATGACAATTAAAGCCTTCAAAGACAAATACAGAATATTTAATAATTGTAAAAAAAAAACTTAGCTCTTTTGAAGACTCAGTTTCCTTAAGTAAAATCTAATAATGTAAAGCACAGAAAATTATTTTGATAGAACACAGAATCTTTGCTATCTAGGCAGATAACTTAAAAGGTAAAGAAAAACCTTCACAATCCCATCAAGAACAGACCAATAGTTCAAGAAAATGTTGTCTTTTTTAGCAGATAAAAGAAGACTGCTTTAGTATTACAAAAGTGCACTGTTAATATCAAAGCTTATTTTTCTTTAAGCCAATTAAATACAGGTCTTTTACAAATCATATTGTTAATACTCTCCAGAGGCAGAAAAACATCACATATATATATATAACACCTATCCATAAACATACACAAACATACAAACAGAGATACCCCATAGCTTTCATTCCAAAACTTTCACCATGAATCAGACAGAACAATACAAAACTCACTAGTTTTAAAATAATAGTCAAATCCAACTTTTATCTCTAACAAACAGAGTAAATTAAGTTTACCCAGTCAGATGGCTAAAAGCTATTTACAAATATTTGTGAAGAAGACTTTAAAGTTGGTATTTGCCCTAGACAAGTAATCTTAAGGAGGCTGTGACCTCGATTTTGGGTAAGGAAGCTTCTATAGCAGTCTGCATTTAAAAAAGTCTTCTCCCACTTTTTTCTTCTTTTTTTATTTCTTTTAGTCTCAGGCAATTGCGAGCAGAGCTTTAGTTAACTCCTGGGATGTTTACATACCAAAGATGTTAACATTTACAATTTCAAGAGAAAGGATACAAGTTTTTATCCAAAGAACTTTGGAGTATATTTCTCTAGTATCAGAAGTTTAGGGTTAATTACTACTTAAATTTTTCCTTTGTATTAGGGGTCAGACAGTATGGGACACCTCATCCATTTCAGTGTCAATTACTACAACATCCCTCCCTTAACACTCCTCACTTTTCCAGGGATTCCCTCCTTAGCATACTAATCAGGCTTTGTCACAAGCATTCAGTTCTTAACCCACAGAAGCTTGTACTCTCCTAGATTTGCAAAAACAGCATGCTAAGTTTTCCAATTTACTGTTCTGCTCTCCTACCTTGCCTGCTAGCCCCAAAGCTAGCAGAATAGTGAAAGTCTGCACATTCTCTTCTAATCTCAGCTCTTCCTCCAACTTTCTAACTTGAGCTTCAGCCTCTAGCTGGGTATCAGTGGCCAGCAGAACTGCCTACAGTAGAGGCCATCCCACTGTGGCAGGTATTTGCTTCCCTTCTTTGCAATAGTGATCTATGTACAGTTCCTCAAACAAACACATCAAAACAGCCATGCTTTTCCAGTGTCTCTGTATTCACAAGGCAATGCACAATCCTTGATATAAGGGTCACCCCTCCCTCTGCCAAATAGATAGAGGTCAATGGTCAACTGGAGATTTCCCCCACAGATGCCTTTTTCCTGAGTTCCAGTTCTTTGGTCTCCTGGCTCACTCGTCAATTCTTGGTTCACAAGCTTGTTCCTGTACACAAAGGGCAAGGGAAGATTGAAAGAAGAGGCAGACCACTGCAGATTGATAGGTGGCAGTTTTAATCAACAAGGAAACTTACAAGACTTGTATTGGCTGGCCACAAGATGACTAGATTGCCGCACCCACCTGCCAGAATCTTAAAGTTTATATAGAGATGTTAACTGGGTTTACTCATGTATACCATCCAGATGGTCTGAACAACACCTTACTCTGAAGGCTATGTCTTCGGAACAGAATGTGGGAATAGTGGGTACAATATACATTCCAAGGACAGAGAAATGAGTGAGGAGCCTCTGATTGCCCATATCCAGCTGAGGGGTCAATCAGAAGTTATATCCTCTCAATAACCTCTTCAAAAAATGTATAGAAATTAATACAGAAAAGAAAGAAAAGGAACAAATAAAGAAACTGAGTTCTTTAAGTGTCTAAAAGGAACATATTTTCCCTTAACATGGAAGTACAATTGCATTGTGAGGTAAGTATTTTTAAAAAGTCTTAAATTAGAAAAACAAAAGTACATTAAACATGAACACAATAACTATCATAATTCATGTAAAAATGTTTTTAAAAATTAAACAATTTAGACTTGGTTTTACACATTTAAAACCCAATACTGAAGCCAAGATATTTTGTGCTTGAAATCCTCAAGTGATTTCTTTATAGAAAAAAATGATTAAGCAAAGCTTTATTAACATTTAACACTACTCTATGTAGTTATTCCTCATAGATGCCTTTCCTAAGTCTTCCACAGTTCACTGGGATTCCTAGCACATTTAGCTATCTCCAAAAGCTTTCAAGAAGAATGTGATATTTTGAATATTTAGGATAAACTGAAAAAATGAAAAAGATTTAGTTTCTGTGTTATATTGCTGAGATATAACCTGCTAAATCTTCACACACATCTATTTAAATCTATTGTGCTATCTAAAAGGTTGATTATGTTTCCTCTAGTTCTGGTAAGATAATCCCTAATTACTTATGATCAGGCATGCCTATAGAGGTAATATATCATGGCCTGAAGTTATTCATCTAGTTTGTGCCTGGTATTTACCTTCTGCACTCTTAGTTTTCTCTATTCACATCTAATACTAGGTAAGGAAAAGAGCATATTTCTTTACCTATTTATAAAAATTGCTGAAATAAGGAATACAATCAGGGTTGCTTATGGATGTTGACTTTCCCTACCCTTACTAACAATTCTCCAATAATAGTTGTGCAAGAAGTTCTCATAAAATATTTTGGTGTAGATTTTTACTCTTCTCACCTTTTGGTGACCTCAGTTGAATAATTACAGCATATGGTCCCAGTGAGTATGACTAGTGAGTATGAAATTTAACTGTCTTAAAACATGCCAAAAGCAAGTATAACAAGAACTTTCCCCAATGTTCTCTAATGAACAAAATGATAATTTACCAGATGTTTCAGATTTGCAATAATTAAAACCATAAAATCTTTCCAATAGAATTGAGCAAGAATATAGAAAATCATATTTTATATACTTGAGCTATGATTTCAAATTAATTTATCAGACTCTTTGTTAAAAACATATAAAATTACATAATGCTGATTTTGATTCTTAACTCAAAGTATTAAAATTTATAATCAAAAAAAAAATTATAATCCATAGCATTCACACTGTTATAGCAATAAGGGCCCTCAGAAGTCAAAAAGGGGATGAGTCTATAATTTTAGAAGAGAATAGCTCTTCTTAATAAATTGTGTAATGGTTTAAGAACCACAATCTCAAAAGGTTATGGAAAAGACTATTAGAATGTTAAATGTATCATTAACACATGTTTAGCATTCACTTAATAGGTGTACCATTTGCAATAATAATAATAGTAGTAATAATTATAATACTGAGTTAATTTAATTAACCCAGATATCTTATGTATCTTTCAAAATTTAACACATTTTAAAATGAATCTTCTAGGGAGTACCAGTGGAGATTATAAGTTAGGAGGAAAAAACAATCTCTTAAATATGTCTGGGTTACTACTGCATTGTTTGTGTTCATTATGCATCTCAAAATTATATCTATTTCATCCTGAAGTGAATAATAATTATTATTGAGAATTATTACCAGTTATAGAGGTAAATGCCAAAATTAAATTTGTGATAATATCTAAAATAATATATTTTGCTTTTACTATAAACACTGTGAATATTAAAATAATTGAATTTTATTTAATTATATACAAATTAAAAATGGAAGAAAAGAGTGATGATAAAATATTAAAACATAAAACCTGGACTTAAAACAGCATATCAGAGAACAATGAAAATATTAGACTATATATTTAAAGTGGATAAAACATGAAAAATTTGAATGACAGTAAAATGGAAGAAAGAAGTATTTAAAGCAAAATGGATGCCTTGAAAGCTTACACATTTTTAAGGAGCGTTCCGTAAATTTGGCACTGATATTTTCCCCTTATTCTTTAGTTATATTCCATTATAATTACAAAATATTATTTTTGTTATTTTTTTCTTATGAAAAATTTTTTTAGAACCCTCAGAATAGCACATTCCCAATTGTTTATTTGGGAAAGCAAGCAAGTGAAAGAAACAAAAAAAGGTTGGACCCAGAGATTTATGCTGGATTAGAAAGGAAATACTTTTCATTTTTCCCAAGATTTTTCTTTCCTTGGTGATGATCCAGTGTCAAATTGGGTAAAAGTGGAAGGATGGGTTAGCAGTGTCTATTTGTGGAACTTTCAGGCTTAGTTCATCTTAGAGTCCTTTTCAGATTTGTGCATCTTGGGCCAGTGTGGTTCTAATTAAACATCTAGAAAAAAAAACAAGGGAAAGAAAATGTCATTGAATAGTATTTTCAGATCAAAAAAATAAAGAGAAACTTGAGAATAAAATTACCATAGGGCCCAATGGAGTCTAATAGAGAAAAAATTACTTAAAATGTTATTTTTGTACTTAATTCCAGGAGAGAGTTATACTATTTACAGCTATGTACTAGTTAATTGATTTCCAATTATAACATCTGTCTAATAGACTTTAGTTACTTTATTAGAAGAATAGAAAAAATTTAAACCTATTATTTCAAAAAAGTCCACCTCATTCAATTTAGAGCACACCGTTTTTCAAAATTTTGTAGATTGCATTTATAAGAATATCTTCAATCTAGTTGCCTAATGTCTTTTATATGCAGATTATCACATTCTTCTAGTGAGTTTTTGATATTTCAGTAGTTTTTGGTAAGTAATAAATTAGAATTAAACTTTGGGTAAAGTTATAATCTACCTTTATCTCTAACATAGTAAAATTATCCATTAACCCAAAATAAATGCTGCATAAAATAACATTTCCACTTAAAAATAATTTTGAAAATCTTCATTATTTTACCATATGTATTTTCTCTGATCTAAATAGTTTAAAATTTTTTCTAAAATGTGAATTTTTATTTTGAAAAGGATTATCAAATTATTGCACTTTAGCTGACATTCCATCTACATGTACATAAAAGTTCAAGCAAAACTTTTTAAGTAATAACCTAATCATCTTATGAAATTCATGTTTACCAATTCATCACTTGCTTTCAGAGTGACTCAGAGAATGCTCACCCAATCTCAGGAACCACCGTCCTAAAACTTGGAATGCTTTTGACTATGGACCATAAGGCTTTCTTTTATATATATATATATATATATATATATATATATATATATATATATATTCATGCATTGATTCACTAATTTATTTATTCAACTAGTAGATATTCATTGAAAGGTTAATATATCCCATGGAATGTGATAGATGCTGAATTTACTATAGTGGACAACACACTCAGGATCACTAACTGAAGAGAGTCGATATTCATAACAGGGGTGTTATGGGTTGAATTGTGTTATTCTAAAATTCATATGTTAGATTCCTAACCCCCAGGACCTCAGAATGTGACTGTATACAGAGATTAGGTCTTTAAAGAGGTAATTAAGTTAAAATGAGGTCATTAGGATGAGTCTTAATTCAATATGACTGGTATCCTACTAAGAAGAGGAAATCTGAACACAGGCAGGCACAGCGAGAAGACCAAGTAAAGGCAGAGGATGAGGGCAGCCATCTACAAACCAAAGAGAGAAGCCTCAAAAGAAATGAAACCTGCCAACACACTGCTCTCAGACTTCTACTATTTAGAACTGTAAGAAAATTAATTACTGCTTTGTAAGCCACCAAATCTGTGGTACTTTGTTATGACAGTCTGAGCAATCTACTACAAAGAGTAACAGATAATATGTAGGAGATAACCTTGGAATGTCATACTTGTTTTGATATGTAAAACACAAGATACCATAAATTAACCAAAAAGTGATACTTAAATAGGACTCAGAGCCAGCTTCATGAAAATGCAATCTGTACAGTCAAACAAAGCCCTGCGTTTAGTTTAATGCTTTACTGTTCTTGACCTGAAATAGACTGCTAGATATTTCTGTAGCAAAGATGGGTTTATTTGGGATCAGCAGAGAACTGCAATTCAGGGCCTGCAACCATAATGAGCAATGTTCAAGTCCCCACATGGCAAGGGAAGGAGAACACTTCTATAGAAAGGAAAAGGAAACTGATAGGGCTATAGTAAACAAAGGCTCCATAGCTTTTTACTGACTGAGTCCTTGATAGGAAAGAAGAGGAGTCTTTATTCTTCCTGTTGGGCTCTGTTATAACCTCAGGGAGTGAGAGCTCCCCATTCTGGTCTCCCAACTTTACTCAAATAAGGTTTGTGTTTATTAATTTTTTTACATTGTCATGGTCTTCAAGTTTTAATGATTTTTGACCAAAAGTCACTATGTTTTCATTTTGCACTACATAATTTGGGCTACACAAATTATGTTGCTAGGCCCATCTAGATTTGTAGGTTTATAAGAGACTTCTTGTAGGAAGTAAGAGGATAAGTAGGATTGAATCAATGTGCTCAGCACATTTGTTACACATGAGTCCTTGACTAAACTGAAATAAGTATGAATTGTGCATGTTTGTGTATGTGCGTGTATGTGTTGGAGGGAGAAGGGAAGACAACATTAAATTAATTATTACATGTACAGTAATTTAAATGCAGTTACTAACAGTCCTAAGTGTAGTGCCAACAAAACTGGTTTTGAGAATCATGTTTTCCTCTAAATGTAAGATCAGATGTACAGAACTAAAACTAGGGTGTAATTAACTATTGTCCAGCAATTTTCGGTAATGCAAAGTTTATTAGGCTATTGTTAACAAAAATTAAATGACCTAACACATTAACACATGTATGGTAGAGTGTATATAATAGTCTCAATAATCTTTATTTACCCTCCCTTTTATTTAGTTATTTTCATAATTTTGAAATTTTTATTATACTATCCAATTCTAGCTTCTTACTGGAAAGAAATATTTTTAGAGCATGTAAAATACTAAAAGAATCCTTAACCTACTTTCTCATTTTTTAGGGTTGGTCAATTCGGATTTCTTACATCTCAGTAATAGGACTTTTAGAAAGAGACAATTGAGAAAAGGGATGTAAAACAAGTATAAAAGAAATAATACATTTTCCCAAAATGTGATTCTTTAGATTACAAGAATATATTAATGTTCACATCAAAATTCTGGAATATCTTTTTGAAATTTTAGAATAAAATCAATGAAAAATATTGAAATATGACAGAAAAAAGAGAAATGGAGAATAATTTTACCATAAAGGCATGAAATCAGAGATCTGAATGGTGGGTATCAAAAGAGGTAGGAGGTGTATGCATTATTATTCCAAAAATATATTTCTGGAAGCAGAACTCTCAGACCTCTGCTGCCATGGGTTTACAATATACAATTGTATTATACATTCCTGCATTCTAGATTATTCCCCTTCTTTGTGATTTTATAACACTTATCACACTATATTAAAATTGATGCTAACTTGCCTCAGTTTATTGCTAGATTGAGAACTTCTTAAGGGTAAGAGTCATATCTTTCATTTCTCTTTCCTAAGTACTTAGTTCAGTGTCTGGCAAATAATAACTGAGAAATATATATAAATTGAATGAGTGAAAACCTAAGGGGCATCATCATGGTTCTATGGCATTATAATTCAAAGATAGCAATCCTTTTGCTAAGAAAGAACATGATAGATGATTTACAGAACCATATTTTTTTAATTAATTTTTTATTGGAGTATAGTTGATTTACAGTGTTGTGTTAGTTTCTGCTGTACAGCAAAGTGAGTTAGTTATACATACATATATATTCACTCTTTTATGGAATCTGATAAGAACCTACTGAATAGCACAGGGAACTCTGCCCAATACTCTGTAATGACCTATATGGGAATGGAATCTAAAAAACAGTTTATTTATTTATTTATTTATTTATTTATTTGTTTGTTTGTTTGTTTGTTTATTTATTTATTTATTTATGGCTGTGTTGGGTCTTCGTTTCTGTTCGAGGGCTTTCTTCAGTTGCGGACAGCGGGGGCCACTTCATTACTGTGCGCGGGCCTCTCACTCTTGCGGCCTCTCCCGTTGCGGAGCACAGGCTCCAGACCCGCAGGTTCAGTTGTTGCTCACGGGCTTAGTTGCTCCGCGGCATGTGGGATTATCCCAGACCAGGGGTTGAACCTGTGTCCCCTGCATTGGCAGGCAGATTCTTTATGCTTGTTTGTTTGTTTGTTTTTGCGGTACGCGGGCCTCTCACTGTCGCGGCCTCTCCCACCGCGGAGCACAGGCTCCGGTCGCGCAGGCCCAGCGGCCATGGCTCACGGGACCAGCCGCTCTGCGGCATGTGGGATCCTCCCGGACCGGGGCACGAACCCGCGTCCCCTTCATCGGCAGGCGGGCTCTCAACCACTGCGCCACCAGGGAAACACTGGCCGGCAGATTCTTAACCAGTGAGCCACCAGGGAAGCCCCAGAACCATACACTTTTAAAGAAAAATTCATATTCAAAATAAAAATAAACATTTCAAACAAAATGTGATTTTCAAGTGCATATTTTAGAAGACACTCAATAACTACTAGATAAGTATAATTTGAAGCATGTCAGAAAGGGGAGAAGTTTAAAAAATCACAATTAACCAGATATGCTTTGAACAAAATGATTCTTCATACAAACCATATAATTAGTATCTGTGTATATTAAGTAGGTACATGAATGCTTCATGCTGTTTACTAAATTGCTTTGTTTGTCAATATATTGTTCTTTTCTAAAATAAATTTATAAAACTTGGTTTAGGAAAATATGTAAAATAACTTCAAAGATGTGTTACTTAGAGAAAAAAGTATGAGACTAATTGACTACATTCAAATGAATTTCAAAACCTAACTGAAATGAATAATTACCTTGGAAAACAGAGTTCATAAAATTTAATTACAGTAGAGATGTAAGAGTTTTAGAAATAGAGGTTAGAACACACACACACACACACACACACACACACACACACACACACACAGATTATTATAGAGATAATGAGATAATGCAAGACAATTTCCAATTCCTGAAAGATACAGGTCTCTAGACTGAAATGACTTACTCTGTGCCCAGCACAATAGATTTAATAAAGCCCACGCTAAGCTGCCACTGAAGGTGATGCAATTTTTGGTGAAGATATGCAGATAGATATAGCATCAATTTATATATACATATCATGGTATGATCGTGCATTGAATAAAAGAGGGAAGAATATTTTGCCATGGAAAACAGATTAAGCAAAATTAAGAATCTATGGATTTTTAAGTCTGTATCAGGACCATGTAGCGGGTGGCAGGGAGAAAAATCTGTATTCCTATTGAAATGCTAAATTTGAATTGAGAGGTTGTAGCAAAGAAAGCATTATATGGATTATTTCAACTAGGAGGAAGAGTACGTACCAGTGGAGTTTTGAGGGGGCTCACACTGATTCAGGAGAGCTTACTGTTCACTGACATCAGCTTGGGACTTGGCCATAATGGGAGTACTTTCAAGATAGAAATTGGCCAAAGCGAGACTCTTTTTTATTTAGTTACTTATTTTTTCCAGAGAACATTTTCCAGCACACCACTGATTAACAATTTGTCATGGGTTTACAAATACACGAGCATTTCTTCAAGAGCAATGGTGAAGTATATTGTACTTGGTTAAGACTGAAAACTATGTTTTCCAGAGTCTTCTTTCCTGAATGGTTCTAGAGTTAGTTGACCCAAAGAGGAACTTGCACAAGTTTTGGAAGGCAGACGTGAAGCACACAGACTTAACTTTTGAAGGCCCCTATGTTGCCCCTATTCTTCACCACTTCAGATCCAGCTTAGCTTCCTGACTATAGGCTATGCTGACAGGAATGGTCTCAGATCCACATGCATGATAACTACAAAGGGACAAGAGCTTACTATACACAGTTCCATTTTGGCACTGAATGTGCATGGCCTCTTTGATATTTCTATGCTTTTCACCTTGTCCCCTTGCACTATTGCTGCAGATGAATGGGCTAATGGCTCTTTTTGTGATCCTCCAACTCTCTTATCCAGAATCTTACCTCTCCAGCTCTGCCCACATTTGCATAAGGTCTCTTACCTGTAGTAAATATTGTCAATCATAATAGGCTAGTAGCTATGCTACCCAGACTGAACTGTGAGTGATACCGAGAGGGAGTCATTTCTCAAAACATTGTCAAGAAACAAGGATGTTAAATCACTTTCAGCTCCTAAAATGTATGGGACTTGAAAAGAACAACTTTGCAGCAGTGACTGCTGTAAATAGGCATAGAAAGACTGATTAACTGTGGTAGTCATGAAAAAGAGTACACTTTTTCTTTCAAGTGATGTCCCAATGTTTTAATTAGCAATAAGGGAGCTTGCTAGAGGCCCCAGCTATTCTGGGTCAGCTGTGATATGGTAGCCATCAGGACATATGCTCCTTCAGGATACATGAGGTAGTATGAAGGTCAATGAACAGTGTTGCTCACTCAGGCTGTACTTGAGTGAATCACATTGGTTTGAAATATCCGCCATTGGTGTGGAATGAAGGAATAGCAGCATATGTGTCATATATTAAATAATACAATGTGTTGTACATGATCTGGACTTGATGTAGGCCTCAACAGTACTTAAACTTGCCTAATCATAAGAATCACTGGGGAAAATCATTAAACTATCTATCGTGATTCTACTTTAATCCTACTGAATCAGAATCTCCAAAGAATGAGACTAGAAATCTATATATCAGGTAAGTTTTAAAAGCAATTAACAATAAAAGGTTTTAAACATTTTGGAGCATGGATGATAAAGGATTTTGTATATGTGAAAGATTAGTGTGATAATAATGAGAGGCATATATTAGCCATGTAAGAAACTAGAGACAGAGATAGAGGCTGTTTCTGCATTATTTAAGAAAATATTTAATGATTATTTGAAATAGAGAGACATTAGTTATGGAGATGGATCAGAACAAATAGAAGATAAATAAATAGAATCATCAAGATATAATGATAAAGTTTAAATCACAACATTTGCAAAGGGATCTTTATAGAGAGAAATACTTATTTTCTGAGGAGTTTCCTGAGAAAGGTATAGTTAGGTATAAAATCTGGACATTTCTGAATGGCTTTTGATGTTCTTAAGTGATAATTGGTAAAGTTTGATTACTTGTGAACTCGGATTAGCCTATTTCTTACCTGCAAATATCTAGACACTTGTGTGATGTAAAAAACAACTTAACAGGGAGAGATTCCATTTGTAAATTCGTTGTGACCACATCAATTCACTGTATTTTATTGTCTTTTACTTCCATTAAACAACCACAAAATGAGTATGTGTAAGGTACTATGCTAAGGATTAGAGATCCATTAAGTAAACAACAATCTTTGGCCTCAAGGAAAGTATGAACTACTTGTTATAGAAATACTTAGTTGATCACTTTTATTTTTTTTTGCAAAGATAAGATAAAGCCCAATTATAGGCATCTTGAAACCAGGCTCAGGAGTTTGTACCTAATTCAGTAGACAATGGGGAACATTAAATGGAAGTGAGCAAGGCAGAAATGTGACCGAAATTGGAAGATCTTCGTATAATTTGGAAGATTGATATGGTAATCATGTATGAAACAAAACTGAGTAGGGAAGGAATATGAGCTGCAGCTATGAGTTAGAAAAATACTGTGATAGAATAGATGATAATCAAAAGACCCAAATAAGGAGATAATGATGTGTGAAAGTTTCAGCCTATCAATAACCAATATTATAGTTGGACTGGCCCTTCAGTTTCTTATTATGATTGTAAAATATCCTTCAGCAATCGCCATCAGGAAACTTCGAAAAAATAAATGTTTATTACTTACAGGGCCTGAAAATTACATAGCACACCAGGGACCACACTGTGAGGTTGAGAGTAGAGAGAGAAAGAGAGCACGTAGGCCTACAGTTCTTTTATTGAGGTTGATGATGGGGCCCTGGGTTTCACAAAGTCACTCTTTATTGGTGAATTTAAGCATAAGAGCAGGAATTTAAAGTGGGGGAAGAGAAGGAAATACAAGTGACCCCAAATGGTCAGGTATCAAAATCAGCCAGGATTCCTAAAACAAAGGAACATCAGTGAGGGGAGGAAGCCTGGCCCTTTATCTGGTGTGTGGCTGGCAATGTGTTTATTTGAGATAGACCTCTTTGAAGTGGATGTTTCTTTGAAGTGGATGTCTCAGTAATCAAAGCTTAAGCCAGGCAGTTATATTAAAAAGACTAAAGCCAACTGTCAGGACTTACACTACAAATGAGAAGAGAACAGAAGTACAGATTTAAAAGTTATTTCAGTTATAAATTATGCAAGACTGGCAAATGGTTAGATATGGTATGCAAGTTAGAAGGAAGAGTCAAAAATGTAAATGAACAGAACTGCAAAAGCTAACAGAAATGAAGCAAGTGGTTTCACTGTGTCCTTATAATCACAGGAAGATTAACTATGAAGCTGGTGAAGTGAAGCTTCAAAAACCTTGATAAAACCTTCTTTTGAAGTATTTGAAGGACCTAGAAATATGTCCCCATAGTCATATTTTTTGTAAAATTTACAAAAGTAAGATATTTTAATCACAGTCAGTTAAGGCTGCTACCTCTTTTCACTCCAACTTCAATTTTATTCCAAATCTTACTGCCCTTTTTGTTGGGTGACTTGGAATGGCTGCAGGCATTTCTATGACCTAGCTAAGTAGAATTCACTTGCTGATACATTTAGTTTAAATTTTGTAGAATATATTCATTTGCTTCACAGTCAGCTTCCTGTATAATTAAGTTATTCCTAGTCATCCTGGTATTAAAATGGTTTCCAGGAAATCAAGCACCTCTCACTCTGCAGATTCAGTCGGCATCAAAATGGGGGATGCAAAGCCAGATGTGTTGATCTAACATGTGTTGGGAGGAAAATTTTCCTCTACCATTCTAGGTTCTTCTGGCTAGTCTAATAATTACATTGACATCAGACAGATAGAAGGAAAATAAAACAAATTTTATATGTTTATTCTGATCTCAATTATGTGGGACCTAAAGAAATGACCAAAGCAGGCAGTTTTTATACTTTTTAAACAAATAAATAATAAACTAGTGTAGAATTGACAAGACAAAGGAGTTTGGGTTTCGGGTAGTAAATTAGTGAAGTAACAAGTCTTGTTTCTATACCCTCTAGTGCAGAGAGTGAAACTTTCACATGGGAGATTTATTTCCCGTTTTCAGGGAGAGAAAGAGGAGTGTCAGAGTGTCTTTCTTGTATCAGGTATTGTTCCAGTAATTGTAATTCAACATAATCAATATGCCATGTTGTTGTATTTTGGGGTGGCCTGCCCTGAGCCTCAACACATGGTCTGAAGTTTGTGGGTGGTAGAGGAGAAACAGGTTTTGCCATGCATGGAGCTGGAAGTTAGTCTGTGGAAATTCTTCCTATCATTAGACATTTAAAGTTGTAAAACTTGATCATATAGCATATACAATTATAAGAGTTACAATATATATATATTTTTTCCTTTTCTTAATGCACATTCAGGATCTATTAAGCTTGATAAGTGATTTTTACTGCAGTTGACAAGATGTTTTGGGCCACTTGAATAAAACAAGTCAGAAACTTTTACTCCTGATTTGACATATGAAGAAAACTTAAGACATTTTTATTAGATAATTAGATAATGTATAAGTTATTAGAGAAAATTCAGGTAAAATTATAGATTTTGAAAAACAGAATAAATAAAATGTCAGTAGAAATATTTTGACATGTACACATATTTTAAACAAAATAACAGATAATACAATTTGGTAACCCTAAGAGGAAGAGATAAAATTTGAATGGATGAATAAACTCTTGTATTATTTGATAATCAAATTAATTAAGAGGATTGAATCATACTGACACTTTGGAAATATTTTATATCTTCCTTAAATGAAACAAAATACTGGCATTAATGTAGGTAAGATAAAACTCAAATGTGTCAATACAATGAGTATATTGACAATAAACTGGTTAATTAATATCAATTCAAAAATACTTAAGGTAAGCTTGGGCTTCCCTGGTGGCGCAGTGGTTGAGAGTCTGCCTGCCGATGCAGGGAACAAGGGCTCGTGACCCAGTCTGCGAGGATTCCACATGCCGCGGAGCTGGCTGGGCCCGTGAGCCATGGCTGCTGAGCCTGCGCGTCTGGAGCCTGTACTCTTCAGCGGGAGAGGCCACAACAGTGAGAGGCCCGCGTACTGCAAAAAAAAAATTAAAATAAAAAATTAAAATACTTAAGGTAAGCAAATACAATGGAAACTTGAAATGCTTTAAGTTTTACAGCTTGTATACAAAGCACACTTTACAGTATTTTCCCAATTTAACATTCCTAAAAATGTAACTGAGGCTACTAATAAGTTGTGAAGATGAAAGGAAAATTTCTAAGTAATAATAAGTATTAAAATTTCTAAGTAGTAAAAAACAATTTAATAAACCATACTAGAGGCAAGAATGATCTTCCTTTCCTTCATAAAGAAGATCATGTCACCATATTTTGTCAAAGAGTATACTGACAAAAGTATAGAGAAATATGTGTTTTTGAAGTTGTCAGATGATTAGTTAATTCAAATATTTTTTTTCAGATTTTGATATTATGCTTTAAAATTTTGTAATTGATATAATACATTCTCAATGTAAACAAATTTTCAATATAAATATCTATTCATAAATGTATTGATTTTTTAAAGTAGCCCCTACTTTTGCATTTGTATGAACTACAGGTACCCTAATTTGGAATTGCCTCTGCTTAAATGTTCAATGAAAATTTGATATATACTTAATTTATTAAAATAACTCTTTTCCCACTAGGGTAAGAATATGTTGTTCTCTGCTGTGTATGCAGCTTGGGTAAAAGGGATGCAAGAGAAACAAACTGATGAACATAATATAATGTCCTTTGGTATGACTTAATAGTAGAATTATTGTTGGCTGTGATTTTATTTTTGAAATATTAATACCTTATAAGTAGCTCTTTATATGTCCACTTTATAAAATGGCTCTGTCGAAGTGACTTTCCTATAAAAGAGGAGGTAAAGTATAATTTTCAAGGAAGTCAAAAGGCTTATGAGAAATGTGTAGGTTACCTAGATATTGTTGGAGATAAATAATTGACAGTATTTATACTCCATGTATCTATCATTTTTTACTTTAAAACATTTTTTGAAGAATAACTTACATACAGTAAAGTGCAAAAAGTGATAAATTTATGCAACCACCAACAATGTTAAATTATATAATACCCAATCAGTTTTCTCAACCTTCAACCCCCAGAGATAATCAATATTTTACCTTCTATCAAAGATTAATTTTGCTTATTATATTAAACCAGCATTTTGCTACCATTTCTAAGAGGGATATATCCCATCTCTGCTTTACTACTGGTTACCCAGAACCTCAAAACTTATTAGTGGAATTAAATTATTAATGATATATTTTTCACATATAACAGTTAATTGGTTCTTGCTTAAAAAAAAAACTTATGTAATCAAGAATACTATTTCTCTCTAGCTTGTGTGTGCTTGTGTGTCTATGTCTGTTCTTTGTGTGTGTATGTGTGAGTATGTTGTAAGTGTAAGTGTGTGTCTGTGCTCATGTGAACTGGTACTCAGGCAAATTTTCTCAATTTGAAGGGCCTATTGAAAACAGAAAGAAGAAAGAAATACACTATATCTACAGTTCTAATTTATTTTTTTCTAAATATAATCCTTTAGTAGAATAGTTATAAAAGTTGCAGTAATTTCTTCAGATCAATCCAGGAAAACCTTTTAGAGAAGGTCAGTTTACAGGTTTATTGAGAAAGATGAGAGAACTAAAGACTGATGGAAAAGGAAAGAGGTGAACATTCAATTGAATGAAGAATAAGATCCCCAATACTGGTAAAGGAGTAAACAAATTATGCAGACTAAGCATGTATTTTGTGAGCAAGTAGGGGTTGGGGAAAAGGAAAGAAGAGGGAAATGAAGAATAAACTAAATCAAGAAAGCAGATAAAGGACAATCGATATACTTATCCCAATATGGATCATAATGGAAGGCTAATGAAACGTAACTTCAGCAAAAACAAAAACCAGATAATGGAGATTTTTCACTATAGGGGAAGTTACTTTCTTTTATCCATTTGGTAAGAAAGAGAAACCATAGATTTTTGAGCTATATTTGCTTTGTCAGGGAATTCTAATTTGTGGTGCTTTAAACAAATATTTGAGTGCCTTCCTCTGCGAGGCTCATTTTGTTGTCATTCTATTTTGTTTTCCTTTTTCTTTTGGAGTGTGATATCAAATAAATGCTCTCAATGCAATCTCTTATTCCAATACACAAAACAGAGCCATCTTTTAATTTTATGTTTCCTTGAAACATTTGAATTAATAAACCTTGCTGTAAGATCCCAGTTTCTAACTGCAATCAGTAGTCAATCTGAGATATCTCTTTCTAGGAAGGGCTATTTTTCTTGTTTTCTCACTGACCCAACAGTTCTTACTGCTACTTTAAGGTATACCATAAATAAAAATAGCAAGATGCTGATTAAACGTAGATGCTCCTTATTTAACAAATTACAGTATTTAACCTTATCTTTTTTGTACCAGAAAGGAAGTAGAAAGCATTATCTTATTCTCTGTATTCCAGAATGGGAATCTCCATTTTGCAGGGACATTTTCTGGAGTCAGCTTTGCAAATAACCCTTTAGAGGGTGGCATAATGGTTTAGTTCAATGATCCTTAATTCAGAGAGATGACTGGCTCAGATTCAAATTCTATAATATGGTAATTCTGTCACTTGGGCAAATTACTTTACTTCTTATGCACCTTCATCTATAAAATAGGGATAGTAGTAATACTCACTTCAAAAATTTCAGTGATTACTCATTGAAGCAATCGATGCAACACTGTTGACGTAGCTCTTCTCAGGCCACTTAAGGTCAGCTGTCCTAATTCCATTTGGTATTACAGTGCTTTTCCTGCTTTGTCTCTTAAAAGTTTTTTCTTCATTTAATATCCTTTTATGAGCCATAGATTCTCAGATTACTTAAAACTCACTCCATGAAACCAGTCTTTGGAAATTGTAGATACACCCATCCTATACCATGCAAGCACAGCTCATAAATTGCAGCTGTGCTGTTGATTTTTGCGTTCATGCTGGCTTGCTAGACAAACCTTTACTTTCTTTAATTTTCTTGGTGCACAGAAAAATACTAGAGTATGTTTCAAATGAGAGATCTATGACTTCCTTAGTGTCGATTTGAATAAATTTGCACCCAATGCTGCTGACCTCCGTTCAGATCATTCACTAAAATAGCTAGTTTATCACAGTTAAATTCAAGCAGCCTTAGAACTATATGAATAATAACAAAATTTAAACAGAATTCTTCAGATATTTAGACCTTGAACAGGCATATTATCCACAAAGTTTATGGAGTGTGCCTTGATGGAGAGGGGAAGCAATTGATGTCATTATCTAGATCCCTGGGAAGTCTCCAGGAATGCTTTAGAAATGTAATAAATCAACACACTCCTTCAAATTATGCAAATATCCATTTTTTCCCTAGCACAAGGGCCTTAATACTTTTGAAGGATCAGATTTCTTTTTGAGATCTAACATGACTTTGATTATTATTAAATTTATTACACAAATAGTACATGTGCATATATACACAGTATTATTTGTGATGGCTCACTTACTTCTTCCCATAGCCATGGAATCCTGTTATAAGCTATCAACGTTTCTTGCCTGTTTTGTGGAAAAAAGGCAAATGAAATACCCATCATGAAATGGTTTATCATCCACTTCAACCTTAAAACCTTTCAATAACTTCTTATTTTTCTTAAGATAAAAGTCAATATCCTTAAAATTACCTCCATGGCCCTACCAGTTGGACTCTGTCTACTGCTCTAGTCTTCCTTTTCATAACACTTTTCACAGTTTCAACTGCAGAAGTTTCCCTTCATTTCCTTATTCTTTCTTCTCACCATAGAGTCTTTGTACATGTTGTCTGTTGGGACAGAATTAACCCCACTCCCTCACTCAGCACGCTTTCACCAAGTTAAATTCTAAAAATCCATTAACGTAGAGATATTAGATTACTTAAGCCCTCTCTGAACCCAAGTCTGGTCAGGTTTTTTTCTACCATTCTCCCATTTAAAATGGTTGCTTTTCTTTGGAGCACATAGGCCAATCTGTGATTATTTATTTGCTTTTTTATTTACTTATTTGTTTATGGTTTTTCTCCACTGATCAGTTCATAAACTCAGTGAGAACCAGCACCATGCTTCTGCTCCTATTTTATGCTCTGGGCCTGGCCCTGTGACAGGCATGATTATGGTTACAGAATGTGCTAATTTTGAAAGTTAGAAGCCAGGTAATGATTGAAGCTTACTTCAAAGCATAAGTAAGAGGGAGATGACAACTAATTCCAGATTTTTACCCCATCTTTTTGAAATAAGCTGTGGGGAATAGAGTACAATGACCTTACTCTTGACTGTTGAGTGTCAAAATGTCAAATCTAGAAAGGATCCATTTTTTAAAACTAAAATTAAGAGCTTAATTTAAATTGGTGTTTTTTTGATAGGGTTTACAGACAACAGAATTTTCTACTTTCAATACATTTCTTGGAAAGTTTTAAAATATGAGAAGACACAAAAATCTAAGACTCCAAAATAATTGATGATGGTGACAAAATCATAGGAACACAATCTATTTAAATAAATTACTACTATTTTCAGGGTCTTATCATGTAATCCATCTCTTTTATCCTTGAGACTCATTATGATACCAGATGAGGAGCTATAGGTATAACTACATGGTAAAATTTAGTATTGGCTGGTTTGATAAATAGTAGATTGCTATTTGAGCTGATGACAAGTTTAGGATATCAGGATCCCTGATTTGGGTTTAAGGTGGAATGTGAGTTTGTCTCCTAAAGTGACCTCTTCTTAGATAGGTCTAGATTAGGTTATTAAAATATTGACCCTCTTTGGCCTACTGCCTATCTGATTTATGAGTTCCTTACAAATTTCTGATTCAGACAACTTATTTGAATTCCAAATTGTCAAGATATTATTTAATCATTTGGATTCATACTGCGTATTTTGATTACCTGAGTATATTATGAAATTTCACATATGATACAGCATTCCTGAACATCTACTTGTGTTGGCATTATTATTATTATTACTTATTAATTTCTAAAATAAATAATAGCAATGGTGGTATCTAATTTTATATGTTGAAAACACTTTTATTTTGCTATAAGCTATACTAGGTAACTTATATTGGATACTTTATTTAATCCTTTGAGAGCATCTCTGTAGTATTTAACATAAGACTAGCAAATGTAGATACCTTAGGAGTATTTATTGAATTAATAAATGAATATGAAGACTGGTATTTTTATTTCAGCTCTACTGCAACTTGTGATCAACCTCTCACAAATAGTATTGGTTTGAATGTGATAGAAACATTAAGAAGTTTTTCTCATCTTCAAAGAGAACAAGCTTGACTATAATCTTCCTTTTTAATCTAAATTACTAATAACAGGTAGCCCAGTAATTTTAAAGGTGGAGAAATGTATTTTTGTGTAATCTTAAGTTTTAAAGGTAAACCTTGATATTGATCATGAAACTCCTTTAAGGAAACATATTTTGTTTAGTTTCATTTTTCTATTTCTTGGGAATAGGTTGTTATTTAATTTATTATTTCATTGCTAGTGTCTCCCACAATGTTTGAATAACTCCCTGAAGGTACTTAGTAATCATTCTCTGAATAAATTAAGAGTTGAATAACAAAATCCTCTTTCATGTTCGGTCCATGTAAATATCTGACAATGATTTTACATACCCCCCTTCTCCATATGAATCATGTTTCCTTCTCTTAGCTTAAACATATCTGTTTCTTTCATTCATCATTATATGAAAGCAAGATTTAATAGAAAGTACATTGGAAATATATTTTGGTTAAACTCAGCAACTTACAGAATAACATGGAGCAAATTACTAAACACTTAAAAGTGCTGGGAGTGTTTGTATACTGTAAAGTTCTATAAAACATATTAACATTTATTAATTCTTTGTTATATAATGCTATGTACACTGCATTATACACTTTACACCTGGTAATGAATTTACTTCTTACAGCAATCTTATGAATTGGTTATTGCTATTGGTTTTTAAAATTATATTGCTAAGTTTAGAAATCCATTATTCTAAATGCATATTTAGCTTTATTCTATTGAAAATTTGATGTTGAGATATGAATCTAATAATCTAGGAATCCCAGTACATAATAGAATATTGTGGATTTCTTAAAGGGTCACTTCTATTAAGATGGGTTTTTTTTTATTTTTTTTAAAAAAAATTAAAAATTAAAAATATTTATTTATTTTTATTTTTTTGGCAGCGACAGGTCTTAGTTGTGGCACGAGGGATCTTCACTGAGGCACTCAGGATCTTTCATTGTGGCCTTCAGGCTTCTCTCTAGTTGTGGCATGCGGGTTTTTTCTTCTCTAGTTGTGGTGTGCAGGCTTCAGAGTACGTGGGCTGTGTAGTTGTGGTGCGTGGGCTCCAGAGTGTGGGTGCTCTCTAGTTGAGGTGCACGAGCTCAGTAGTTGTGGCGTGCAGGCTTAGTTGTCCCATGGCATGTGGGATCTCAGTTCCCTGACTAGGGATTGAACCTGTGTCTCCTGCATTGGAAGGCAGATTCTTTACCACTGGACCACCAGGGAAGTCCCAAAGCGTCACTTCTATTAATGAAGGCTAAGTAGATACACTTTGTCTATTACACTTCCTAGATTTATCTGCTTATAAATATTATCAAAAAAAAATTGGGAATATTCTGGTATGACATATATTTGTAAACTATATAAAAGCATTAACTGATAATAACTTTCTTTTGCAATTAATCACAATGTTTGCATTGGTATTTTTCTTCTCAAATTACACTGGCATTAATATCAAGCTTAATTATCTATAATTATCACTATCATATGCATCCAATTCAAAAAACATGGCCTCTTTGACACCAATATTTGTATGACTAATGCACATTACTATACATTTCATTAGTGCCTAGGTGTGTAACATTTTGGCCAGGAAAACTGAATTAAGTTTAAAAATGTAAGTCACCTTTTACTATTTTGGATTTTAGACCTCTCATTTATGTTTCCCCCATGTTTTAATATACTTAAGAAAAAAACAGTTCAAATTGTCTTACAGTAAAATTGATGTTGTCTGATGATTCACCTCTCTGGATTTTAACACCCATGTAGATTCATACAATACCACCACGATCAGGATGGAGAAGAGTTCCATCACTCCTAAAAACTCTCTTATGCTATTCCACTACAGTCACATATTTTCCTAACTCCTAACCCTAGCAACACTGATTTATGCTGTATTACTATGGTTTTGTCTTTTCAAGAACACCATATGTATGAAAACATATGGCATGCAACCTTGTGAGACTGGCTTCTTTCGCTCAGCATATAGCCTTTAAGAGTTATTCAAGTTGTTGTACATAGCATGTTCCTTTTTATTACTGAGTAGTATTCCATTGTATTGATGTGTACAGTTTGGATAGCTATTCACCTGTTGAAGACATTTGAGCTCTCTCCAGTGTATATTATGAATAGATGTACTATAAACATTTGCATACAGGTTTGTGTATAAATGTAAGATTACAAATCCTTAGGGTAAGTACTTAGGAGCAGGATTACTCAGACAAATGGCAATGTATGGATATCTTTATTAGAAACTATAAAGCTGTTTTCTAGAGTGGATGTAACATTTTGCATTTGCGCAAGAAATGTGTAAGAGATCCAACTGCTTGGTATACTTGCCAGCAGTTTGTATTGCCAGTATTTTATTTTATTTGTTTATTAAATTTTTTTCCAGTTTCTTTTTAATTGAAGGATAGTTGATTTACAATATTATATTAGTTTCAGGTGTACAACATAGTGATTCAATATTTTTATAGTCTATATTCCATTTCATGTTATTATATTTCTGTGCTATACAATAAATCCTTGTAACTTATTTATTTAATACATAGTTTGTACTTCTTAATCCCCTATCCCTATATTACGTCTCCCACTTCCCTCTCCCCAGTGGTAATCACTAGTTTTGTTCTCTATGTCTGTTAGTCTATTCCTGCTTTGTTTTATTCATTTGTTGTTTCATTATTTCAATTCCACATATGTGATAACATACCATATTTGTTTTTCTCTGACTTATTTCACTAAGAATAATACCCTCCAGGTTCATCCATGTTGTTGTAAACAGCAAAATTTCATTCTTATGGATGAGTAATATTCCACTGTGTGTGTGTGTGTGTGTGTGTATATATATATATATATATATATATATATATATATATATATATATATATATATATATATATATATATTTATATATATTTATATACCACATCATCTTTATCCATTCATCTGTTGATGGACATTTAGGTTGCTTCCATATCTTGGATATTGTAATTAATGGTACTATGAACATTGAAGTGCATGTACCTTTTCGAAATAGTCTTTTCATTTTCTTCACATATATACAAAAGAGTTGAATCACTGATCATATGGTAGTTCTATTTTTAGTTTTTTGAGGAAACTCCATACTGTTTTCAATAGTGACTGTACCAATTTACCTTTCTACCAATGGTGTACCACATCCTTACCAACATTTGTTATTTGACAGCCATTCTGACAGGGGTGAGGTGATATCTCATTGTGGTTTAAATTTGTATTTTCCTGATGATTAGAAATGTTGAGCATTTTTCATGTACCTGTTGGCCATCTGTATGCCTTCTTTGGAATAATGTTTATGCAAATCTTCTGTCCATTTTTAAATGGAATTGTGTGTTTATTTTATGAGTTATATGAGTTTTTTTATATATTTTGGATATTAATGCCTTATCAGCCACATATTTTGCAAGTATTACCTTATATTCAGTATGTTGCCTTTTTGTTTTGTCAGTGGTTTCCTTTGCTGTGCAAAGCTTTTAAATTTCTGCAATTTTGCTTTTTTTTTCCTTTGTTGGAGAAGACAGAGCCAAAAAAATATTTCTAGATCTTCTGTCAGTGTTCTGCATATGTTTTCTTCTAGGAGTTTTATGGTTTAAAGTCTTACATTTAGGACTGTAATCCATTTGAGTTTTCTTTTTTTTGTATATGATATGAGAAAGTGTTCTAATTTTATTCTTTTACATGTAGCTGTTTAGTTTTCCAGTACCACTTATTGAAGAGACTGTCTTTTCCCTACTGTATATTCTTAGCTCCTTTGTCATAGATTAATTATCCACAGGTAATTGAGTTTATTTATGTGCTTTCGATTCTATTTCATGATCTATGTGTCTGTTTGTTTTGTGCCAGTATCAAAATCTTTAGATTGCTTTGGGTAGTGCAGACATTTTAACAGTATTAATGTTTCCGATCTATGAACACAGGATATCTTTCCATTTTTTGGTTGTTATCATCAATTTCCTTCATCAATGCTTTATAGTTTTTAGAGTATAGGTCTTTCACCTCCCTGGTTTTTATTCCTAGGTATATTTTTTCTTTTTGATGTGATTTTTTTTTTTTAAGTGAAAGCTTTTCTTATCTGCTGGTGTCTGACTTACGTCCTTCCCTATGTGACAGAGGATGTCACAAGCCTGCATCTGACATTAATTAATTAATTTATTTTTGCTGTGTTGGGTCTTCGTTTCTGTGTGAGGGCTTTCTCTAGTTGTGGCAAGCGGGGGCCACTCTTCATCGCGTTGCACGGGCCTCTCACTATCGCGGCCTCTCTTGTTGCGGAGCACAGGCTCCAGACGCGCAGGCTCAGTAGTTGTGGCTCACAGGCCTAGTTGCTCCGTGGCATGTGGGATCCTCCCAGACCAGAGCTCGAACCGTGTCCCGTGCATTAGCAGGCAGATTCTCAACCACTGCGCCACCAGGGAAGCCCCTTGATGTGATTTTAAATGGGATTGTTTTCTTATTTTATCTTGCTAATAGTTCATTATGCACTTGGATAGAGGCTGATTGGATGCCAGACACTCAGGCAGCAGAATTTGAAGTAAGTAAGCTGCTTTCAGGGAAAGATTGGGAGGTGGGTGTTTTTTTTCTCTTCCCTCTGCACTGATCCCTGGGGAATAGCCACAGCTAGTCCTTGTGATCCATTTAAGAACTGTTTCTTTGTTTGCTATAGTCTTGTGAGTCTCATGGAGGAAGTCCCATTGTTTCTTAGAACTAGTGCTTTTGGGGGTCATCCCTCAGGTGGAAGTCTTAAATGTTGGGGTGCTAGATGTTAGTGCAAACCCTTCACTCCTCAGGGAGAAGCTGGGAGTGAGAATTCCTTCCAAATTATATGTTGCCATTCCAGGGATGGAGGATGGGGTTTATAGCAAGAGTATGTCTCAAGATTTGCTATCCATTTTGATGTGGATATTCTCATTAGCCTGATGTATAGGAGTCACTCAGCTGCTTACTAGACTTCTTTCATGGAATTGCTCTATGTGTAGCTGTAGATTTAATGTATCTTTGAAAGACAGTGAGTTCAGGAGCCTCCTATGTCACTATCTTGGACTGGAATACTCCTATACTATTTTCTGTTTCTTTTCCACTCACCCAAAACTGTTCTGACACTATCTAAACTGTTGTGACATCTTTGAACAATTTAAACAATTTTCAATGTTTATTTATTTGTTTATTCATTTTTTTACTATATGAAAATGTGTAATGTTTTCAGTTCTTCTTCTGAGTATTACAATATGGATGCTTAATATTTCTTAGTCTGCATAGAAACCTTACCATCATTTAGTTGCTTATCCTCTTACTCTATCTGACAGTTGTCTACGTATTACATCTTTACACATATGTATCTCATTAGACAATATTTTAAATTGTTCTTTCGACTTTCAAACTATTTTAAAGAATCCAAGAGGAGAACACTTGTTTATTACAGTTGCTCATATATTTATCGCCACTATTGCTCTATCTTCATTCCTTATGTTCTCACCTTCCTTTCGTATTATTTCCCTTGTGTCCCTTGAAGCTTTTTTTGCAATTTTGGTGGAGGTGTTTTCTTAGCAACAAATTATTAGTTTTACTTAATCTCAGAATTGTTTTAATTCATTTATGTTCATGAGGCATACTTATAATATTTCTAGATTTATGGAATGGCAGTTCTTTCTTTAGCACTTAAAAAATTTCTCTGCCATTTCAGTACCATGATTTCTAATGAGAAATCTGCAGACATTCTTACTGTTGTTTTCTTATAGGCAGCACATTTTTTTTTTTTTTTACTGCTTTCAAGAGTGATTCTCTGACTTGCATTTTTAGCAGTTTGCTTATGATGTGTTTGAGCATTAATATTTGGGTTTACCTACCTTCTTTGGGGCTTTCCGAGTGTTTTGAATTGTATTGCTGTCACAAAATTCAGAATTTTTAGTCATTATTTCTTTAAATGTTTTTTTCAGCCCACAATCTTTCCTTTTTTTCTTCTGGGACTCTTTGGAATCAAATGGAAGACTTTCTTATCAACCAATAGGCCTCTGTAGCTCAGTTCAATTTTTTTAATTTATTCTTTTTTTCTTCTTCTTTTGGTACAGAATGAATATTTTCTATTGCTTTACCTTTGGGTTTACCGACTCTTCTGTCATCTCCATTGGGCCAATCCACCTAAGGTTTTCTCTTTATTTAAACATTTTAGTTATTATATTATTCAGTGCTAAAATACTCAGTTGATACACTTATGTACATTCTATTTTTCCATTTTTTAAAGAGTAATCATGACTGCATGTTGAGCATTTTAAATAGCTTCTTTAATAACTTTGTTATTTAAAATCTGTGTCATCTCAGGTCTGATGTCTATTGATTTTCTTTTCCTGTGTAACATTATATTTTTTCTTGTTCTTCATATGCAGAATAATTTTAAATTGTATCTTGGACTTTTTGAAAGTTGCATTATGAGATTCCAGGGTTTATTTAAATCCTATGAATGATGATATTTTTTGTTTAGTAGGCAAAGGATGTGGTAAATTTCAGATGATCAGTTCCAACTATTTTTTGCAGGCTGTAGTTCTAATATCAGTTCAGTTTTCAAAGGCTTTCTTGAATCTATCCCATTAATTCATCACCTGGTAGTCAGTCTAGTGCTTAGGTGGTGGCTTACATTTATTTCTCAAAGTATTCTCATTGTGAGATGATTACCACATGTGTCACTCAAGCATGAGCTCATTAATTCTAAAACAAAGTTATGGGTTCACTTTCCTGAGCTCTTCCATCTACATGAATTTCCTGGACTTTATGAACTAAATTGTGTCCCCTCACAAATTCCTATGTTGAAGCCCTAACTCCCAATGTGGCAATATTTAGAAATAAGGTCTTAGAAGGTAGTTAATATTAAATGAAGTCATAAGGGTCGGGCCCTAATGTGATAAGATTAGTGTCCTTATAAAAGTGTATTTATTTATATAAAAGTGTATTTATTAGTGTCCTTATAAAATGAGATATCAGAGAGTTCTCTCTTTCTTTCTGTCTTTCTCTATTATGTGAGGACACAGTAAGAAAATGGCCATCTGCCAGAAAAAAGTTCTGACTGGAAACTGACCATGACAGCATCTTGATCTCAAACTTCTATTACTCAAAATTGTGAGAAAATAATTTTTTGTTGTATAAATCATTCAGTTGATGGTATTTTGTTATGAAAACCTGAGAAAACAAATAAAATGGTACTTTCCAGTTCCCTGGGGCTCACCTTTTCAGATTTCCAGCCAGAATGCTGGAACTATAGTTGTCTTTCTCAGCCACATAGTTTTTGACTAGAACTGTATCCAGTTCTAAATGGCCAGAGGACAGAGGGAAATTAAAAAAAAAAAAAAAAAGGAAAAATTACCCCTCACTCTTGGAACTTGGAAATACAGCTCCACTGATCAGAGATGATAGTTTCCCTCCATTAAAGATTTGGTTCTTGTGGGCTTCTGTTGTTGCCATGGCCACTTTTACCACAAGATTGTTTTGAGACTGGTATAAAAGAGAACACAGAAAAAAGTTGTTGTGGGGAGGGAAGGATTCTGCATACTCTCGAAATTAGAAATTTTATTTCCTGTTCCTCAAGCCAAAATTAGAGAGCTTCTTTTAGAATTCCCTCTGTGTCCTCGTGTCCATTTCCAGATATAATGTGTACTAGAGGAGAAACAAAACAAAACACTCCAAAAACAAAGAAGGAAAACTCACTATCATTTGGGTTATCATTTGGGTTTTGTCTTCATCTTCAATCCACTTGCTATTATTTTCTTTTCAGAGACTCAAAATAGAAGACACTATGTTAACTGTAGTCAATAATTTGATATTTTTCTCTTAAATAATTCTGAATCAAAGCTAGAACACAGTATTTTTATAGGAATATGATATATGTCCTCTGTTATTGAGAGTACATTTTAATGTGTGTGATAATAAGAGAATTCAGCAAAAAAAGGAAAACCAAACCAGCTTTACAACAAATGCTAAAGGAAATTCTCTAGGCAGCAAACACAAGAAAAGAAAAAAACCCACAAAAACAAACGCAAAACAATTAAGAAAATGGTAATAGGAACATACATACTGTTAATAAACTTGAATGTAAGTGGATTAAATGTTCCAAACAAAAGACACAGGCTGGCTGAATGGATACAAAAATAAGACCCATATATATGCTGTCTACAAGTGACTCACTTCAGACCTAGGGACACATACAGACTGAAGGTGAAGGGATGGAAAAATATATTCCATGCAAATGGAAATCAGAAGAAAGCTGGAGTAGCAATACTCATATCAGATAAAATAGATTTTAAAATAAAGACTGTTACAAGACTTAAGGAAGGACAATACATAATGATCAAGGGAGCAATCCAAGAAGTAGATATAACAATTATCAATATTTATGCACCCAACATAGGAGCACCTCAATGCATAGGGCAAATACTAACAGCCATAAAAGGGGAAATCGACAGTAACACAATCATAGTAGGGGACTTTAACACCCCACTTACACCAATGGACCAAACATCCAAACAGAAAATAAACAAGGAAGCACATGCTTTAAATGACACAATAGACCTGATAGATTAATTCATATTTATAGGACCTTCCACCCAAAAGTGGCATAATACACATTCTCCTCAAGTGCACATAGAACGTTCTCCAGGATAGATCACATCTTGGGCCACAAATCAAGTCTTGGAAAATTTAAGAAAACTGAAATTATATCAAACACCTTTCTGAGCACAATACTATGAGAATGGAAATCAATTACAGGAAAAAAAATGTAAAAAAAAGCACAAATACATGGAGGCTAAACAGTGTGCTACTAAATAACCAAGAGATCACTGAAGAACTCAAAGAAGAGATAATAAATATACATGGAAAAAAATGACAATGAAAACATGATGACCAAAAACCTATGGGATACAGCAAAAGCAGCTCTAAGACAGAAGTTTAGGGCAATTCAACCTTACCTCAAGAAACAAGAAAAATCTCAAATAAAAAATTTAACCTTACACCTAAAGCAACTAGATAAAGAAGAAAAAAGAAAACCCAAAGTCAGTAGAAGGAAAGAAATCATAAAAATCAGAGCAGAAATAAATGAAATAGAAATGAAGAAAAACAATAGCAGAAAAACTAAAAGTTGGTTCTTTGAGGAGATAAACAAAATTGATAAACCTTTAGCCAGACTCATCAAGAAAAAAAGGGAGAAGACACAAATCAATAATATTAGAAATGAAAAAGGAGAAATCACAACTGACACGCAGAAATACAAAGGATTATAAGAGACTACTACAAACAACTAGAGGCCAATAAGATGAAAAACCATGAAGAAATGGACAAGTTCTTGGAAAGGTTTTCCAAGACTGAACCAGGAAGAATTAGAAAATATAAACAGACCTATCACAAGTAATGAAATTGAAGCTGTAATTTAACATCTTCCAATAAACAAAAGCCCAGGACTCGATAGCTTCACAGGTGAATTCTATCAAATATTTAGAGAAGAATTAATACCAGTCTTTTCAAACTCTTACAAAAAATTGCAAAAGGAGGAAGGAACACTCCCAAATTCATTCTACAAGGCCACAATCACCCTGATACCAAAACCAGACAAATATATCACAAAAAAAGAAAATTACAGACCAATATCACTGATGAACTTGGATACAAACATCATGAACAAAATACTATCAAACAGAATCCAACAAAACATTAAAAGAATTATACACCATGATCAAGTGGGATTTATCCCAGGAATGCAAGGATTCTTTGGTATATGCAAATCAATACACCATATTAACAAATTAAGGAATAAAAACCGTATGATCACCTAGATAGATATAGAAAAAGCTTTTTACAAAACTCAACACCAATTTATGATAAAAACTCCCCAGAAAATGGACATAGAGGGAACCTAACTCAACATAATAAAGGCCATATATGACAAACCCACAGCAAACATCATACTCAGTGGTGAAAAACTGAAACCATTTCCAGTAAGATCAGGAACAAGACAAGGACGTCCACTCTCACAACTTTTACTTAGCATAGTTTTGGAAGTCCTAGCCATGGCAATCAGAGAAGAAAAATAAATAAAAGGGATAGAATTTGGAAAATAAGTGAAACTGTCATTCCTTGCAGATGGCATGATACTATACATAGAAAATCCTAAAGATGTCACTAGAAAACTACTAGAACTAATCAATGAATTCGGTAAGATAGCAGGACACAAAATTAATGCACAGAAATCTCTTGCATTCCTATACACTAACAATGAAAAATCAGAAAGAGAAATTAAGGAAACAATCCCATTTACCATCACAACTAAAATAATAAAGTACCTAGGAGTAAACCTACCTAAGGGGGCAAAAACTTGTACTCAGAAAACTATAAAACACTGATGAAAGAAATCAAAGATGACATAAACAGATGGAGAAATATACCATGTTCTTCAATTGGAAGAATCAATATTGTGAAAATGACTATACTACCCAAAGCAATCTACAGATTCAATGCAATCCCTATCAAACTACCAATGGCATTCTTCACAGAAGTAGAAAAAAATTTTACAATTTGTATGGAAACACAGAAGATCCTGAATAGCCAAAACAATCTTGAGAAAGAAAAATGGAGCTGGAAGAATCAGGCTCCCCGACTTCAAACTATATTACAAAGCTACAGTAATCAAGACAGTATGATACTGGCACAGAAACAGAAATATAGATCAATGGAAGAGGATAGAAAGCCCAGAGGTAAACCCACACACATATGGTTACCTAATTTATGACAAAGGAGGCAAGAACATACAATGGAGAAAAGACAGCCTCTTCAATAAGTGGTGCTGTGAAAACTGGACAGCTATATGTAAAAGAATGAAATTAGAACACTCCCTAACGCCATACACAAAAATAAACTTCAAATGGATTAAAGACCTAAATGTAAGACAGGACAATATAAAGCTCTTAGAGGAAAATGTAGGAAGAACATTCACTGGCATAAATCACAGAAAGATATTTTTTGACTCACCTCTTAAAGTAATGAAAATGAAAACAAAAATATACATATGGGACCTAATGAAACTGAAAAGCTTTTGCACTGCAAAGGAAACCATAAACAAGTTGAAAAGACAACCCTCAGAATGGGAGAAAATATTTGCAGATGAATCAATGGACAAAGGATTAATCTCCAAAATGTAAAAACAACTATGGAGCTCAATATCAAAAAACAAACAACCCAATTAAAAAATGGGCAGAAGACCTAAATAGACATTTTACCAAAGAAGACCTACAGATGGCCAAGAGGCACATGAAAAGCTGCTCAACATCACTAATTATTAGAGAAATGCAAATCAAAACTACAATGAAGTATCACCTCACACCAGTCAGAATGGCCATCACCAAAAAAATCTACAAACAATAAATGCTGGAGAGGGTGTGGAGAAAAGGAACCCTTTCACACTGTTGGTGGGAATGTAAATTGATACAGTGATTATGGAGAACAGCATGGAGGTTCCTTAAAAATCTCAAAATAGAACTACCATATGACCCAGCAATCCCACTACTGGGCTTATACCCTGAGAAAACCGTAATTCAAAAGTACACATGTACCCCAATGTTCATTGCAGCACTATTTACACTAGCCAGGATGTGGAAACAACCTAAATGTCCAATGATAGATGAATGGATAAAGAAGATGTGGTACCTATATACAATGGAATATTACTCAGCCATATAAAGGAATGAAATTGGGTCATTTGTAGAGATGTGGATGGACCTAGAGTCCATCATACAGAGTGAAGTGAGCCAGAAAGAGAAAAACAAATATCATATATTAACACATATATGTGGAATCTAGAAAGATGGTACAGATGAACCTATTTGTAGAAATGTAGGGAATGAACATGTGGGCACAGGGGGAATGGGGAGGGTGGGATGAATTGGGAGATTAGTTTTGACATAAATACCCTACCACATGTAAAATAGATAGATAGTGGGAACCTGCTGTATAGCACAGGGAGCTCAGCTTGGTGCTCTGTGAAGACCAAGATGGGTGGGATGGAGGGTTTGGGAGGGAAGTCCAAAAGGGAGTGGATATAGATGTACTTATGGCTAATTCACTTCATTGTACAGCAGAAACTAACACAACATTGTAAAGCAATTTTACTCCAATTAAAATAAAGTAAAATAAAATAATACACATAAAGCACCTAAAATTATATTCATATGTACTTATATAACAAATATTTTTCATAAACCTCATTTTATAGCATAATTCATTGTATTTGAAATGTTCTCAGAAATAACATTGACCTAAAACTGTTAAAATTTAACTTGGTTCTCTGATTCAATATGGATATTGTTTTCTGTTGAGGGATGTTAAACTAATATCTGATAATCCCTGGGAATTTCCCCAAGCATTTTCCTTGGCATTAAAACAGAGCTTTCAAAATTTTAAAATCTTCAGCAGCTAGGGTGGATAAGTCTTATTCTAGTATAAGGATGATAAATCATGGTACAACCAAAATTTTTAAAATTGGTTGATAGCATTTCAATTTTCACAAAGCTTTCAGCCTTCTGTTATCTTTGCTTTTACCAATTTAAATGCATTAACTCTAAAGCTGGCCTTAAATTGAACATTTAAATTAATGCATTGTTAATTTGTTGTTATGGTAAAGAAAAAAAAATTAAGTTAGAAACATGGATGTAGAGAAATAATGACACACTCTTTATTTGCTATTTTAATCTGAATATACTCTTCCATTTTCCATGTTGCCATTATCCATGTAAACCTAATGACATCCGAAAGCAGTATTGGCAAAACCCGTTAACAATATGTCCTTTTTAAAAGCTAGAGTAAATTGTTGCTCAAAAACAATGTTATTGTGTATGACTGACTTGCTATGCACTTAGTACCTCTGATCACTTTAGCTAAAAGAAAGAAAAGAAGGAAACATAATGATGTTAATTAGCAGCAAGCCAATGCAGAAGTGATTTTCTTCTAGATATTCAACTTCACCTTAAACGAAATATGGAGTAAATAGTTGGCAGAGTATTTAACATTAAATGAGCAGCAAAGAAATTTGTTCCTCAATGATTTTGTTTCTGAGTTAAATTAAATGGTATACAAACAACATAGCGCAAGCCCAATTTCTTCCTCCCTTGCGCTTAGATATCCTTAGGGAAGGAATCAAAAATGATCACCACTTCTTTTTTTTTTTTCTGTCCTCTAATGCTGCCCCTTAACCTTGATATCTGGAGTTAAGGGAACACAGTGTGCTCTGTATGACCTTGAAGTGCTGTGCATTTCCTAAACTGAAGTAGACATGTTTATGAAAGTACACACATTCATGCATGGATATAATGCGGCTGTTGAGTTTAGCATAGTGAAATATTTCACTTACTGATCAAGAAGAATGGATAGATACATACCAATAGCTAGTACTTTAATTCTTCATTATGGATTTCCACTATCATCTAGGTATTACCTTGGCTGCAAAGGAAACTCTGATCATGAAAGAAAATTTGGTTCCACCAGCAATCCTTAGGCCAAAAGGATGTTGATAGCATTTTAAAATGCTCACTTCCATATATTTTTGTGAACATTGAATTTGATTTCATTTATGTATTGTTGGATGTAAAGTAGAATATATAGGCTTCTGGTGGACACATTAGATCTGTGTAAAGTTTTCCTGAAGAAAACAGGATTGTGGGGCACTAGCACTTCTCTCACAATGGATGGCATTTTAGAGAACTCCATTAAGTCTCAATATTTCCTAAAAGGAACCCTGTGCCTAATCAACGAATTATCTACAATTACTCCTTTTCCCTTTGCAAACCACTCTTTCCTTTTGTTCATAAACACTAGTATTTCTCTTCACTTATATCTTGTCTCCTTTTTAAGTGATGTTAAAACAGAACACCTAGAATGAATTTCTAATGACTCATCTTGGTAGATATCATGTACCATTCTGAATTTTCTTCTAAACTTTTGTGACACTTGTTCTCAACGTGTCTCATCTTCCTTTCCTATATTTAAGAAATACAAGGGCAAGCATCACATTCTAGTGTGTACTGATTTTGTTTCTTTATATCACAAATCACAATGTCTTGCTTGCATAGGTGGTCAGTACATCTAGGCTGAATGAATTTAACAGTGAAAACTTTTCTATAGGAATTATACATGGTGATTCAAATATATAAAAAATATGATTGTTCTAGAAGGCAGCTCCTATCATTTAGTCTTAAATAGCAGATACAGTGAAGATACATCCAAGGGGGAAATGGTGGGAAGTCAGAATGCTGATCATGAAGAACCTTCTATGAGTCTGAAAAGGAATAACCAGAGTCTACCTTTATAATATCTGTCAAATCCATCCCTTTATCTCCATAATTATTTTGAACCAGCTTCCCTCTTGTTATTCATACCTTTTCTTTACCTGCAATATATCTTCTATATTACTCCCAGAAGAATTTTGTGAACCCTAAATGTAATATAATCATCCTTGCCCAAGATTCTCCCAAATCTCCACATAATATTTAAAATAATATTCAAAATTATTAGTAGAACACTGAGTGTCCTTTAATATATATCTCATCCACCTCTCCCTACTTTTCTCTCTAATAAATTCCACTAAACATATATCTTCCTTCCCTATGAGTCCTGTGTCTGGAATAAACTTTCCTTTAATTCCTTACTTTATCTTCTTTTAAATTTCAAATTAGGTCATCTTGCCAAGAAATCTTCCTTTACTCTCTAGTTTTATTTGTGTTTTCACATAAACTCTCAAAGTATCTCCACAATTAGGCTGGCTGTAAGCAGTTTGAAGGTAAAGACCATGACTTAAATATAATGGAAAAGATCAGTATTTGACTGTAGATATCATACATACATCAAAATCTAGAATTTGTTGAAAAAGGACATTGTCAGTGAACTGAGGCAGGCCTACAAATTAACAGGGTAGAAAAAAACCTTTTTTTAGTTTGCTTCTGGCCCTGCTTTTAGTTATTTTTTTCAATGTGTCCTTAAATTAATTCAGCTTTTGTTATTTGACATTTGTTAGTAGGAGGGAGGTGTGGTATTAATTAATTTCATTACAGAATTAGACAGAAAGCTTAAAGTGCACACAGTAATGGTTAAGGGGAGAAGAAAATAAAGCATAAATAATGGATCTAAACTAAAGATCTGCGTCTGATATGTGGAAAGCATATAAGGAAGTAGAATATCTTTTTAGGGAGATAAAATGAACACATGAAGATGCAAATTTCTTTCACTTTAACCTGTACCAACATTCTGGCCTCTCTTTATGAGGAGAAGCTAGGCAATCTGGAGAACTCTGCACTTCAACTTGCCTTCCGAGACTCCTGAATCAGAAGCTCCTTCATTCTTGAGGGTTTATAGGTTTCTTTGGCATTGTTAAATTCTTAGAATAATTTATTGGATATATTCTATAGCATTTAACTGGCATCTATGTTGAGTTGGTTGCCTTGATAATTAGAAGTGGATGTTCATACCACACCTGATAGTCAATATATGTAAAAGAGATTCTGTGCAATGCTTGATGTACAGGAAGCTACATTCTCAATTCTGCATAGCTCAGAGGTCAGAGTATTGCAAAGTTATTATTTCTAGATTAGCCAATCTTGTAAAATATCATTATGGGTCAATTGAGTGACATTGCATAAATAGTTAGCTGTATGTTCTGAGGAAGCTTTTAAGACAAAATACTACTTATGTTAGAAGTAGCGCAAAGCAGTTACCAGAAATACATATTGGGTTTTAGGATTCTAATGCTGAGTAGTATTAGATTTTTCACTTTGTCTTTTACCCTCTGTTCCTCTTTTCATACAAACTGGTATATTATCAAACAGTTTTAGAATCAAGAGCCTAAGTAGTTATATGCCGCACCTTTCTAAATGACTCACTATAAACTGCAAACTACGATGGACAATGCTTAAACATGTGCTGTATAGTACATAAATAATATTCCTTTTAATCCTTATTGGTTACTTTATAAATTATAGTTTCTAGAAATCTTGTAGGAGCCAAACATTATATCAATATAGAATAATATTGCTTGCAGTTTATGACATATTGATACATTACTATAGTTAATACAATTTAAATAAAATCATATCAGAACCATGACACCACTCTTGTTCAATGTGTTTCATGATGATGATAATAATGATGATAATAAATCACCGGCTATAATAAGAGAGTGACTGCAGAATTTAACACAAAATGAATTTAGAGAAACTAGAGATTTTGCAAGAAGAAAAATTGCAGGCTTCCATTAAAGCAACAGTTTTATTATTTTTAAACTCAGTTCTCTGTAAAAGTAAAGTGATTATGTGACACAGTCAGGAAGCAATAGGAAATTTAGCTGATGCTTTTTATAGGTCTATGCTCTTAGCATCATTAGTGTTTTTAAGAAGTTTGTTTTTCTAGACTTCTTGTCAAAATAATCTATCATCCGTAAGTATAGCATAAACTGAAAACATTGGTCTTGGATTTTCTTCTATTCAGGTGATAACAATGTCTTTATTCAATTACAAAACAACATAAAATATTGCTGGTGATATGTCTGGTCAAACATTTCTACTTCAAAATTGCTGAGAAATATTAGTTGAAAAAAAGTTTCTTCTAGGGATGTATTTCTATCCTTAAGTCATACCCTTATAAGTAGGAACCAATTGTGAGATTGGTTGTGATTAGACTGATGGAAGCATTGTAACAAATTTAGTAAAAGGAATTTAGCCAAAACATCTGTAATTTCTAGGCAGAGGCCTACCGAGTATGTGACTAAAGACATTTTTTTCCAGATGGCACAGCAGTAACTTTTCTTCTCTGCACACAGTTTGAGAAGCTTACTGGAAAGAAATGTATCATATATCGCCTGTGAAGCTCTTCTCACAAAGGAGAAAACATGGCCCATCCAGAACTAAAGATCTTCAACTTAATGGAAGTTTTCAAATAAAGGCAGATGCTGAGTTTGGCAAAAAACAATTTCCAAAATAACACTGACATGATTTTTTTCAAAAAATAAGTTGCTGAGGACTAAGCATCCTACTTAAATTTAACATTTTGACCAGATAAATAAGAGTCTTAATAATACTCACCAAGCATGATATATATTTTTATTTTTATATGAATTACTTTTTTTTTTTTTTTTGCGGTATGCGGGCCTCTCACTGTTGTGGCCTCTCCCGTTGCGGAGCACAGGCTCCAGACGGGCAGGTTCAGCGGCCACGGCTCACGGGCCTAGCCGCTCCACGACATATGGGATCTTCCCAGACTGGGGCATGAACCCATGTCCCCTGCATCAGCAGGCGGACTCTCAACCACTGCGCCACCAGGGAAGCCCATGAATTACTTTTTAATTCATCTTCTGTATATACCATTTGAACTTTGCAGAAAAAGTACAAAGATCAATTATTATTTTAAATTTCATAGATAATAATCAAAGAATAATAATATATGTGTGCTTTGCTTTCCAGAAATAACTTTTTTGGTAAATAGTGTACATGATTTGATTGAATTAGTAAACAAATTATATTGACTGTGTGTATGTGTGTGTGTCAGAAAGAAGAGCTGCAGAGAGGCAAAAGTGAGGGAAAGTAGACAGGCCAATAGAGATTTGGATTCAGTCTAAGTGTAGTGAGATGCCACTAAAGAATTTACAGAGATAAATTTGTATTATATGGTTTGTGTTTTAATAAGGTCACCCTGGAGCTCTTCATGGATGCAGAGGACCATTTATGAGGCTATTGCAGGTAAAAATAGTGTTTTAAGCAAATAGAAAAATATGTTTATAGATTCAATATATATTTCCACATCAGAACTGTTAAGATCTAATGGTAATGTGAATTTACAATTGGGTTGAAGAATAATAAAATAAAAGATGCCAACTGGTTTTCTAGCTTGGGCAGATGCATAGCTAAACTATTGTTTACTAATATTTGGAACACCAGGGAAAGAACAGATATTTGTTAGTGACAAGAGAATCCATAATTACATTTTGAACATGTCCAATATCAGATATCTATGAGATTTCCAAGTGAAAGAGATGATAGAGGCAATTAGATAATATGAATCAGAAGCCTGGAGGAGAGGTGTGGGATGGAGACCAGGGGAGATAGGAGAAAGTAATGAGCATGTAGAGAGTAATTATCTAGGATAAATCATACAGGAAAGATAAAAAGATGGCAAGGCCTCAGTCCAACATGTGAGGTTCAGTAGATGAGGAAAATCCAGCACAGTAGATTGAAAAAAGATGACAGGCAACAAGTTTGTATTTAGAAATGTAAGAAAAAGGAAATGGTTAACTATATCAAATGATAATGAAGGTATCTGTGTCAGAAACAAGGATAGAATTTTACTTAAAACATATTTCCCAATTTAGTACCTCTTTTAGAAGCTTAGTTTTATTTCTAGATACAAGGAAATTTCACTTCTGTTACTAAGAAGAAATTGTTAAGATTTTGACAGGACAGAGCCAATCTACCAAGACCCTTTAAGGGCTGGAACTGACAAGTTTCTGAAATTAACTGGCATTTTAAAAAGTTCTCTGCTTTAAGGAATGAACCTCTATTTCTGCAATAGAGCTGATTTTAATGTCATTACATACAGTGAAGACATATACAAATTATATATACCAGAGGTCTGAGTTTCATTTGTGAAGAAACAAACAACAAATACAATATATTTGACCTAAAGGCTTAGGAGACATTCAGCCACAAAACAAAACAAAGCAAAACAAAAAACAATTCATCTAATGCTATTACTAAAGAATTCTTATTCAATTATCTAAATCTCCATTATTTTTTAAGGGTACACAAATTCCTAAGAATGAACAACCTATGTTATCAATATAGAGTATCACTTCATGCATTTGTGCTGCTTTTCAATTTCTACATACAAAAGCTATTAACAGATAGCAAAAACTAGTGGAGTTTCTTACTTTACTCCTTTTTCTAGCCTTTTTAGACAGTACTCAAATTTTAAAGGACTTTGAATAACCTGGGGATCTTGTAAATATCCAAATTTGGATTAAGTACTTCTGGAATATTGTCTGAGATTTTGCATTTGTAACAAGCTCCCAAGTGATGCCAGTGTTCTGTGTTGTGAGACACATTTTGGATAGAAAGGATTTAAAGAACTGACTAACTGAGCAGCTGATGGGGAGAAAGAAAAACATTTCTTCTTACACTCAAAGGGAAGGCTGAAACCTAATCTAATTTTATAGTGGAATATGCAATTGTACTTGGCTCTAATAACCATAATACTTATATGAAAACTTTATTTATTTATTTGTTTGTTTGTTATCTATTTTTGCCTAACATATTATCCCCAAGCCTTAGTGGCTAAAAGCAACAAATATTTACTACTTCACATTTCTGAGATTAAGAAATATTAAGAGATAGCACAGTTCAACAGTTACAGCTCAAGGACTCTCACGAGGAGTTTGTGGTCTGGACGGCTAGGGATGCAGTCATCTGAAGGCTTCACTGGAGCTGAGGGATTTGCATCCAAGGTGGATCAATTACATCTTGCAAAAATCCTATGTGCCTCGTCACATAGACCTGTCTATGTGAGTGTCTTCATAACACAGCAACTAGCTTTCCCCAGATAAGGCAATGCAGGAGGAGCCATGATATTGTCTATGACTTAGGCTTATTAGCCACACACCATCATTTCCACAATATATAATTCATTACACAGGTCAACCCTACACAATGTCAAAAGGAACAACAGTGATTTTCAACCTCAGCACTGACAACTTTCGTCTAAATAATTCTTTGTTATGAGAGGCCATTTGATCCATTGTATGATGTTTGGCATCATTCCTGGCTCTAGGCACTACTGTAGCAGCCTCTCCCCCAAGCTGAGACAATAAAAGTTGTTTCCATATATTTCTAAATGTTCCCCAGTGGATAGGTAGACAGAAATTATGTATGAGTTATAACACTGCACTATACAACAGTGTAGATAGCAGGATGTGGAGATCCTTGGTGGACACTACAGGATGGAGGCTATCTCATTTTATAAAGCAGATAAAACTTGTTTTATTTGTTGATAAAGCATAGTAAGGATCCTTTAAAGACTGAATTCTACTACTGCATGCACAATGAATTTGATGTATTTATAGATTTACTGATTAAGTATAAAAAATTTAATTTTATTTTGAATAAGTATTGCGTTGTTAGCATTATTATCATTTTGTTACTACTCAGAAGAAACTCTGTAATTTTCATATAGAATGCTTAGCAGAAATCTGTTTGTAATGGTTTATGTCTTGTGTGTTTTATTACTGAATTCAAAAGACCAGAGCATATGCTATGAACTGAAGTAACGTGTCAAACACACACACACACACACATGTGCATCTTCAGTGTGATGGTGCCCAGATGCAATGAAATAGTTCACTGGATCCAGCAGTCATGCCCTTTCCATTTTAACATAAATTAGACTGATTCATAATCACATATGTGCCAAATTGTGTCTACTCCAAATTTGGATGATTGCTGACATGGTAAACTGAGATTCATAATACCTTCCTTGCCTCAGGCATTCCCTAACACGTAGGAGACAAAAATATTTTTAACATCTTTAGAAGGTTTAAAAGAATGACAATACAACTCTGGACAAAGGGGCCAACTTGGACACCAGGGTATCAGTATCATAATTTATCACCTCTCCTTGTTTAAAAAGTCCTTTCATTCACCTATTGATCCTTCAAAGTTAATCTCTAGATACAGCTCTTCCAGGAAGATTTCTGCAACATGTTGGGCACAATCTCTAAGATCCAATATCAGGAATTATTGGACAATGAGACTATGTCTCTTCCAAAATCATGCATCTACATGTATATGTTTTTTCTTGATGATATTATCAATTATTTGAGAACAGAGCTTATATTTAATGCCACTTGATTTCCTTTAGTTTTGGGTTTTCTAAACATTTATCAACTGACTTTTTCACTCAATTTGTCAATGTAGATATGGTGTAGTATAGTGATAAAGACAAGCTCTGAAACCAGAATACCGTATTTGTATTACAACCTTCATTTCCCAGCTGTATGAATTTGAGGGAGGCATTAGGGCTTTGCCCAAAATTCCACTAGACATTCACATAGCAAACTCTCTGACTTCTTTCTAGTCTTTGATCAAAGCTAATCTGCTTAATAGGCCCATGTATTATTGTATACAATAATACATGGGCCTATTAATGTATTATTTTAATTGCAACTACTTAATATATTTAATGTATTATTACACTTAATGTATTACAGTTATTATTACACTTAATGTATTATTTTAATTGCAACCACTTATTTTCCCTACTCCAGTTTACTGATCAACTCCTGAATTCTCTTCAACTTTATTCTTTTTTTGGCACCATTTATCACCTATCATACTGCACCATTTTCTAATTTGTTATGATTATGGGCTATTTTCTGTTAACCATTCCAGAATGTAAGAACTTTATCTGTTTACTGAGGTATCTCATGTATCTAGGAAAGTGACTGAAAATTTGTATACAATTATCAGGATTGAATGCAAATTTTGTGCCAAGTGAAGCTTATATAAATTGGGAACCATCTATAAGAAAAATAATAAAACATTGCAAATGCTAAATGAGGTAGAACCATATGAACATAATCATAGGGCTGTTTTCAGAGCATTGGAAGAGGTCCTTACCAGTGAACAACAATGAGGCATAGTCTTTGTTAACTTCTCAATAAATCCACCTTTGGTAGGCACTCAAATATTGTTTGAATAAATGAATTAAACTTAGCTGAACCTTAATTTCTTCAATGATAAAATTATAATAAATTGACTTATATAGAAATGTCCAGAAAAAATATGAATAAATTCATGTACCTTTATTAGAAAAGGGCCTGGAATAAGGTAAGTCCTCAATGAATAGTCATTGATAGCTTTGGAAGTTAGGCAAACACCAGAGTTGAGAAGTTGTTATATTTTTTTCTCCAATGAAAATTATATAGATCTATAATCCAGAATTAAGCTATATAGTAAAGGAAAAGAATATTCAAACCATATTTCTGCCAAGGATCCCATATTAGAATGCATTCATGTATCCCATTTGTGGATTTATCAAAAAACTTGAAAGCAATCTCATACTAATAAAAGTTTCTTAGGGTGATATAGATCCACTTGGATCCCAAAGTGGATTTTGGTGTTCCCAAGTGTGTTCCCAAAGTGCCCTGCAAGTTCCTTTCATACAGGAATAATTTCACTACTGAAAAGAGGCTATTTCTAGGGCTAATAGCAGTAGCCAAATAGACAATCTTCACAGACCATATGGTACAACAGTGGGGAGAAATAATTTTGGCTAAGATGAACAGAACCATTCTTACTCTTGTGAAATATGTCTCATACTTCTTTAAGACTCATTCATAGTCAAAATAACATGAAATATCAAGGCCAGGTCTAGCCAGACCCATAAACAACGTAGTTGAGGGTATTACATGGCATTCGTGAAAATCAGAGTCATATTGATGTAACTGTCTTCTGGAAGTTTTATCTTTTCAAGATAGATTTGTTCTGACAGGAATCACTTACGTTTACTTTCAAAAGTTCAAACTGGCTTCAAAGCAAGGTGAACTCTTCTGTATAAATGTAGATGAAACAAATATTTTCCTTGGTCCAAATACAATGGATCAAGAAATTCCTTGTCAATATATGCATCTCTTTGGTGCAAAATGACAAAGGATGGAATATAACTTTCCAGTTATGTCAAGGCATCAGTGTGGTAATGGTAAAACTTGAAGATGATCTCTTTCAACTTGAAGGATATCGTGCAGCATACTATAGTACAGCACATCCTAATAGAATAATTCACTTACTTTGAAGTGAATAAAGGTGGGTGTTTTTTCCCATAAATTTTTGTTTGAATGTGAATCAGTAATCTTGCTGGCAGCCTCACTATGCATTTGTTATGGGAATTTTAAATGTCATGCATTATATGATCTGTATCCTCAAATGGTTTCAAATAAAAGTTGTCTGCTGTTTTCTGGTGAAGTGTCAAGTGAATGAATACTCATTTGATTTGCTACCTGTACATATAGTTTTACATCTTCTATAATTAACCTGTCAGTCTAGTGTCTCCTCAAAAACTTCTGCCATGTACGGTGGAGTATATTAAAAGCTAAGAATATTTGCAACAGTACTGGCATTATTTTCGTGCCTGTACCTGAGTTTTCCTTAATAGACAAAGACCAATTTAATTTTTAGTATTATGTGTCTTGTTTGATTTTACACCTGGGCTATCATTTCACATCATAGAAAAATAAAATAAAACCAATTACACTGTAACATTCAGGAAAATGAACAATCAGACTTTAGTAGATGGGATATATTGAAAACAAAATGAGGTCCAACTTTCTGTCAGCTCAAGTTAAACCCAGGATCCATAAATTAAACTATTATAAAAAAAGGATCTGGGACTTCCCTGGTGGTGCAGTGGTTGGGAATCTGCCTGCCAATGCAGGGGACACGGGTTCAAGCCCTGGTCTGGGAACATCCCACTTGCCGCAAAGCAGCTAAGCCCATGTGCCACAACTACTGAGCCTGTGCTCTAGAGCCTATGAGCCACAACTACCGAGCCTGAGTTCCACAACTACTGAAGCCCATGCGCCTAGAGCTGATGTTTCTCAACAACCGCAATGAGAAGCCCATTCACTGCAACTAGAGAAAGCCCCCGTAAGACCCAACACAGCCAAAAATAAATAAATTAATTAATTAAAAAAATAAAAGGATCATTAAATTATCAAATATGATGTCTGACATCGGGTTACCATCTTTAGTTAATAAAGCTTTCTGTTATAAATGATGGTATTCATCAAATGCAAGTAATCCAGTGTTTGAGTTTTAAACATGAATAGCAGTTTAATATAACTCTAAAGTCACTAAAACTTTTATTACAAACCGTTATTAGAAAATCTTCATTGTATAAGTTGCATACGGAAGACCTGAGTTTGGAAAACTTCTTTGAGAACTTTAGGAAATTCACCTAAATTCCCTGAATCTTAGCCTTTTGCAGGAAAATTGCAATTTTCCTACTTATGGAGTTGCAATAATTCTGCATTGCAGGAGGCTTAGAAGCAACAATCTAGATGAAATGGGAGGCTAGAGACTTGGTCTGGTGTTTTGTTTAGACCCTATATGTGTATTTTGAATTTGTTTGGAAATTGATGAAAATGAGAAGGGACCTAACGTCACCCACTACCCTTAACCTATAGCAAGGAAAGAATTGGCATCAGTTTTTGCAGAGCTTTTTGATGGTAAAACGTGACCTACTGTAAATATAAAATGTTTTGCATATGTAGACTGCTACTACTGTGATTTTTTCGACCTAAGATAATTCATATGAATTTATGAATGAAACTCTGCAGGACAAAGTTTGCCAAAAAGGAATAGACATAGAACCATATGTATCCATTTCATTATGTGAAATATTTACTTTAACCAGTTAGTTAAAGCGAAGGTTGCACAGATAGGGTAACAGAAAGCACTTACAAGATTCCACAGATAATAGACATTTAAGATTCTAAGATAGAAGATAGAGTCCAGTCAGAGAAATAAAATGCATGGAAGCACATGAGTCCCAAGAAACATCCAAGTGCAGCTCCCAGGTCCTTTCTAAGTTTCACAGGATAGGCTTTATCTCTGGATTATGATCTATCAAGATATGCAGGTAGATCTTCATTTTAAGAGAACTCCAGCAGAAGTTTTTAGGGTTTTTCATTTGTTTGTTTCAATGAACTCCAGATTATGTAGGGAAACCAAGCTGCCATATGTCAGCCACTCATCTACACAGTTCTAGACAATGGTCCTGGGTTCTGCCAGAGGAGTTTCAAACTTTAAAAAACACATTAAAAATTACTAGCTACCTCATCTCATCTTTATCATAGACAAAAGTCTTTAGCTGACTTCCAGGTAACCCCAGAGACAAGCATAGGGATGTAAGGTAATCCTATTTTATACAGTTCATGAGCCAGATTTTCAGGCTGGCTGTGACAGCCAAACACTGTATCTGTACAATCATGAGTTGGATTAGATAAAAAATCATTAATATTTAACCTAAAATTGTGATTACACTAGGCCAAAAATCATTGGTATTTTGATTAATGTTGCCTTTGTAACAATATTGGTAATTTGGAACTCAAATCATACATTTTGGACATATGGTCACAGTTAGGAAATTATATATGAGTAAATGCTTCATCTAAAGTTTCAGCTGATTCAGCTGACATCAGATTTCTGTCCCAGGGTGGGTTAGCCTCTAGCAATGTGTCCATGGAAGAAAATTGTGTTGTTTCCCCCTCAGCCAGTCATCAAGGAATGCTCATTAACATTTAGGCTATTCATAGAATATGGAGAACTGAGCAGCCAGGTGGACCAGCTACACTTCATGTCCTCCAGCATTTCCAGAATCCCCCTGAGTAAAGATTTCCTAGAAGCCTCTAAAGTCAATTGGTAGTTACCTACAGAACTGTTTCTGTGTCTTCTGAGATGATCAGAATTGATCATCACCTACATTTGTTGATCTACTGGGTACTACAAGGTCATACTGTACTGACCTCAAGTCTTTATTTTTTAGAGAGGTAGCTTCCATTTTTATATCATAGTTAGAAGTTCCCAACTTTACCCTTGCTAGTGTAAATACTAGGAAAGGCTCTGGCCAGGAGTATTTGACATTTGATACTAAAGCAAATAATCAAATTATAGGAAAACAGAAGTTCCTGAGTGTCTTCTGAGAATTGGTTGCCTTTGCCATATTTTTAAATTATAAATATATGTCAACTGATGTTATATGGAGGTTTTTTATTCTAACATTTTACAATGCTGTATTATTTTTCAAAACACTTTTTTTTTAAATAAGAGCTTTTAAAATGCACAAACAGGTCTCATTAGTTTTGTCAAGGGGCTTGTTAGAAATATTTTAGCATAACATAATTTCTTTCAGTCTCTCCAAAGCTACTCCTAATAAAAAGACAGTATATAGAAAGAGGCAGCTTTAAAACAAGTCTTTTCAACTAGGGTGTTACTTTCAGGAAACTCCAAATAGAAATTCTGAAGTCTCCACCGAGAACTTGTTTTTCTTATCTTTGTTTTCTTATCAAAGCAATATGCAGAGTCAATGCAATCCCAATCAAAATACCAATGGCATTTTTCAAAGAAGTAGGGCAAATGATCCTAAAATTTATATGGAACCACATAACATCTCAATAGCCAAAGTAATCTTGAAGCTGGGGGGCTCATGCTCCCTGACTTCAAACTATATTACAAAGTTATTATAATTTAAAAAGTATGGTATTGGCGCAAAAACAGACACATGGATCAATGGATCAGGATAGAGAGCCCAGAAATAAACCCACCCATATATGGTGAATTAATTTATGACAAAGGAGCTAAGAAGATACAATGGAGAAAGGATAGTCTCTTGAATAAATTGTGTGGGAAAACTGGACAACCACAAGCAAAACAGTGAATCTGAACCACTATCTTTCACAATACATAAAAATTAACTGAAAATGGATTAAAGGTTTAAATGTAAGACCTGAAACTATAAAACTCTTAGAAGAAAACACAGGTGGTAAATTGCTTGACATAGGTCTTGACAATGTTTTATTTTTGTTGTTGCTTTTTTTGTTTGTTTTGTTTTTAATATGACACCAGAAACAAAGGCAATAAAAGTAAAAATAAAAAGAGGACCTATATCAAACTAAGAAGCTTCTGCACAACACAGGAAACCATCAACAAAATGGAAATGCAACCTACTGAATGGGAGAAAATATTTTCAAATTGTATATCTGACAAGGGGTTAATATCCAAAATATATAAAGAACTCATACAACTCAAAAGCAAAAATGAAAACAAAAACAAAAAAACAAAAACAAAAAACAACCCAGTTAAATCATGGGCAGATGATTTAAATAGACATTTTTCCAAAGATGTACAGAAAACCAACAATTACTTGAAAAAATGCTCAATGATATTAATCATCAGGTAAATGCAAATCAAAACCACAATAAAACATTACCTCACACCTGTTAGAATAGCTATAGTCAAAAATACAGAAATATCAAGTTTTGGGGAGAATATGGAGAAAAGGGAACTCTTGTGCACTGTTGGCAGGAATGTAAATTAGTGCAATCACTATGAAAAACAGTATGGTGGCTCCTAAAAAATTTCAAAATAGATCTATCATATGATCTAGATATTCTACATCTGGGTATGTATCTGAGAAAAAAAGTAAAAACTAACTTGAAAAAACATATGCTCTCCCATGTTCATTACAGCATTATTTACAATAACAAAGATATGAAAACAACCTAAGTGTCATGGATGGATGAACAGGTAAAGAAATCTTCATATATATATATATATATATATATATATATATATATATATATATATATCTCAATTCAAAATTCCCTAAGTGAGCACTATCAAAAACCTGTATCCAGATCAAGAAACTAAGTTTCAATATCCCAGAAGACCTTCTGTATACTCTTCCAATTATTATCACCCATAACCCAAAGATAACAACTATCTTGATCTTTAATTATACAGATTAATTTTGTTGAATCAACTTTATATATGTGATAATCTTCAATATTTTTCATTTAGCTTCTTTCATACAGTTATGTTTATAAAATGTAATCATATTGTTCTGCTTTGTGTTAATCCTTTCTTTCCTCTTTGCTATATATTATTGCATTGTGTGAACACATAGAATATTTATATTCATTTTACTGTACATGAGCATTTGAGAATTTTCCAGTTTGTGACTATTGTAAAAGTATTGTTATTAACATTCAAATATGTTTCTTTTGTATTTTTATTTATACATCTATTTGTATTAGGTAAATCTATGAGTGGAATTATTATACTATAGAATCTCACATATTCACCTTTAGTAGATAAATGGCAAGCAGTTTAAAATTGATCATGGTAATTCACACTCTCAATAGGAACATATGAGGAAACAGTATGCTCCACATGTTTATCAACACTGTCTTTTTATTTCATCCAGTCTGGTGTTTCCATTTATCCAAAAATAAATACGACCTTATATTTTAGTTAGAAACATTCTTGCCTTATCCCATGTGTTGCAAAATATCTTCCTGATTTCTTAGATACTCAGATAATATCTATTGTATCCATTTATGAGTTGTTTAATTTTTTTTAACATCTTTATTGGGGTATAATTGCTTTACAATGGTGTGTTAGTTTCTGCTTTAAAACAAAGTGAATCAGTTATACATATACATATGTTCCCATATCTCTTCCCTCTTGCGTCTCCCTCCCTCCCACCCTCCCTATCCCACCCCTCCAGGCGGTCACAAAGCACCGAGCCAATATCCCTGTGCCATGTGGCTGTTTCCCACTAGCTATCTACCTTACGTTTGTTAGTGTGTATATGTCCATGACTCTCTTGCCCTGTCACAGCTCATCCTTCCCCCTCCCCATATCCTCAAGTCTGTTCTTCAGTAGGTCTGTGTCTTTATTACTGTCTTACACCTAGGTTCTTCATGACATTTTTTTTCTTAAATTCCATATATATGTGTTAGCATACGGTATTTGTCTTTTTCTTTCTGACTTACTTCACCCTGTATGACAGACTCTAGGTCTATCCACCTCATTACAAATAGCTCAATTTCGTTTCTTTTTATGGCTGAGTAACATTCCATTGTATATATGTGCCACATCTTCTTTATCCATTCATCCGATGATGGGCACTTAGGTTGTTTCCATCTCTGGGCTATTGTAAATAGAGCTGCAATGAACATTTTGGTACATGACTCTTTTTGAATTTTGGTTTTCTCAGGGTATATGCCCAGTAGTGGGATTGCTGGGTCATATTGTAGTTCTATTTGTAGTTTTTTAAGGAACCTCCATACTGTTCTCCATAGTGACTGAACCAATTCACATTCCCACCAGCAGTGCAAGAGTGTTCCCTTTTCTCCACACCCTCTCCAGCATTTATTGTTTCTAGATTTTTTGATGATGGCCATTCTGACTGGTGTGAGATGATATCTCATTGTAGTTTTGATTTGCATTTCTCTAATGATTAAGGATGTTGAGCATTCTTTCATGTTTTTGTTGGCAGTCTGTATATCTTCATTGGAGAAATGTCTATTTAGGTCTTCTGCCCATTTTAGGATTGGTTTGTTTGTTTTTTTGTTATTGAGCTGCATGAGCTGCTTGTAAATTTTGAAGATTAATCCTTTGTCAGTTGCTTCATTTGCAAATATTTTATCCCATTCTTAGGGTTGTCTTTTCATCTTGTTTATGGTTTCCTTTGCTGTGCAAAAGCTTTGAAGTTTCATTAGGTCCCATTTGTTTATTTTTGTTTTTATTTCCATTACTCTAGGAGGTGGGTCAGAAAGCATCTTGCTGTGATTTATGTCATAGAGTGTTCTTCCTATGTTTTCCTCTAAGAGTTTGATAGTTTCTGGCCTTACATTTAGGTCTTTAATCCATTTTGAGCTTATTTTTGTGTATGGTGTTAGGGAGTGATCTAATCTCATACTTTTACATGTGTCTGTCCAGTTTTCCCAGCACCACTTATTGAAGAGGCTGTCCTTTCTCCACTGTACATTCCTGCCACCTTTATCAAAGATAAGGTGTCCATATGTGCGTGGGTTTAATTCTGAGCTTTCTAACCTGTTCCATTGATCTATCTTTCTGTTTTTGTGCCAGTACCGCACTGTCTTGATTACTGTAGCTTTGTAGTATAGTCTGAAGTCAGGGAGCCTGATTTCTCCAGCTCCTTTTTTCGTTTTCAAGATTGCTTTCACTATTCGGGTTCTTCTGTGTTTCCATACAAATTGTGAAATTTTTTGTTCTAGTTCTGTGAAAAATGCCAGTGATAGTTTGATAGGGATTGCATTGAATCTATAGATTGCTTTGGGTAGTAGAGTCATTTTCACAATGTTGATTCTTCCAATCCAAGAACATGGTATATCTCTCCATCTGTTTGTGTCATCTTTAATTTCTTTCATCAGTATCTTATAATTTTCTGCATACAGGTCTTTTGTCTCCTTAGGTAGGTTTATTCCTAGATATTTTATTCTTTTGGTTGCAATGGTAAATGGGAGTGTTTTCTTGATTTCACTTTCAGATTTTTCATCATTAGTATATAGGAATGCCAGAGATTTCTGTGCATTAATTTTGTATCCTGTTACTTTACCAAATTCATTGATTAGCTCTAGTAGTTTTCTGGTAGCATGTTTAGGATTCTCTATGTATAGTATCATGTCATCTGCAAACAGTGACAGCTTTACTTCTTCTTTTCTGATTTGGATTCCTTTTATTTCCTTTTCTTCTCTGATTGCTGTGGCTAAAACTTCCAAAACTATGTTGAATAAGAGTGGTGAGAGTGGGCAACCTTGTCTTGCTCCTTGTCTTAGTGGAAATGCTTTCAGTTTTTCACCATTGAGGATGATGTTGGCTGTGGGCTTGTCATATATGGCCTTTATTATGTTGAGGAAATTTCCCTCTATGCCTACTTTCTGCAGGATTTTTATCATAAATAGGTGTTGAATTTTGTCAAAAGCTTTCTCTGCATCTATTGAGATGATCATATGGTTTTTCTCTTTCAATTTGTTTTATGGTTTATCACATTGATAGATTTGTGTATATTGAAGAATCCTTGCATTCCTGGAATAAGCCCCACTTGATCATGGTGTATGATCCTTTTAATGTGCTGTTGGATTCTGTTTGCTAGTATTTTGTTGAGGATTTTTGCATCTATGTTCATCAGTGATATTGGCCTGTAGTTTTCTTTCTTTGTGACATCCTTGTCTGGTTTTGGTATCAAGGTGATGGTGGCCTCATAGAAGGAATTTGGGAGTGTTCCTCCCTCTGCTGTATTTTGGAAGAGTTTGAGAAGGATAGGTGTTATCTCTTCTCTAAATGTTTGATAGAATTCGCCTGTGAAGCCATCTGGTCCTGGACTTTTGTTTGTTGGAAGATTTTTAATCACAGTTTCAATTTCAGTGCTTGTGATTGGTCTGTTCATATTTTCTATTTCTTCCTGATTCAGTCTTGGCATGTTGTGCATTTCTAAGAATTTGTCCATTTCTTCCAGATTGTCCATTTTATTGGTGTAGAGTTGCTTTTAGTAATCTCTCATGATCTTTTATATTTCTGCAGTGTCAGTTGTTACTTCTCCTTTTTCATTTCTAATTCTATTGATTTGAGTCTTCTCCCTTTTTTTCTTGATGAGTGTAGCTAGTGGTTTATCTATTTTGTTTATCTTCTCAAAGAACCAGCTTTTAGTTTTATTGATCTTTGCTATTGTTTCCTTCATTTCTTTTTCATTTATTTTAATCTGATTTTTATGATTTCTTTCCTTCTGCTAGCTTTGGGTTTTTTTTGTTCTTCTTTCTCTAGTTGCTTGAGGTGCAAGGTTAGGTTGTTTATTCGAGATGTTTCCTGCTTCTTAAGGTGGGCTTGTATTACTATAAACTTCCCCCTTAGAACTGCTTTTGCTGCATCCCATAGGTTTTGGGTCGTTGTGTCTCCATTGTCATTTGTTTCTAGGTATTTTTTAATTTCCTCTTTGATTTCTTCAGCGATCACTTCATTATTAAGTAGTGTATTGTTTAGCCTCCATGTGTTTGTATTTTTTACAGATCTTTTCCTGTAATTGATATCTAGTCTCATGGCGTTGTGGTCAGAAAAGATACTTGATAAAATTTCAATTTTCTTAAATTTACCAAGGCTTGATTTGTGACCCAAGATATGATGTATCCTGTAGAATGTTCCATGAGCATTTGAGAAAAATGTGTATTCTGTTGTTTTTGGATGGAGTGTCCTAAAAATATCAATTAAGTCCATCTTGTTTAATGTATCATTTAAAGCTTGTGTTTCCTTATTTATTTTCATTTTGGATGATCTGTCCATGGGTGAAAGTGGGATGTTGTTTTAAAATTTTTAAAAATTAAATTAGTTCCATAATATCTTAGTCATGAATATTTGTCATTTTCCAGGGTTATTAATTTCTTAAATAAATTGGTTTCATTTATAAACTGTTAGCAATCTCTTTTGTTTTAATTTTAGAAAAGTGTTTACATAACTATGAAGAAAATGCATGCTCAAAATGATGTTTCTGTAAAATAAAATTGTAGGAAGAATAATAAGAAAAGTTATTGCTTATTATAATTGTGGTATATATTCTCCTAGTTTTTCTGGTAATTTATGTTGGTAATAAAAAGTTTTTAAAATTTCAGAAAACTATAAGAAGAAATATTAATGAATTGCTAAGAATTTTATTATTGAAAAATATGAAGCATAAATAATACTGGTGATTAAATGGACTTAAATTTTATAATATACCATGCATTATTATAGTCTTATTTATATTTGCTTGTTTATATTTTGAATACATGTTGGGATGCAGATTTTTTAAAGAGACAGTGACAGCATGAGATACAAAATTTATTATATTTCCCTTTAGATAATAAATATGCTTTAGTACATCAATTGCACATTTCAGTCCAATCTCATCTGTCATGTAGCTATATTTTCTAAATTGTTTTCAATTTTTCATCTTTTTTAGGTATATTTAGAATTTCCTCAGTCTTTAGTGTATTCCTCACTGATTTCTAACTCTTCCAAGGATGATACCAAAATCCATGACATCTTATTGGAGGACAATCACATTTGGTTTTTAACATCTTTTGCTCTTTTGGGTTTTTTTCATTATTAGATTTTAGTAATGCCATTCTCTAATTCTTCATCAAATATATGTTGATTATCCTCCCAGATTGTGAATTACAATTATATATATATCTAAAATATAACTATGCTAAGTATAAACTCTATATATACTCAAGTGACTATTGTTTATTATTTGGTATGAAATTCATATTTTTATTAAAATATCTCAACACATAAAACTTATCTCTATTAATTGCACTTTGTATTTATAACTCTTTTTTGGGGGGGGGGAATCCACAAAATGCTTTTGTGAAGTCAAAGGAAATACTTTTTTTATAGTTAGATGATAGAAAGATATAGATAGCTAAATATCAATAGATGAGGAGGGTAGATAGATAGAGTTTCAATGGCTATTAGCCTGGATTGTAAAAAGAAAAAATACTGAAAAATGCACATGACACAATCTAATATATAAAATGGCAACATTTTACAAGGAGCTACACATAAAATAAATTACTCAGAGTAATGTTTAAAGTAACCTCTCCTAAAAAAATAAAGACTACATTACTGCAGACTAAGAATAGAAAATAAAATAAAATATTACATCTGCTTCACTCTTTCCTCTTTTATTGCTTTGTGATCCCAGACAGGGAAGTTTCAAAAGTCATTACTGACTCACACTCCTGGGAGCCTTTCACCTCCATCTACTGAACCAATTCATCAGCTTTCAGGGCAAGGAGAAGGTAAAAAGATGTTTGAACAAAAGCAAAGCTACTGGGATATGACTTGAAAGACTTTTAATTAGTTTGGAATAGAAGTATTCTATTGCATCAAATATCTAATTTCAACATCTCTGAGAACAAGAATGACCAAGTATTAATCACTAATTAGCTGCAGTTTTATCATCATTGAAAGCTAATGACCTAATAACTCTGTTCAAAGTTACAGATTGATTGCTTACATTTTTTATTTCAATAAATATCAATCAATACTGAATATATATTTTTAGCAATGTGTAATTAAATGAAGTATTGAGATGTGGGTAAGAAAATGCATGTTTTTCTCCTGTCCACTACCTTCTTATCCTAGCTAACAACTAATCGTTTTTATGATTCTAAAGAAATATAACTTCTTCAGTGAAACATCCTTACCCTTAAATCAAATCTCAGTGTTAATGCCCTCCTACTGCTTTCCCTTTTTCTTTAAATTTCCCACAAATAAAAATGTATAATTATTAAGAGATTGATTATTGTTTATTTTCCTCATCAAATGATAAATTATATGAGAAAAGAGGAAAGTTTTTACTCTCTATTACACCCTAAATGCTGAACACAGTGAATTGCACATAGGAAATAACCAATACATATTTGTCATATGAATATATCTCCTTGTTTATGTTCCTGCAATAAAAATGGAGAGTAGATACAGTTTATTTCTGTAAAATATCCAGTGCTGGAGAAGATTCTAATTATCAGAATGATACCTCATATTTGAGACATCCTTTCATTATTGAAAGCACCTTCACATTTCTCTTAGAAAAGAGGACTCTCAGAAAGACTGGAGTGGGGGATTGAGGCAATAGGGGTCTCTCAATGTAATGAGATTCTCAAATTCTTGGCCTAAATTGTGTCATAGAGAAAATGTTTTAAAACATTATTAATCAAATTCAGATTTGCATGAGTAAATGTGTCAGAACTTTGGGCATTAGAATGCGTTAGGTAAAGTGATATGGATTTATAGGAAAAAAACTATTTAAAAAATGAGTTCAGCCTTAAAGTATAGATAGAATTTAGTCAAATTAACTTATATGTTCATGCATCAATCAAGAGGAGAAGAGACCTATTAAGACTTTCATTTATTTTGATAAAGTAATCCTTCAAAAGAATTTTTAGAAATAACAATAGTCTGGCACAAAGTAGAGTTCAATCATGTTTCCATGTCTATATCCAGAGTTTATCTGAACAGTTCAGCAAGGAGATTCTAGATTGCTTTTTTAACCTGAAAAAAAAGAAAAAAATGTAAAAGGTAACAGTATGCAGGACCTATCAATACAAACTATTTACAAATAATTGAAAGATTTTATGGAATAATATATTGGCAATTATATTCTAAATGTCTTTAAGAAAATAATAATTAGATGACAATTTAGCTCACTATGATAGTTTTCTTTGTTCTTGAGTTAAAAATCAAAACAAATCTGGTAGTAGTTTTCAGTTTGTAATTTTGATCAAGACTGCAAAAATTACTAGTTCTCTCTTTTCTTCCTGGATGTAATTTATACAGAAACATGAAAAAAAAGATAACTATTCAAATTAGTCAATTTTTGATGAAAAGTAAGGATAGCTAAATCCAAAACATCATAATTAGAAAAAAGGCAACAGTGTTCTGAGGAAGCAAAGTGGTAGCCTGGCTAAATAATACTGTACCTGAAAAGCTTGGGCAGAGCCTGAAAAACACACACTTCCTCATGATGAAGACCCGAGTCTACTGTGACCTTCCTAAATCACTTGTTTGCAATAATGAAGAAAAGCTGCATATACTAGTAACAGGAATGGACCTGAGTCTGAAATTGAGAATAAGAGAAAATGAGACTAAATGAGGAATCTCACTGAAAAGTCATAGTGTACAGGAAATGTTCTGACTATGGTGGTAGGGGGAATTAGATTATTTTACCTATGAAAATAAGGTTTTTTTTTTTCCCTATTGTCAGATTTGAAGTTAAGGCTACCATACACACAGAATCGTTCCATGTCTCCTGAAACAGTCCTTGACAAATTCCTGAAAGTTTTTCTTTCAAAATGATCCTCATATAAAATATCATGTCAGTTATGATTAATATTTACAAAAAAGAAATAGCTCATTGTCTAAACAGCTGTGCTACATGACTAGAAATAGAGAATAAAACTGATCATTCAACATTAGGTTTGACCTGTAGTAACAAAGACCTGAAAAATAATTATTTAAAATAAAAGTGAATTTCTGTAACATGAACACATCTAGAGGTAAGTATTCATGTTCACAAGACATCCAAGATTATCAGAGACTCCAATCCTCTACATTTGTATAATTGGAGTACCTAGAGAAAACTTAAATTGAAAGTAAGAAACAGAACAAGGAAATGGAGATATAATTAAAACAAACAAACAAGAAAAAAAACAAAAGACAAGAAAGTCTTTCTCAAAGTAAAGAAGACTTGAATGTATAAAGATCCAGAAGAATTAAGCCCATGCTGTATGCTGTAAAGTTAATTGGCTTCAAAAAATACATGAAAATATGTCTTGTTCTGCAAGGCAGGAATAATATGTTATTTATCAAAGCTTAAGAGAATTATAGCTGGTCCTAGACTTCTCCAGAACAATTGTCAAAGCTACAAGACAGTGGAAAAACTTCTTTTAAATCTTCAGGGGAAAAAATGATCCAAGGATTTTATGCATTCTCAAACTAAATAAAAACAACAGAAATCCACTTTTGACTGTGCAATTAACAGATGATGATTATTCCCAAGAAATTTTTAATGAGTCTCCTAGAAGAACTGAGAGAAACAAGAGATAATTAAATTAAAAAAATTAAAAATTCAACAGAAATACTGGTGGTGAGTGAGTTAATCTATTTAAATGAAGTAGCAAGACAAAATCATTGTGATTTGGGGTTCAGAATCTAAGTATTAACACAATCTCAATATTATGTTCCCCGGCAAAATAAAATCCCATAACTGAACACACTGAGAGGGAAAGAAAAAATAATATGAGAATTAGGGAAAGAACTCTCATTTCTACATTCTGCTTTCAGGTTTTCTGTGTTTCTTAGATCTGTGGTTTGTTGTCTTTCATTAATTTTGAAAATCCACAGTTATTATCCCTTCAACTTTTTAAATTTTCTTCATAGTTTTTCCTTCACTTTCTGGATGCCAAATACACATAAGTTGGATAATTTGATATTTTATTGGTGCAAGTCTCATGATGAAGGCTAAGGATTTCTTCACTCTCTTTCACTAGTCTGCCATAGGCAGGTCCTGCAACACTGCATCTCAGAAATGAATCTTCCTAAATACTCATGTTCCAGTCTCTGCCTGTATCCCAGGACAGGGTCTAGGGTATGGGTGGCTTCCCTGCCCTTCACCCTGTAGCAGTGTAACTCTGATTTATATCAGTGGGTTCTTGTGATTAGCCAGTTTCCAAACCATCATCTAGAAGCAACATACTTTTGTTTTGAATCACTGTAAGATATTGGCCTTGAAAAGATTTTCTGCACCTGGTCCCTCACTATCATATGACTTTTGCTAGTATCATCATAGTTTGTGGAAGAGTGACAGCCAACATTCCACCTGGCATTGGGTCAGGGACTGGGATGAGGGTGGGTTTTCTTTTTTCCCTCTAGTGGCAGTTGATCTTCACCTTATATGAGAGCAGGGTCTAGTCTGGGGCACAAAAATGTTGCTTCCTCCTTTAATAGCAGGAATTTTCTTTTGCTTCTTATGAGAGAAGAATTTGTGGAACCAATAAGTTTTATGCTCATCTTTCATTCATTCAGGGTCTAGAACATGCATGGACTTAGAACATGCATGGACTTCTACAGTTACTTCAGCTCTATCCTCAAATCTTAGCAATCCTTACAGCACCACTAAGTGTGTCTCTATCAAGTCCTCTGACCTCCCTTGAGTCTTTTATGAGCATCCTGTGGAAGCCTGTGGAAAACAAGCTGTTGAGTGGAGCAGATTCCCTTTGTCTTCAGGATTTCTATGGACACTAATTTGCCACTCTAGCTCAACTTAACCTAAGAACTTGTTAAAAAAAAACAGTTCTTTCCTTCTAATGAAAAATACTACATTAGAACTCAGATGATAAAAATCTTAGTTTGTTTTCTTTTATAAAGTCTGAAATAGAAAATAAATTATATAAATGACCTAATAAATGTTTACATTTTTATTTTGAAATAATTTTAGAAATTCAAGAGTTGCAAATGCAGCCCAGAGTGTTCTTATATACTCTCCAGCTATCTTTTGTTATATATTAACATCTTATATAATTATGGTACACTTAGCTAAACAAAGAAATTAACATTAGTAGGACATAATTGAATAAACTAAAGACTTCATTTGAATTTCCTCACTTTTCTAACAATGACTTTTTAAAAATTTCTAATGCCTATTAGAATCCAATCCAAGACACAACATTGTATTTATCTTAGTCTCTTCTAGTCTTAAAAAGAAAAGCACAAGTTTCACATGAAGAGGTAGAGTTTATTTTTATTTTTGTTCTAAAAAATGACATTTTTATGGATAGGTAGATATATAAAAGAAATAAAGACAGTATACTGTATTTAGTTGCCATGTCTATAATTGATCATGTTATTTAGTAAGTTTTTCTCTTAAAATTCTGGTGCAAAATTTTATCTTAGTCTGTATGTTTCTTCAAATGGCATTTTTGTCATTTAGCACCTTTACTGTTTAACATTATCAATACATTTTTGTTAAAATTATGTTTAAATTAAAATGACTGAGCATACCTTTAACATAATTAAATCATATTAGCTTAAGTGAGGCATTTTTACCTTTCCTTTGTAAAGTATTTAAATTTATGGAAACTATAGACATTAATTTGAAGAAAGTTTAGGTAATATGAATTACCTTTTGTTTTAAGAATATTTGGCTAAGAAATTTTTTTTTTTTTTTTTTTTGTGGTATGTGGACCTCTCACTGTTGTGGCCTCTCCCATTGTGGAGCACAGGCTCTGGACACTCAGGATCAGCGGCCGTGGCTCACAGGTCCAGCCACTCTGTGGCATGTGGGATCTTCCCAGACCGGGGCACAAACCCGTGTCCCCTGCATTGGCAGGTGGACTCTCAACCACTGCGCCACCAGGGAAGCCCAGAAAAATATTTTTAGCTTTAACTAAGGAGGAACAAAAACCCACTAATTTTGCTCATACGCTGCATCACATGCCATATATCATTAACATCCAATATAGTAGATCTTAACCCTATAAGATCTTAACCTTATTTACATAAGGCAAGAAGATATATTAAATGACTTTTTGGCTTCTGTTTCTGAGGTATTATGACATAAACTCAATATTTTCTATTTCTCCATTCTAAGTACTATTATATACTCCAGAAATAGTTCAGTTAATCCAATGGAAAAAATAAATGGAATCTGTGAGAACATGGACTATCTAAGGACCGCAGAATATGAAAAAAGGCATCATGATGAATTCTTTGTTTTCTTTTTATTTCCTATATATTCAATCCAGGCCTAGCCAAGAAAGATAATTACAATTCAGAAATGCCAATGAACATATACAAAAAGGAGAAGAAAAGTGATGAAGAAGGAGGAGAAGGAGGAGAAGGAGAAGGAAGAAGAAGAAGAAGAAGAAGAAGAAGAAGAAGAAGAAGAAGAAGAAGAAGAAGAAGAAGAAGAAGAAGAAGAAGAAGAAGAAGAAGAAGAAGAAGAAGAAAGAAAGAAGGAAGATAAGGAGGAGAAGGAGAAGAAGGAAGAAGGAAATAAAGAGAGAGAGAGAACAAGAAAAGTTCATGTTTTCTGACCAAAGTGACTAGCAGGTTCTTAATTGGAAGACCCATACCCAGTGGTAGTAGTGACCAATAATGTCAGTAAAAGGATGGGTGCCAACCCATCTCTGCCCCACATCCATTGGCAGGTAGCCAATATTTTTCTAGCAATAGCATAAAGGTAACCTGTAGAGACCAGTTCATTTTTTGTCCCACAGCTACTGGTAGCAGCAAGTCCAATGTACCCATGGGAGTGGCAATGCAGGACTCAGGCAAGCTGACCCAATTTTAATCCCACATCCACCGGCAGCAAAAGAAGACCTTCTGACTGCATTAGTGGCATAAGTCAGCCTGGTATGAACCTGTTCTTCACCTAGTAGCAGAAGGAGACCTAGATCCTAGGTTTGCCAATCCTTCACCCAGTAGCAGAAAGCCCTCCAGACCTAGCAACTTCACATTCTCCACTCAGAAGCAGAAGATCCAGACTATAATTCTTCCAGTCCTTCACTAAATAGCAGCAGGCAACTCAGGGCCTGTATCTCCCAGTCTTCTACCCAGTGGTAAAATTTGGGCTAAGTATGCACTTCTCTCCCATGGTGGGACTAGCTGAGATAGAGTGAGAACCTCATCTACACTGAGTGACCAGAAATGCTCTTTATCCATGGGTCCAGATTCACATAACGACACAGAGTAGACCAGATAAATGTCTTCTGTCCCTACAGATGACACCAGCACATATCTACCAAGAGCTCAAGCAGAACCAGAAGAATGAAGCAGACCATAATAGCATTGAAAGGCTTGGAAAGCTAAATTTTCTAAGTTGGAGCCCACAGAAGTAGGACACAACTTATAAGCTAAATCTAAACAGAGTGATTATCCACTAAAACAGATTTAAATAATATAAGGATTTTTCTAACACAATATTCAAAAAGTCAGAGGATGCAATGAAAAATGACTCATCCAACCAAGCACCAGTAAGATTACAACTTGAATTAGAAAAGAAATACAACAGATACCAATACTGAGATGAATTAGATGTTGAAATTCTCTGACAAAGATTTTAAAGTAGCTATTATAAAACTACTGAAACAAGTAACTCTAGATTCCCTTGAAAGAAAGTTAAAAACAGAAAATTTCAGCTAAGAAATAAAAGTATAGAACTTCATAGAATGTATACTACCAAGAATGACTAATGTAAACTTAGGACAAGATTTGTAGAGTGATAAAAACAAATGACAAATCTATATTCTGACTTTAAACAAGGATTGAAAGTGAAAGAATGAAAAATATGTATCATAATAACATTTTAAAAAACAGGGGTTGCTGTATTGATATTAGATAAAGTAAACCTCAGAGGAAAGAAAATAACTACAGACATTGAAGAACATTACATAATGATAAAAATATCACTTTACCAGGAAGTCATAATAATCCTAAATGTGGATACACCAAAAAACAGAGCTTCAAAAATACATGGAAAAAAATACTGATATAGCTAAAAGGAGATGTAGACAAATTCAAAATGTAGTTTGAATATTTAACACACCATTTCCAGCAACTGATAGAACAAATGCAAAATTTGTTTACAGATAAATAGAAGAGTATTCAATATGTAAAACTGGACAATACTGTTAAACAATAGGATCTAATTGACATTTGTAGAACATTCGACAAGACAAGAGCAGCCATTTCAAGTGTCCCTGAAACATTCACCCAGGTAGATAACATTGTGTCCTAAAGCAAACATCAATGAATTTAAAAGATGTGAAATCATGCATACTAAATTCTCCAAATACAATGGATTAAAACTAGAAATTTATAACAATAGTGCAGTAAAAAATATCCTCACTAAGAAGTAAAAGAACATAATTTTAAACACTATATTGGTCAAAATGTAAGTTTAAATTAAAAAAAAAATACATAGAACTAAATGAAACTGAAAACAAAATCAATTTATGGGACACAGGTAAAGTAGTTCTGAGAAGGAAATTTTTAGCATTAAAAGCTTACACTAGAAAAGAAAAAAAAGAAAAGATCTGAAAAGAATAATCTAAGTTTTTACCTAAAGAAATTAGAAGATGTAGAGTGAAATTAAACCAAAGCTAATAAGAAAGAACTAAACAATAAAATAGCAGCACAAGGGAGATGGGGTGACAGATGAATTATCATGTAATGAGATTCTTCCTTTGTCTCTCCCTTTTAATCTATGACAGGTAAAACATCCATAACTCAACAAAGGTGTCTCTGCCCAATACACCAAGATGCCAAAGAATCTGTACATCTAAAGATGGGTGGATACTGGAACACATAGAGAAGGCAGAAACGGGGGAAGAGCAAAGATAGTGCCTGTAATCCTGGTCCTTGGTCTGTGGCAGCTGAGCCGGCAGCCACAAAGAACCAAGTAGCAGCAACGGAGGTGGCACACATGACTCCAGCTTCCCTGCTGCAGTGACACCCATGGCCACAGATAACAGGGTAGCAGCAGCAGCAGCAAGACCTGGGACCTTCAGATTCAGAGACACTCATGTTTATGACCCCCACACACAGTGGCAGAACCTAGGAGCCTGCCATACACTGAACACACTAGAGGCTCCCCCACTACTCTCCTCATCCTCCCATAACAACAGAGCCTGTGACTTAGAGGATGCCTGACATGGTGAAAAAAATCCAGCATCTCAGTATCTCAGGTGGTGATGCCAGCAACCTCAGCAGGAGAAAGGCACTAGTGATGTTGCAGAGAATTAGTGAGCTGAAAGATAGATATCTAGAAATAATACAAGTAGAGGAGGAAAGAGATATAAAAGAGGAAATTCTATGAAATCTACTGTCTTTTTCAGGAATGGCAAGATTAGGGTAATAGATATCCCAGAAAGAGAAGAGAGGGAGAAGGGAGAAGAGAGTTTATTGATAAAAATAATACCTGAGAACTTCCCAAACTTGTGAAAGGAACTGGATATACAAGTCCATGAAACTAAGACAACACCTAATTACCTCAAAGAAAAATATCTTCTCTAGGACATATTATACTAAAACTGTCCAAAGTCAATGACAAAGAATGTTAATGGCAGTCAGGGAATAAAGAATGGTAACCTACCAAGGAAACTGCACTGGGCTTCAGCAGATAAATGACATTCTCAAAATACTAAAAGATAAAAGCTGTCACCCAAGAATACTCTATCCACCTAAGTTACCATTCAGATACAAAAAAGAAATAAAGGCTTTCCAAGGCACACAAAATCTGAGGGAGTTGCTCAATGCTAGACCTGCCTTACAAGAAATGTTGGAAGGAGCTCTTCTACCAGAAGCAAAAAGGCAAAAGTACACAAAACTTTGAGTAAAGTGATAAAGAGACAGAATCCAAAAATCGAAACTCTACATCAGAACAGGTTTTTAAACACTTTATTTTAGCATAAAGCATAAAGGGAAAAAAGCAGAAAAAATAACAATAGCTACTTCAATTTGGTAACAAACAACATAAAAGGGATAATTTGAGACAACAAAAACACAAAAGGGGAAGAGGAAAAGGATGAAACCCATATATGTAAATGAAGATAAGATGCTATCAGCAGAAAAAGATATATTTGTGAGATATTTTATACAAATATCATGGTAACCACACAAAAAAAATCTAGAGCAGAGACACAAAACACACATAAAAAAGAGGAAACTGAGAAAAACATCATAGAAACCACCAAACCAAAATGGCAGACAGAAACACAAGGAAAAAGAAAGAATGGAGATATGGAGGAATCAGAAAGCAAAAGGTAAAATGACAGTACTAAGTCCTTCTCTGTTAATAAGCACGTAAATGTAGATGAATTGATTCACCAATCAAAAACCACAGAGTGGCTGCATGGGTTAAAAACACCACTCAATTATATGTTGCCTCCAGGAGTAGTCTCAGCTCTAATGAAAAACATAGGCTGAAAGTAAAGGAATGGAAAATGTTACCCCAAGCGAATGGCTGCTAAAAGAAAGTGGGTGTAGCTATACTGTACCAGACAAAGTAGACTTCAAGCCAAAAAAGGTAGCAAGAGACAAAGATCGATATATAATGATAAAGGGAACAATTCATCAAGAAGATATAATTGTTAATATATATACACCTAACATAGCAGTACTAAAATATGTAAAGCAATTATTAACAGTCATAAAGAGAAATTGACAACAACACTATAATAGGAGATTTTAACACCTCACTTATATCAATGGATAGAGAATCCAGATGTATCTATCCAGATGGATAGATATATCCAGACCTTGTATCCACAAGGATACAGTGGCCTTAAATGAAACATTAGATAAGATAGATTTAATAGATGTGCATAGAACATTCCATCTAAATGTAGCAGAATGCACATTGCTCTCAAGAGAAAATGGAACTTTCTTAAGGATAGACCATATGTTGGGACACAAAACAATTCTCAACAAATTTGAGAACATGGAAACCATATCAAGCATCTTTTCCTATCACAATGGTATAGAACTAGATTTCTGGCCTCCAGAACAGTAATGTTTGTTTTTGCTTTTAGACACTCAGTTTGTGGTAATTTGTTACAGTAATCTAATAACACTTTGTTATTAAATTGATTTAAATTGACTCAGTGTGAAAGAACATTGTGGTAGACAGACTTCTAAGAGGACCCCCAATGATCCAAGCCCTTGTAAGATCCCTTTTCCTTGGATGTGGGCAGGACACATGGATATGATGGAGTATCACTCTCATAATGACATATATGGCAAAGGTCAAGGGGTTTTGGAGATGTAAGTAACATCCTAATCAGTTAACTTGAATTACTCAAGAGACGAAGCAGCAGAACACTTTCCTCTGTTGACTTTTAAGAAGCAAACTACTGACATGAAGAGAGACATGCTTTTCATGACAGGAAATCACTAGTGGCTGAGATTCTTAATCTTACAACGTCAAGGAACTGAATTCTGCCAGCAATCTGAGTGGGCTTGGAAACTGATTTTTCATTAATCAAGTGTCCAGATGAGAATCTGTTTTCAGCCTTTAGAAATTCTGAGCAGAGAACACAGTTGAGCCATCTCTTGAACATTTAACTACATAACTATATTGTTTTAAGTCATTAAGTTTGTGGAAACCTGTTATACAATAGTAGAAAATGAATACAAGCATCTTTATATGCATAAAACAAATTTATAATTAAAAAATACTATCATTCATTTAGCAATTAATAGCTGCAAACTAATCAAAAGCAGATGAATTTGGACAGCTTATTTATTTTCTATTGTGTGAGTTTTGCCTGTTCCAATTTGGTTAACTAGTAAGGTAGAACCAGAATTTATTTTAAATTATTGTACTTATAATAAATATCAGATGATGATAACTTTTTCTGCCATTTTAATTTGAGTGATTCATTGTAAATAACTTTAAAATTATCCTACTGATTTCGTGAATTCTTGTCTAAGAGATAATAACCCAATCTCAGAAGTGACTGAGTAGTTCTTTTTTATATCTTTTTTATTACTTTCTACCATGCCAGTATACTATATATATATATATATATATATATATATATATATATATATATAGTATTAAAGTGATTTTTAATTATATCTTTATATTTTAAAAATGAAAATACCACTTTTCAGTGCTTCTCCATAGAATACTTATTAGAGTCTGTACCCTCATTTCAAAAATAACCATATTAGTAGTAATTGGATCATATTAAATTTTTACATCAACTTTACTTACAATGAATATGCCATGGTCAGCAGAATTTCTAGATCTGCCTCTATTCCAGTCAAATCACTTTTTAAAGAGATGTGCTTCTCCCAAGAAACACAAAAGAACAAAATTTCTTTCCAACTGTAATTGAACTTCCATTTTAGGGGGAAATCATCCTATCTTAGATTTAGGCACTTGTTCTTCATCACAGATACTTGTGTTTATGTTAACATATTCAAGCCATTTAAGCAAGTTAATTGTATTTGGATTCCTGTTGACACATTTCTTCATACATTTCAAGGGATTCCCTCACTAAACTAAATATAACACAATATTCCATTCTTTACAAAATCAGCTCAAAAGAGCCAAGTACAAACTATTCCACTATGTTTAAGTGAAGCTCCCCTCATAGGATACTCTCCTCTTTGTCTCCTGCTGTGCACATTTACTTGACTCTGCTTTGGGGATTTGTTTTCCTTGCAATAGTCTTGGCTGTCTTTCTTTTGCTTTGTCATCTGTTGTTCTTCTTTATACATTCTTTGAATTTTCTTTCATCATCCTCATTATTATGATTTTTTGCTCTTCCCCTGTTTTATGCTGGAAAAACCACAGCTTATTTGACAAGATAACTTGCATCTTTCTCTTATGCTGGCCATGAGGCTCTTTTCCTTAATTTCAAAGTGCACCTTTGCTTTGTCATTGGTTAGCCTGGATTTACTTATTCCCAGTGTTCTCTGTTTTGTTGTCTCATTATCATTTGTCTGCTAGAAATCATTAACTATCTCATCATGCAAGCTCCCTGTATATTATGTGGGGATGAGACTCACTCTTCATGATGAACTTTTCTAAGGAGAGTTAGTGTATAACTGTAATGAAAGAAAATTGAGTGTCCAAATCTCCCAATCACTGAGTGGCCAGGACTCAGTGCAATATCTCTTATCTATCAGTGACTCTTTAGTCTCACATGAAGGGAGCAGATAAAGAAGCACATTCTAGAGAGCATCAGGGCCTCTTACCAGGGAACACTTTCAGCAACTGAAGATGATTTTTTAAGAAGTGAATATTAATGGTGTTTGGCAGACCTGTAATTGCACATGACTATCATTCCATATCACTTTCATTTGCATCTTGTAAAACTGATAGCAAAAGATATATCAGCTAGATCACTAAAGAAGAAAAAGAACTATTAAAAGTAAAAGGCAGTGTAAATATGTAAACAAGTTGCATTTTGTTGTTTAGTTTGAATAGTTCCAAAATATAAATTATTACTAACCACCCATTAATGATAAAAGAGTCAAACAAGAAGCCCTTTAAGATTTTCATAGCCCTCTGCCTTTCCATCTGTGTTACCTTCCTTGTTTGCTTGGAATAACAGCTATCCACAGATATTATTCCTATTTTGACTGCCAAAGTAATGTTTGAGTGATTGAAATGTACACAACGTTAGAGATAATGAATCTCAACAAAACACATTTATTTATTCTGTTTGTGGTGGCATAAATGGAAATTTTTATATAACTAATTTTGCTTCTCTTATATAAAGGTAGCATCACTGGGAATATGTGTGTATTTGAAAGTGTTATTTAAGGAATCATAGTTTAAATTATTCATGTGGAAGCAATAAAGTTCTTATAGGAGGAATAGTTCTGTTTATTAAGAATATTGTAATTAATTATCATAGTGTAAAATGAATGTATCAAGTAGAAGGACCTGTAAAGACAGGTGAGGGAAAATAAATGAACTCTGACTTGATTTCAAAGCTTCAGCAGATCTTTAGTAGATGATCTCTATTAGTTAGAAATGACTGATTCTGAAACCAAGATATAAAGACCATGTCCTCTGAAACTGTTACCAAGTGTAAAGTCACAATTGCTCCAACTCTGACCAGCTTGCTTAAGAATTCTTGTTATTGTGAATGATACTGTTTAACAAAATAAACCATCACTATCAAAATGTACTTTTTTATTTGCCATGATGATATTGGGGAACAAATGTGTTCAGACCAGGCAGTTTAATTCACTAAGTAATGGAACTATGTGTTCAAAATGGCATTGAAGCTGACATCTAAATCCTTGGTTAAAATTTCAAAAAATCTGCTCACTATCATTGTGAAGTAGTCAATTCACTTAAAGCATTCCATTTCCTTGTATTGTAAAATAAGGATAAAAATACTGTTTTGATGATTACAATATTTTATAAATTATAAAACACAATATTCAAATTAATAATTGTTCAGAGAAGGGAACAAACTGTAGAAATGAAAACTCTCTGATTAGAATTTGAACTAAAGGAGGTTGTACAGATAATTCTACTTGGGATAGTGTTCCTTAAATTAATAAACTGGAAATAATTATAAGAACTTGTGACATTGTGTGAGTGTGCAGATTTAGAGTGGGGACGTGAAGAAATGCAACAGTGTCTTAAGATAAATATAATTTCACCATTGAAAAGAAGTAATGCTCCTAGTTAACCGATAATCATTAAGAAAAGACTGGCTAGTCATTGTCAATTTTTCTCTGAAGATATCTTTAACTTTAATATGTACTTTCTAATGTTTCTCAAATACTAGCCCAAGGTAGAATGAATGAAATCCACAGAAAATGGAATTTCAAAGCAATTGCATATAAGTTTCATGCAATTGTTTGAAAGCAATTGCATAAAAGTTTCATGCCCTCCAATATTTACATTTTGACTGGGAAGAAACCATACAGGATGAAATAGAAAATAACAGTAAATGGTAGCATATGATTGCAAGTCATTACATTTTACAAATTTTGTAATATTGAATTCTACTTTTCTTTCCATACAGGAGTTCTATAATACAAGGTTTTCTACCAAATATATTTTATTTTTAACTTCAAGAGAGAAATTAATTATCAAGTTAATAATTCAAAATTTAATTAATTCCAAGGACCATTTGCTTTAAAATTTGTTAGGTAATTTCCAATTTATTGTACTGTGATAAGAGTGCTGTTTGTAATACTTCTAATTTTGGAAATTATCTCGCTCATTGAAATGTTCCATGTTTGTTTGAGGAGCAGGCACATTTTTTAATAATAGTATATAAAGTTTGATACCTACTGGAAATAATTATGATAAATTATGTTGGTTAGGCTACTATATCCTGTAAAAGACTTGAACTTTACAGGGTAAAATTCTATTACATATGGCTTTTCACCTGGGAGCCTTCTGCATTTGTCATAGGGTGGGATTATGGACTCAAGTAAAAAGTCACAGAATTGCTTGCTAAAGGAAATATAGTAGAGTGTGGTCCTTCAGAAGCAGTTTGGAAATGAGGAATAAAATAATGGAAAAACTGCAGCTATAATTTTTAAATTAATTTTTATTACAGTACTGATTACTTTACAATGTTGTGTTAGTTTCTACTTACAGCAAAATGAATCAGTTATACACATACATATATCCCCTCTTGTTTGGATTTCTTTCCCATTTATGTCATCACAGGGCACTGAGTAGAATTCCCTGAGCTATACAGTAGGTTCTCATTAGTTATCTATTTTATACATAGTATCAGTAGTGTATATATGTCAATCCCAATATCCCAATTCATCTCAATCTCCCTTTCCCCCTTGGTGTCCATACATTTGTTGTCTAAGTTTGTGTCTCTACTTCTGTTTTGCAAATAAGATCATCTATTATTTTTCTAGATTCCACATATATACATTAATATATGATATTTGATTTTCTTTTTCTGACTTACTTCACTCTGTATGACTCTAGGTCCATCCACATCTCGACAAATGACTCAATTTCTTTCCTTTATATGGCTGAGTAATATACCATTGTATATATGTGCCACATCCTCTTTATCCATTGCTCTGTTGATGGACATTTATGCTGTTTCTGTGTCCTGGCTATTGTAAATAGTGCTGCAACAAACACTGGGATGCATATGTCTTTGTGAATTATGGTTTCCTTTGGATATATGTCCAGTAGTTGTACTGCTGGGTCATATGGAAGTTACATTTTTAGTTTTTTTAAGGAAAATCCATACTGTTCTCCATGATGGCTGTTTTAATTTACATTCCCACCAAGAGTGAAAGAGGGTTCCCTTTTCTCCATACCCTCTCCAACATTTATATTTTGTAGACATTTTAATAATGGCCATTCTGACCAGTGTGAGATGATAGCTCATTGCAGTTTTGATTTGCATTTGTCTAATAATTAGTGATGTTGAGGATCTTTACATCTTGGCCATCTGTATGTCTTCTTTGGTGAAATGTCTATTAAGGTCTTCCACCCATTTTTTGATTGGGTTGTTTGTTTGTTTTTTATATTGAGCTGTGTGAGTTGTTTGTAAATTTTGGAGATTAATCCTTGGTCAGTTGATTCATTTGCAAACATTTTCTCCCATTCTGAGGGTTGTCTTTTCATCTTGTTTATAGCTTCCTTTGCTGTGAAAAAGCAATGAAGTTTAATTATGTCCCACTTGTTAATTTTTGTTTTTATTTTCATTACTCTAGGAGGTGGGTAAAAGAATATCTTGCTGTGATTTATGTCAAAGAGTGTTCTGCCTATGTTTTCCTCTAAGAGTTTTGTAGTGTCTGGCCTTACATTTAGGTCTTTAATACATTTTGAGTTTATTTCTGTGTATGGTGTTAGGGAGTGTTCTAATTTCATTCTTTTACATGTAGCTGTCCAGTTTTCCCAGCACTACTTATTGAGGAATCTATCTTTTCCCCATTGTATATTCTTGCTTCCTTTGTCATAGATTAGGTGACCATTAGGTGACCATAAGGCTTATCTCTGTGTTGTTACATTGGTCTATATTTCTCTTTTTGTGCCAGTATCATACTGTCTTGATTACTACAGCTTCATAGTATAATCTGAAGTCAGGGAGCTTGATTCCTCCAGCTCTGTTTTTCTTTCTCAAGATTGCTTTGTCTATTTGGGATCTTTTAAGCTTCTATGTAAATTGCAAATTTTTTTTTGTTCTAGTTCTGTAAAAAATGCCATTGGTAATTTGATAGGGATTTCATTGAATCTGTAGATTCCTTTGGGTAGTACAGTCATTTTTACAATATTGATTCTTCCAATCCAAGAATATGGTATCTGTTTGTGTCCTCTTTGAATTCTTTCATCAGTATCTTATAGTTTACTGCATACAGTTCTTTTGCTTCTTTAGGTAGGTTTATTCCTAGGTATTTTATTCTTTTTGTTGCAGGGCTAAATTGGATTGTTTCTTTAATTTCTCTTTCTGATCTTTTGCTTTTAGTGTATAGGAATGCAAGGCATTTCTATGTATTAATTTTGTATCATGTGGCTTTTCTAAATTCGTTGATTAGCTTTAGTAGTTTTCTGCTGGCCTCTTTAGGATTTTCTAAATACAGTATCATGTCAACTGCAAACAGTGACAATTTTACCACTTCTTATCCAATTTATCTTCTTTTTATTTCTTTTTCTTCTCTGATTGCTGTGGCTAGGACTTCCAAGACTATATTCAATAATAACAGCAAGAGTGGACACTCTTGCCTTGTTCCTGATCTTACATTAAGTGCTTTCAGTTTTTTCCCATTGAGAATAATGTTTGCTGGGGGTTTGTCATATATGGCCTAAATTATGTGGAGGTATGTTCACTATCTGGACAGTATCTCTATGTTCACTATCTGGACAGTTTTTTATCATAAATATGTGTTGAATTTTGTCAAAATATTTTTCTGCATCTATTGAGATGTTCATGTGGTTTTATTCTTCAATTTGTTAATAAGTTGTATGACATTGATTGATTTGCATATATTGAAGAATCCTTGCATCCCTGGGATAAATCCTACTTGATCGTGGAGTATGATCCTTTAAATGTGCTGTTGGATTCTGTTTGCTAGTATTTTGTTGAGGATTTTTGCGTCTATGTTCATCAGTGATATTGGCATGTAATTTTCTTTTCTTGTGATATCTTTGTCCAGTTTTGGTATCAGGGTGATGGTGGTCTCATATTATGAGTTTGGGTGTGTTCCTCCCTCTGCAATTTTTTGAAAGATTTTGAGAAGGATAGGTGTTAGCTCTTCTCTAAATGTTTCATAGAATTTGCCTGTGAAGCCATCTGGTCCTGGAATTTTGCTTGCTAGCAGATTTTTAATCACAGTTTCAATATCATTACTTGTGTTTCATCTGGTAATATTTTCTATTTTTTCCTGGTCCAGTCTTGGAAGTTTGTACTTTTCTAAGAATTTGTCCATTTATTCCAGGTTCTCCATTTCATTGGCATAGAGTTGCTTGTTGTAGTCTCTTATGATCCTTTGTATTTCTACTGTGTGAGTTATAACTTCTCCATTTTCATTTCTAATTTTATTCAGTTGGGACATTTCCTTTCTTTTTCCTTGATGAGTCTGGCTAAGGTTTTTTCAATTTTGTTTATCTTCTCAAAGAACTAATTTTTAGTTTCATTGATCTTTGCTATTGTTTTCTTTGTTTCTATTTCATTTATTTCTGCTCTGATCTTTGTGATATCTTTCCTTCTAATAACTTCATGTTTTGCTTGTCCTTGTTTCTCTAGTTGCTTTAGGGGCAAGGTTATGGTGTTTATTTGAGATTTTTCTTGTTTCTTGAGGTAGGGTTGTATTGATATAAACTTCCCACTTAGAATTGCTTTTGCTTCATACCATAGGTTTTGGGTTGTTGGGGTTTTGTTGTCATTTGTTTCTGGGTGTTTTTTTATTTCCTCTTTGACTTCTTAAGTGATCTCTTGGGTATTTATTAGCATATATTTAGCCCCCATGTTGTGTACTTTACATTTTTTTTTCCTGTAATTGAATTCCAATCTCATAGCATTGTGGTCAGAAAAGATGCTTGAGAAGATTTCATTTTTAAAAAAAAAATTCTGAGGCTTGATTTTTAACTCAAGATATGATCTATCCTGGAGAAAGTTCCATGAGCACTTGAGAAGAAAGTGTTTTCTGTTCTTTTTGGATGGAATGTCCTATAAATATCCATTAAGTCCATCTTGTTTAATGTGACATTTAAAGCTTGTGTTTCCTTATTTATTTTCATTTTGGATGATCTGTCCATGGGTGAAAGTGTTAAAGTACCCTACTATGATTGTGTTACTGTTGATTTCTTCTTTTATAGGTGTTAGCATTTTCTTATGTATTGAGGTGCTCTTATGTTGGGTGCATAAATATTTACAATTGTTATATCTTCTTCTTGGATTGATCTCTTGATCATTATGTAGTGTCATTCCTTGTCTCTTGTAACAGTCTTCATTTTGAAGTCTATTTTGTCTGATATGAGTAGTGCTACTCCAGCTTTTGATTTCCATTTGAATGGAATATCTTTTTCCATACCTTCACTTTCTGTCTGTATGTGTCCCTAGGTCTGAGGTGGGTCTCTTGTAGATAGCATATTATGGGTCTTGTTTTTTATCCACTCAGCCAGTCTGTGTCTTTTGGTTGGAGCATTTAATCCATTTACATTTATGGTAATTATCAATATGTATATTCCTATTACCACTTTCTTATTTGTTTTGGGTTTGTTCTTGTTGGTCATTTTTCTTCTCTTGTGTTTCCAGCCTAGAGAAGTTCCTTTAGTGTTTGCTTTAAAGCTGGTTTAGTGGTGCTGAATTCTCTTAGCTTTTGCTTGTCTGTAAAGCTTTTGATTTTTCTGTCAAATCTGAATGATAACCTTACTGGGTACAGTAATCTTGGTTGTAGTGTTTTCCCTTTCATCGCTGTAAATATATCCTTCCACTCTCTTCTGGCCTGCAGGGTTTCTGCTGAAAAATCAGCTGATAACCTTACGGTGATTCCCTTATATGTTATTTTTTGCTTTCCATTTGCTGCTTTTAATAGTTTTTCTTTGTATTTAATTTTTGTTAGCTTGATTAATATGTGTCTTGGCCTCTTTTTCCTTGGGTTTATCCTGTATGGAACTCTCTGTGCTTCCTGGACTTGCATTACTATTTCCTTTCCCATGTTAGGGAATTTTTAAACTATAATCTCTTCAAATATTTTCTCAAATCCTTTGCCCTTCTTTTCTTCTTCTGGGACCCCTATAATTTGAATTTTGGTGCCTTTAATGTTGTCTCAGAGGTCTCTGAGACTGTCCTCAATTCTTTTCATTCCTTTTTCTTTATTCTGCTCTGTGGTATTTAGTTCCACCATTCTATATTCCAGCTCACTTATCCTTTCTTCTGCCATAGCTATTCTTGTATTGATTCCTTCTAGTGTATTTTTCATTTCAGTTATTATGTTGTTCATCACTGTTTGTTTGTCTTGTTCTTCTAGGTCTTTGATAAACATTTCTTGTATTTTCTCAATCCATGCCTCCATCTATTTCCAAGATTTTTGGATCATCTTTACTATCATTACTCTGAATTCCTTTTCAGGTAGATTGCCTATTTCCTCTTCATTTTTTGGTCTTGTGGGTTTTTACCTTGCTCCTTTGTCTGCAACATATTTTTCTGTCTTCTCTTTTTGTCTAACTTACTGTGATTGAGGTCCTTTCCTCAGGCTGCAGGGTCGTTTTTCCTTTCCTATGTTGTTTGCCCCTGGTAGGTGAAGTTAGTCTAGTGGCTTGTGGATGTTTCCTGGCTGGAGGGACTGGTGCCTGGTGTGTGGAGCTAGATCTTGTCCTTCTGATTGGCAGGGCCACATCAGAGGGTATTTTTTTTTTTTTGGTGTCTGTGAGCCTAGTATGACTTTAGGCAGCCTGTCTGTTGATGGGTGGGTTTATGTTCCTGTCTTGCTTGTTGTTTGGCATGAGGCATCCATCACTTAATCCTGCCGGCAGTTGGGTGACACCGAGTTTTGGAGTCGAGAGGGAGACTTCCTGCAGAGCTCTTTCTTATTAATATCCCCCGGGGTTGAGAATTCTTTAGGAGTCTAGCTTCCTGGATTCAGTGCTTCCAACCCAGAGGCTCAGGCATGGCCCCTAGCTGGGGAACCAAAACCCCACAATCTGCACAGTGTGGCAAAAAAAAAATAGGGGGAAGAAAACAAACAGACTAGTATAACTCAAGACAAATAGCAAAGACAAAAACAAATAGTAATAACAACAGTTAATTTTTTTTTAAAAAAGAAAATAAATGTACAGACGAATAAAACCCAAGAGAACTGGTAAAACCAAAATGAAACAATGACAAAACTAACAAAGAAACACACATACAAAAAGAAAACAAAAACCAAGAGAAAAACTAGACAAATAAAAGTACCCCAAAATGAAATCAATCAAGTAAAAACAATACTAATAAAAACAGAAAACAAGAAACAAAGCAAAAGAAGGCACACTAAAGAAAAGCAAAGAAAACAGAGAACACAAAAAAATGATTTTAAAAAGATTGAAAACTAAACATAAGAAAACAAGGAAAAACACAAAACACCAAAAAAGTTATGTAAAAATAGAAAAATAAAATAAATTTTTAAAAAAATATGTAACCTTATTTTTTTAATTTTAATTTTTTTAATTAAGAAAATAATTTTAAAAACAACAACAGAACAGAACACAACATTAAAAGATTGTTATAATACTATTTTCCTGTGGTCTCAGCTGTCAGTGTCATTGCCCCCACCATGAATCATGACCAAACTCTGCCTCTCCATGAGGCCCCCCAATACCTCTAGGTAGGTCTCTGGACCTGCTGTGGGCATGTGGGGGCAGCGCAGACGCTTATCTGGTTCAACTCTCATGTGCACTTGCCCCCATAGAGTGGTCTCAGTTATGGGAAGACTTGTATATTCAGATATTCTATAGGGATTTAATATAATAAGCAATTAATTATATATTAATTAAATATTAATTATTTAAAATTTAAAAATTTGTTTCCTTTTTTCTTTGTATATCCAATGGGCTCTAATGCATATAAATGGGAAATAATGCATTCAAATTGACAGAAAAAGAATAACACTTAGGAATAAATCTTTTTAAAAATGATAATAAACATATCTGAAAAATATCTTACTAAGGGACATAGACACCATATCCATAAATGATAAATCAGGACCTGATAATGGAGAGAAAGCAGAACATCATGACATATCAATATCACATTTTATGCAATTTTAAGAAATTAAGATAATATGCAATATGTTTTATTTGTTAGATATGCAAAGAGACCTATAGCAATACTTCCATGTAATCAGTAATTTTATATCCTGGATTAAGTAAAATCTTAATAACACTACTTATGTAGGCATCTATTATGCTTAACTCTTATTCCCTCTTTCATGCATTGAAGTTCTAATATTTGTAAAGTACATTTCCTATGCCATGTTTTTCATGATGACCAGAGCTTGTTAGTCAGTTAGTACTGGTACTGGTACTTCTATTTGATACTCCTAAATTTATTTATTTTTCTCTTATCTTTTTTTCTTTTTTTCCTTAACATCTCTCTGTTCTCACACGTGGTTCCAGCTCTTTTCATGTTCATCAAACTTTTATATCTTTGATTAATTAAATAACCCTACACTTGTACTAAACACAAATACATATAATTTTAATAAATATGTTTACTTACTGTATCAATATAAATGCATGAAATATAATTAATGATATCTTGTTTACAATAATAAAAGTTTTCTTAAAAGAATATGTCAATACTCAGAAATGCAAACAATTTTACATATGAAAACTAATTTTATGTTACTGTAGTACCATAATAAATATCAGGTACAGCTTTCATTTGATCACTGAATGCATGTGTATTACCTGCTTATGATGATTGCTTGAACAGCACATAAGGCTTGAATCCTGAGAAAACACATGTGACATTTCATAAAGTGATACACCTTCAAGAATTCCCATTCACATTATACTAAAAATGTATAAGTAAAACATTGTTATTGTAATTATTGATTCTGAAGCTAGAATTCATATTCCTTTCATATATAAACAAGAGTTAATGTTCCTGTGATTTAAAACACATAACATAAGCAATTCTTTATTATTATTTTAATCATAAAGAACAAAATCAAAATGAAAAAAAGTGACAGAAAGAAAGGGAACAGTCACTAACTTTGAGAGACTTGATAAATTACTTAATTTCTGAGCCTTAGTATCTTATTCTGTAATATTGGGATTATAGGATTCCTTTTATCACAGGATTACTGTGAGATCAAACAAGATGTGTGAAGAGCTTTAGAAACTACTGTGCAAAGATTAATAGCTACTATTGTAACAGAGAAGAACAAACCTGACCCCATATTGGATCTACTCCTTTAGCCTTAACATTTGTGCTCTGTTGCAGGTGATTAGTCATGCTGGCTCTTCACCTTTGTCTTGCTAATCAGTAAAATAATGTTGCTTCTAGCCTGAATAACCCTTTCTCAAGGTTTTGCCTCCCAGGATTAACCTTGAAAGCCATAACACTTTTCATTCATATAGAGATAAAAAGTTGCAAAACACCAGATTTTTTGAAGGTTCACAAGAACATCTTGACAAACCTACCTGGACACCTGCAGGAACAAAGGATTATCACAACCCCACAGGGTTTGGCCAGCATAAAGAACTCTGCAACAACCAGCCACATCCTCTCCCCTTTTAGTATAAAAGAAACCTGAATTTTAACTTGTGTAAGATGGTTCTTTGGGACAATAGTCTGCCATTTTCTTGGTCTGGTGACTTTCTGAATAAAGTTGCTATTCTTTGCCCCAAGATCAAGTCTCTCCATTGTCCTGTCATGGGGCGAGCAGCACGAACTTGGACTTGGTAACACTACTTCTACTACTGCTGTTAATTTTTCCTTAGATACTGATAATTAATTGATATTTTTTTATTCTAAAGAAATTATGCAAATATTTTAAAAAACTTCAGTATTTGATAAGGAAACATAGTGTTATTTTATTTTAAGAATAATATTTTATAGAAGAGTATGGAGACTCAAGAAAATCTGAGTTTTTAAAAACAAAAAGTAAATTAGATATTTGAAAACTTTTATTACAATTAGTCATAAAACTTATTTCCAATCAGTATTAAAAAGCCAACTTTTTACATTTAACACAGCTAGTATTGGAGAAGTTTATTTAGCTTAGAGGAACATGAAATGATTAACACAGTAGTCTTTCTCTGCAAGTATTAGAATTTAATACCAATATGTTTTCCAGGGAAGAGGTGCAGTGCATACATATGAATTTAAAGTGGATGTTATTCTGTACTACTGAACCTGTTGAAAGTATTTTAAAACCTAAGAACAGAGAAGAACTATATTCACACAACTGAAAGTCTTCAAGAGATTCTGTTTTAGTAGTAAACTTCAGACTGGTAAAGCTCAAGTAAGATTAAAATTATTTCAGAATCTCTTACCTCTGACTTGATAATACATTCTTCAAAGTAATTTATATTGCAAATATTTATTTGAAAAATACAAGATTATTGGGATAAACACCCAACTCTGCTGCAAGTCAGTACCATTTTTAAAACTAAAGTAAGACTCATTCAGTCTGCCTAATAAGCCTTGTTTTATGTTTGACAGTTGTTTATTTGGGTATATAAGGTGATGCCAACCAGATTTCTGAATTCCCCTTAGAGTTGACTTATTCAGAACAAATCAGGCCTCATTGATTATTATATTAAAGATACCAAACTATGTTGTCTCTCTGGAAGTTTAGCAGAGGGAAATAAAAATAGTCAAAGCTTTGTACAGGTGATCAATATATATTTGTTAAATCGAATTGATAAAAGAACCTGACAAAGAGTATTGCAACATAGTGATGGCTAGTATCTTGCTACTAGTTTCCTTTAGTCTCTATAGTTAAGTCTGAAAAGGGGTATCAACTCTAAAGATTGATTATATTCCTCTCAATTCATTATCTAATCCAGGGACTGGAATTGATTGGCAAAGCATAATAGACACTCTCATATATTTTGTTAAGTGTATCCTTTTTAATTTTTTTTGTTGTTGTGTTAGTGAGGTAGAACCTTTTTTTAATTTTATTTATTTTTGGCTGCTTTGGGTCTTCATTGCTGTGTGTGGGCTTTCTCTAGTTGCAGCGAGCAGAGGCTACTCTTTGTTGAGGTGTGCAGGCCTTTCATTGCAGTGGCTTCTCTTATTGCAGAGCACAGGCTCTAGGCACGTAGGTTTCAGTGGTTGTGACACGTGGGCTCAGCAGTTGTGGCTTGCAGGCTCTAGAGCACAGGCCCAGTAGTTGTGGCACACGGGCTTAGTTGCTTCACAACATTGTGGGATCTTCCAGGACCAGGGCTTGAACCTGAGTCCCCTGCATTGGCAGGCAGATTCTTAATCCCTGCGCCACTAAGGAAGCCGCCTTCTTAATTTTCTACAAGTGTTCCTGTTTCATTTGTTGCTTAATCTTGGTGAAAATCTCCAAATACAGAAGCTGAAGAGAGGCTATTTCTTCCTTTACTCACCATGTTTGAATTGAAAAATAGACTCATGATGCAATGCTGATCAACTGGGAACACTAAATACAAGAGGGGTATTTGAGACTAGTAATCCCAGACTACATTATTTTTAAAACCCCTAAACTCTACCCCATCACTCTGTTTCTCTATCAGCCTTCTTTACTCTCTGTCATGAATTAGGACAGTCTCATATTGTGGTATACTGCATATTTATTTATTTATTACAGTCTCTCTCACTAGCATAAAAATTCTATGACTACATGGGCATTACCTTCTTGATTCCTATACCCCAGTACCTAGAATAGTCTTTTATACATAGCATTCCCTGAAAATACATTTGCTAAATAAATGAATAAATCATAGATAGTGTCACTGGTAAATGTAACAGCATCCTAATCAGTCTTAGTGCTGTGAGGCTTTGTTTGGGACTCTTGATTTTTGGCCTCCTAATTGCATTGGTCTCTGTTAGTTTATTAACTTCCCCAGTTATCTTTCTTACTTTCTTTTCTTTATATTTATTTATTTATAAGTTAATTTATTTTATTTGTTTTATTGAGGTACAATTGACATACAACATTATATGTTTCAGGTATAAAACATAAAGATTCAATATTTGCCTATATATATATATATATGTGTGTGTGTGTGTGTGTGTGTACATATACATATGTACACACACACACACACACACACATATATATATATATATATATATATATATGACATCTTTATCCTATTGAAAATAATGCAATGAACATGGAGGTCCATGTATCTTTTCAAATTGGTATTGCATTATATTTGGCTATACACCCAGAAGTGTAATAGCTGGATCAAATGGTAGTTCTATTTTTAATTTCTTAAGAAACCTCCATGCTGTTTTCCATAGTAACTACATCAATTTACATTCCCACCAACACTTCACAAGAGTTCCCTTTACTCCACAGCCTCACTAACACTTGTTTCTTTTCTTGTTAATAATAACCATTGTAACAGTTGTGAGGTGATATCTCATTGTTGTTTTGAATTGCATTTTTCTAATGATTAGGGAAGTTTTAAACCTCACATACCAGCTGACCATCTGTATATCTTCTTTTTAAAAAATATCTATTCAGATCCTCTACCCATTTTTAGCAGGGTCATTTTATCATTATTTTTGAATTGTATGAGTTCTTTATATTTTTTGTATATTAATCCCTTAACTGATATATGATTTGCAGATACTTTCTCCCATTTCATAAGTTGCCTTTTCAATTTTGTTGATAGATTCCTTCCTGTGCAGAAGCTTTTTAGTTTGATGTAGACCCACTTGTTTATTTTTGTTTTTATTGCCTTTCCTTTTGGAGTAAGATCCAATAAAATCATTGCCAAGACCTATTTCAACAAGATTACTGCCTATATTTTCTTGTTATGGTTTCAGGTCTTACATTTAAATCTTTAATCCATTTTAGGTTCATTTTTGTGTATGGTGTAAGATAGTGGTCCAGTTTCATTCTTCTATATATGGCTGTCCAGTTTTCCCATGACCATTTATTGAAGAGACTATCTTTTTCCCATTGTATATTCTTGGCTCCTTTATGGTTACATATGCATGGACTTATTTGGGGGCTCTCTACTGAGTTCTATTAAACTATGTAACTGTTTATGACAATATCACAATGTATTAATTACTACAGCTTTATAAAATATTTTGAAATCAAGGAGAGTGATACCCCAAGCTTTGTTCTTTATTTTTTTTGTCTTTTCTTTAATTGAGGTTTAGTCGATGTACAATATCATATGTGTTAAATGTACAACATAGTGATTCACAATTTTTTAAAGTTTATATTCCATTTATAGTTATTATAAAATATTGGCTATATTTCCTGTGCTGCACAGTATATCCTTGGAGCTTATTTTATGCATAACTCTTTGTACATCTTAATCCCCTACTCCATCTTGCCCCTCCTTCCTTTCCTCCTCCCCACTGGTAACCACTAGTTTGTTCTCTAGATCTGTGAGTCTGCTTCTTTTTGTTGTATTCACTAGTTTGTTGCATTTTGTTAGGTTTCACATATAACTGATATCATACAGTATTTGTCTTTCTCTGTCTGACTTATTTCACTTATCATAATACCCTCCAAGTCCATCCATGTTGCTGCAAATGGCAAAACTGCATTCTTTTTCATGTATATATGTGTATATATATATATATATATATATATATATATATATATATATATATATATATATATATATAACATCTTCCTTACACATTTATCTGTTGATGGACACTTAGATTGCTTCCATATCTTGGCAGTTGTAAATAGTGCTCTTATCAACATTGGGGTGCATACATCTTTTTGAATTAGTGTTTTTTACTTTTTCAGATATATATCCAGGAGTAAAATTATTTTTTGAGAAAAAAATACCAGACTTTACATGAATTGCACCATATACACATAGAAATAAAATAGTAATATTAACCAAATTATAGCATTTGCTGGGTAACAAAGGTTTGCCAGGTGACATTTTAAATGCATCAATGCTTTCATTTACCAATTAGCAACTTTGCCTCCCCCATCAGTTCTTATTAGTTACAGTTGTTGACTTCTAATTTGCAATCAAGAGAGATGACTTCAGTGCACTTTGTAGGTATTTATATGTGTGAGAATTGTCTAATTTGGTAGCAGAAATTTAGAAACTAAATTTTGTCCCAAAGAACACATTCTCAGTGTCAGTAAATTGAAGACATAAAAAGAAAAATCCTTTTCTTGCTAACATATACAAGATTATACAGCTATTAATCTGTAGCATGTCATACATGCTTATAGAAATCAATTCTGGATGCTGAGGAAATGCTAAAGAAACTTTATATAAAATAATGATCTATTTCTGAGATTAGAGATCAGGTCACATTGAATGATGGTAAGCTCATAAATCTTATTAAAAGGGAGCAGTAGTTTTAAGACCTGATTTGGACACTTAGTGTTTCAGTGAATTTAACTAATATACAAAAATTCTCTAAGTATCACTTTTCTCAACTGCTCAATGGTGAAAATAATACCATCTTTACAGAAAAGAAAACGTGCATATTGAGTCCAGCAAGTAGTCACAAATGGTAGCTGCCATTCCCTTACTTATATAAAGGGAACTGAGGCTTACCCCTAAAGAAGTGTATTTGATTGTGTGTGTGTTTTAAAATCTGGCATATCATTTAGCTACCTTTTTGGTATAATAAAAATAATAATTTCTGTGTGGCATCTTTTGGAAACTTGGAGAAACTCACCAAGGAAATGTATTTTCTATCCCATCCTTGAGATGAGGAATCTTGTCTTATTCATTTCTGATTCCCCAGGATCTGGCTAGTGACTGACATGTATTAGTCACTCAAATTTATTGAATGGCTTGCAGCAATTTTAAAATGCTTCAATGTTTTATTTTTCTTTATTTTTTTACTTTTATATTTTATTTAGTTACAGATGATTTTCTTGGGTTATGAAATAATTTGTGCTTTTATTTTCCTTTCCATTTTTACTGTTGAGAGAAGTACTTTAAAAGAAGCACATATGATAAGAAAGTTTTCCAAATAAACAAGTATCATATTCATATCTCTGAAGGTTTTCCTCTGATGTGATGCTGTCATTTATAATGTGACAGCTAATGAAATACAAACACTTATGGTGTGATACTTATCCTCTAACCTTTTGTTTATCTATGAAATAGTGTGTTTTGGAGTCATCTGTTCACTCAATACAATCTGTAAGACTTTAAAGGAAATATCCAATGTTTATTATTTTAATATAAAACATATTCCTCTTTAATGTAAAACTAATGCTCATTACTCCAAAGTATTAAATGGGCTTAGCAATTTAAAAGTCAATTTGAATGTTTTCCTTATTATTGCAATTCAATTTAATAATGTAGGGATTATTGGACTTAATGTACTTTTGTTACTTAAGTAAATGGTTTGGCAGAACAAATTCTATATTCAAGTACCCATTTTAACTTTTGCCAGTTAGTCTAAGAAGTTGTTCCAGGGTGAAATGTGTAACAGTCTCTTCTTTTTCTGTTATATAGACACAGTCTATTACTATATATGTATGATTGAAAATGAATAAGCAAGTAATTTACCAAACTATTCACCTCTAGAATATTCATATTTTCTAAGCAACAAAAATAAATTCAGTTTACATTGATCTCTCATCTAGGGGCATTCCTTTTTAAGTGTTAAACTGACACCCTCTCACATGGTGTGCATTTAATGAGAATTACAATATTAAACACTTTACTTGGAAACTTACCACCTCAGTGAGAAAGCAGCAGGTGAAGTTGATTCCTATGAATTACATTTGAAAGGTAGATTTCCGAAGCAACACACGCTGCATTAATATGGGGCCCATTATTCACTCCAACTGCATATTGACAGTGGCAGCATTATTTCTGTGCTATACAATCAAATCCAGATCACAATGAATTTTTTTAACCACTTTATATTTGTCATCAGAATAACAATGTTATAATTAAGTCATGCAGTGAGTTACCTAATGATGAGGTAGGTTATCACTGAAATTATTTCTACTTATTTAGACAGAATTTCCAAATTCTAATACCTTTTGTTCACATCTTATATGAAAGTATAGATTATTTTTTTGAATTTTAAAATTTTCATTTTTTGTCTGCATTTATTAAGCAAATACCTATAGTTTGCTTTTTTCAAAAAGTGTTTATCTAGGACTACAAAGAAATCCCAAAAACATAGGAACTGCTTCAGTAAAACACAGATTTTTATCTTTCATCAGGCTCTATTATTCATCTTACAAATGTAAGAGTATTGCTTTCTAAACAAGCTATTGAATTGGAAGGCCTCTGTAGTGAGTAAACACAAATAAATCTGTTTGGGGTGATGGTTTCTTCATAATAAATTCTTAAATATTTTATAACCTGAAGATTTTCTTTCCATATGTTAGCATACTTTTTACCATTCCATGAACTTTCCTTTTCCTATCCATCTTTAATGTACAACATAATAAAAATTAGGAGTGCCTATCCTATGATTAATATTCCCTATCCTACTATCTATGGTTTGTGACCTATTGAGGAGTTTTTTATTCAGGTAATGTTTAGTAAATGAAAATACACTAATAAACTAAGTATAACTATTAAAATGTAGTTTTAAAAGCCTAAAGCAATTTGAAATTATGTCAAATGCTGAAAATAAAAATAATGCAGACAATGAAAAATTAAACATTTCTGGCAGAAATTCAATCTTGCCACCAGTTTATTTAGCATGAATGTTATTCTTTATGATAATTTGAGAACTTTGTTTTAGGTTTAGAATATTCAATGTTTAGCTACTTGATGGTTGTGGGTGAGACAATTTTACAGTGAATGCCCCTTATTATCTGCTCCTTGAGTATATTTAATGGTGATTCACAGGGAGAATCATCACATTGCTCAAAAGAAACTCATTCACCACATGCATCTTCAAGCAGAATTATTGTTTTTTTTTTGTGAATGGGGCTCTCAAACAGCTTCCATTAACTCAATGTGGTATAGCAAACATCTAGATCAAAGGAGGGTAGTAGGAGGGCAACTACCACAGACCACTCGTTAGAGATGCAGTGCAACAACCAGAGGTAACCACTTTCATTAACAAGTCAAGCAGATAGCTTTTCAAGAGAATACTGAAAGGTAGCAAACTTTGTTAAACAGTAATCAGTAAGAAATGTATGTCTAATGAATATAGTTTGAGAGAGCCTATGAGTAAAGCCTAACAGCCATTGCAATTTAGAAATAAGGGCTCTGAGTAAAGATACAATCATTCCTTGGAAGTTTTGAATAAAAAGAACAGTTTAATTAGAATAGATAAAGATAACTGCAATCTGAGAAAATATAATCCAGACTTGGCAAAAATACAAATTATCATTGTTTTGGTCACAGAAATTTTTTTGACCATAGAAATAGAGTTACTGCATTGCCTTTATGGCTTCTTGGTTTATCTCATTTTATGTAACTATGTATAATAAAATGTACATACATTTCATTTCAGTATACATTTTTAGTAATTTCAAACACTAGTTCTTAGCATCATCAGACTCACTTTTAATGACAACTATTTGATAACGTTGGTAATACTGAGGTTACATGCTAAGCTTCTATAATAAAGAGAAACCCAAATAAATTGCATTTAAAAAGATGGGAGTGTATTTCACCCTTTATCTGGGACTGGTAGGCAGCTCTGATATCAAAGATCATTCAGGGACATATTCTATCTTGCTTTTCAAACATTGCATAATTTGTTGCCCTCATCCACATGACTGGTACTAATTTGCCATCATTAGTCCCAAATTTCTGAGAAGAAAGAACACACACCTCAAACTTTTAAGATCAAAACTTGACGTTGCCTATGTACATTCCACTCATTTCCCATTGGTAAAAACTTACAAAAACACACAAAAATACAAGGGATTCTGTATAACATAATTTCTGCCTAGTTAGACAGTACTCTACTCTAGTTGAAACTATTCTATTGCTAAAAGAAGGTGAGAGTGGACATTGTTGGTACATAAATGGTCTCTGTCAAACCCACTTTACAGAGGTAAAAGAACTAAGTATAGAACTAAAAAAAACTAAAAGATTTTGCTAAAATATTAGAGAATTTCAAAATTAATATAAAAAAGAATATGAATATATGATTGCCCTATGGGGTTATTTTTGATTGTTACAATAATTAGAGGATATTGCTGGTTGTACCATTATTCATGTAGATGAAAAATGTGTTCATAATTATTGAAGCCTAGAATATAACTCTCCTTTAAATATAAGTACAAATTGTTTTGGTATGATTTTTTTATACAGTGGAATGATTAGGAATGAAACCATGTAAATTGAGGGAAAACTCTACCTTGCCCCATTTGAGACTTTGCTAAATTAGGTAATAATTTCAGAAAATTAAATTAATACTATCAATATAACAGTTTTTGAGATGCCAATATAACACATCTGTATCATTTTGTATTTAAATCTATTGATATTTCATCAAACTCATTTTTTCATAAACTGGATTTATAAAGATACATGCCTCTGATGACTCAAAGGGTACTCAGATATAGAGGCAGACCCACACTTTTGTGAGTTTTACCATCATGGGTTTGACCTGGTTCTCACAGTGAATACACTGTGAGAACACCAAAGCATTGTTTTGTTACTAAGTTCTGCTTTCAGGAGAAAATATTTATATTTAAACAGAGCCTTACCTGTTGAAGTTTTATTAGGACCTAACTGACTTGGGGGAAGGGAAATACCAAACTCCAGCTTACTCTAGCCATCCTGCCCCATCTAAAGGAGATAGGGAGAGGGGAAGGGAACTGAGAAACATGTAAAGTTCACAGTCTAGAGGCATAATCTCATTAAAAGACTGAGACCTAATCATAGGACTATGGAGCACTTCTCCTCTCCTCATACCTCACCACCACACTATTAAAAATCTAATAGTTCTTTCTAGTTGGCACATCATAAAAAATTACAAGGCATGCCAAAAGAAAAAAAAAATAGTTTGAAAATGCTGAGCAAGCATCAGAAGCAGATTCAGATATGGAAGGGAAGTTAGAATTATCAGACAAGGATTTTAAAACAACTATGATTAATATGCTGAGGGACCTAATATATAAAGTAGACAGGATGCAATGTAAGTAGAAAAGGGGAAATCCTAAGTAAGTACCAAAAATAATTGCTAGCCATCAAAAACACTATAACAGAAATGAAGAATGTCTTTGATGGGCTTGTTAGTAAACTGTATGCAGCTGAGAAAAGAACATCTGAGCTTGAGAATATCTCAGTAGAAACCTGCAAACTGGAAAAGTAAACAGAAAAAAAAAAACCAGACTTGAAAAAAAAAAGTGCAGGATATCCAAGAATGTGAGACAAATACAAAAGGTGTAGCATATGTGGGAATATCAGAGAGGAGGAAAAAAGAAAGGAACACAAGTAATATTTGCATCAGTGACTGAGAATTTACCCAAATTAATGTCAGACACCAAATCACAGATCCAGAAAATTTAGAGAATGCCCAGTAAGATGAATGTTAGAAAAACTACAACTAGGCATATCATTTTCAAACTGTATAAAATCAAAGATAAAGAAAAATTTTTGAAAGGAGCCAGAGGGAAAAAGCATCTTACTTATGGAGGAACAAAGATAAGGATTACATCTGAGTTCTCCTCAGAAGTCAAGCAAGCAAGAAAAAAGTGTAATGAAATATTTAAAGCATTGAGAGAAAAAAACACCAACCTAGAATTCTGTACCCTGCAAAATGGTTCTTGAAAAGTGAATGAAGAAACGTAGACTTTCTCAGACAAACAAAAATTTAGAGTATTTGTTGTCAGCAGACCTGTCATGAAATGTTTAAAGAAGTTCTTTAGAGGGAAGAAAAATAACATAAGTTTTCTCTGATCTAAATAAAGAATATAAGGGTATCAGAGAAAGAATAATTGAATGTGAAATAAAAACTAATTTTTCTAAATCTTAGTTGATCTAAGAGATAACAGTTCATTCAAAATAATAATATATTTGATTACGCATCTTTATGTATAAACAAAATCAATATATATATGCATGTGTATATTTAAATATATATTCTTACAATTACTATGTATAAACGAAGTGAATGACAGCTTAATGAATAGTACAAGGAGGGAGAGAAGAGTTACAATTATTTTGTTATTATAAGGAACTCACACTACCTGTGGTGTAGTGTTATTAAAAGTGGACTAGGGTTAGTTGTAAATGTATACTGCAACCACTCTAGGGAAACCACTAAAGAATTTTTTTTTAAGTATAACTAATATGCTAAGAGAGAAGAGAAAATGAAATCATATAAAATGCCTAATAAGACCATAAAAGGCAGTGGAAGTGTGGGAGAAAAAAATAGGAACAAAAAACAAGAAAAGGACAAGAAATATAAAACATTAGCAAAAATGGTAGACATTAATCCAACTATGCCATAATCACTTTGAATGTCAGTGGTCTAAATGCAACAATTAAAGACAGAGATCATCAGAGTGGATCAATAAACAAGACCCAACTCTATGCTGTCTACAAGAAACCCAATTTGGATATACAGATACAGATAGATTAAAAGTAACTAGACAAAAGAACATATTGCAGTCTAACCATAATCAGAAGAAAGCTGGAGTAGCTATATTAATTTCAGATGGAACAGACTTTAGAACAAGGAAAGCTTTTAGGCTTAGAGGCATTACACAATATCAAAGGAGTTGATTCCCAAAGAAGACATAACAATCCTTAACATGTATATAATTAAAAGCAGAGTGCCAAATACAGAAGGCAAAAATTAATAGAACTGCAAGAAAATTCAGATGAATCCCCTATTATAGGGGGAAACTTAACACCCCTCTATCAAAAATGGATAGATACAGCAGGCAAAAAATAAGGACATAGTTGAACTCAGCAATGCCATTAATTAACTGGATAAAAAAGACAGCAATAAACAATTTCATTCAATAACAGAAGAATGCACCTTCTTCTCAGGCTCACATGGAGCATTCAACAAGATAGACCACACTCTGGGCCATAAAATGTCTCTTAACAAGTTTAAAAGAATAACAACACACAATGTCTGCTCTCAGATAATGAAATTAAACTAGAAATTAATAACATGAAGATATCTGGAAAATCCCCCAAATGCTTGAAAATTAAACAGCAAACTTGTAAGTATCACGAGTCAAAGAAGAAATTTAAAAATATTTTAAACTAAATGAAAATGAAAATATAACATTAAATAAAATGTGTGGGAGGTAGGAAAAGCAGTGCTTAAAGGGAAATTGATTCCATATATTAGAAAAAAAGAAAAAAATCTAAATCAATCATCTAAGATTTTACCTTAGGAAAGCAGAAATAATGTGAATTAAACCCTAAAAAGCAGAAAAAAGCAATAATAAAAATTAGAGTAGAAATCAATGAAATTGAAAACAGGAAATCAATTGAGAAAATCAATAAAACCAAAAGCTAGCTCTTTGAAAAATTCAATAAAATCAATAAGCCTCTAGCCAGACTGATCACTTCACACTTATTACAATTTCCAAAATCCAGAATACTGATAAAACCAAATGCTGGTGAGAATATGGAACAGCAGGAACATTCATTGTTGATGGGAATGCAAAATGGCATAGCCACTTTGGAAGACAATTTGGTGGTTTCCTGCAAACTAAACATACTTGTACTATATGATCTTGCAATAATGCTCCTTAGTATTTACCCAGAGGAACTGAAAAAGTTGTGTCCACACAAAAATCTGCACATAGGTATTTACTCATAATTGCCCAAACTGGAAGCAACCAAGCTGTCTTCAGTAGGTGAATGGATGAATAAACTGTGATACATCCAGACGGTATAATATTATGTAATGCTAAAAAAAAGATGAGCTATCAAGCCATTAATTGACATAGAGGAAACTTAAATGCATGTTACTAAGTGAATTAGTTAGTCTGAAAAAGCTATCCACTGTATGATTCCAACTATATGACATTCTGGAATAGGCAAAACTAAGGAGAAATTTCAGTGGTTGCCAGGGATTAGAGGAGAGGGAGAATGAATAGGCAGAGAACAGAGGATTCCTAAGGCTGTGAAAATACTGTATATAATACCATAATGATAGATATATGTCATTATAAATTTGTCCAGACCCATAGAATGTACAATATCAAGAGTGAATCCTAATGTAAACTATGGATTTTGGAGGATAATGAAGTACTAATGTAGGTTAATTAATTATAACATATGTACACTCCGATGGAGGTGTTGATCAGGGAGGAGGCTATACATCGGTGAGATAGAGGGTATCTGAGACATCTTTGTTCCTTCCTCTCAATTTTTGCAGTGAAACAAAAAATTACAGCCTATTATATTGTGTCATCCATCAGACATTCTGTTATATGTTAGAGTTTTGAAGACAAGTAAGATAAAACCTTACATTTGATAGGATCCTAGCCCTAGGCCAATAAACAGAGAAGGAAAAAGAATTGAAGAAACCAATAAATGCAACAAAATATTATTACAGGAGTAGTGCTTGAAATCTATGTCAGGTTCTACAGAGATACAAAGCAAGAAGTCAATTTTACAATCGAGCATAGAGCTTAAATATTAACCTAAATGAGGTTTTACAAAATTAATTGTCATGGGGATAGGCTGTTTCCAGGAGAGAGCACAAAGGGAACTTAAGCATAAGGACATGCAATGACCTGGTAACTATGAGAATGTGAACAGTGTAATGAGGCTGGAGAATGAGGTGTAACTGAATAAGACAAGAGATGAGAGACAAATCAATGATTATTGACCATTATTATTCAAGTTTTTGTGTGACAGATTAGTTAGGACCATATCCTAAAACTATAGTGTGCATATTATTTTTGGACCTGAGATATTTCTCCCAGTGAAATCTTTCACAGACACTCAATAGATAAATTGGTAAGGATGAAACTGTCCTGTTTCAAGCAAAGTAATGAACCTGCAACACCATCCACTCTCCCTTCATTTTCTTCTCTGTCCCAAAGGCATTTTGTTTTTAGCCATCCTACCACCACCATTGGAGTACAAAAGGCATATTTCAAAAACCTCTTCTATTTATGATGAGGACCTAATGAAAGCTTTGAAAGGTCGTGGGAACAGTGTAAAACTAATGATATTTAGGCGTCTGAACTTAGTGAGGATGAAGAAGGGGGTATGAACATATATCAATGTTACTTTCCTAAGACTTAAAAAATTGCTTTTTTCGTCTCATTAGAACACTTCTATCCAAATGAAAAAATGGATTTGTTGTGGCAGAAGTGAGCTTATGTGACATTTCTTGTCACTCTGAATAGGCTTAACTAAAGCCACACTTCCCCTCTGACTTTGTACGAAATGCACCCTGAGTGTCCCCTCAGAATGACTCAATAAACTATAGACTCATGTTCCCTGGGGCAAAGATAGCTTCTAAGGAGCATGTCAATATAATTAAACCACTATAAACTTATAGTGTGACTTATAAAGGTTTTACTTTTGTAAGCATGAGGCAATAGGTATGTATTTATTGTATGTAGTAGTATGTAAATATATATAAAAGTAGTGGTATTTTTAGTAGTAAAATACTTAGGAGAGATAAATACAGTAAAATAAATTCTTAATGACCCAAATATTCAAATAGCATTCTTTTGTGATACCTGAGCTGAATTTACCTATAGGGAAAGGCTGTGACATAATATTGCAAAAATTTTCAGGTTTCACAATTTTAATTATTTTCTATTTTTATTAAAAGCTAGAAGTAACAGTAACAATCTAGTCTTTATTTCAAAATGCTTGTTTATTTATTTATTTAAATGTTAATTAAGTTATTCCCAATTTCCTCTGTACTGAGGGTACCGTATAGTTCTAAATTAAATAATTTACCTTGATAGATATTGATTTAGACTATTAATATGTATTTTTATATACCATACAAAAATAACCTGGTAAATCAGACTGTAGATCTCAATTATTTTTAATATATGCCTTTATATGTCATAGTATCATAAATTCAAATGTCTTTAGGACATAAAACTAAGAAGGAAGTATAATTAAGTAAATTAGTGTAATGAACTACTCAATTCAAATTCATTTTTAAATGTTTTGAGCAAATAAAACATATTTGATAGTAGATTTTGGCCCATAGGTCACCAGTTTATGACTCCTTTCCTGGCCTTAAAATTTCATTTTTTTAAGGAAATTATGTACATTTACATATTTCCATTTATATATATCTTCAATAATCCTTAATTAATCATTGAATTATCATGTGATAATTCCTGATATTTACTTCTAACATCACAAGTTAAATCCACTTCAATAACTTTTTAAAATTTTAAAATTAGTTTTGTAATAAATACATGTATACATTTTAAAAAATATGAAATAGTACTACAATATTAGAATGAAAAAAATTAACCACAGCCATAATCCTCCATATCCTTTATTCTTGCTTCCTGTTTGAATTCTATTTTCTTCTGAAAATTACTAACATATTTCTAAATAATATGTGTATATTATGATTGATTTTCCATGTTTAGTTATTATGTATTTTTTTCTCATAAGGAAAGTGATAATAATCCTCAACTTACCCTCCCATATAACTTTTTCCTAGTCTATGCCTGTAATATTAATTAATCACATATTTTCTAAATAAATATTTAACATTTACATCATTACAATTAAAAAATATTTTTATAACTTGTATAATATTTTCTACTTTTATAGTTAATAATTGCATTTTTGTTTAGTTTTATGTGTGCCATGTCTTTACTGCTAGCACATTCAAGCAGTGAAATTAACATTTCACTCTCATTCTGTCTCTCTCTGTCTTTCTCTCTTTTTTTAAGACATGCTATCTGGGGATCTCAATTTTTCTGCTGCAATTCAACTAATTGTGTTTTATGCTTCCTGCACTGCTTTTGTCCTGGAATTCCTTTAATCAGCATCTTTCTACTCTTTAGGAGCCCATGTTTTCTGGAGTTCCTGTAGTCTCCTGTATCTTATTTAATCTTGTTTAACCCCGTGGATTTGAAAGTTATATTTTTCATTACTTTTCTGAATAAGTCAGCATGGGAGGTAGATTTTTTTTCTGGGAACACGCTGGTCTACTTTTTTTCTATTCTCACTTTTGATTGATATCAATCCTTAAATTGATTAAAAAATTGGTATATAATTCAAGTTTAAAGTCATTTTCCTTCAGCATTGTTCTTGGAAATTTCATTGATTTATTTGAGTTTGTTTTTGATTGTTGCTTGTTTGTGATTTGTTGATTTCCTTGTCATTTGGTTTTTGTTTGTTATTTTGATAGGTCATTGTTGTTTTTAAAATTTCTTTTTTTAAACCATCTTATGTCTCAATTTAATACTTTTTCTTATTGGTGTATTATTGATATTTTTTCTTCTACTGTCTCTATCATCATGTTACTTCTATTTAGTTTTATTAAGTTTTTGTTCTTGGTTTTGCTTTTTAATTTTTTCACTGAAAGTTCTGTGAGCATGTCTGGGACTTATCAATTCATATAGCTCTCTATGTAATGAACTGGTAGAGACACCATTTCAACTTAGACTCTTTTATGCTTCTTTTTAAACCTAAAATAAATTATCCATTCTTTTACCTGGATCCATAATCCTGGCTGCCAGTGTTCTTGCAGCTTATTGTGGAAGACAGAGATGGTGAAAAGTGTCTAGTCAATATAAACATTCATTTAGCCTCCCATTTTCAGAACAGTCACTCACTCCTGCTTCCCACTGTATCCCGTATTGGAGAGTACAGAGAATCTCTGTTTAAATCTCACAAGAATCCAATGTTCTGCTTTTCTTGGGATAGAGAAGGAGTAATCACTCACTACAACTTTGGAAAAGGGAATCTCACTGTGTAATTGCTTTTTAAAATAAGTTCTAAAGGGATCTTCTTGTATAAAGCACTACTTCAAGTCCTGTTTTCTCAATTCCTTAAACTTTCTAAAGTTTTATGGTGCAAAATCAATTTTCAGAAGTTCTATGTCAGTTATCAGTACACCATTTGCTTTACATCATACACTTTTTTGTTGAAATATTTCATTTTATGTTGTTGGTGTTGCTTAATTCTTGTTCTAAAGGGTTGACAAATTATAACATTAATCCTTAACCTACCACACAGTAGATTTGGCAAAAAGCAGTGGTAACTAATGACTGCTTGTTAAGTTTTTGTTCCTAGAAGACTAGAATAGAAGTAGCTAGTGTTTTTTAAACTAAGAAAATGCATTCCCCTGACTAAATTAACCAAAAAACAGTTACCAACTGTATCTTCTCATTCTCCAACCATAAGAAAAATTATGAAAAGAAAGGAGAGAAAGTCACAGCAAATAATGCAGTGACTAATGAGAAGAAAAAAAGTACTTTTGAGAAAAAGTAGGAATAAATATTGTAATGTACAAACATCAGTTTTTTACTGATGTTTTATGATAAACAACAAATTATTTCTAATTGAGAAGAAAGGTGAGAAGAACTGGTGTTTAAAATCATATTTTTGTCTTTTCTCACTTAGGTGACTTCACTTTCTCATGAAGTATTTTAATTAAGAATGTAACCATTATAATCCTCTATGAGGCCTTCCTGGCCAATATGGCAACAAAAAGTAAAATCAGGACCTGGTATGCCTCCTGCCAACTTTCCACTTTTATTTATAAATACACACAAAATTGGAAAAGTGTTACTAACCTCTTAGTACAAAAGAAACAAGCAATAAACCACAATCTCACAGTATAAGTTCATACAATTTAATGAATAATTAACAATTCTTTTTTTCAGGCCTTTGGATAGGCCCTAGGGACACAGTGATAAATAAGGTAAAACACATCCCTGCCCTCATTGGTAGTCTCCCAGGGAAGAGAGCCCTTTGTATGTAAATGCATGTGTGATGAGATTAACAAGAAGATAAGCATATGATGTTATGGAAGAGCAAAGATAACTAACCTTTGGGAAAGCCAACTTTAGGAAATGGTGTTCAGATTGAGATTTTATACATGAAACATGTTAAACTCTCGACCATTTGAGTTGAAACATTTTATTGTAAATTGAGTCTAGAATAATGAATAAAAATGAATAATTTTTATCTAGGTGAAATTTAACAAGGAGTGAGAAGAGAACTCTGAATACTGATGCAAGGTTGAAGACAATAGTTTTTGCTGCCTCAATTATGGGGATATAGAAATATACTGAACATAAAATTAAACTTTCAGGTCCCTGGGATGATTTAACCAGCCCTAGTCAGACTTATACCTCTGACCCTCCATCACCAATCAGGGAATAACTTTCCCATTTTTTTCCAGATTATAACACCTAGGACTCTACTACTAGAAAGTAGTGTAGGAAAGAAAGATTATATCTTGTGATAGTTGGATGATGGATCCAAGAAAAGACCAAGAGCCTTATATACTAAAAGCTATGGTCTTTAATATGTAGTACAGTTGAAATGGTTTTCTAACAACAACAACAGCAAGAATACTAATAATAGTAATAATAATAAAAAAAATTGAAGAAATCTTGATAACCTTCCCAGAAAGGGTAGCTATGGCTTTCATGAAATAGAAACAGGAGCACATAAAAAGCTAAAAGGATAAAATAACAACAGAGATGCAGAAAGAACTGGAAGACAATATAAAAATATTGTCAAAAAATTCCAGAAATAAAAAGTTATCATAGAGCATAAAATTAGCTAAATAGTGGGAAAGTTTGAGAAAATTTTAAGTGAAAAAACATAAAACCTGAGAAAAATTTTTAATATGGATAAAAAAACAGAAAAACTTAAAACAATGGTAATATTGTACATCATTAATTCATAATTGAAGCTGTTTTTTCTTAATTAAAAATATTTTTCAGTCTGCAAATCCAAAGAGGTCACCCAGTTTCAAGCAACTTTTTGAATCTTAAGGTTAAGTCAGAGTTAAAGTTAACCTTAAGGTTAAGCAAAAGTTCTGACAAGCATTGAGACAGCAAAACAGGTCATGGAAAAAATTAGACTAAGCTCAGAATTCTTGAAACAATTACTACCAATATTATGAGTAATTTATTACATGCTTGCTACTCTGTTAAGTACTATAAGAATATTTATTCAAATATTAAGAAATAGTTGCACAGCTGTAAAGTCGATACCCCTCTTAACCTCATGTAGAAATTTAACATAAAGAGACATTAAGTGACTTAGTCATGTAAAACAAATATTTGGCCAATTTAAGATTAAAACCCAACATTCTATTTCAAGAGCACATACAACTAACAATAATGCTTTACTCTAAGATGCAAGTGCCAACAGTAAAATGAGCTAAAAATTTCTGGTGCATGGTAAAGAGAAGGGAGAGATTATTGTGATTCAAATAATCTCTAACTAAACTAGCATATAGGCAATAAAAAGACATGTAAATTATGAAAGGCTTAGAAAAAAAAAAACTTCCCGGGAGGAGGAGGGGGATTGAAAATGCACTCTTGAATAAAAATAAAATTAAGAAATAAATATTGTGAAAGTTATGGCATAATAATATTGGAAAGGACATTGTAAAGATAAAAATTATTGCTGTAAATATGGTTATATGAATGCTAGAGCAAAACCAAATTACTGAGAAATATAATTTGCATGATGAGTCATAATAATTATTTATAAGCGGCATCTCTAACTTAACAAATTACATTGGCAAGCATTATAAACTGGAAGGGCATATTAAGGGTTGTAAAATGTAGTACATTTTTCACTGTGGAAAAGGGATTTACTTATTTCTTTTTGTAATTATTTTTACCTAAATATGTGTTTACCAATGCATCTGATGCAATTATAAGTAACTGATCTTATAATGAAAAATTAGATTTCAATCTCTCAAACTTTGCAAAAGGAAAACATATTGTTTTCTAAATAGCAAATAATCAGAAAGTAAGATAACATAAAGCAATATAACCAGAATAAATCGAGGTGACAAATATGAAAATAAATATAATTATGCAAATTTTTTGATCAATAAGTAAAGACTTTAAGACTAGGTTAATAATATCATATTTGTGTTAGTTTGCAAGTTGTGTTAGTTTGCAAGAAACAGACATTAATAAAATTGTTCAAAATGCCTTAAAAATTCTCAAAGAAATAGTAGGAAAATATAGAATAAAAAAGGAATACTGATATTAGCAAGAGGAAAATCCAAAGTAAAAAACATAATATTATTGACCATCTTATACATAAAAAATACCAATTCAAAGGTTTCATGCACTCAGAGAATAGACATTAAGCTTAGTAAGAAACAAACTAGGTCTGAAATTCTATTCTGGTAATAGGAAAGGAAAGATGGTTGTTGGCAAAGTTTAGACAAAAAATAAATAAAAGGAAGATGTTTAGCAACATAGAAGAAGGAAATCAAGTAAATAATTGCTGTAGTTCAACATAGTTTAGCACAGTTAATCTTGCATGCTTATGATATAGTGTATGTAAATCAAAAAATCTATATAAACTGAAGAAAACTTATCATGTTGGTTTTATTCTTAGGTATAAGTAATTACTTTGTTCAGGAAAGTAAAGTAATGAGGCAAGCAAATGTTTAAATTATTTTTTTCAAATTTTGCTGATATGAAAGGGGAAGATAGCAAAGAAAATTAATTGGATAGAGAGGATGTAGAACATTTTTATGACTATGCTATCCTGTAAGTGTAAATATAACAAGACTTGTTTTGATAAACATTATTTATTTTGTGATATGCCTGAGAATGTTGTGATAATTTTAATACATAGGCCATCTTTCAATGCCAAGTGTAGCACAGAGCATTAAATACACTTAGATTTAGTAATTCTGGATTTCACAATAATATGTCTTGCTTACCTAAGCTTCTCCTTGAATCCCTGGATCTTGATTCTTTGTTTTAAAGAGTATCTACCTGAGTATCAACTCATGAAAATACTGTCATGGTTTCTTTAACATAGACTTGATAACAATGAAAACCTTATTTGTCTTTAACAATGAAAACCTTATTTGTCTTTAACAATGATTGTCAATGAGATTTTCACTTCTCCCTAATGCATTCTAGAAATATATGGGGTTATAAATATATGGGGTTGAGCTTTAAAATTTTATAGTTGTCCACACTGAACCTCCAGCAATTCCAAAATAACAGTTTAGGTTTTCCTAACTCATTACTTGTTACCATGGAGGTTTCAATTCAAAGTTTTCTGCTCCAGTAAGTTGTGATTCTCTGAATTTGCCTGTCAGTCTCCTTAATTTTGAGTGCAGAATTTCACCTTGTGACCTCATTTCTCTTTAGGATCTAAATTTGTTGATTTTGTAGTTTACTTAGTTTTTTACTTGTTAGGATGTAATTGTGACTTCCAAGCTTCTTACATGTAGGATTGGAAAAAACTGTACTTTTATGGGTATTTTTAATGAATGAAGTCACACACTTTTCAATAGTTAGAAATATTGAGTAACTAAAGATTAATTCTAATTTTCACAAAACCCAGTGAGATATATAAAGCTAACTCCATTTTCAGATGAGAAAAATAAGTCTTAGTGATTGATTGACTTGATCCATATTAAAGGGGTAGTGAATGGAGGTCTTTAGATTCAAAACACTTTTTCAAAGTTGGTCTCCTAGTAACACACCTTCAAACAACCCCAACCCTGCAACTCTTCTCTTAGTTCACTCTCTTTATATTCTTCTCTCTTCTCTCTAGCAATCTTTTGTTGTTGACTCTCCCACTTGATTATTTCAAAATCTCAGATTTCAGTAACATGTTCCTAATGTTTTAGACTTGCCATCACTTTCGAGCACAATATTTCAACAGATATATCTGTGGATAACCACCCTCTCTTGTTAATGATCAGCTGCTCTCTTAGGCTGAGCTGAGACTTGCAGGAAATCTGGGCTTGGTATAATGATAGAATAATCATAGTGTTCTTTTTATTTTACAATGTTCAAACTGCAGTGCTTATTTTTCTATGGCAATCTATCTTTTATGACTTTTATCAGCTGATTTTTTTAAATTTCCTGCACTTCAGTTAAATCTTATTCTGCTTCAAAGGAACAAGTAATATGTTTTTTTTATATCTGTTATTACCTAGTACATTTATAATATTACATCGAAGGAGAGATGATGTATTTGAGATGTCTTCTTCATGTTATCTGTTATTCTATTTCTTGTGTTTATATGTTTGATCATTTGTTTGAGATACTAAACTCTATCTCAAGTTCAATTTTTCTTAATTCCAGGGTTATTTAGAATATTATATACCATTGCTTTTTGTCAGTCTAAATCAAACTAGAGAAGAAATTTATGGATCTTACCTTGGAAGAATTTAAATGCTCCACTGTAATAGCAAATTTTCCAAAGTGTACTTTCAGTGATATAAAAAGGTATTTCTAAGAAAATAGCATCTAAGTACCTGTGGTTGATATCAAAAATTTTATAGCCTACTGATAACAACCCATGTGCAATAAATCTAATGAAAACTACTTTGTTTTCAAGCAAACATTCTAACTTATAACTGTAGATATGTTCCAATTGCATATTAATCATTCATAGTGTAGTTGGTTGTGAGTGACCCAGACTGAAACTAAACTGTATGAATAAAAACTGTTACATTTAATTGAAAATTCAAGGAATAAGTGCCAGTTTCTCTGAATCCAAATAGGAGGACAAGGGTTTTAAGGAATTATTCTTAGTCAAGCAATCTGATTAATCCTCAGGGCAGGGGAGACACAGGAGCAAAATCTTAAGGTGGAAGTGAGTCTGTGTTCTTGGCATCCAGAAGGAGTCTCAGGAAGGACAAAGATTGGCATGGTCACTGCTCTCATAAAATTCAGGATAATCAGATAAAATGTAATGAGCATTGTGAGTGTTATAGAAGAGTATTATGATAGGGCTTTTCAAAATACTCCATAATGCCCAAGAAACAGAACACTTAACATAATCCATAGGGTTAGAGTAAGCTTCCCAGGAAGAGTTGTTTTACTTTCTCTGTTTGGTTAGATTTGATTTTTATTTTGTGCCCTTCTCCCCTATCTCCTACTAGAATTATAGAAGAGATTGAGGCAAAATATTATATAGGATGTATGGAACAGTAGAAAGAAAGCATGCATGTTCTAACAGAGACCAGGGAGAAAAACATGAGAACAAAAGTAGGTATTTAAAATCTATATGTTGTTATATCTGACATCAGATTATCATGAGAGGCAAAGTGTGAGGCAGCAATTACCTCATAGTAGGCACTCACTAAAGATTTTCTATCCATCAAGATCTGATGTTGTGGGATGAGAAGAAGTAACTATATGTCTGGAGATAAACATGAGTTAGGCCATGGAAAACATGTGTATTACACAGAATAAATAGGATGCACTAAGATAAACATTTAAACTCCCAAATCTCAGTAAGTTAACATAATAAAGATTTATTTCTCACAGACATTTTAGCTCCATATAAGTGAGGCACTTCTCTTCCTTCTTGTACCCATGCCATCTGGAACACAGGATTTAAAGGTAGCCACAGAAAGAAAAAGAACAAGAGAACTGTAAAGTGTTTGAATAGTCAGGCTTAGAACTGGCTTGTCCTACATTGCTTCTGTCCACATTTCAATACAATATTGCTTCACATGATCCAGATCTAATTGCAAGGGAGGTTTGGGAATGTAGTCTCACCTAGTGTTGTCTCTGTCAAAAATATTAAACAGTTTAAATGCTGCTGGTAATATCATTGATAAATTATGTGCATTTTTATGAGGCTAACAAAGTGAAGAATGAAAAATGCAGTCTAAGCACAAGAGTTTTGTTTTCTGTGGGTTTTTCCAAATAAAGAGCCTAATTGCTCTATATAGGAGTATCAGGGTAATTTACTCAAAGCATTTATAAGTAACTTTGAGAATAATTAAAGTGGTATTAAGGTATTTACATGAGGATTAATGGAAAGCATAGAATAATCAAATTAGCAGAAGTACTAAACTGAAAATATTTCTGAGACTAATTTTTTCTTAAGGCAATTTTCTAGAAAGCAATGGACATATACAATGGGTATAAAATGATATTTAAGAGACAGATCAGTGTCAATCAAAGTCAAACTAATATGCCTTCTCATCCTTCATCCTTACCTTTATACATTTTTTTTTCAAAAGACATTCTAAGGTTTTCTACAGAAAGCAAATTGATTTTTAATCAAATTTAATATAGTTTAATGTAATCTATACCAAACATTAAACATGTTTACACAAATTAGTGTTTTCTTTTAATCTGAAAAAAATTTGACACCAAATAATGTATTTTAAGATATATTTTTACCTTTAAAAGGGAAAATTATACATGATAACACTAAGTTCTGTCAATAATGTGAATGATTTTGCACTCATATTCTGGAAGAGTAAAATTATATACACAGTTTTTGGAATAGAATGTGGCAACATTATCATTCAAGTATACCATAAATTCTGCCTATGAATCTATCCTATAGATTTAAAAACACTAGTATGTAAAGCAGTACATATTTGGTTTCAGTGGCAATAAAAAACAATAATAATTGGCTTTAAATAGCTACCTCAATAAATTTTACTGCACGTATACTGTAGTATTCTTAGATTAAAAAGGAAGTTATGGGGAAACATATATATATAGTACAATAGTAGATGATTTTTTATAAATAAGTCAATGCAAATATATTTGTATATATGCATGATTAAAATTGTATGCTCATGATAAAAATTGTCGGGCTGTCATTGGATTAGACTTTTTTTTTTTTTTTTTTTGGTGGTACGCGGGCCTCTCACTGTTGTGGCCTCTCCCATTGCGGAGCACAGGCTCTGGACGCGCAGGCTCAGCGGCCATGGCTCATGGGCCCAGCCACTCCGTGGCATATGGGATCTTCCCGGACCGGGGCACGAACCCACGTCCCCTGCATCGGCAGGCGGACTCTCAACCACTGCGCCACCAGGGAAGCCCTGGATTAGACTTTTAATAGCCATTGCCATGAAGGGGCTGGGGTTTGTGTGGGAGAAAGATGAAATGTAAGAAAAAAATTCATCACTGTAACAAATGGTATTTTATCCAGTGAAAATGCAATACAAAATCCTATCAAACATATTGCTTGAAATATAAAATATAGTTAAGAACTATGTCTGAAATTTTATATGAACAAATGAGCATTTACTTCTTTAGCTGACTGGGAGGTAAGAAGTTTATGTCTTGAAATTCTATAACTTTAATAGGTTTCCAGCAATCAGTATTAGTTTCTTAAAAAAATAAATCAAATATTCATAAGAACTTTTACATTATGATGTGTAGTTAAAACTTTCCATGTTGGTGACTTTTTGTACATACTCAGATTGAGAACGTTGTCCTTTACATAGAGTCTACAATTTGCCTGAAATACAACAGTCTCATGGATTATACCCAGCACTGCTATTAAATGCTAGATCAGAAACCACAGTAGAGATGAGGAGGTAAGAATTTGGCTTTTTATGAGCCTTTCAAAATTCTGACCCCCTCTACCACCACATCAAACCTGTCAGAATTGTTGCCTCCTTTATGGCCCTTTTTATATTCTGTCAGTAAATCTGTCAAAATCCAGTTTTTCTTATTCCTATGAATTTGCTCAAGACATTTTCCCAAGCAACTAGCTCTGAGTTATGTTAGACCAAAAACCACAGATATTTGAACTCTGAGTAAAATACAGCATTTTAAAGTAATTCAGTAACTTTATTTCAAGGAGAGCCTATCACACTGAAACATACACAGTGCAAAATCTAAAGTAGTTAGACTCTCACAATCTATCCCTCCCTTTAGAAGCACTTTCCCCTTCTAAATTCAATGTCAGCAGCATAGTCCCTGAAATATGAAACTTGAAGTGGGTAATGACCTTGTATGTCCCTCCTCAAAGGGAGCTTGCTTCTTTGTAAATCTTGGTAGTAAAAAAATCTAGAATGCCTGTCCCCTATAATTCACATTGCAAAAGGATTGTCTGTGCCTACAGGTGCCTGTGAGTTTCAGCCTGCATCAGATAGTGTATTTTCAAAGGCCAGCTGCCTTCTGCCAAGGCTTTGAGAAGGCTTTGAAGGAAGGCTCAGAAACAGCCTGAGTGTAATTGTCAGAAATCTCTGTTAGTTACCAACTGAAATAAACAATCTGATTTCTCATTTTTAAGCTGCTAGTTTTTAGAAAACAACTAGTTGTATAACCTATCAAAATACCTGTTAAAAAACAGAATAACAAAATGAAATGTACTTCAATACTTCTAAAAATTGTGATATTTCATTTCCAGGGTATACATCTCCTATTCAACAAACAAGTTTTGAGCTCATACATGTTATTATACAGTGGGCAGGAAACAGCCCAGACTTTGAACAGGTTAGACTCTAGGAAAGGAAAGAATACATTGTTGATGAGTACTCATGCTTTATAATATTAAGGTTTATCTGTACTGATTCTTCCCCCATATTTAAGAATTTTTTATTTGAATTCATGAATTCAGGAGAATAATGCAGTCTACTTTGTGCCGGAATTTCCATGCACACATGCACACATAGGTGCACTCACATGCACAAATATACATTAAGTTTTACAAATAGATGATTTTTCAAAAAAATAGAAGAAGAAGAAAAGAAAAATAGGCCTTTAAAATCTAATTTTAGATACTGAGAATTAACAATTTTTCACCGAGCTAATCATTTTATTTATTACTACCAAATATCAGCCCCAATATCTGTAAGCCAACTGAAGAATAAAAAAGTGATTCTGTTCTTTCAAAGTTCACTTATACAAAGTGATCCACATTTCCCAGGGACAGAATAACTTGACACAAAGTGAAATATAGCAATTGCATGCCGAGTTCATGGTTAAAGGGAAAAAAAGGTTGACTTAAAGAGGGAAATGGTAAGAAAAAAAAAAAAGAGAGACAGGCTAAGTTAATCCTGTCCTTAGGTTTTATTTATTTTCCAGAAAAAAATTCATGAGCCTTTTTGTCATTAAGGAATTGAGATTGAAATGTATCCACTTTAGGTAATCATGTCTTGAATTCTAATTTATCTCCATGGGGTCAACTTAAATGTGGCAAATTGAACCGAGTGCAAAGGATTAATGCAAGTGAAACAGCAGTCATTTTTTTAATGTACTGCACACAATTTGGACCAATTTTACTGCAGCCCTATGAGAAGAATTTGATCTATGAAGTAACTGAAAAGATTAATCCACTTAGAAATAATGAGCAAGAGGTTAGTGACTTTTCATCCCACACTTAAAATCTTGTTTAAACTAGTTTGAAATCTAGATTTAAAGAGAAAAGTACAAAAGTCAGTTCATATTTTAAAATGAAAATCTTCTGGTCTATCCCTCCAGTTCACCTACCCCATAACTACACACATTTCCTTTGGTACTTCTTTTGTATGATTAATTATCCTTTTTTTTTTTTTTATGTATTGAACTTTGCTGTTACAGAATGCAACTTATCTGATGCTATCTCTCTTCTTCGGTACTACATTAAACTGTCAGTTCTGAGCTAGCTGATCTTTTTGACTGGTTTCTATCCATCGTTTTGCACATTATGTATCAGCGTGTACCACAGCATATTGACAGGCAAGACGTTTGAGAATAACCATAACATAGAAAATGGTAACTATCATTTCTATTTCTCGTTTAAAAAGTTCCAGAGCCAAGGTTTCACTATGCAAAACAAAAATAGGTACCCAAACAAATTTGTATTCTGTTCTTAAAGGGAATTTCACATTTATTAAAAAGAGAAATGAATTTATCATACAGAATCTTGGTTAATCTTAAGGCAACTCATGAATATCCCCTGAAATAAAGTAGCATACAAAAGCCCAGCTGAAACTCATCATCCTTACAGTGAAGAATTATATTCAATTTTCCCATCTGAAATATATTTGAGCTCCCTTCTCCTACTGTTCAGGAAATGAGGAGTCTCTTTTTGTCTCCCCCTCTGCCTCCAATGGCCTGGGAAGGAAATTCTGAGATACTGGGCTACAAAGTAAGAGATGAAAGTGAGGGCACAAGAATCACTGGGAGTAGAGGCAGGACATTCTTTTCATACAGATCTCCTGACACTCCTTTCCTTTGTAACATCCTTTTAATAATTAATTAATTTGATGTAAAAAAGGTGATCAACAATACTAATGCACAACTTCACTGGACCAGGAGGTAGATCAGATTCTAGAATACAATGAAGTATAAATTACTCTTCAGACTAATAGAAGTTTTGCCTATTGGGAAAATAACACTACATAGCAAGTGTATTGGCAGACAAGTGAACACAGAATAGGGTACTGAGGCAAACTACTGGGATAGTTGAGATTTCTCCATAAGAGTTGAGTTAGATCATAAAATATGTGTCTTTCAAATGGAAATTGGAGGAAAACTATTCTAGAATCCATAGAAATCTTTTTCATGAGTAACATGATGAATTTTTTAGGGAGAAGGTTTCTATCACAAGAATTGGGGCCAGCATTACTCTAACAACTGTCCATTGATGAGAATTATTTTGAATTCTCACATTGGATGTGTGGAATTAGGAAGAAGTGGAGAGAAGTGCCTTCAATAGGTAATGTAACAATAACTGGAGCTTAAGATGAGTTTAGTTTTCCTTAACACTAGAGAGAAGATCAGGGAAGCAATGTTGGTCAGGAGTGTTTTAAGATGAGACCCCTGAGTGGGGTAATTTTATGGAGTGCTAAATCAGCATCAGATGGATAGAGATATGGAAGGGCAATTTTGAACATGCCCAGGGAAGAGAGGATGGTCATCAATAGATGAAAAACATTAAGGATCTAGAAGAGTGCCTGGTTTCTTCTCTAGATTTTTGGAACTCAGAAATTTGAGATACTTTGATGAAATTGTGGAGGAACAGAAGCTTAGATAAGAAGTAATTGAATATAAATGACTAAAGGAATATGACATATATTGTATCCTAATGTAATAAAACTAAAATTTTACACTATTAAAACTATACATCATTACAAATTTATGTTATTATTAAAATTATTAAAATCAGACATTATTATTATACATGAAATAATTTTAAAAGATATTGACTACTTCCAAGAATGGAAAAGTAAATATGTGTCTCAGCATCTCATAATACCATCTCACAAATTTGTAGAAATTTGTAACTGCAATTTGTAGAAAAAGTCAAAGCCTTAAATATCTGGTAAGGGTGGATATTTGTTCTAATAGAACTGAAAAATATTATATCTTGCATTCAAGGAAATATCAGACTTATGCTGACCGTTATTTGGTCAGGTTAATCATGAGTGCTGGGTGAAAAATGGATTGTATCTTCTTGATGGGAAGTTAGAAAAAGACAGGAGCATTGTTAAGAAGAACAATATTGGAGCTCAGATCAAAAATGGAGATAATAAGATTAGAAATAAGAGAATATTAAAATCGACAGGAAATGCAATTCTTTCAGATTGAGTCTTCTCTCTCTCTCTCTCTCTCTCTCTCTTTTTTTTTCTTAATAGAATAAGTTTGACACCAGAGAGGATATACATTATAAGAAGATAAAACGTGGACTTGAGCTCTGCATCCTCTGATTTCTATACAGTGTTTAATTCATTGACCCAAACAGTTTGGAAGAGTAACCTTCTTAGGAACTTTACTCTCATCAACCCTAATACCACAGGGCTCTGAGACTAGAAACTAGACTAAGACTGTGAGAGAGTGGAAGATTATTTCCAACAGCACCAGAAGGGTCTCTAGCAAAACAATGGAAAAGTAAGAATAATTTCTATGACTATGAGTTATTCTCTGGTGGTTTTAACCTGGAAGGGGCTTCAGTAAGTCAGGTCTAAATTCATAATAACAGGCACAAGCTTGAGAATTTGTGTGAAGATATAGAAGTTGACTTTTAGGAATTTTAAATTAAAAACAAACACAGTATTTGTCAATCATTAGAAATTACTCATAAGGTGACATTACTTTGTAAAATTCATCAAAGTCTAGATAATGGATCAAATTTGCAGACTTAAATTGGTGTCTCACAGTTGTTCAGATTAGAAAATGTGAAACCATATTAAGACAATTTTCCAAAGAATTGTATATAAAGCTATAGTTCCACTTATTACTTTTCATGATAGATAAAAGTATCAGACTTATGCAAGGTATATTTAGGCCTAATCAGCACACAATTTCACTTTGTTATCTAAGTAGACTATCAGTCCTAATATTCTCAATGCTGCTTGATAAGCCTGGAGTCAGTTCACTAGGTGTGTATTAGCTGATTCAAAAGCCCATCTGTAGAGTTCTTTTTTTTTTCCTTAATAATAATGGAAATAACACTCCTGCCAAAAACAATTATAAGCTCTAGACAAAATAATTAAATAAATTGGAGGATATTTACCCTTGAAAGAAAGAAGCAGCAATGATTGATATCCACATTTACACAAATATCCCTTAGAATACTCCCTAGTTCTTGGGGTGGCATTCTGAATAGAGCTAAAAAAAAAAAAATCTTCATTTTTTATTTGAGGAGTCAGTGGATAGAGTTCAGGGTTGTACAATCAACTAATAATAAAAGGGAAAATCCCAGAAAGTAAGGAGCCCCCCCCCCAAAAAAAAAGGCAAGAGAGAGCTTTAAAATTCTGTATGATAATAACAGCACAAAGAAGGAGGTGGAAACAGGGATACATTGAAGCAGATTTTTGGGTAATTATTTTTATTGAAATTATGTATTTAGAGTTCTTTATGTTTTAATTTCCCAGGCAAATAGTTACAAAATAATTGAAAAATATAATAAAAGAAAAAAAGAATTTAAATGGTACAATAGAGAGTATCTATTGAAAATAGAAGGAGGCTGTAATGGAGTAAAAGAAACACAAATTAATAAGAGATACATAAAACAAATAGAAAAACGGTAGATGTAAGTCCTACCTATTCAGTAATTATATCAAACATAAATTAATTGAACACCCCAGTCAAAAAGCAGAAATAGAATAGAATTAAAAAAATTTGATCCAACTATATGTACTGTAAAAGAGACACACTTCAGACTCAGAGACACAAATAAGATTGATGTAAAGGATGGAAAAGATTAATACCAATCTTTTACAAAGTGTTCAAAAATGGATAAAGAAGAAAACACTTCCCAAGATATGCTATGGGGACTTTATTACTCTGACATCATAACCAGATAAGAAAATCATAAAAAATACTAAAAAATATTATCAATGTTTAATATAAATGCAAAAGTTCAGCAACACGGAAACAGATTATACATTATGACTAAATGGGACTTACTCCAGGAATGCAAAATGTGATTAACATATGAAAATCAATGTGATGTATAAAGGATACAAAACATATACCTCAATATGTGCCCCAAAACACTTAACAAATTCAACATTCATTCATGATAAGAAGAAAACTCTCAATAGATTAGATATAAAAGGAATGTATCTCAACATATTAAAGACCATATATGATAAGCTCACAGCTAACATCATACTCAAAAGTAAAAAGCTAAAATATTTTTCTATACAATCAGGAATAAGACAAGAATGCCCACTCTCACCACTTCTATTTAACATAGTACTGAAAGTCTAGCAAGAGCAATTAAGCAAGAAAAAAGAAGTAAAAGATGTCCAAATTGGAAAGAAATAAGTAAAAAGTCTCCCTGCTCACAGATAACATGATAGTACATGTAAAAAAACTAAAGATTTTATCAAAAAAAAAAAAGGAACTAATTAACAAACTCTGCAAACTGGCAGGGTAAAGAAATCAATGCACAAAAATCAGTTGTGTTTCTGTACAGTAACAATGAACCATCCAACAAAAGAAATAAAGAAAACAATCTCATTTACAATATCATCAAAAGAATAAAATATGTTAATCAAGAAATAAAATTAATCAAACAGCTGAAAGACTTGTGTACTGAAAACTACAAAACATTCATGAAAGAAATTGAATATAACACAAATAAATGAGAAGATACCCTGTGTTTATGGATTAGAAGAATTAATATTGTCAACATGATCATGCTATCCAAAGTGACCTATAGTTTCAGCACAAACCCTTTCAAAACTACAATGGCATTTTTCACAGAAATAGATTAAAACACTCCTAAAATTTGTGTGGAACAACAAAAGACCCCTAACTAGTTAACACAATCTTGAGAAAGAAAAACAAAGCTAGAGGCATAACACTTCCTAATTTCAAATTATAATTACCAAATTATATAACAAACTTACCTAATCCAATAGCTAAATAAATAAATAACCTGATTTAAAAATAGGCAAAAAACCTGAGGAGATATTTTTCCAAAGAAGAAAAGAGCCAAAGTTATGAAGGTGCTCAACATCATTACTCATCAGGGAAGTGCAAATCAAAACCAGAAGATATCACTTCACCTGTTAGGCTGGCTAGTATCAAAAAGTACAAAGATGATAAGAATTGTTAAGGAGAAAAGAAAACCCTTATCCACTGTGGATGAGAATGAAATTGATACAGCTATTATGCAAAACAGTATGGTAGTTCCTCAAAAAATTAAACATAAAGCTACCATATGATCCAGCAATCCCACTTCTGGGTATACATACAAAGGAAAAAAAATTCACTACCTTAAAGAGATAGCTGCACTGTCATATTTATTGTAGCATTATTCACAATAGCCTAGATATAGAAACAACCTAAGTGTCCATCAACCAATGAATGGATAAAAAATATAGAATATAAAGATATATACATACATATTCAATATTTTATATACATTTTATACGTACATATATATATATATATAATATATATAATTCATTCTTAAAAAAGAAGGCAATGTCATTGACAACGTGGATGAACTTTGAGAACATTATGCTAAGGGAAATAAGCCAGACAGAAGAAAGAGAAATACTGCATTATCTCATTTATATTTGAAATCTAAAAAAGTTGAACTCATGGAAATAGAGAGTAGAAAAAGTGGTTACCAGAGGCTGGAAGTAGGAGAAATGGGGAGATGTTGTTCAAAGGTAAAAATTTTCAGTTATAAGACTAGTTCTGGAGACCTACTGTACAACATGGTGACTCTAGTTAATAATACTGTATGTATTCATGAAATTTGTAAGAGAGTAGATCTTTAGTGTTCTCATCATACTCACATATACAAAAAGATAGCTGTGAGGTGATGCATATGTTATTTAACTTAACTGTAGTAACTATTTCACAATGTATGTATATATCAAATCATTACTGTACATTGTATAGTTTAAAAATATATATATTTTTTGTCAATGATCATGTCAAAACCACATGATCATCTCAATTGGTACAGAATAGGCACTTGATAAAATTCAATATTTTCAGGGTTAAAAAAAAAAAAAACTTAAGAAACTAGGAATAGAAGTGAACTTCGATTAGTTGATAAAAGGCATCTACAAAATTCCACTGCTAGCATCATATGTAATAGTAAAAGACTACAAACTTTCCCCCTAAGGTCAGGGACAAAACAAAGGTACCTCCTCTCACCACTTTTTTTTAACATTGTACTGGGAAATATAAACGGGGTAATTTAGCAAGAAAAAGAAAAAAAGGTAAACAGAATGAAGAGGATCAAGAATATCTGCCTCTACTTAGAGATAATATGGTCTTGTATATAGAAAATCCTAAGGAACACGTACACACACACAAACACACATATACACACGAATTATTGAAACTAATAAATGAGTTCAGCAAGGTCACAGAATTCAAAATCAATAAAAGGCATTGCATTATATTTCTATATACTAGCAATGAACAGTCAAAAATAAATTAAGAAAGCAATGACATTTATAATAATGTTAAAAAGTATAAACTATTTCATAATAACTTTAATCAGAGAAGTTCAAGTATATACCCAAAAAGAAGAAAATGCCATTGACGTTGGTAGAAGACGTTGAAGAAGACCTAAATAAATGATAAGGTATTCTGTTTTCATTAACTGAAAAACAATATTCTTAATATGACAATATTAATAAAATTCATACAGATTTAATGCATTCCCTATAAAATTTTGCAGAGATTGACAAGCTGATAATTAAATAAAATGGTAATGAAGAATAGCCACAACAATCTTGAAAAAGAAGAGCAAATTTGGAGGACTTATAATTCTCATTTTTTAAACTTACTACAAAGCTATAGTAATTAAGATATTGTGATACTAGAACAAGGACAGACATACAGATGAATGGAATAGAATCGAGAGTCCAGAAATAAAACCTTACCTTTATGATCAATTGATTTTTGACAAGTATCCAAAGCCAAATCAATGGAGAAAACTATAGTCTTTTCAACTGATGGGACAAATTGATGTCTACATGGAAAAGAGTGCAGTAAAACCCTTGCCTCCCATCATATACAAAGATTAACTTAAAATGGATCATAGACCTAGATGCAAGAGCCAAAACTGTAACAATTGTAGAAGAAAACATAAAAGTAAATTTTTGTGACCCTGAATTACTGCAGTGGTTCTAGATATGGTCAGAAAACCACAAGAGCTGAAAGAAAAGATATATTGGACTTCCTTAAAATTAAAATGTTTTTGAAAGTTAAAATCAATGGAAGAAAGAAGGCAGTGAGATATCACATTAACTGTGGTGAAGAAAAATTGTCTACAACTCTTTGCAAATAAAAACATAACTTAAAAGAGCAATCTATAATTATTTTATTGACTTTATATACACTCAACTTATTCTAATTAGCTCTTTTCCCTAATCTGCCACTCCCAATTTCCCTTTTGTATGTCACAGTGTACAATCCATATTGTTAAACTCAACCTCTCCTTACTTTTTATCTTGCTTGACTTCTCAGCATAATTCAACTTTGACCCTCCCTGCTTACTTATTGTAACAATTTTGCTGTGGACTTCAATAATGCACACTCTTTAGTTTTTAACTGTATCACAGGACACTCTGGTGGTCCTGCCTTTATAGACACACCTCCTTACATACCTCTCTCAGTACTTAAGGGGCAAGGCTCAATCCTAGATTCTTACTTTACAACTAGAGGGCAGATTAGTTTCCCTCTTTGTAAAATCTTCACTGCACATTTCTGGCTAGTTTCTTACACTTCGTCAAACGTCAGCCTTGACCTGGCCCAGGGAAGACTGCCAGGACCCATCTCTAGCAAGAAGGTCATTTCATGACGATTTATAACATTTTCTTGAATGTTCATAATCTGAGGCTAAGCCTAATAGATAAAATCTGAGGTTTTTGATCTTGAGATTAATAAGCCCATTCAAATCTTGGCAGTATGTCAGAATATGTACACTGAGCGAGGATATTAAGAACAAGTTTACTCACATTTGGGATTAAAAATAAAGTGTTTATGAATATATATATTTTGATATCCATATGTATTATGGTTACTATCCACTAGAAATTAGCAAACTGCATCAATTTCATCTGTTTTCCTAACTGAAAAGGTATGTGTTAAGTATGTAGAAGTATGGTAAAATATATACTGATTTATATTTTTGTGTTCAAACCTATTTTTTCCTAAATTGATATTCTAAAAGCCTTGATAAAATTGAATTAAAAAAACAATATGAACAAACGGTTTCTTATCATTTTTATTATTTCACTTAATGTTGTACAGTGCTTCCATTTTAAAATCACACACATTTTAAAATCCTGGTTATTGGTTGCTGCCAAGTCTTTCCATATCAAATTTTTACATGCATTAATTGCATTTAGCATTCAACCCCAAACATAATATGTAAATTCAGACTATGATTTGTTGACTAATAAGCACACAAAATGAATACTAAGTTATTAAATTTTCAATGACCAATATTCTTAATTGTAACTAATTGCTCCTTTTCACTCAGATGTTTCTGTTTTGATGTTACACATACAGGGGATTTTTATACAGGTTGTATTTATTTTATGAAGCTTGGCAAAGAAAAAAATTATATTCAACATACAACATGCTCAATATGCTTAATAAATAATATCACCAAATATGCCTGGATTTATTTGAAACACCACATTATCTGAGGATAAAATGAACCTTATAAATCCTACAGAATCTTAAAAAGAATAAACACAAGGCAGCATTATTCCCTAATGTAGAAACAATCACTAATTACTAATTACTAATTATATTGTGTTCTATATCGTATTTTTTTAAAAACCCTCTTCTCTTAATAGTATGCTTAATTTTACTATCATGTTTGTGCCTGATGAATAAAATGAAATCTGTGCTCTTTTGTTTTATTTCAAGTAATAGCAACTCAACTATCTAATACCTTAATTAGTACTACCTTCATTTGAATAAATGAGTTTGAATTTAAAAATTAGTGTTCTCAATGATTTAATTGGCCAATATATATTATTACATTATGGTTTGATATTTACAACCAATAACCTTAATAAATTATGTAAGTAGGTATAAGAAGAGTCATTCAATTTTAGTCCAATAATTTAATTTTCTAATATTATAATCAAGACCAAGAGAAGTTGTGTAACCTGCCCAGGTCACAAATCTGGTTATTCACTGAAATGAATTCAGTATCCAAGATCTTAACCACACTTTTGGTTATCCTTCAGCTTTGTTATTCTTCTGTGTGTCTGCCATACAACTAATCTGTTAGTTGAAAGAGTTCTTCAAAATATGCCAACATACACCACTCTCTCAAAAGTACTATTTAATTGTTGTTACTGGTATTACCATTTTAAATATGGCACATCTTTTGGCTTTAGGGATAATAAAGTCAAGTCTGAGGAGATCTGTAGTACAGAATTTTAGAAAATTTTATTCATTCCTAAGGCCATGTGGCAATAGATGGTAGGTTAGGTACATACTTCACCAAATTTAAGGTAGTGCATTTTGAGCTCTGTACATGCAATAAACCACTTATTCCATTGTAAATGTTACAATCCATTTTTATTTGTAGCTCTCTCTTAACCTACTACAATCTTATAGCCAGCAATATGTCTGGATACCACACGTGTTTGTCTTTCTCTTGTTCATCATCAATAGGTCAAGCAAATAACCCAATTAACTAGTTAAAAGTTCAAAGATTTTAATACAAAGCTAGGGCAGTTAATCTCAGTATAGCATTATTTAGTAGATAAAGAAATCAAAACAACAGAATTGCCTAATCTTGAAGATGATGGGAAATTCCCATGAAAACCAACCTCAACACTTTCAACATAGTGACCTACAAGGCATGTCTGATGTGATAGCTACTCATCTTTCCATCCTTACTTTGAATCACACTCTAGCTTTCTCACCCAGCTCCATCCATAAAATCCCTTTCTAGCTCCTGAGAAGCATGAAATCTTAGAAAATTTTATTTTCACCTTTCTTTTCTCTGCCTTTCACATGGATAAATCCTGTTTATCTTTTGGATGTCAGCTTAAATATCACTTCCACAGAAAGTCTTTAACCTAAATTAAAACTTCTTGTCATAATATTTCATATCAGCTTGCACATTTACTGAATTAGTGAAATGCATGCGCACATATCATTTTTATTAATATATTCATTATTTAATATTTATTTTTCAAATAGACTGTAAGTACCAAGATGGCAGGAAACGGATTTGTTTCTTTATCATCTATATGCAGATTTTGCATTTAGCAAGTAGCATGTATCTAATTTTTGCTGTTCTAGGACATGAATTATGGTTAAACCCAGTAATGAAATCCATTGCTTATTTCTGTTACTTCCCTCCATAATACACAAAATTTCTTCCTATGCTTTGGTATAGTCTATTAGTTAGTAAAGCTATGTTATAATATGTCTTGTTTCTGAATATGTGCCCCATGTCATATCAGTGTCCTCTGAAATGAGCTACTTCACACTTAGATATCAATTATATATAAATCAATTAACAGTCAGATAATTCTTATTTGTATCTCATGACCTATATTTAATTTTAATTATACTTAAATAAAAAGTAGTGTTTGAATACGTTAATGTCTGAGTACGTTCTGTTATGGGAAGATACTCCCCTCTTGATTCCTGGGAAGATTAAGTTTATTTGATTGACACCATTGCAACCATATGCAATTGAGGAGTTGATAAAACTAGACATTAGACAGATGCTCAGAAATAAGATAACATGCCATAGTCTTCTGGAAATGTTTAATTCACATAGATTATCTCTTAAAAATGGGAAATTAGGGGCTTCCCTGGTGGCACAGTGACTGGCAGTCCGCCTGCCGATGCAGGGGACGCGGGTTCGTGCCCCGGTCTGGGAGGATCCCACGTGCCGCGGAGCGGCTGGGCCCGTGGGCCATGGTCGCTGGGCCTCCGCGTCCGGAGCCTGTGCTCCGCAGTGGGAGAGGCCACAACAGTGAGAGGCCCACGTACCGCAAAAAAAAAAAAAAAAAAAAAAAGGAAATTAGGTAGTATAATAATATCCTAGAAATAGCAAGCATGATATTTCACTTTAATTGAATATAGGTTCATTATTTAAAATAGCTAATTGTATTGCATGATGTGGGAAAAAAGCAAGTTGCTTACACACTCTTTACAAAATGCAGTTTCTTCTATCCTTTTATTAAGTGAGGCAAAACTTCCAGATGTCACTCCTTTAAAATATGTTATTCAGAAAATTAGAACAGTTCTTTAATATTTTTCAAAATCATGAAAGAAAGAAATAGTCACTTGTCATCTTCATCAGAAAGCAGTCTTGATTGAGGGTGAGGGAATATAATTAGCAATTTTATTCTTCAGTATTTCCTTCCTCTTTAAAAAAAAGATTGCCTTGGGCTTCCCTGGTGGTGCAGTGGTTGAGAGTCCGCCTGCCAATGCAGGGGACACGGGTTTGTGCCCGGTCCGGGAGGATCCCACGTGCCACGGAGCGGCTGGGCCCGTGAGCCATGGCCACTGGGCCTGCGCGTCTGGAGCCTGTGCTCCGCAACGGGAGAGGCCACAACAGTGAGAAGCCCACGTACCGCAAAAATAAAAATAAAAAATATTAAAAAAAGATTGCCTTTAATTTTGCAATATGTATGATTTTTAGTAAAGACACCCTCAATCATGGGTGGATGGTTTTTTGAATTTCTTTAAGTACTAGCAATGTCTGTATTACGGTGCACAGCATGAAATAAGAGAATTCAATGTTATAGATGAACTTATTTGCAAAGCAGAAATAGAGACACAGACATAGAGAACAAACGTATGGATAACAAGGGGAGTGGGGGAGTGGAATGAACTGGGAGATTGGGATTGACATATATTCACTACTATGTATAAAATAGGTAACTAATGAGAACTGACTGTATAGCACAGGGAACTCCACTCAGTGCTCTGTGGTGACCTAAATGGGAAGGAAATCCAAAAAAGAGGGGGTATATGTATACATATAAGTGATTCACTTTGCTGTACAGCAGAAACTGACACAACATTGTAAAGCAAATATACTCCAAAGGAAAAAAAAAATGTCAACATTATTACCCACCAAAAGTCATGGAGAACTGTTTATGGATTTATGTGAAATATCTATCAAGGAAAAGTTGTCCAGGAGAAAAAAATTGGGCAGGAGTATTGAGAGAAACTATCAAAATAATATGTAAATAAGTTTTGCTGACCTGAAACAAATAGACTGTCAGATATTTCTCCAGCAAAGATGGATTAATTAGAGATCAGCAGAAGCTAGCAGTTAGGGGTCTGCAACCAGGTGAGCCACCTGCAAATCCCTGCTCAGCAAGGGAAGGAGAAAGCTTTTATAGAGGAAAAGGAAGTGGGGAACCCTACAGTAAACCAAGAGTCTATGGCTGTTCTCTGGCTGAGTCCTTACAGGAAAGAAAAGGAGTCTTCGTGTTGTTGGTCTCTGCTATAAATGCAGGGAATAAGAGCACCCCCTTCTGTTCTCTCAACTTCATTTAATTAAAGTTTCTGTTTATTAAGTTGTACAGTTTAAACAGAAGAGCAGAAGTTATAATCAAAACAGGGCACAAAGTCTTATTTATCCTTGCTGTTGTAGCCTCTTTCATTTCCAATTATCTCTCTCTTCCCTGGTATATTTACTTGATAATGGAAAGCTGTGATGTTAGAGCCCTCTTTTCTTGAGACATGGAATAACAATGTATAGGTCTTATTAGTTTAAGACTGCCACAATAAATCTCCCTGGGGAGAAGATACTATGTTCAATTCAGAAAGTTAGCAGAATGTGAAATCACTTCTGATTACTCTTCTAGTTCATCCTGGTTCAATTAGCATTGAATATTGTATTTGGGAATTACCTGTTATCCAATTCTTCCTGGTATGTTTATAATGGCAAACGAGCTATATGCTAAGCATTTTCTATAATGTGCATATAAAGCTATTTATTATGTGATGCACAACAATTGTGTTGGTATATTAGTGAAAAAGGAATGACCTGTATTTGTTTATTTTACAATCACAGTTTCATTTTTTTGCTGTGTCATCAGTTTATCCATGCCAGAAAAAAAAGTAAGAATACAAATTATTTGTATTGAAAATTCAGGTGTGATTCCTAATATTAGACAAATTTATTAGGCTTAAATAAGAAAAACAGATTAAAATTATCCATTTTCAGATTATTTTTGCTGTACAGAGAATTTATTAATAACAGAAAGGAAAATAATTGGAGACTGTTCTTGCAACTGATTTCTTTTTGTTGTTGTTGTTATTGAAGTATAATTGATGTACAATGTTGTGTTAGTTTCAGGTGTATAGCAGTGATTCAGTTATACATATATATATATATATATAAATATATATATATATATACTTTTTCAGATTCTTTTCCCTTATAGGTTATTATAAAATATTTAGTATAGTTCCCTGTGCTATACAGTAGTTCCTTGTTGGTTATGTATTTTATTATATGTATAGTAATGTGCATATGTTAAATCCAAACTCCTAAGTTATTCCTCCCCTCCTTTCCCCTTTGGTAACCATAAGTTTGCTGTCTATGTCTGTGGGTCTATTTCTGTTTTGTAAATAAGTTCATTTGTGTTTTTTTTTTTTTGGATTCCACATAAAATCAATATCATATGATATTTGGCTTTCTCTGTCTGGCTTACTTCACTTAGTATGATAATCTCTAGGTCCATCCATGTTGTTGCAAATTACATTCTTTAATTCTTTTTTTATGGCTAATAGTCCATTGTATATATGTGTATAACACTTCTTTATCCATTCATTTGTCGATAGACATTTAGGTTGCTTCCATGTTTTGGCTATTTTAAATAGAGTTGCTATGAATACTGGGGTGCATGTATCTTGTCGAATTAGAGATTTCTCTGGATATATGCCTAGGAGTGGAATAGTGGGATCGCTGGATCATATGGTAACTATATTTTTGTTTTTTTTAAGGAAGCTCCATACTGTTTTCCATAGTGCTATACCAATTTACATTCCCATCAACAGTTTAAGAGGGTTCCTTTTTCTCCACACCCTCTCTGGCATTTATTATTTGGAGACTTTTTGATGATGGCCATTCTGACTTGTATGAGGTGATACCTCATTGTAGTATTTATTTGCATTTCTCTAATTAGTGATGTTGAGCATTCTTCCATGTGGCTGTTGGCCATCTATATGTCTTCTTTGGAGAAATGTCTATTTAGATCTTCTGCCCGTTTTTTGATTAGGTTTTTCTTTTGTTTGATATTGAGCTGTATGAGCTGTTTGTATGTTTTGGAAATTAATCCTTTGTGGGCCGCACAATTTGCAAATATTTTCTCCCATTCTGTAAATTGTCTTTTCATTTTGTTTATGGTTTCCTTTGCTGTACAGAAGCTTTTAAGTTTAATTAGGTCCCATTTGTTTATTTTTGGTTTTATTTCCATTACTGTAGGAGACAGATCCAAAAAGATATTGCTGCCATTTATGTCGGAGTGTTCTGCCTATGTTATCTTCTAGGAGCTTTATGTTATCCAGTCTTATATTTAGGTCCCAGAAATAAACACACACACCTATGGTTAATTCATCTATGACAAAGGAGGCAAGAATATGCAATGGAGAAAAGACAATCTCTTCAATAAGTGGTGCTGGGAATACTGGACAGCTACATGTAAAATAATAAATTTAGAACATTCTCTAACATCATTTACAAAAATAAACTCAAGATGGATTGAAGATCTTATTGCAACTGATTTCTAAATGGGCTCTGAAATTTCTAATAATTTCCATTTTTTGTGATTGTTGAAAAAAAGCCAAGTTACATCAATTTCTTGTTCTTGCTGGTGGCATGTGAAGCATCAGAATTGCCTCTATTAGGAAAACAACTATTTTGTTCTCCAGAGATTAGAATGTTGAAATCTCAAAGGGTAAGTCTAGCACTTTGAATATATTCATGGTTAAGTAATACTGAAAGCTAACACAGGGTTAATGCATTATGGCAATTAAAATATCTAATGTATTTTTTTTTAATATTATAAATAAGACATATCATTTTATGTATGCATTTAACAATTCCCAAATGAAGAATAAGAAGGCATTACTAGGGAGAAGACACAAAATTATTTGACTGTCTCCAATAGTTTACAACTTATATTATAGTTGACGTAAAGAAAAATAATTACATGAGTTCTCCAGGCTTTTTAGATACTGGTCTGAATTATTTTCACTTTTTAAGTAAATATATCTCTTTCCTTCTTTCTTTTTTTCTTTCCTCTCCTTATCCCTTCTTCTGCTCTTTCTACAGGCAGATGAGAAATTAAAGGAGAGAAACGTAGCAACTGGTGTAAAGATATATGTATGATAATATTGAAAAAATAATTTTTATTACACTAAATCAAAATATATCTAGCTCAACTACTGAAGATAAAGGAGACTTAGGGCTAACCTAGAAAATAAATTGCATTGTGGTGAGAAATGAAAATTTCTTCCATTCAGAGTACAGGTCACTGTCAATATGTTAAAAAGAATAATCATTTTCACTGTATCATTTCACTGAGTAAATCAAATTGCTGGGAAAGAATAAAAATGCTTTTTCCTTAAAGTGGCACCTTTATTTCCTTGAGTACAAATTCTATTTTCTCTCCTGGAGGGTTTTGATAGTTAAAATAGATGTTTCCTTTCTTTGACTCTCTGAGAGAAGTTTCCTGGTTAACATTTCCCTCAGTTTTAAGTAAAACAGAGATTGAAATGTGAGATTTTTGGTTCCGTTGTTCCATTATGCATCCAAGCAACCTCTCAGGATCTTAGGTTAAAAAATTGAAATATTGGAATCAGAAAATGATGAGCTGAATAGCGATCTTCAGTTTTAATGTTTCAAACTCAAAGCCAAGCATATCAACTTCTAATTTTGCCTTACAAAGTAATCTTAACTATTTTAGATATTTGAATATTTTTCATGACCTATAAAATGGAGATAATAGTATCTTGTCTCTGTCTTCTTTTTTAGGTTAGCATGGAATTGCTAGGTAGTTAATGGATGGAGTGATTAGAATTTCCATGTAGTTGAGAAATTAGTGACTTAGTTTTATTTTGCTTGATTTGGCTTGGTTTGATATGAGGGGAGCATAGTCATTATTTAAAGTTCTTTTATAAGTTAATTATAATACTTGATAACACTAAAAGTTGAAGTTATACTTGTGGAATGAAAGAAGAAAATTTTAAAATAATATATTTTCCACATTACCACAAGTCTTAGTTTAGCTCTAATGTTTACAAAGTTTTTCTACATTTATCAACTGAACTCATTCATTCTACACTCAGTTAGGACTACTGTACTGTATGACAGGCAAAGTGCTAAAGATAGAAAGAAAAACATTACTAGTCATTAGTCCTAGAAACATAGGAGAGAGAGAGGGACAGAAATACTAATCAATGATTATGAACAGTATGACAATTGCTTGATAGAAATCTTTGATAAATGCTAAGAAAAATATTAAGGAAAAGAAATGAAACTAGATGGATCTCCTAAGTGGCCAGGGAAAGATTAAATTTGGCCTGAAGAAATGACAAGTGTAAATACACAAGATCATGGGCCAACATCATGCCTCTGGAATTTACAGGTATTTCCTTATGACTAGGAGGCCTGAGTGGGACTGGTGAAAGTTGTGACTAGAAGTGAGGACAGGAACTAGAATATGAAGGACTAAGTGTGCTTGGTAGTAGGTATTTTATTCTAAATACACTAGGAGGATCATCATTAGTGAAGTTTGCATTGGGAAATTTTGATGAGGTTTTTATTTTGTTTTGCTTTGGTTTTTCCCCAGGGGAAAAATATTTTTTATTAAGAGTATTTAAGAATGTATTTTAGGATAGGGACTAGAACCATGAAGTTATATAAATTTTAAATGGACCAATTATAGAAAAAATGTAAAAAGTTATTGAAAGGCCCCATTTTATCTCCTATCTTGACAAATTCACCAACCTAGTTGATTTCATAAAGGAATACTAACAAACACTCAAAATCACACAATTTCAATACCACCTGAAACACACCAATAAAGAGAACAAGGAAAAAGTTCAAAATTCATTTTTTAAATCAAGGCAGGTCTATGCCTAAAAAATTACAAAACTAGTATAAAAAAAAAAAAAACCTTAAAACTCAATACACTATATATATTTTGCCAAAGTCTAAACAAATAGAAAAGGAAGTCTTGTAGCATAGCAATATCATGAGTTATGTTGTTCATTCTAGATTTGTAACAATAGTTGAATATTAGGAATTCTATAAATATAAATCATAATGTTGGTAAGTCAAAGAAGAAAATAAGGATTATGTCCATAATTGCAGGTAAGACATTTCATAAAATTCAATAGCCATTATTGCTAAAAACTCACACTCACAAGTGAAACAAAATAAAACAAACACAAAGACAAAAATGACAACTACCAAAATTACTAGCAAAAAAATAAACAGATGAATAGATGGAAACTGCTTTATCATGATGACTGTGCAGGTTTGTATAAATAAAAAGCCATCAGCTTGCTTAGTAGTGAAATTTTAGAAGGACTTCCATTAAGTCAGGATACCACTATTACATTATTATTTCATATTTTTCTGACTGATGCAATTAGCAGAGCAGAAGGCAAATCATCAACACTCATTAGGATGAGAATAAATAAATTAATTGTGAAACATCCATACAAAGGACTGTAACTCAGCTTTGGAGTAATGAGATAAGAGAAGTGAGGTAGGCTGTACTGCTGATGGATCTGTACTGTAAGTGAAAATAACAAGATGTAGAAGAATATGTATAATAAGTTTCCATTTCTGTAAAAAAGATATGTGTATATATGTTTATACATGCATGGGCAATTTCTGGGGTGATACACACACACACACACACACACACACACACGCACACTGACACACTACTAATCATTCTCTTTTTCTTTGGTGATGGGACTGGAACTATAGAAAGGGAACAGAGCTCACTTTCTGTTATACAACGTGCATCCTTATTTTTATTAGTCATAGCTTGTATAATTTATCCTTTTAAAGGAGATTAATTTAAAATGTATAAAAAATAAATTTCTTAAATAATTTTGACTTCACAATTTGTTTTACACACAAAATTTCACATCTTTACACCAGGCATACCACAAACTTCCTGTTTCCATATTCATTCTCTTTCATAACCATGGTTTTAGTAACATTTTTAAGTTGTTATTTTAGAGTCCATTTTTTCTTTACTATTCTTATTTATTGTAGTTTAAACTTGGGGCTACATCTCTTATTTCCTGTTTCCTTGGAAAGACATTGAGTCAAAAGACTAACATTTTATCCTAAAAAAATTACTGATGAGGAATTCAAAGTGAAGGCAATTGATTTGGGTTTTTTTTAACATCTTTATTGGAGTAAAGTTGCTTTGCAATGTTGTGTTAGTTTCTGCTGTATAACAAAGTGAATCAGCTATACATATACTTATATCCCCATATTCCCTCCTTCTTGCATCCTCCCACCCTCCCTAACCCACCCCTCTAGGTGGTCACAAAGCACGGAGCTGATATCCCTGTGCTATGCAGCTGTTTCCCACTAGCTAGCTACGTTACATTTGGTTGTGTATATATGTCAATGCTACTCTCTCACTTCATCCCAGTTACACTTCCCCCTCCCCGTGTCCCCAAGTCCATTCTTTACCCAATTGAATTTTAAAATTTAACTTAGACATGCCCAGGAATAGTGGTATTGAGGTTTATTGTTTACAAATTAAGAGATGTAGATCATGGCTTATAAATTTGTACAAGTATGGCCTTTAATGGTATCTAATAAAATATCTTATTCCTGTTTCTACATTTAACCTAGGGCAAACTCTGATCTCATTGTATAAGATACACAAGCTGAAAGCAAAGTAGATCCATGGACATTTAATTTAAGACTTCTGAATTGGGGGCTGTTTTTTTTTTTTTTTTTCGGTATGCGAGCCTCTCACTGTTGTGGCCTCTCACGTTGCGGAGCACGGGCTCCTGATGCGCAGGCTCAGCAGCCATGGCTCACGGGCCCAGCCGCTCTGCGGCATGTGAGATCCTCCCGGACCCGGGCACGAACCCGTGTCCCCTGCATCGGCAGGCGGACTCTCAACCACTGCGGCACCAGAGAAGCCCTGGAAACTGTTTTTGAATGGCTCAAGGAAGAACTTTGTTTCTGATGAGATCAAGAGGCAGAGATAGTAACATAACAATGAGATATTTAGAGCTAAAATAAATAATTGAACATTAGTCATTGAAATTAACATGGGCTCTTCTCCAGATTGTAGGATGAAAAGAAATAGATTCCATTCAACAACCATCTAGGTGGCTCAAACCTAAAATGGGTTTTTAAGCATAAGTAATACAGATTGGTTTAACTGCATGGAGGAATGTTCAACTTTTTACTTCTACAATCTTTTTAACATGGTTTCATATAACATTTTTTATTTACTTGATACTGATGCAGTAACAGTGGTAGTAATAGCTCTAGGACAATTTATTCTAAAATCATCAGCATAGACAAATGAGGTTTTCATCTAGAATATAGAAAAACTGAGGTTAAGCAAAGGGGGATTTTAATACTGGTCTGATTATCTGAGATTAAGATGCATTACAGTGATAGAAAGCTTTATAATTAAGCTGCTGTTTTTTTTTTCTTTAATTGACTTTGATTTTCAAGTTTAGTAATATGCATGACAAGTTTACTAATATGCCAATGACAGTAAATAGAAAACCTAGGTTCAAATAATTTTCAGTAAAAGGGAAGTGTTCTTACCATAATGATAATTGGTATCTTGGGCTCTAAAACAAGTTATTTCTTCATTGACTTTGGCTTCTCTAACCTCTCATTGATTCGTACAGTTATTTTTGTTTGTCTAGGATGTAGATTCAGTCGTTTAAGTAAGATGCAGGTCTGGAAGGTTTTATTGTGGTCGGTGTATTACTTATCTTTTTAATAGTGACATAGCTGAATATACCTAGCTGATAACCTAATATTATTATTAATTTTCATTTGCCTATGCTACTAGGAACCTCTCAAATATTGTAATTTTCATAAAATAATTATAGAATGTTAGTTACACAAATCTCTTTGCAAAGATGAATATTTATACATTTGACTATTTTTTCAGTAATCTTTTTTCAGCAACTGATTTTTGATATTAAAAGAATATCAAATATCACCCATAGATATCTGCTTATATCATCATTTTTGACTATTGCTCCAATGTCATTGTTCTCCTTTGTATGACTGAAGTAAAATGAATTTTTTTCTCTGAAGTCTAAAGTCTTACCAACTTACTTTTTCTGTGACATTCTAGTAGTACATGGCACATTAGCTACCCTATTTAGAAGCCTGTTTATTAAAGAAGAGAAGTAGAATAGCTGATAATAAAAATAAAATAAAAAAACATTCTATCTACATGAGTCTATACAAATAAGAATGATGTTAGAGAAGCAATAGCCTAGGGATTTTTCTCAAATTTACTACATTCAGTAACTGAATTTTTACATCGCCCAAAGAAAGAGAGGCACATGAGACTTATGAAACAGATTCATAACAAGCAAACTCATAAACTATAAGGATTATTAATTAATAGCAAAAAACAACTTCCAAACTGTCTAGACTGGTTTGTCTTTACAGAATTTTCTCCATAGGAAGCCAAATTATTTCATGTAAAGTTATTTCTAGGAGCTTGGAATTTTAAAAGGGAGAAGAGGTTTATCTCATTAGATAGATTTAAGAAATTGTGGTGGATGATTCACCCATCTCCACAGGGACAGCAGGGTTTTTCACACTGTGCAAAATGTGCATATGAATCCCAGGATATCTTGATAAAATACAGATCCTGATTCTGTAGGGTAAGGCCTGAAAGTCTGAATTCCTAACAAACTCCCAAGTCATGCAGGTACTGAAGGTGCTGGTCTAAGGACCACACTTTAAGAAGCAAAGTGCTAGTAGGATTCTAAAAAATCAAATATTCTAGTCAACTGGTGAATATACTTCCTTTAAGCTATAATTTTTTCACTCAATAAAATTTTTCCAGGCAGAATCATACTGTAATTAAACATGTAAATTTTTTTTCCTTCTTCTAAATTTACTATATATACATCTTGTCTGGAGTGCACATGAACTAAACTCTTACATAGAAAGTTTAACTCTTGAACTGTGTTGCCAAGTGAGTGGAGCATGAATATTTTCAACTTAGCCAAATACAATTAATTAACTTTCTAAAGTTGTACTAATATTATGTTCTATGAGTAAAGTATCCATGTTAAACTGTATTTTACTGTAGTTTATATTAGCATTTCTACTTTATTAGCAATGCTGAGAATTTCTCATGAGTTTCTTGGCATTTTTCTATTTTTTTACTCTGTTATGCAATAATTTATTTTGCTCATTTTACAATTAACTTGCCATTTTCTTATTAATTTGCAGGGTTTTTAGTACATTCTGGAACTAATAATTTGTCAGTCACATGAGTGGCATATTTCCAGTTTGTTTTGTACTTTTCCTCTCCTCATGGTCACCTCTGAAGAGTAAGTATTATTACTTTCAATGTTGTAAATGCCTATCTATCTAACTTTATCTCTTTTTAATACTTCTTACTTTTTGTCATTTGCTTAAGAACTTCTCTATGCAAAATTAATAAAAATATTTTCCCATATTATAATTTTAACCTCTAAAGTTTTGTCTTTCACATATAAATCTTTGTTCTTCCCAGAATTGATTTTTTGTCTGAAGCAAGGGATTCAATTTCTTATTCTTTCATATGAATAACCACAATTTGACAAATTATCTCCTCACTACACTGCAATGTCAATTCTGTTATGGATCAAGTTTTCCATATGAGTGGGTCTGTTTACCAGTTCTCTATCAGTCTCATTGAAAAATTTATCAATCCCACAGAGTTTCCATTAGTGCAATTGATATGAGTTCGGACAATTTTCCTCACATATTCTATTTCTCCAGGGATATCTCTGATATTCTTTACTCTTTTAAAGGAAATTGATGTATTTCAAATCAGCCATTCCAAAAATATATAAGACCCCAGTGCAATTTTGAGTAAACAGGGAAAGATGGACATCTCCATAATCCTGAGTCTTCATAAAAACTAATTTTTCACCAATTTTAAGGATTTTGTTTATAGTTCTGTGACCAATAGGAAACTATGGATGTGATTGTGTGTGACTTCCAAACCTAGGATATAAAAGACATTGCTGACTCTGTTTTGGTCTCTGGATTTCTTATCATGGGAGTAGCCAGCTGACATGCCATGACAATTCTCAAGCAGCACAGGGGAGTGACCCACTGGAAAGAAACAAACTTGTTAACAGTGTGAAAAAACAAGTTGGGAATAAATATTTTGTAAGACTGTAGCCCCAGCCAATCAGACTGCAACGTTATAAGAAACTCTGAGCCATAGGTGCCCAAATGAACCACCCCTGAATTCCTGACTCACAAAAATTGTGAGATAGTAAATCATTATTGTTGTTTTAGCTTGGTAAATTTTTCAGTGATTACTTAGGCAGAAACCAATAAGTGATACAGTAATATAATAATAGTAATATAGAAATATAATTCATTATATTATACTTATTATATTATATGGTCAATATTTGTGTTGATTTAGTCACATGTTTATCATTGTGTACAGCCCTTTGCCTTACTTCTCTGTTTTTCCTTTTGAAAAGACTTTCTGACTTTCCTTATTGAACTATATGCTTCAGAAGTTATATAAATGAGTTTCTAGGTTTAAATTTTCTTTCAGTTTTAATTTTTCTGAAATTGTATTATTTTCTTTATATATTTGAAAGTAAGTTTATTGGGTTACCATTTTAACTTACCAGTGAATTTCTGTTTATACAGGTCTAATTTACTTTAAATTATAAATTTCTGTTTTGTTTTGTTTTCTCAGAACATAAAAATAGAGTGCATTCCAGCCTCACACTAATGTGTGATACTGTCATTATTCAAATTCTTAGAAAAAAGATTTGTTTTCTCCTAAATATTCAGATTGATATCTGATATTGATATTTTCCTGTGGTGGATTTATTGTTATTTTTGTTTATTTGTTTCTCCTTTCTCTGAGTGTGTTAAACATCTGATCTTTGGCTCACAACTATTTATTTAATAAGCCTTAGGTTCATGAAGCCATTAAAACTGAAATTCTAGGGTACTGGTGAAGCATTAATAACCCTGATATCTGCTGACCTTTCTAGTCTTATTCTCTTATAAATCTCCTGGTTTTAGAAGACTTATCTTCTTGTCAGGGTCATCCACACATTAAAGGAATTGTTACAATATTTGTTTCGACATTGTTATGTGTTCTGTAACAGGTGCATATTAGAATATCAGATCTGCAATATTGCCATACAGAGGTTGTTGGCATAGAAGATTTTAAGCTAATGTTTCTGAAACTCATGCTTATAATGTAAGAAATGATTTGGAAAAATAAACAAGCAAACAAAAATTAGATTCATGGACTTCAAACAGGAAAAGTTTTAAAAGATCACAAAAGCCAAGGCTTGGGTATGATACTTTGTGTCTCAGATAGATGATCGACAGGTGTAGACAGTGAATGAAGAATCATTTACAAAATGTTTTCTGATAAAGGCTGGAAAGAAGAGATCATAAATAAAATAAAATAAAGAAGTTAGAACTTGTATAACTTTTAGATATTCTCTATCTTCTCCATAAACTTTGCAGTTAAAGAATCTGTGGAGAATCAAAGTAGTGGAGTTGAGGAAATTTGGATGTTTTGTCCCACTTATTCTAAGGATTGTTTTAAGGAACTAACTAAATATTAATTTAAAAGCTACAGTGCTTTCAAAGGCCTAGTAAAAGTTGTATAAAATAAATTTATTCTAGATCCTTTCAGATCATTTCTGTGGTTTTGTCCCCTGTATAATTCAGTAGCCATCGTGAAAGGTTAGAATTAGGAAGTCATGACAACAAATAAGGTCATAATTTCATACTTAGAAATTCCCCAGGTAGACATGCCAGAGAAAAAAGAAAGTGAAGACACAAATCAAAAACTGTACAAGCTAAACTTAAGGACTCTTTCTTCACAATTGAAGAGTCTTGTGCCCAACTTCATGGCCAGCTTAAGTGAACAATATAAAGATCAAAATAACGAGCTTGAGGAATATAGTTTTTCCTATAGTTTATTATAGCATAATAATATCATAAATTTAAATTTAAGATACTGAACACTCATAAAATACAGAGCCATTTTGGTAATAAAGTGTACTAAAATCTTAAAGGTCTTCATTTTTCAGGTGAGTTATCATGATTTATAACATGACTTTTCATGTCATGAAAAAGTGACAAACAGGAATCCAGAGGAAGAAAGTTCCCTGGCATGGCAGAAGTTCCCTTGTCTAATAGGTCACTGGTATGGAAAAATTGGATAGAAAATAAGGTTTTCCAATAAATAGAATTACATGAAGACATATTTTTCATTATAATTATGGGTGGCCTGTTCACAAAATGCTTGTAGCCACACTGACACAAAGAGTAATAAACATTTCCTCACTCTGCCTAGTGTTGAAACTAATTATTTATGAATGCAGGAAATATTTATTATTCATCTTGTATTTTACATCAATTCATCTTGGTAACCTTAAAAATAAGACAGCAATTTCTTCTCCTCATGCTTAACAGAGGCTTCGGGTGGGACTAGAGCTTTTGTGATTAAGCAGAAGCCAAGCAGCATTAGGGTTCTATTAGGATAAGGTTTAGGCAAGACCCTAAGTGAAGACTTCTTGCCTAAGGCAACTGAAGATACGCTGACTGCAAAAATTTGAGGCCAAAATGTCAGGTAAAATAAATACTCCTGGTGGGACCAAAGTTATGGATTCAGATAAAAGTATGGAACCAAGGGCCAAAACTTGTGAAAATAAGCAGATATTAAAACAAGTCGATGATACAAATGAATGTATTTGCAAAAGAGAAACAGACTCACAGACTTAGAGAACCAACTTATGGTTACCGGGGGGAAGGATCGGGGAGGAGGGATAGTTAGGGAGTTTGGGATTGACATGTACACACTGCTATATTTAAAATAGATAACCAGCAAGGACCTACTGTATAGCACAGGGAACTCTGCTCAATATTATGTAACAACCTAAATAGGAAAATAATTTGAAAAATAATTAAAAATAATAAAACAAGTAAAGAACTAGGGTGAACCTTGAGTAACATCAACTTGCTTCTACGATTTAATTTTACAATCCCAGAAGACCACATTATAACTGAGTTGATATTCAGCTTAACTGATCCAAGGTAAGATAGAAAAACACTGGTTGTAGCTTTTCTTGGGGATTTGATAGACAGTGCTTTAAAAAACTGTTTTGTCAGTTATACAAATCCAGATTTAATAGAATTTATTTTCATCTCTGAAATTATGTTCAAGCAAGGAGGTGAACCCAAACACAAACATTTTGATCAACAAATGTAATAATAGCTATTACTGCAAGACCAAAATTATTACTAAACACCTCTACTGCAATCTTGTCTTATTTTGGTTTTCATAATTTTTTTCCAATATCTGAATACCCTAAAAATCTTCCTGTGGCTGCATGTGCTGATTAATCGAATGCAAAGAATAAGAAGCTAGATTGTCAAACTAACTAGCATTTTCTCATTAAAGCCTTTGAAATTAATGGCAAAGCCTTGATTTGGAATCTGTGTTTGATCAAGCAATATAAAGGAACAGAAAATTAGGCTTGCAAACTTTCTCTAACCAGTTGGCAAAAAATGGTGTTTTCCAACCAGATGCTGCTTTTTTGTGATCTCCTGGGTGAGGGCCAGACATATTCTCTTACACAATTGTTGAATTTAAATCAGTTATGCAATGGTCATTGACAACCCAAGGATTCATTAATATTTGTTGTTATTATTGTTAGCAGAGGTGGTGGTGACAATTCTCAATTACAAAATATTTAAAAGAGAAGAAGATAAGATTTTATTGCTATTATTAATTTCCTAAAGACTTGAATATTATCATGACTGTTATTTCTTCATAAGATAAAAGTACAGCCTAAGGCACAACCTATTGTATACTTCTGAGAAGAACATCAGTACTGAATTTTAAGACATTTATTTAAACTCAAGAAGCATCAGGTGTTATATATGTATAAAAATACATACACCTTATATATATCTTAATTCCTGACATACATAATTTGAACTTACCTTAAAGGGTTTTAAAAAATGGCTTCCCTCTTTTATACTCTTCTATATAAGCACAGGAAATAGACAGATGTCATAAGGATTAAGCACAAAATGTTCCATAATTTTTATAATTCACAACTTCCAATGTATATAAACAGAATAACATCAAGCTCAAATTAAAACAGCAAACAATTTAATTGATTCATTGGCACATGAAACATATGCTCAATTTTTTAAAAAGCACCTGAAGAATTAGAAATGCCAAACAAACATATCTATATCCTTAATGCTTTCACATTCAAAATATTGAATATTCTTGTTTCCTTCAAATGTATTTTGGTCTGGAAAGGTATCATGCATCTCTTTGGTGGGATTGCCAATGCTGCAACATAGCTCTCTTGTAGGCTGCCACCTGTTGTGCACTGTGGCTCAGGGAGAATTCCACAATTTTCACAACTTAAGTTAGGGAGAGATTTTAATGTGTAATAGATAAAATTACAAGTCATAGATCAGCTAGACAAGAAATATGATGATATATAAAGAGATATGATGAGTCCCTCATTCTCTCATTATTCTATGGGCACGCCAGGCCCAGGGACATTTGATGGGTACATTTAGTGGGTAGTTTTGTGTTCAAGTAGAGGAATCTTTCACACTCTCTCATTGGCGTCCTGTCTCATAAGGTAGGCATAGAAGTCAACTTACAGTGGAAGAAATCTCACACTCTGGCATCAGGAAGTCTGGATATGGATGAAAGCTATTGATAGGAGTTGTCTAAAAATGTCAGCTTCCACGGCTTCCCTGGTGGTGCAGTGGTTGAGAATCTGCCTGCTAATGCAGGGGACACGGGTTCCAGCCCTGGTCTGGAAGGATCCCACATGACGCGGAGCAACTAGGCCTGTGAGCCACAACTAATGAGCCTGTGCGTCTGGAGCCTGTGCTCCACAACAAGAGAGGCCGCGATAGTGAGAGGCCCACGCACCGCGATGAAGAGTGGACCCCGCTTGCCACAACTAGAGATAGCCCTTGCACAGAAACGAAGACCCAACACAGCAAAAATAAATTAATTAATTAATTAAAATGTTAGCTTCCAAATACTAAGAGACATTGGGTCCAAAGGTAAGATTTATTCTCCTCTTCTGGCATGACAGCCGCCATAACTTTCCTGGAAAGTTGACCTTGGTACAAACTCTTCGGTGGGTAGAAGGTACTCAGGCTTCTTTTTGAACAATTTGATCATTATTTTATAATAATTTTCATAGGATACTTTTTTTGCCTTCATTTATAATGGCTTCTAATCAAAGACAAAGGAATTGGTTCACCCAAAAGACAAATAGATCACCCAGTTAATCACATTCTTATATAAGTGACTACAGAAAGTACACTTTTGTGCACTAGAATATAGGTCCTAAAATCTGAAAGAAAAATAAAAATGTATATATGTATATCAAGCAATTTGCTGTTGATGCTTAACTGTATGCTACATGGATTTTGCTGAATCACGAGCAAAAATAAAGCCTCAGATGTCAAGGAAAAGAGTCCAAATGTAAAGCAGAAAAAAAAATAAGTCCATTGTTCTGCTTGAACAGAAAGAACAAAGATATTTTACATTAACATTTCTCCTACTCCCTTAGCCCTTATAATAAACATGGCAACAAACAAAAACTCAAGAGCTCAAATCTCAATGCTCATTCAAGCCTGCACTGTTGAAGAAGTTCCTAGCATCTATTAGCTTTTAAATATATGACTCTCAGTTCGAGCATAAACTCACAATTTGATTAAAAAACACTTGGAGTTCCTGTTTAGCAAAAGAGTTATTTGCTCTAGCTGATATAACATCCTGTCGTTCTTGGAACCCCTGTTAATACTGAATTAGAGCCTTTAATTTTAGTTTTGTGTGAGGACCTTCTATGAATGGTGTTGTGTTTCATGCAGTTAACTTATCAAATAGTCACCATGTGTTAGGAAATGATCCTTACATTGAAAATACAGTACTTTTAGCTCGGGGAAGTGAGATCTAAGGACAGGAAAATGACTGGTAATAATATGGTGATTAAAAGAGACAATTTCATCACAATCGTCCCTTTTGAAAGAGCAAACTAGAATTTTTCCAAAATGTTATCTCCTGGTTAACCTATACCAAAGAGAAAATAGATTTTTCTTTCTCTCTCCTTCTTTATTAGCCATGCATGCACATGTGTGCATGGAGGAACACACACACAAACACACACACTATGTATGCATGCACTTCATATATTGAGAGAAAAGAAAGGAGAGATTAAAAGCCAGTCTCTAAAATTACTTACTACCAGTCTTATATTTTTGGGTGGGGAATAACAACAGTATTTTATCAATTTAAGAAGTAGAATTTTTCACATTTTAGATCTCCATATGACATGTTAAAATAGCTGTTAGCCAGATGGCTGTTGTATCATAATTTTAATTCCTGATGGCATGACCAGGCAATTGCATGCCTCAAGAATTCAGTCACTGAAGCATTTAAGAACCATTTGAGGAACAAAAAGAAGTCCAGATTGTTTCTTAAAAACCTCCCATTGGACACTTTGGGGAAAAATAAAATGTTCAAAATTTGCAGAATTTGTATTAGAGGCTTCAAAGAATATCCTTTAGACACATGCTCTAGGGGACTGTAATCACTATCTGCTTGTGGATATGGAGCATTTTCCATGTAATTAGCACAAATTAAGATATGATATAAGTGTAAAATATTCACCAAATTTCAAAAATTAGTATGTAAAAAGAACATAAAATATATCATTTATAACTTTTATATTTATTACATGATAAAATGAAAATTTTGGTTATATTGTGGTAAATAAAATACAATATTATTAAATTGAATTGAATGTTTTATATTTTAAGTGCATTATAAGAAAACAAAATTACATATGTGGCTCACATTACATTTCTGTTGAACATGTTGCTTAAGAACATATGGAACATTTTTTTGAACAATGCTGCATCAAAAGCATTTTGATGGACCAGAAGATGATATTGTATAGAAAACACAAATGTTAATGACCCTGAGTCAAAAATAATTCTGAAGATTTGGAAAATGAATATATCTAGTTTGAGAGGGTTTTTTTTCCCCCCAAGACCTTGTGAAGTATGGCCAGCAATCCAATTCCAGCTATTTATACTTTTCGTGAAAAAAAATATTTAGTAGAACACAGCACTGTCTGTTAGTTTACATTTAGCCTATGGCTACTTCTTGCTACAATGGCAGCTTTGAGCTGTTGTACTGAGAACCTTTGGCTGCAAAGTCTAAAATATTTACTATTTGGCTCTTTACAGAAAATGCTAGCCTCTGCCTTAAGCAATTTATTTTGTTTATATTTTCCATTTTATGTTTGAAAACAAATGATAAAATATATGTATAAAAACTTGTCTAAATAAAAAATATCAATAAGAATAAAATAAAAAGAAAATATGGGTAATTTGCTTAACATTTTTCTTTTATGAGAGTTTATATTGCTATGTGTTCCTTTAAACAAAAAACAAACAAACTCATAGAAAAAGACATTGGATTTGTGGTTACCAGAGATGGGGGTGAAGGAGGAGGAATCAGATGATGGCAGTCAAAAAGTACAAACTTCTAGTTATAAGATAAAGTACTAGTGGTGTAATGTACAACAACATTAATATAGTGAACACTGTCGTATGTTATAAATGAATGTTAAGAGTAAATCCTAAGAGTTCTCATCAAAAGGAAATTTTTTTTCTTTTAATTTTGTATCTATATGGGATGACGAATGTTCACTAATGTTACTGTCATAAACATCTCATGATGTATGCAAGTCAAATCTTATGTTGTACACCTTATACTCATACAGCACTGTATGTCAATTATATCTCAATAAAATTGGGAAGAAAAAGATGCTCTATGTTCCTATCATGTCTTAGAATTGATGAATTGTACTTAGATCCATAATAGATTGCTTTTCTGTTTATATAAATAAGTATAAAAGCATTTATTTGTTTAGTAAATAATTATTGAGAGATTTCTATATACTATGCATTGTTTTGGATAAATATGTAGAATTAATTATATAGAATAAATTAGTATTTAATTAGGAACTTATCTTCTGGAAAGAGAAAGACTGATCACACAAGTGTAGGTGTTAAATGGCATGTAAGTAGGAGAAAAAAGAGGTTTCTCACATTTAGGAAGAAATAATAAGCTTTTTAAAAAATGGTGTTAGACCAGGCAATTAGTAATCTTGGAAATTGTTTGATTTATGTCTCACAAAGAGTATTATGAAAAATTCCAAAGAATCAAAGTCATAAATATATTTTAAAGCAATAAATCAAAATATATTAGAATAAACATAACAATTTTTAGTTATTTTGGAAAGGAAAAAGATTTTTTAAAATTCAGAAATTAGAGGTAGTAACAAAGGTAATGAATTCAACCAAAAATTACAAGTGTAAGCATCTTTACAGGGAAAAATTACACAATCTCAAAAAGCAAATAACTTCAATTGAGAAAAAATAAATATTTACAACTACTACTACAGAAAATGGACCATGTGAAGAGAGAGATATTGGAATTTGGGTGGGGGGCAAGTAGTTAACTGAATTTGTGGAATACAGTGTTATCATTGGAGTGAACAACACAGAGATAACACAGTAGAAATTGGCACAATTCCTTTTAATTCTTTCCCTGAATAAAAATTAGTGCCTGCAACTTGTGAAATTCAATAAGACTGGGCAAAGAACAACCATGGAACTGTTACATCCACAGTTACACGAGCACACTCAAGGCCAAGAGATGTTCAAGTTCTAGCTCATCAAATTAGAGAACTCACATTGAACACTTGGGACATTCAGTGGATAGCAGAGTTCTTAGCAGTTTACAGCTTCTAGAGTAAAGCTTACTGTATAACTGAAGCAATGAAACAACCAAGCTGATCTTCAATAATATTAAATGTTTTCCAAAGCAATTTTTAGTACACTTAAGGGAAAGTAATATTATTCAGATATTCAGCAACATAATATTAACATGACTAAGATAATGGAATTAGAAGATAGAGAGTTTCAAATAGAGAATTTGGTGATTTAAATAGTGAAACATGAAACTTTTAAATAAAAAGCAAAATATATGAAATAAAAAATGCCACTGGATTTGCTTAACAGTCAACTATGTACTGCAGAAGAGAAAAATAGTGAATTTAGTAACATAGAAATAGAAACTATCCAAAACAAAGAACAGAGAGAAAAAAATATGAAAAAAAAATGATCAGAACATCAGTATACTATGGGACCATATGGTAATAGCAATCTAGAAGGAAGAAAAAACAATTTTTTTTTTTTTGCAGAATAACAGCTTAAAGTTCTCCAAATTTGATGGAAAATGATAAACCCATAGATTTAAGAAGGTCAATCAACCCAAAGCAAAATAAAAACAAAGAATACAACATAAGCAAACTACAATTAAATTAATGAAACCAGAGAAAGTAAAAGCATTAAAATCACTCAGAAAATTGGGACATTATATACAGGAGAACAAAGATAAGAGCTATTACTAATTTCGCATCAGAAAAGATGCCACTCAGAAGACAATGGGATAATGTTTTTACCATACTAAAAGAGAAACAAATAAACAAACAAAAACTGATCAATCTAGAATTCTATATTGAATGAAAATATCCTTCAAAAATGGAAGTCAATTTAAGATGCTTTCCAGGCCAATATAAAGATATTTTCAAATTAACACAAACTGAAAGATTTTCTATCTATAGTACTGTGCTGTAAAAAATGTTGTTCTTCAGAGTTTGCACAGCTGAAAACTTACATCTAATATAGAAAAATGAGAAGGTCTCAAAGTTAGAAATATATAGATAAATGTAAAAGTCTTTTTTCTCACTTTAAAATATCTTAAGATGTAATAACTGCTTAGAGCAACACACACAATGTGTTTTGCATAAATCAAAAGATACAGCATGAAATTATTAGGAATTCTAGAAACATACAATAGAGAAAACAAGAAACTCAGGGAAGTAATTTTTTCAGTGAAGTAACTGAACACAATGACCAGAACTAAAGAACCCAAAGAACCCAAATTTGTGGACTGAATGGGTCTTTCCATTGTTCAAATTGGACAATAAAGGAACAACAGCAGCACATGTTTGCTTTACAAAATAATAGGAAAAAAAGAACCAAAAATTCCTAATTATTTCCAGAGAATGAATGAAGGTATATCAGAAATTACTTATAAATTAATTGACATTGGACTGGTGTCTACTAATTCTTACAACAGACCAATCCAGAAACATAGAAAACAATGGGGAAAATCTTCAAAATTCTGAGGAAAATTATTTCCAAAAAGTATACAATCATTTAACCACACATTTAATCAAGCATAAAGTTAGAAAGAAAACAATTTTAGACATGCTTGTTATATCATTTGGAATTTAGATTCACAGAAGAAAATCTATTCTATCTAGTTTAGGCATGAAGGGATTAATGGCAGATTACTAAACTGCGTAAAAGATATTGAAATTGATGATAAAAAATTAATGTTTGCCCTTAAATAATAATATCTAAATCTACGTGTATTAGTCAAAGTTCTCCAGAGAAACAGAACCAATAGGATGTATATACACAAGAGGTTTATAATAAAGTATAAACCTGCATAACTTATTCAGTTTTGGAGATTGCCAAATACCAAGATCTTCAGGGTTAGTCAGCAAGCTGGAGCTCCAGGAGAGGCATGGTGTAGTTCCAGCTTGAAGACCAGCAGTCTCAACACCTAGGAAAAGACAGGGTTTCAGTTCAAGTGCAAAGTCAGGGAAAAGCCAATATCACAGCTCAAAATCAGGCAGGCAGAAGAAATTCTTACTCCCTCAGAGGGTCAGCTTTTTGTTTTATTCAGGCCTTTAACTGATTTGTCGAAGCCCACTGGCTTTAGGAAGGGCAATCTGCTTTACTCAGTCTACCAATTCAAATATAAGTCTTATCCATGAATACCCAAACAGACACATTCAGAATAAAATTTATGCAAATATCTGGGCACCTTGTGCACAGTCAGGTTGACATATAAAATTATTATACCAACTCATAAAATCAGGTAATCAAAGGAGCTTTTTTTGTAATCTGAGATCTCTGACTCCTCAATTGTAAAGTTATCAGTACAACTATGGGCTCTGGAAACATGCTTCCTTAGCGACAGACGACTCTAGTTACTAAAACATTTGTGAACAGTGTCACAGAAAACAATAAAAAAAATCTAAACTCCTTTGATTTTGTTTGCCACCAGGAATACAAAAACAGTCGAAGTGTGTCATCTGCCATACCTGACTTTCAAATCTTATCTGTGTCAATTCTTCATATCCACCTCCGTCAACCTCTATGATATTCCTCATCCACATACGCACACACACACCTTCCCATACTTAACCATCTAAAACTCCCAACATCACCAAATGTTCCTATATTACAGAATGCAACTATTCCTTTGTGCACAAACACAAATATCTGACAATCACCCTAAATGGAAAAACCAAAAATCACTTCAGACATGAAATCCATGTTGAAAATACTCATTCCTTGCTGGTTCAGTCAAAATCCCAACTTGATAAAATGTATTCTATGGAATAAACTATAAAAATAACCACCAACACCACTTAATATACTATAAAATAGAGGAAATGGAAAGGGGAAAAACAAAAAGGTGGAAAACATAGGACTTTACATCAGTCTTCATTTTTTGCAACTCGTTGTTTTTAACTTTTTTCTTTCATTATCTATTTAATATTACTTTACTCTCAACCAGAACATCAGCTTTCCAGGGTTCTTTACAAGATTGAGTGACTAAAAATTTATTCTTGGGAAAGTCTTGGCCCTTTTGGAGTTATTCCTGTATTTAGATTTGTCACCCAGCCAGTTGAATTTTTATGTCTAAAATTTTGGAGAAGAGAAACAAGGAGGGCTATATATTTTAGTGAAATCAGCATACAGCCAGAAATTAAAGCTATGTTAGTGAATAAAATCTCCATTGAAAGAATTTGGTTGGGTAAAAATGGAAAAAAAAATCTAAAGAAGAATCTTGAGGATAATATTCATTCCCCAGTGACTGTCTGTAGAAAAATCATTGTCATATTCAGTAAAATATTTGTCCCCTAGCCTGTGGTCCTCTTATTGGCTTTGCTATTGACAAACTTTAACTCAAAATTCCCTTTAGTTTTGAATTTAGTCATATTTTCAGATAGTCTTCTAACTGTTTAACATTTTCATGAAGATCTTAGAAAATGACTATTTTAAAATATGTGAATACTTATGACTCTTTAAAGTACATTGTATTATTTTGAAGACATATAATAAAAAGCTTAAAATTGCCATTTATTTTACAATACAGTTTCTTTAATTGAGACAAATTCATTAAAAAAGTATAAAGATCTTAAGGAAAAAACCTACAAGTTATCCTTCATGGTTACCTTTTTCTAAAATATAGAACATTTCATTTTATATTAGAGTAATTTTTAATGTAACCTTCAATTGTGTGTCACTATGATGTCTTACTTTAAAATAAATTCAGTTTTATAGTTAAATTTGTTGTATCCACTTATGCAAGTGGAAAAAACAAACAGTGAAAAAGGTAACATTTCCAAAAGGGAATGTTACTAGTGAACTTTGTGGTATAGGTTCAAATATCTGGATTAGGATATTTGAACCTTGGCACTAATGGCATTTAGGGCCAAATAATTATTTGTGTGTGGATGCATTATAAGATATTTAGCAGCATACCTGACCTCTACCCATTTGACGCCAGTAACAGTCCCCCCCCCCCCCTGCCATGCCATGACAACTAAAAATATCTCCAGACATTTGTCTCCTGGAGGGGTAAAATCATCCCTGACTGAGAACCACTGCTCTGCATTTAAGAGGAATTTCAGGTCATTTAGAATTGAAATTTAACTGTTAGAATAAAAATCTACTACAACATGATTTAGAATGCATTTTGGATATTTAATTATGTCAGTGCATATTACTATTCTGTGGATTATCATATTGTGTTTTTTCTATGAAGGACTATTGCTCTTCTATATTAGAAATAATTTTCATAATAGCTCTTGCTCGACTGCAAGGATAATCCAAATGAAAAATAGAAATTAAGTAGTGGCACTGAGAAAAAGGTATGATTTAGATCAGTTTTTCCCAGAAGCTTCCTGGTGAAACATTAACTTTATTCTCTTTCTTGCAGGCCTTTGTCAATCTTTTGAATTAGTTATGTGATTTATAATTGCAAAGAGGAGATAGGAATGAAAAGAGCATCTTATTCTTTGGATGGTGTTCATTTGGGAGAATAATTATTAGACATAGATTTTAGAATATTCCCTGATACCATAATTGCAGCTTGTGACATGTCAAATACATAAATAGTTGACTTTTACTTGTTTATTGATCACTGGTACAATTGATTATGGTCAGTATAGTTGAACTTGTTTAATAGTGCATGCTAGAACTTTGTTTTGTATAAAAGACCATTTGATATCAGGTCCCACAAGATGGCCGCTCTCTTGCTCTGTGTACAAGCCCTGCCTCACCTTTATCTTACTTGCATGATTGCTTTCAAGCATCAACTGCGTGAACGCCCTGACCCCCAATAAGTAATTATTCTATTCTTCTGAGCAGAAGAGCTTCATTATGTTATGTTATCAACAAGAAACCTTGGCCCTCCTCATGATGGTTGCTAACCTGAAGATATGCTGCCCAACATAAACAATAAGAGAAGGAGCTTTCATCACAATGTAAATCAAAAAAGATACTTGGCAACGTATCTTCATTAAGGAAGCAATGTTTTGAGTTTCATTCCAGCTCAAGCTCCTTATTTCATTGATACTGGCACTGAGTTACCTTGATCTAGTAGATGAGTGTTTTAGGTATAAAGTTTAGGAAATACTCTGAGGTAAGAATATATTTATATGTTCAAGAAAACCACTGTAGTCAGAATATAATAAGAGAGGGAAAAGTAGGAGCAACTCTCCATTCAAGGATAACTTGGTTATTGAAGGTGGACAGAAGAGGAATCAGGGAGACTAATTTAGGATATTGCAAAAAACAATATTGTATGGTGATGAATTTACTGAGCCAATGGTGGTACTATTTATTGAGATGAAGAGCACTGGTTGTAAAAACAAAGGTGAAATCAAATGTCTTTTCCTAAGCAATTGGATGAATGGTCTTGCAATTTAAGGAGATGGGGGTCGCTAGATTAAGAGGTATAATTGAAGAAACAGGAAAATCAATAGCATACTTTTGGACATGTTAAGTTGGACATTCTTATGAAAAAATCAAACTGAAGATGTCAAGTCTTCAGTTGAATATAAGGGTCTGAAATCCAGGTAGGAGGGCAGAGTTGGTGATCAAAATTTATGTCACCATTATCTGGATAGTTTTTAAAGTAATAGAAGTAGGTAAATCAGCTTACTTAGGGAGTGAATGTGGTTTAAAAAAACAAAAACAAAAACATGACCAGTCTGGAGTTTTCCACTGCATAAAATTCAGAAAATGAAGGAATATTTAGCAAAGAAAATCAAGAAAGTGTTGTCAGTGAAATAAAAAGAAAATTTAAGAGAGCTTGTTATATATGAGGCTAAGTGAATAAAAGTGAAGCTTATAAAAAAGAATGAGGAGGTAGCTAAGATACAGATTGGTCACTGTAAAAAATAATACATACGTTGGAATTTAAAGCAATAAAATTCCTTTCTAATATCCTCTTTTCAATGTTATAGTCTCATAAGAAGCAATTATCATATAATGACTTTGCTACTATAAAAATAATTTCCTATTTCAGCATTGAGGTGAACATCACATGAATTGACTGAAAGGGATGGAGGAAACACAGGCATAGTTTCTTATAATGGGTTGTGTCTATGGGTTCTACCTTTAATAAGAAATAATAAAGGCTGAAATAGATGTTTACAGAAGACTTCAAGTATCCATAACTCTGACACATAGAGATTAAAATCGATGATACATATAAGTGATATAAACTATTATAAATGTATATTTAGGGTTATCTTGAGAGATTTGCACTGGAGTATGCCAATGAAAGAACATAATAACTTGATATCTATGGATTTTGTATCTTTCCACTTAGGGAAATGGATCTATGCATGAAGAACCAATTTAACAATGTCTATAATTAAGTCTCTAACTTTTACAATATAGAAAGAAAATATGATTTGTGTTATAGCACAGTTTGAGTAGAGGCCTATGTATGTATCCAGGGACTTCATTACTTCCTCCTCAGCACTAAGTTGTACCTCCACTCCCTGAAGAAATTAAGTCTTCAATATCAACTATCAGGTGGATGGTGAAATATATTTTGGACTGCATTGATAAGAATGGAGCTACATTCTGCATAAAATGAGAATACAGGCAATTTCCTAGCTATCCTGCTAGGATAGAAAATCATGAATTGATTAGTTTACTTCTTCTTTGTTAGAAAACAAGTTGAGCCAACAGTGGAATTCATTTATTAATTTAATAAATATTTACTGCTATGTTCCATATTTTTGCTATGTTTGTGCTCAGATTTAGCTCCTAAGTGTATGTGAAATAACAATGCTTTTGTCCAACCAGCATCTCATAAGGCATAGATATGACCTAGAGACAAGATTAGAATACTTGAGGAATTATTATTACATCTGCTTATTTTGATTGAATCCATTCTAAAAGCCAGCCAGTGGTAGATGTCTTACATATATTATCTAATTGAATTATCATAATAATCCTGCAAGACAATATCTTTATTTATAAATGAGAAACTAAGGTTCTGTGAGTTTAATGAGGTCATTTAGCCAAGACATTAAGGTGTTTCAATAAGGTGGAAGTAATGATTTTTCAAAGCTGCTTGGAGTTCAAATAAGATTAAAATATATAAATGATTGAATTTGAAAAGTCATTGGTAAACTTGAAAAGATGTTGTTTATAGAGTCAAATCATTGGTGACCTTGATAAGAATGGCTCTTTTAGAGTCAAAATAGTAGTCATTCATAGACTTGGAGAAAGATGTCACAAGGAAATGAAAACCTGATTAGAGAGGATTAAAGACAGACTGGGACATGGAGAATTTGAAACAGGAAATGTAAACAGATTTTGTGGAAACTGCCTATAAAATGGAACAGATAACTGGTCAGTTGTTAGAGCTACTTAAAGTGTAAGGTTGAGGGAATGTTTTATAAAATTGAAGAATTATTTTGTATTTATGCTAAATTTACTGTGTGCAGGAGAGAATAAATACAGTGATGCAAAAGGAACGGAGATAAGTGCAAGAGTGAAAGTTTTTACTTATAAGATGCAATGAGATATAGTGAAAATTTTTAAATTTGGACTCAGGGAGACAGAAAAAGAGTTCTGACTTTGAAAAAGGAGGAAAGGGCAAATACATGGGGATATAGTATACAAAGTGAAAATGTTTTATGCATAAGTAGATTGCTTTTATTTTCATAAAGAAGTAAGAAGGGAAGTCATTGACTAAGAATAAGATATTGAGACCATGTTAAATATTCCTTGACCTGAGTGAGAAAGTTAATCTATCAGGGCAAAATAGTACTGTAAGTTCAGAGAGCTCACTTGAAATCTGTGGCTTTAAAAGTGAAGTGAGAGTGGTCTGCATTGGTGTGTATTCCTTCAAATAAATTCATCTGAGTTGGTGTAGGCCTAGTTGCTCTATTCTAAATTTAAAGAAAAAGACTTTAGTTTAAACAGAATTTTAGACAAGAAGAAGGGAAAGGGCTAATGAGGAAAGACTATTTGCAATAAAATGGCTATAGTAAGACTATGAAAAACAAGATGTTCAATGAGTGAAGAGAGGCATGAGGTCGATAATGACTGAAAATAACCAAGAATTTAAAGGAAACTTGATGTGAGAAAAATGAAAAATACCTGGAAAGTTAGGAGATGACACTGAGAGAATGAAATACTTGAAATGTTATTTTCTGAGGTGGTGTACTTACATTTTGTTTTGAATGTCTAGGAAATGACCAAGGCAAGAATGAGAGGCTGAGGTAAGCTGAAGAAAAAGATCTTCAGAAGTGATGAGGTGAAAGGAACAGAGACACTAGTTATATCTTCTCCATAGAGGTGGTTATATCTTCTCCATAGAGGTGAAGTCATGAAGAATGAGCTCAACCGAATTGGATATTTTGAGGTTGGAGGGAGAAATGAACCTATGGAATTGGATAATAAAAAGTTGAGAGACATAAAGAACAACTGACACATCTTCAAGCTGTATAGTATGTAATGGTGGGGGGATATAAGTATCACCTTGAGAAGGCTGGATGGACCCAGTATCTTCAGTGGGCAACTTGGATTCAGTTATAGAAAGAACAACGTAGGAAACTTTGGAGAATAGACAACCGATATTTTCCAGGTGATATTTATAAGTTCCTTAGGACATAGTGTGATTGGGGGGTGGGGGTGGATAAGAGCAGTGTAGGAGATAATGTCTGGTCAAAATATACATAAAAAGTATCTTGATGTGAGATAAGATAATGATGGCTGACATGGGACATTTATAATTTGGATGGTAATTTATCTTAAAAAGTACATAAAACATGATGAGATCAATCAGAATGATTTCTCAGAGGAAATTGAGTTATTGGTTTCAGCTATAGCTCTTTTTGTATGGTTTTTCAGTTAGGCTTTAGCACTGAAGGCAGGGTCAGGAACAAACGCTTCAGTATGTGGGTAGAAGCAGGAAGTCAGAGAGTCAATATCTGAAGGCAGGGGAAAGAACAAGTGTGGAATAAAGCAAAGCAAGGGCTTACAGCATACTCAGTCAGAGAGGGGACAAAAGTAGTGCTGACCAAGTGTTCTTTTGCCAAGTTAGTGAGAAATCTTTGCTGAAGTTTTCCTGCATAACACAGAGTTTATTCCTAACTTAGGGACATTGATGAGCTCATTAATATATGAGGATTGAGTGGCATTTGTTGGAACAATACAGTAATGAAGGGGAAGAAACTCAAATAATTCAATTTCTGTTTCCTTCTCATTTGCCCCTTTTCTACAATGCCAATGAGTTGCTGCTCTACATAATCCACATCAGATTCCTTGATATTTTGATGTTTTTCCCCATGACAACAAAGTATTTAAAAGGTAAGTATGTTATTGAAATATGTACTAACGGTAATGCTATAAGGTATCTAATATGCATTTTGTAAATCAAAAATTTTCCAACTTATTAGACTGTATTTAATTTATTTACTTATTGATCTATATTTTTATTAAATAATAGTTGATTTACAATATTATATTATTTTCAGGTGTACAACATAGTGATTCAATATTTTTATAGATTATTCTCCATTAAAAGTTATTATAAAATTTTGGCTATATTCCATGTGCTATAAATATTTCCTTGTATCTTCTTTATTTTATACATAATAGTGTATAGATAGCCTCTTAATCCCCTTTCCCTATATTTCCCCTACCCCCATCCCTCTCCCCACTGGTAACCACTAGTTTGTTCTCTATATTGGTATGTCTGTTTCTGTTTTATTATATTCATTCATATGTTTTAATTTTTAGATTCCACATATAAGTGATAATATAGAGTATTTGTGTTTCTCCATCTGTCTTATTTCACTAAGGGTAATACACTCCAGGTCCCTCTATATTGTTGCAACAAGCACAATTTCATTGTTTTCTATGTTTGAGTAATATGCAATTGTATATATATCACATCATCTTTATACATTGAGTTTTTGATTGACATTTAGGTTGCTTCCATATCTTGGGTATTGTAAATATTACTGCTATGAAAATTGAGATGCATATATCTTTTTGAAGTAGGGTTTTTTTTGTTCATTTGTTTGTTTTCTTTGGTTATATACCCAGAAGTAGCATTCACTGGATTCTATGGAAATTTTGTTTTTAATTTTTGTTTTTAATTTTCTTATTTTTATTTTTTCCTTTTTTTTCTTTCTTGGCTCTGTTGGGTCTTCATGCTGCACGTGGGCTTTCTCTAGTTGCAGCAAGCAGGGGATACTCTTAGTGGCAGTGCATGGGCTTCTCATGGCAGTGACTTCTCTTGTTGTGGAGCATGGGCTCTAGGCACGCGGGCTTCAGTAGTTGTGGCACGCAAGCTCAGTAGTTGTGGCGCGTGGGCTTAGTTGCTCCATGGCATGTGGGATCTTCCTGGACAGGGGAACAAACCTGTATCCCCTGCATTGGCAGGCGGATTCTTAACCACTGCACCACCAGGGAAGTCCCTTGTTTTTAATTTTTGAGAAACCTTCATACTCTTTTCCATAATTGGCTGCACCAGTTTGCATTCCCACCATCAGTGTACTAGGGTTCCTTTTTCTCCATATCCTCACCAACATTTGTTATTTGTGGTCTTTTTGACAATAGCCATTCTAACCATTGGCTATTGGCATTCTGACTAGGTGTGAAGTGATATCTCATTTGGTTATATTTGCATTTTCCTGATGATTAGTAATGTTGAGCATTTTTTCATATGCCTGTTGGCCATGTGTAAGTCTTCTTAGAAAAAATGTCTATTCAGTTCTTCTGCCCATTTTTAATGGTGTTGTGTGTTTTTTGATATTCACTTGTATGAGCTGTTTATACATGTTGTGTATTAACCCCTTATCAGTCATATCATTTGCAAATATTCTCTCTTGTTTAGTAGAGATACTTTTTGTTTTGTCAATGATTCCTTTTGTTGTGCAAAATGTCTTAAGATTACTTAGGTCTCATTTGTTTATTTTTACTTTTATTTCCTTTGCCTGAAGAGAGAGTTCCAAAAAAATATTGGTAGGACTTATGCCAACGACTGTTCTCCTTATGTTTCATCTAGAAGTTTTAGAGTTTCTGGTCTTACATTTAAGGTTTTTTTAAATCCATTTTGAGTTTATTTTTGTAGATGGTGTGATAAAATCTTCTAATTTCATTCTTGCCACATAGCTGTCCAGTTTTTCATGTACCACTTATTGAAGAAACTGTCTTTTCTCCATTGTATAGCCTTGCCTCCTTTGTTGTAGCTTAATTGACCATAAGTGCCTGGGTTTATTTCTGTGTTCTCTATTGTGTTCTATTGATCTGTGTGTCTGCTTTTGTGCCAGCACCATACTATTTTAATTACTGTATCTTTGTAATGTAGTCTGAAGGAGAGTGATGCCTTCAGCTTTGTTCTTTTTTTCTCAAAATTGCTTTGGATACTTGGGGTCTTTTGTGGTTCTATACAAATTTTAAGAATATTTGTTTTATTTCTGTGAAAAATGTCATGGGTAATTTGAAATGGATTTCATTAAATCTGTAGAATGCTTTGTGTAGTGTGGACATTTTAACAATATTAATTCTTCCACTCCATGAACACAGGATGTCTTTCCATTTCCTGTGTCATCTGCAAAATCCTTCATCAATGTTTTACAGTTTTCAGAGGATAGGTCTTTCACTTCCTTGGTTAAGTTTATTCCTAGACATTTTATTCTTTTTGTTGCAATTTTAAGTGAGACAGTTTTCTTTCTTTCTCTTTCTGATAATTGATTATTAGTGTATAGATAAGCAACAGATTTCTTTCTATTAATCTTATGTCCTGGAAATTTACTGAAATCATTTATTAGTTCTAATCATTTTTTGGTGGAAACTTTATGATCTTCTATATATAGTATCACGCCTACTGCAAATAGTGAGAGTTATACTTCTTCCCTTCCAATTTGGATGCCTTTTATTTAAATATCTTGTCTGATTGTTGTGGCTAGGACAGCCATTACTATGTTAAATGTTAAGTGGGCATCCTTTTCTTGTTCCTGATTTTTAAAGAGAGGGATTTCTGCTTTTCATCATGGAGTATGATGTTACTTGTGGGTTTGTCTTAAATGGACTTCATTATGTTTGGACATCTTCCTCCAAACCAAATATGATGAGAGGTTTTATCATGAATGTACATTGAATTTTTTCAAATGCTTTTCTGCATCTGTTGAGATGATCATGTGATTTTACCCTTTTTTTTGTTAATGTGATGTATCACATTGACTGACTTGCTGTTATCGAAAGATCCTTGCTCTGTGGAATAAATGCTACTTGATCAAAGTGTGTGGTCCTGTTTATATATTGCTGAATTCAGTTTGCTAATATTTTACTGAGGAGTTTTGTATCTATATTCATCAGAGATATTGGCCTGTAACTTTTTTTTGTAGTGTCTTTTTTTGTAGGTTTTTTTTTTGTTTGTTTTTTTAGTGTCTTTGTCTGGGGCAGTCACAGGAAGCCAGTCAGAGCCCCAGGCAGTTTTCAATCTGCTTCCTCCATGCTTTTCCCGAGAGTAAGCAGGCATGTGCACGAACTCTTCATGAGCAGACTTTCAGTTTCCTACAACTCTCTGGTAAGTCCCACTGGTTTTTAAACCAGCTAAGGGGGCTCATCTTCCTAGGGTCAGATCCCAGGCCTGGGGTGCCCAATATGTGGCTGGAACCCCTTGCTTGCCAGGAAGTATTCCTGAACCCCTGATATCTCCTCCTGTGTCCTTTGCTAGGGAGATGGGTCCTGACCCAATCACCTCTATTCCCTTTCTACCCAACTCTGTGTGGATCTTTGTTTTTATAGCCTTGATTGTAGAAGAAACTTTCTGCCAGTCTCCAGGTTGTTTTCAGGGAGAGTTGCTCCACATGTAGATGTATTTTTGATATGTTCAGGGAGGAGGTGAGCTCAATCCTCCTACTCCGTCATCTTGATCTCCCATTCCAGGCTGTTTATTTTTATAACATTTTTCTAGTTATTGTAACTCTTTTCAGAAAGAAATAATGATGGAATAGTGTTACTACAGAAACATGAATTTTTAAGAAACAAAATATTTACTTTATGATAAATATAATTCTTTTAAAAATTTACAACTTATATTTAAGTCAGAGTATTGAGTCACTTAATACCTTTTCTTTATCAGTATTTTAAAAGTTTGAGTTAATAATATTTACTTAATGGTGAGTCAATAAATCTAGAAGGCTAACATTTAAATTATTGATAGCATTATACATGAAGAACAGTATTTTTTAAAATCAGTTTCAGTATCCAATGTATTCTGTATGTAGTTTTCATTGAAATTTAAGATAAAAGTATGAATTTATACTAATAAGTAAATGCAGATGATATTCTTGTAATAGTTTGTCTTATAATATCTGATTACTCTTTAATTAACTTTAGAACCTCAAAAATAAAATAATATTATTTTTAAATTTTAAAATAAAGTGTATAAAGTTCATTATATGTATAAATTTCAGAGAAAATCTATTTCAGATTTGTAAGTATTTTCTAACTATAATATTATGTAATATGCAAGATAATTGAAAATCATTCACTTATTATTTAACTGACTTACTGGCTCATATTGACCTTAAATTAAATGTGTGGGACAGGTGTTATAGTTAAGGTTTCATCTGTAAAATTTTACATTACTGAACATGTATACGCTTTAGGTTAATATTTTATGTATTTACAAAAAAATTAAAAATTAAAAATGTTACATACATTAGTCACTTCTCTGCTGAATTCTATATTTAGTGGCCTGTTAGGGGAACCTTCACAGAGAATTTAAAATATATCTTGAGCTTTCTACTATACTCTTAGATATTGGTACTCAAAGTTCTTCCAGCATATCAGCTTTTTGCTATTCTTCATTGAGTATATTACTGCCTTTTGAATTTCCTTATATATTAAAAAGGAACTCCTGAGAAGAACATCCTGTATTCTCCTCATTTGATTTTTTTTTTTTAATCTTTCCTCTTGTTGATAAGTAGCGTCTGTATATTTGTGATATTCATCTGGGAAAGTTGAGGGTCCCAGGCAACAAGTTGTCTCATAGAGCTTGGAATCTTAAACAAATGAGAAACGGAGGAGGGGGGAGAGAGAAAGAGAGAGAGAGAGAGAAAAACTGCATCTAGATTCATATATTTTCTTCTAAATCTCCATTAAATTTGATAATTTCTCCAATTTGTCTTACCAAAGAAAAGAGGTCTTACTAGTAAGCATTATATCACATATATGTGTTTATTCTGTTGTTTTTAAAATATTTTATAAGAATCTGAGACATATATCTGTACACATACATGTTTTTGTACTAAACTTAATATTGTTAAGCATATAGTAGGGGCTTAATATTTTGATGCTTGCTAGAAAATAACATTATTTTGTAAGACATTGGGTTAAATGTTTATTTTATTTTAAGTGCTATTTTATTTTATCTTTATAACAGCTTTTACATAAATTATTTTATTTTTCCTAGTTTACTGATGAAAACAAACATTTCATTGATTAAGTGACTTGCAGGAAAGAGAGCCAGATTTATCACTAGTTCCAACCTTATTTCAGATTTGACTAACTTCAAAGTTTATGTTTTATCCATTATGAAATATTGTTGAATATGACACTAACCTGCTTTATCTCACAATTTTGTACTCAAATATATAATAAACTCCACCAACTGTTTATCCATATTATTATCACTTATTGTTTGGTAGTTTCACAGTGAGAAGACTAAAGAAGTATGTTTTAATTAGCTTAACATGTGGGTTTGTTTTGTCAATTATCCTTGCATATTTTGGGTAAGAGTAGATAATAACTGTAAAACCACATCTATTAATACAAGGTACTTAAGAAAGGAAAAGTTGAATCTTAATTCTTATATAAAAGAATAATTCACATATGTTGTGAATGTTGTTTAGTTCAAATATCTGTTACTACTTAGTATGAGGAATGAAACACTACAGACAAATTTTCAATTACTGTAATAAAAAAGAATAAAAGAAACAAGGTATATAAATAATCATGAGATCAATAAAATGTTATTATTTTAGTTAAAATCTCAGAAACTCAGACCATAAGCATCAGGTTTTGAAAATGTATTTTTTTTCACCAAATATGTTATACTCCAGTTTCCAGTGGACCAATTCACTAAGTTGGGAAAGAAAAAGAAGTGCTAGAGAAAGCTGAATTCAGAGTTGTTTGAAGATAACTAACTAATTTATTTATTAAAATAATTAAACATATTTCAAATAGAGATAGATTGTATAAAGCTATATGAAAATTTGTTTAAGGCTATATGAAAAATTTCATATTTGGTAATTTATATAATAAAATCAAAACACTGATGCGAGCAAAATTTAAAATATATTATAAAAATTATTTTAAGGGACTAATAAAGGGTGTAATGAAAATACAATTCCATAGTTTTTAATGAAAAACATTTCTCTGAACTAGGTTTTGACCCAGTGTGTTCACTAATTAATTCATTTTATTACAATTACTGGACTTATTTGTTCCTAGGAAACGGGTTTAATGTAAGAATATAAAAGGTTTAAATAGAAATAATGTATATCTTTAATATCTGTGTAGAGGACATTATTCCTGATTTTTGAAAAAAGACAATCACACGAATCTCATACATCAAAATTGCTTTAATATTCAGGAAAACTTTAGAACCATTAGTGCCATTGTAGGTGATTTAATAATTAGATAAATTTTCATACTTCTTTACCTATATAAAGTATTCCTGTTCCCTAGCCCACTCTATTTACTAAACTCTTAATTTTCCTTTATACCTTCTGAAACGTCTGTCTCCTCTGAACTTTCCTGTTACTTCTAGACTCAGTTATTCATGGCACTACTGATTTCCCTAGAGTTCTTTGCCTGCATTCATGCATTACTGATCATCTTATATTATTTCAATTACATGTTTTCAGGTTTTTTCTACCTTTGGTCATAAATAATTTTAGGGCAAGCAGCACATCTTATGAATTATTACAACCAAAATATATAGCATAGAGCTTGTCATATAGTAACCACCCTCTGAATAATCTATGGATTCAAACAAGTTTTGGTACAAAATGGCCAGTACTTATATTGCATTTCAATGTACTGCACACACACATAAACACACACAAATTATATATATATATATATTTTATATATATATATATATATATATATATATGCATATAACAGCATTGTTATATTTCTATTTTGTGATTATGCCAATATTCCAGATGAAAACTATAAGGAAAATAAAGAGTTTGTCTAATCTAATTTTCCCATAGTCACACAGCAAATACATGGTGGGTGGGGAAACATATTTACCCTACATTATAAGATAGCCCTTTGGAAAATTCTTTTAAAGCATTCATGGAGAAATCAGTGCTTGGGAATTTCACTAACCCTTCGACTCATTGTTATTCCTTTTATTGGAAGCGGCAAAATCTCAACTTAGACTAATTTAATAAATATAATTAATTGGCTCACAAAAACTGAAAAATCAAAGGGTAGTTTTGTATTCAATCACCTATGGATCTAGGTGCTTAACCACTTCATTGAAAAAAAATAAATCAGTCCTTCATCTGCTCACTACCTCACTCTCATTTCTATTCTGGCAAGTTCATTAGTAGTTGGCTCTCAAACTTTAGTCAAGTAAAACCCCCAGTCCCATTTTTGGAACCCAGAGATGTGATCAGACTCACTTAAAACAAATGACATGAAAGGGCGGACAATTTCTTCTAAAGATGCTGACCAGATCAAAAAACATCTTATGTTAATAAACGAGGCGGGAAAGTTAGTTTGAAAAATATTCATGACATGAAATAAAATTTCCCTCTCAAATCTCTCTTTTCTTCCCAGTACCAATGTCAGCAGGTGATCTTCCAAATTGCATAGGGCCATTTTTATATTTCCTTAATAAATTTCCTCAATTTTCCTTCTTTTGTATAGGCATTTCAGTGTCATAGTCAAACCATGGGAAATAACACTCCCCCAACACTGTAGATGATGGTATCCAGAACCATCCAGAGCCACATAATTGAACTAACTTTTAAATTTTCTACCTTTTAACAAGGACTACATTTTAATTGGGACTATGATAAAAATTATTTTAGTTAACAAAGAAGGGAGTAGTTAATTCTGCTTGAGATGAAGTCCTGGTCAGGAAATGCTTTAAGTCAGGTGTGGACTTTTAAGCTAAGCCTTAAACATTAAGTAAGTTTGTGGGGTCTTTGTTTTTGTACTTGTTGCAATTAGGAGATAAAGAGAAAAACTTTAAGCAGAGCAAATGGCATGCCCGATGCCTTGAGATATAAAAGTTTATGACTCCTTATACAATATTCTGCCATGAATAAAGAAGAAGGTGCTGCAGGAGATGAAGTTGGAACGGTAGGTGGAAGGTAGTTTGTACCATACTTAGGTCTTTGTGAATTTTTTGTTGTTATTAATGAGTTTTGGTTAGAGTTTTGGTTAGTATTCCTAGACAGGATGCTTGTGAAACTTGTTTAAGTCTTTTTACTTAAGAGAAAGAGGAAGGAAGGAAGGAAGGAAGGAAGGAAGGAAGGAAGGAAGGAAAAGATAAAGGATTTTTTTTTAATCCTGACATTATTTTATTTATTCAAATTATTTGAAATTTGGAGAGCAATTTCTGCCTTAATATGCAGGAAAAAAGCCTTCTACTCACTGAAATTCCTATGAAAAATGTCAGAATGAGCATTAAGTTTGTATTACTTTGGAAATCCCTGCCCCTTACCTGTATGTCCTACCTTGATGCATTGGTAGAGCAATTGATTATAACTTGGATAATTTAGATATTTATTAGCATTTTTAACAACTAAGAATAATGAAGAACATTTTTCTAAGTGAAATAACTTCTAACTTCTAAAAAAAGGAACTGAGTTAATATTATTGTAGGATAGAGAAAGTTCTAAGAATTCTGTCCTAAATATTGCCCTTGTGGTAGGCAGCTTCTAATAGGGTCTCAGTAATCCCCACCTCCTGGTATTCACAAATTTATGTGATACCCTCCCTTTGAGTGTGGGCTGGAACTAGTGACTTGATTATAATGAATGAAATATAATAAAAGTGATGGGATGCAACTTAGATTGATTTACATAAAAGCTGTGACTTCTGTTTTATTGTGTCTCAATTTTCACTTGCTGTGAGAGACGTTAGCTCCTGTGTTTTTTAAAAATTGACATATAATATTGTATAAGTTTAAAGTGTATGATGTGTTGATTTCATACATTTATATACTACAATATGATTACCATCATAGAGTTAGCTAATACCTTTATCGCATCACATCATTTCCTTTATGTGGTGAGAACAAATGAGATCTAGTCTCTTTGGTACTTTGATGTTTATAATATAATATTGTGACTATAATCTAGTCTTTCAGGGACACTCACATGGCAAGGACTGATGTCTCCTGCCAGTAGCCAGTGAGGACAGGAGTCCTGCCAACAACTACCTCAAGATCAGTTGTATATTCTCCCTCAGTTGAGTTTTGAGATGACTGCAAGCCCTGGGCAAAACCTAAATTGTGACCTTGTAAGAGGTCTTGTTCTGGATGGATCTAGTTCAGTAGAACCTGAATTCCTGATTTGCAGAAACTGAAATAAATGTTTGTTATTTTAAGTCACTAAAATTTATGGTAATGTATGATATAGCAATAGATTATTAAAATGCCTTTCTTTTGAGATGCCAAATGGCTTTTATTTTCTCTTTCCTCAGTCACAATATCTTGGTTTACCCATTTACTCCTGGCACAGGAGTAGGAATGGTCTGCACTAGCCAAAACCAGTATTAAACTGAGAATCAGAGTGTGTCAGGAAACATTTTGATGCCTAAAGCAGGAATAAATTTGGGCAATGCCAACCTCAGAAAGCCATAGAGAAAGAAAGGGCTTAAAATGCTTCCATTCTGAGAGCTGAATGCCTTTTCCTACTAAGAAACTAATGATGTAATCCCCTTTAAATTCTATCATGTAGATCTTTTCTAATAGATTTCTATAGACGCTAATGTGTACAATTATCAGTTTCCTGGGAAAAGGAGTTTAACTGCTTTAATGGAAGGGAGCATGTGCTAGTTTGCTAGGGTTTCCATAACAAAATATGACAGACTTGGTGGCTTAAACAAGAGAAATTTATTTTCTCTTGGATTTGGTGGTCAGAAGTCTAATATCAAGGTGTCAGCAGGTTTGGTTTCTTCCAAAGACTCTCCCCTTGTCTTGCAGATGGCTGCTTTCTGGATGTGTTCTCACATACTTGTCCCTGGTCTGTGTGCACATATCTGATGTCTTTTTCTCTGTGTGTCTTAATTTCCTTTCTTATAAAGACAGCAGTCATACTGCCTTAGGACTTATCATAAATGAGATCATTTTACCTTAATTACCTCTTTGAAGGCCCTATCTCTACATACAGTCACAATCTGAGGTACTGGGGGTTAAAACCTCCACATAGAAATTTTAGTGGGTACAGGGCCAAAATTCAGTTTTCTTTTTGATTTCAATAGTTGGGTCACACTTAGGCATTCGGGTCATGGGCTTGCCTATATGTTTCTATGAAAAGGGAGAAATTGTAGTCCTAGTTAAAACCCACAGACCTGGGCTTCCCTGGTGGCGCAGTGGCTGAGAATCTGCCTGCCAATGCAGGGGAGATGGGTTCGAGCCCTGGTCTGGGAAGATCCCACATGCCACGGATCAACTAGGCCCGTGAGCTACAACTACTGAGCCTGCGCGTCTGGAGCTTGTACTCCACAGCAAGAGAGGCCGCGACAGTGAGAGGCCCGCGCAACGCAATGAAGAGTGGCCCCCGCTCGCCGCAGCTAGAGAAAGCCCACGCACAGAAACGAAGACCCAACACAGCCAAAAATAAATAAATAAATAAAATTAAACAAAAACAAAAAACCCACAGACCTAATTTGTCTTACTTGTCAGCTATCTTTACAGTGTGATGAATTAGTGACAGGTCGATTAGTCAACAAGCATTTGTATAGAACCAAGTGTGTTTAAAGTACATACTTAGCCAAACATTGTGTCTAGATCGAATGTATTACTCTATCTTTCTAAATAATCACTATTGATTTTTTTGACAAAATTGATGTCATAATACAGTTTTTCAAATTATTCTAGTTTGTGAGTTCGTATGTCTATAGATAACACAATGCTGCTCAAAACAACTACATGCATCTATCTTCTACTTTTTATTTGATATGAAACACATAATGAGACTATAAATTGAGAATTGTACATTTTTAGGTAAATTATGTGCATCTCATTCTATTTATCGTGATTTAGGTTTTGAAATGGTTTGGGAGGTTGAAGAGATCTGGTTTGAGATCCTGGTTTGACTATTTACTAGCTGTGTCATCTTTAGTAACTAACTTCATTTCTCTAAATATCAGTGTCTTCATCTTTAAAAGAGAAGAAAATTATGCCAAATTTGTCACAGTTACATGTGGAAAAATAGTTTGTGAATATACTGAGAAATGAATGAGTGTAGAAAAAATAAGGTGAACAGATGGAAAATTACTGAAAATCCAAAATTTGTTATTTCTTTAAGCCTGCCTTTAAAATTGTTTTGTAAAATAATGTATTATGGAAACCTATAACAATGTTATATGACAAAATGAGTGAAAGAATGAAAAGGCCTATTACCCTAACTTTCTTTTTTTTTTTTTTTCGGTACACCGGCCTCTCACTGTTGTGGCCTCTCCTGTTGCGGAGCACAGGCTCCGGACGCGAAGGCTCAGCGGCCATGGCTCACGGGCCCAGCCGCTCCGCGGCATGTGGGATCCTCCCAGACCGGGGCACGAACCCGTGTGCCCTGCATCAGCAGGCGGACTCTCAACCACTGCTCCACCAGGGAAGCCCACCCTAACTTTCTTAATAGAATTCCTGAAGCATTTTCTGTTCTCCAGGTAATATTGCCTTGATATGCTAAGTAGAGAAGCAATGTGTTTAAAAGTCATTAATCTCAATTAGCTTTATTTTCCACCAGAAAGTTGTTCAAATGACTTTACCTATGCAAATTAGGCCTAATTGCTCCCAGTAAAGGAGCTAAGTTCAATTATCTGATATCTTGGATTTCAGCCAGTGTATTTTGTCCCAAATATTTCAAACCTTCAGGAACTCATTTAGCATCTCTTTTAACATAATGCCCTTTAGGGCACCCAGAATCTATAGAACTGGTGATATAACTTAATTTGTAATTTACTGTGTTTTGCTTTATCAACGTAACTTATTCGTGGCTTCACTTCAAGCTAAATTGATATAATAAGAGGTCCTGCCAAAAGTAGCAGCACAACTTCACTTCAAATCTAGAAAATAATACAATGGAAATCATGAATGTGAGTGTCTTATAAAAGAAAATAGTTTTAGAATTTCTAAAAGCAGTCACATTTAATGTTTCTAGCATCTTGCTGACTTTTAATACCAGGGCACCATGGTTTGAGCTAGGGACAAACACTGAAGTCTTAAAATGTATACTGGTGGTGTGTAATTTTTAAAATGTTAGGCATATACCTTGTGTGTGTGTGTGTGTGTGTGTGTGTGTATGAGTGTGTGTGTGTGTGAGTGTGTATGTGTGTGTGTAGGGAGTGCAAAGTAAAAATGAAGGTCTTAGGTCCTAAAACTAGACATTCATAGTTTGACATTTAACTCTATAAGATACTAGCAGTATGAGTTTTAATGTTAACCTCAGTTTTTCTCATTTTTGAACTTGGGACAACAATGAAGCCTGCCATTCAACCAGAATTAAATGTGATAGTTCATGAAGTGCTTAGCACAGTGTTTTATAGAGGAAGAAAACAACATCAGCCATTATTATTGCTATGTTAGTTGAAATTCTTCTTAGGGTCAGTTAGTGCTTAACTTTGTTCTGTGAAGCATATCCTGACTTGACATACAGTTGCTGAGCGTGCTTAGAGTTCATCAAATACAAACATATAAAATGTACAAAGTGTATCAAGTCTTTCAGGACCATTTGATGCCTGGAAGAACAAAAACGTCTCAATTCCATTAAGCCAAAAATTTGGCATTACTTTTGTGAAATATTGACTATTGCTGTGTTGCCAAACCAACAGATAAAATTGTGCATAAAATGATTTTGTCCTCCTCCACATTTTTCTCATAAATCCAAGAACTGCTTATATTGTGTAGGAGATGTCAAAATGTTTTATAATCATCTTAGATTTCACTGCTCTAGAAATAATGCTATTGTTGAGATTAGTTACAATGAAATGTACTTCTGGAGAAGTTGTATTTTCTTGGATAAAAGTGAGTATAGCTAAAAGCTCTTAAATCTCTGCCACACATTTGGATTATCAGTTTATACCATCTTTTGAGACAGCAAACTACTAAAACTTTCTTTTTTCTTATAGAAAAAGAAATTTCATTATGACTTTAATGTCATTTTATGGCTTATTGTGATAGGCAGAGAAATGCCCTCAGTAAAGATGCTAATGCCCTAATCCTTACAACCTTTGAATAGGTTAGACTGCAGAAGGAACTTTGCAGAAGTAATTATGGTTTGGGACCTTAAAATAAAGAGATTATCCTGGTGAGCCCAATCCAGTAGCCTGAGCCCTTAATATCTAAGAACTTTATGTGACTCAGAGCAGAGGAGTAATGAAGCAGATAGAGAGATCAGAAAGAGCTGAAGAATATAGTGCACTTCACCATCTGCTGCTGGCTTTGAAGGTAGAGGAAGGTGGACATGAGCCAAGGAATGTGGATAGTCTCTAGAAGCTGAGAATCACCCATAACCAACCATCAAGAGATGGAAACCTCAGTCTCACAACCCTAAGGAACTGAATTAGGCCAACAATCTGAAAGAGCTTGGAGAGGATTCATCCACAGAGCCTCTAAAATGAACACAGTTCTGCTGATACCTTGATTTCTTCCTTGTGAAACCTATAACAGAGAAACAGCTGAGCTATACTGTGCCCAGGGTTCTGACCTACAAATTGTGAGATAATAAGTGAATATCGCTTGAAACTGCTGAATTTATGGCAATATTTCATATGGCAATACTAGAAAATTAATACATTTATTTAATATCTTTCTATTCTGTTTCCATGATGCTAATATTTATGAAACCAGTTAGATTTGGATAAGAGAACAGAGACTTCCATTTCCACTTCCTAACTAACCTCTTTTTATTTGCTCTCTGAAATCCCTGCTTAAATTTGTTTTCTTCTTTTTTCAAAACATGTGATATTTATTGCTGCTATTTACTTATTACAATACTTGGGACCAATTAACCCTTCAAGAAATAGCATGGATCAAAGCCATTAGGTAAATCTCTACTGGAATACATTTGCTTCTTAGAAGCACTCAATTCTAATACTAGAATATACCACCCGACTGTGGCAGACAGACTCTTAAGTTGGTTTCCATCATCCCAAATTACTGATATTCATGTCTTTGTAATTATTCTCTTCTTTTGAGTAAGTGAGAACTGTGACTCACCTATGACAAGTAGAATATAATAAATGTGATGATTTGTATAAAATTATATTACATAGATTGTAATGTCAATCTTGCTAGGTGAGACTCTCTGCCTTACTGGATTTGAGAAAGCAAGCAGGCTGCTAAGTTTGCAGCAATATTGTTACACAGAAATAGATAACAAATGCAATGCCCTTATTTAGATTAGTAGTAATATTAAATGACACTTATTGCTGCTACTCGAGAGACACCAGAAGGTGAGGACTAATAAAGGTACCCATCAATTAAGTAAGTATCTCTATCATGAATTTTCAGAATAACAGAGCAACTGGTCAATTTATCCAAATATAATTATATTTGGAATATTTTTACACTCTTAGCTGCTGGTATAATCATTATATTTAATCAGTAAAGAGTTTTGTTTGGAATATGTTTTAAGTACCAGCTAGTTTTAATGGAGTCTCTATTCACAGTAGGTTGGACTTGAGGTTTTACAAGGCAGACTGAATCTAGCTTGCTAAGTAATAAAGAGATCAGAAGGAATAGAGCCAAAGACTGGAAGAAGAAAAAAGAAAAACTGAGGGTTAGGGCGGAGACAGGCCTTGAGAAAAAATATACCTAATGATAGAGTTTAAATAAAATTATATGCACTTTTTTTACTTCTAAAATCTTCAGTAAAACTTTAAAAAATAATGACAATCTGGGTGTAATTTGAGATTATTTTGCCAGTCAAGTCACCGAAGATGCTAAATTTATATCAAGGATATCTTGACACTTATACTGAATTAATCCACAAAGACATTAACTTTTTTTTTTTAACATCTTTATTGGAGTATAATTGCTTTACAATGGTATGTTAGTTTCAGCTTCACAACAAAATGAATCAGTTATATATATACATATATTCCCATATCTCTTCCCACTTGCGTCTCCCTCCCTCCCACCCTCCCTATCCCACCCCTCCAGGCGGTCACAAAGCACCGAGCTGATCTCCCTGTGCTATGCGGCTGCTTCCCACTAGCTAACTACCTTACTTTTGGTAGTGTATATATGTCCATGCCTCTTTATCGCTTTGTCACCGTTTACCCTTCCCCCTCCGTATAGCCTCAAGTCCATTCTCTAGTAAGTCTGTGTCTTTATTCCTGTTTCACCCCTAGGATGACATTAACTTTTTTGTTCACCTTGATGATTAATAAATAATACCTTATTTAAAAGGAGGTATCCTTGTAGTATACTTAGTATCATAGTATTGCTTGACCTCTTTTTTTAAATTGCTAATGCAATATATTTTTTCTGCTTCTTCATATGTCAAGTAATATCTGATTGTATGGAAGACATTGTGGTTGCTCCATTTTTCAAAGTTTAATTTGTGTTTTCTTCCTTAAAGCGAGTGTTGAGTTTGTTTTGATAGACAGTTAATTTCCAGGTATTTCATCTTGATCCTGCTGAGGCTTGATTTCTAGATTTGTTAGGACATTTCTGTACAGCCCTTACTATATGGGTAGCTTTACTACCAGTAGATAGCCTTTCAGGGACTTTAACTGAATATCTGGAGAGTTTAACAAGGTTTATCTGGTTGGTAGAACTTCACCATCTCTAACAGCATTTCCGTCACTGGCATCTGTCTTCAGCTCACAATCTCCAGTGTATGTCTCTGCCAGAGCTTGTGGAGTTTTCTTCTCGTCATTTAGAATTTATTATTTTCCCAAAGAATCAAAGGAATCTGCCTGCAGATTTCTGAAACTTCTTATCCATGTTGCTCTTTTTAATACCCTGCCCTGCAAATTTTAGTTTCCTTGTCATCAAATGTGTTGTATATTCCCTTTGCTCAGTGTACCACTGCTCTTTCTTCAGGCTCCATCTCTCTGTTCAGTGATTCATAAAGTGCCCTAAGCATAAAGATGAAACGAATAGGCAGGTGTTCATTTTATTCCACTTCACTTTATTGTGCTTCACAGATACTGTGTTTTTCACAAATTGAAGGTTTGTTGCAACCTTGCATTCAACAAATCTATAAGAACCATTTTTCCAGCAGCATTTGCTTACATAATGTCTCTGTGTTGCATATTTGTAATTCTCACAATATTTCAAACTTTATCACTATTATATTGGTTATGGTGATCTGTGATCAGAGATCTTTGATGTTACTACTATAACTCGCTGAAAACAGATGATGGTTAGCATTTTTTAGCATTAAAATATTTTTAAATTAAGGTATGTACATTGATTTTAGACATAATGCTTTTATTTATTTATATTATTTTTTTTGCGGTACGCGGGCATCTCACTGTTGTGGCCTCTCCCGTTGCGGATCACAGGCTCCGGACGCGAAGGCTCAGCGGCCATGGCTCACAGGCCCAGACGCTCCGCGGCATGTGGGATCTTTCCGGACCGGGGCACGAACCCGTGTCCCCTGCATCGGCAGGCAGACTCTCAACCACTGTGCCACCAGGGAAGCCCAGAAATAATGCTTTTGACTCACTTTTTTATGATATTTGCTTTATTGTGGTATTCTGGAAGTGAACCTGTAATATCTCTGGGGTATGCCTGTATTGTTCACCTCATATGTTTTCCTTTTCTCAAAACTCACATTCCTCTGTATATTTTCTATTTTCAAAAAATTTTTTTCTTAAATTTTATCTAAAATTGTTTCATATATTCTGTTCTAAAACTGAGTATAGTAAGAGAGCCGTTCCCATACTCATTCCTTTGTCAATATTCAGCCACTGTCTACAAATCAGTATAAATTCATACCACTGGCCATTTTTTCATTCAGGAATCTGGGCAATAAGATATATTGTTCAAACTGTTTCCCACTGGGAAAATTTTCCATTTATACTGTCATCCAGAAGAAACCTTCTGTGAGTCTATAATATGCTAGCATATTACACCAAATCATAGGAAAAACAAAACCAAAATCTTTTAATGCTTTAGCCATAAGGGGATTGTCCATAAATCCATATGAGTGCATAGATAAATAGGATGTAATTCAGGAGGTGTAGATGTTTGAAACTGTGAAACACCTGCTATGTAACTTATTATGCCTTCTAATTTTGCTCAGATAACATAGATAGATAGGTACATAAATAAATAGATAGAATTTATGCTTAATCATGGAATACTGATTATGATTATGATGCAACTTACTAATTAAATAGTTTTGTGGCTCATATTCCCCAGTTCAGGATTTGCATTTCTGTTCACATGATTATTTGGTGTCCTGTGGTTCAGTAAGAGGCTATTATGCAAAGTAATAAAAGTTGCTTGTAGAAGACAATATGATTTCACCACAAAATGTCTTGTTTTTCCATTTTTTTTTTTTTTTTTTACATTACATGGGCCTCTCACTGTTGTGGCCTCTCCTGCTGCAGAGCACAGGCTCCGGGCGCACAGGCTCAGTGGCCATGGCTCATTGGCCCAGCTGCTCCGCGGCATGTGAGATCTTCCTGGACCGGGTCACGAACCCATGTCCGCTGCATCAGCAGGCAGACTCTCAACCACTGCGCCACCAGGGAAGCCCAAAATGTCTTGGTTTTTATACTCTGACTTCTATTATTGAGGAGTGTCAGAGGGTCCACACAGTATCCCCATGTGCAGAGACACTTCTTACACCATTGATCTGTTTGGTTATTAAACCCAAAAGGGCACTTTGGACCAGCTTCAAACCATTTTCCTACTCTGGAAAGTTTTAAAGATTAGACAGTAAATGAGCTGGAATATGTTTCAACACACCATGAGCCATGGGTTGACCACCTGTTCTTGTTAATAAAGTTTTACTGGAATACAGTCATGTCCATTTGTTTATTCACTGTTTATGGCTGCTTACACATTACAATGACAGAGTTAAGTAGTACTGACAGAAACTACTAACAGTAAGTTAAGCCAACAAGTTTTAAATATTTTCTATGTGGCTGAGAAAAAAAAATTGTTGACCTTCAGTTAGACCATCAAAGAAAATGTGGTATATATATTTCCTTCAAAGGAACCCATCAAGTAATATATCTCACTCTATGTATCTGGTGCAGCAATGCCCGCCAGCTTTCTTTCTTCACCTGTAGAGGCTATCCCAGTACATCCACACACTAGAGCCCATGAAATTTCACCAATTAATCAGGCTCATAAATTTGATGTGGTTAATGATAAATGTAATGGATTAAACAATTAATAGGCAGAGGTTATCAGACTGAATGAAGAAACAAAGCCCAATTGTATTTTGTCTGTAGTAGGCACACATTAGATATAATATAAAAATAGATTGAAGGTAAAAGGATAGAAACAAAGATATATCATGTAAATAGCAACCACAAAAAATCTGGAGTAGCTATATTCATGTCAGACAAAAGAGAAATTAGTACAAAAATTATTACTAAACTTAAAAAAGGCATTTATAAAAATAAAAGGGGAAATCTATTAACACAGAACAATTAAAAAGATATATGCACCTGATAAGTGACCACCAAAATACATGAAGCAAACCTGGAAGAAATGAAAAGAAAATGGGTAATTCAACATTTCAACAATAATAGTCAAAGACTTAATACCTCACTTCCAATAATAAATAGAATAACAAGAAAAAAGACCAGCAAGAAATAGAAGACTTGACCAGCTTTAAATATATACCAAATGATATAACAGACATCAATAGAACACTATACCCTCTAGCAGCAGAATATACATTCTTCTCAAGTACACAATGAACATTCTGCAGTGTAGATCATACCCTAGAACATAAAACAAACCTCAACAAATTCAACAAAATAGAAAAAACATACAAAATATGTTCTCAAACCACAAAGGAATTGATTTAGAAATCAATAACAAATAGAATTTGGTAATTCAAATACGTACAAACTAAACAACACAATCCTAAATAACCAATGGCTCAAATAAGAAATCTAAAGGGAAATTAAGAAATATTTTGAACTGAGTAAACATGAAGACACAACATGCCAAAATTTATGAGATGCAGCTAGAAGGACATTTATACTGGTAGATGTCTCCCTTACAAAAGAAGAAACATCTGAAATCAACAACCTTACTTTCCAAATTATGAAAATAGGAAACGAAGAGCAACCTAAACCTAAAGCAAGCAAAAGGAAGACAATAAAATAGGAAGTAATAGCTAATGGGATAGATTTCTCTTTGAGGTGACAAAAACATTCTAGAATTGACTGTGGTGTTTGTGCAATTTAAATGCGTGAATTTTATGATATGTAAATTATATTTCAATAAAGCTGTCTTTAAAAATTAATGTGCCTTTTCTCACACACTTTGAAGTACATCATAATACTAAGGAGATATCTTTTAGACATTTGCAAATATTATGTGTACATAAATGAGCAAAGGATAATACACTAACAATTGTGCCCTATATTTTTTCACCCTCTGTAATTTGTTTTTTTTTTTTTTTTTTTTTTGCGGTACACGGGCCTCTCACTGTTGTGGCCTCTCCTGTTGTGGAGCACAGGCTCCGGACGCACAGGCTCAGCGGCCATGGCTCACAGGCCTAGCCGCTCCGTGGCATGTGGGATCTTCCCGGACCGGGGCACAAACCCGTGTTCCCTGCATCGGCAGGCGGACTCTCAACCACTGCGCCACCAGGGAAGCCCCGACGCTCTGTAATTTTTAGTAGAGGTTAGAATTGCCTGTTTTGGAAATTTTATTTGAACAGGTATACATTTAGTAAAGTGAACATACAATTTTGAAAATACAGTTCAATAATTACATGTGACAAGCTTACACATCAATAAACAGAACATTATCAACACCCCAGAAACCCTTTTTGGCCTCCCTGCTGTCACAATGTTCCCAACCCCAAGAAGCCCAACAGGAAGAAAACTCCTTTTCTGGCAAAAACTCAGCCAATGAAAAGCCACAGACTCTTTGTTTACTATAGCCCTCCCAACTTCTTTATCCCCTCTGTAAGTGTTCTCCTTCCCCTTGCACATGGTCTGACTTGGTTGCAAACCCTGAAATGCAATTCTCTTCTGATCCAAATAAAAAAATATTCTTGTTGGAGAAATAACTGACAGTGTATTTGTTTTAGGTTAACATTGTGTATATTTATCTATATACATATAAATATATGTACATATATAATTGAGAATTATAGAATCATGTTCCAATTAAAAATTTAAAATGCTGATATGTTAATGTGAATTATGTTTACTCTGTAGATAAATTTGGAGATAATAGGCTTATTTACAGAATTGTCATTTAACCTATGAATGTAATATATCCCTGTGCTTGTCTTTTTCTCAAAAATATCTTGTAGGTTTTGAAGAAGTTATATTTATTACTACCTATTTACATTTTATGATGCTATTGTAAATTGTACTATTTTAAAATTTTTACTTTCTATCTTCTTTGTTGCTTGTATACAGGAATTCATATTTATGTCTTATCTTGTAACTTAGTTTACTTCGGTCAATTAGTTCAACTATATATTCTTCTGATTTTCTACACACACAAGAATGCCATTTGATTTCTTAAAATGATAAGATTCTAGTTGTCAAAGTTAAAAAAATATTCTAGATTTTGAGATTAATGTCATGTTGAAGAAGACCTTCTATACACTGAGATTATTTCATAATTTTGTTAGGTCAATCATCATCCCCTTGATTCATGTATACATTGGGAGAGACTTTGACTAGAGTCAGTAGTTTGCAGTTCTGAATGAATATTAAAGTCACCTGTGAAGCTTCTAACCACCCCCCCCCCCCCACACACACACAATATATGTTCAGGGCTCTATTCCAAGATGTTGTGATTGTATTGGTCTGGGATGGTCTGGATATTATTAAAGTTCCAGTATGCAGGCAGGGTTGAGAATCTATAAAGCTAACCGTTGTTCCTCAAACTTTTGTGTACATTAGAATCATGGAGAGCTGATTCAGCAAGTGTGAGGTGAGGCATTTAGAAACCTGGCATTTCTAAAAACTTCCTAATGTCATTTTCATGCTGACAGTCCAGGGACCACATTTTGAGAACCATTCCTAGCCTAGCTATATATCTTGCCCATTTCTAGCGAGAATAATGGGGAAAACATATAAGTTAGGGAACTTCAGTGTCTTTTGTGACTGCCTGTTTTCAAATATAGTATTCTGCTTGTAATAAGAAATTATAATCATGCAAGCTCTGTCCCTGTGAGGAAAGATTATGGTGGTTCAGATCCGATTAATCTAGGTGGGTCAGACTAAGTAAGCAATGTCAGCATATCCTTCTGACAATACTCTTCAAGAATCAAATTCCCCAGTAAGCTTTATCAGCAATAAAGTCACTGTATTTCCACTGTCATATTTCTCAACTAATTACAAATTTGGAAGGGGTTTTCAAGAGTGTTTAATATTATTGAACAATTTAGTATGTATGTAACTGGAGTCCCAGAAGTAAGAGAGAATGGTGTAGAATATATATTTAAAGAGATAATTGCCAAGAATTTTCTGTAATTATTGAAAGGAAAAAAGATACAAATCTAACAACTTTTGTGCATACATATCCATACTTTATGGTGCATCAAATCCTCTCCTAGAAATAGTAATAAAACAAATGTGTGACAGAGGTGTGTCAAAATTCATAAAAAGGAATGCTCATAGCAGTGCTCTTCATGGTAACCCAACACTGGGAAAACTCAACTACTAACAAAAAGTACTAGATAACTAAGCTGCCATATAGTCTTTCAATGGAACAATTATACAGCAATAAAGACTACTTTTAATTGAAAAAGAATAAATATATACTATATATAAAATAGATAGCCAACAAGGACCTACTGTATAGCACAGGGAACTATATATCTTGTAATAGTCTATAATGGAAGAGAATGTGAAAAATAATATTTATATATTTATATATATTATATATATGTATAACTGAATCACTTTGCTGTACACCTGAAACTAACAAAACATTGCAATTCAACTATATTTCAATGAGAAATTTTAAAAAGAATAACTATAAACAATGTATTGATCATAGCATTTAGTTGTAATCTATGAACAATTAATTTGCTGTATTGAAAGTCAGCATAGTGTTCCTCTCTGCATAAGAGGACAGAGCTATGATTAGACATTGTCATGAAGGACACTATGTACTCCTAAGTTTTTACATGGTTTTGTATGTATGTTATACTTCAATAACAAAGTTTATTAGAGAAAATAATATTCTAATATGTATTTCCTTATCCTCTTTTTATATTTATGCTAGCTAGAAATTTATAAATTTTATTTTGATATTTGTAAAGAACCACCTTTGTCTCTTAAGAATTGATTTGGTTACTATTTGATTTTGTAATTCATTCAGTTTCTACTTTATCTTCTTTTTTTTTTTTTTTTTTTTTTTGTCTTTCTGGATGCTTAGCTTTGTTTCTAATTGTCTTTTAACATGTGAAATGGAATTGATTATATTTTTTATCTTATAAATGAAAAGGTCTTTTCCTACCTTCTACAAAGGATGTTGTTTACAGTTTGGTTTAATCCCCCATTTCATAAACCAAACAAACAAACAAACAAAATACTGATGTTCCAGTAGGAAGTTTGAATAAAATAACTTTTAAGTTTCAATTATTTTTTTTTAATTTGTCCTAAATTCTTCTTATCATAAACATCTATCTATATCTGTCCTATAGGTTTGATTCCATCTTGATCAGAGAAAATTGTGCCATTACTTGGCCAAATGAATACAGACTCCAAGTAATATTTCCCCACAGTTTTCCATATTTTCAGTACCCATAAGCTTTCTTTGACATAGAGGAAGCTCTGAGGAAATTTGAAAAAGATTGTTGCATTTGGAGATATTAGATGAAATAAATCAATTTGTAAAGTAAGATTAGGTTCATACATAGGAATATGCTCTAGTGTCTTAAATAATTAAAACAGTGTAATCTTTCAAGGACATGTTTTAGGAAAAAAGCCTAGACAAATCTTTAATGTTTATGGATTATGAATATTTTCTTAAAGCTTTAAGGATAATTTTAAAATATAGGACTCAATGAAAATAATAGCTTGAAAAATTACTATAAATCAAACATACCCACATATACACAATATTCATCCAATGTAATATTAACTATGATTTACTCTTCTAAGAAGTTAGTACCCAAAATAGCTGTGGAGAGAAAAATATAGTATGGTGAACAATAACAACTGTTTTAATCATGCATGTTAAATTGAAATATAATCCAATCTCATGCTCCTCAGGACATATTAATTGATAGTAAATGTTCTTTTAGTGCTTAGTATACAATTTTTTATTTGATCTCTGCTTGGTACTTTCCAAAATTGCTTGATCTTTATGAGAAAGAGCCAAGACAGACTTTAAGACATAAAGCATTAATTATATTTCATTATAAAGAAAGCTGTGTTCATTTTTCAAGCATCAATCCTCTAGATATTTCATTTTGTCTATAAGAACTATATATTTTTAAAATTTCAAGTACACAGGAATTTTAGAGATTAGCTCCCTTAATCAACATATTTTGTAAGTGAAGAGGCTGAAATCTAGATACAATTAATAGATTTACTCAAGTTAAATATTTATTCAAGTATAAAAGAGGATTAGAATCTGAATCTCATGGACTCCAGTGAAATCATATTTCCTACCACAAAATATACCTCTTTAAATTTTTGGCATCTCATATTTAAAATTTTTTATGTCCTACACTGTAGAGAGTGTATTTCTACTATAATAAAACTTTAAATATTAAAATATGTTTATCATTTTTCTAGTTTATGCTGCAATAAAAACATGACCCAGATTTACTTTGCTGTACAACAGAAACTAACAGAACATTGTAAATCAACTATACTTCAATAAAAATTAAAAAAAAAAAACATGACCGATTATCAGTGATGTATAATACTAAAGCTTTTTTTTTTTTTTTGGTGTATTATATGCCCCCTATTTTCTATTGCTCTACTCAATGTTCTCTTATAGAGCTCATAATTCAGGATGGTGTCCTGTCTAGATAGAACTCATCATAGGTAAGGATATGCTTTAAGAAAATAAATTAGACATGTAATTCTTTAATGTTTATGAATTATGAATATTTTCTCAAAGCTTTAAGGATAGTTTCAATATATAGGACTCTTAATGAAAGTATAACTTGAAAAATTACTACAAATCAAACATAGTCTTAAAACTTATACTCAGAAGTGGCACCCATTCCTTTTGCCCACATTTCTCTGGCCAATGAACATGGCCAAAGCATGATGAAAATTGATGACAATGGATTAGGAAGGTATATTCCTCTTAAATGGAATTCCAGGGAATATTTTGAAAAGTGCAATTTCCCACAAAAATGAATTATATATTTTTTCAAATTTATTAATGTATAGTGACATACAAGGAACTGCACACAATCAAAGAGTAAACTTTGGTGATTTTTGACATATACATACACCCATGAATCCATCTCCACAATCAAGAAACAGAACAATTCTATGATCAGCAAATAATTTTTCATGCTTTTTTTCAATCCCACTCACCTTTCAACTCTGTCATCAGGCAACAAATTTCAGTCACTAAATTTAGTTCACATTGTCTAAATTTATATATAAATTGAATTGTCTAAATTTATGTATAAATGAAATTATATAGGATGTACTCATTTTAGTTCATTGATCCAGCATAGTATTCGAGGTTCATTTCTGTTGGTTGCATCTTTTAATATTTTGTTGTTTATTGTTGAGTAGTTCTATTGGATGGATATACAAAACGTTATCTGTAACTAATTAATATTTGGATTGTCTCCAGTTATTTGCTGGAATGGTTAGTGCTGATAAAACACTCAAACAATCATCTGTACAGATATATATTTTGATTCATTTTGTGTAAATACCTACGAACAGCATGGCTGGGTTGCACGGTAACTGAATATTAACTTTACAAGAAATTGGCGAACTGTTTGCCAAATTGGTGACACTTTTTCATTCAGTTCGTAATATTTGAGAATACAAGCTGTTCCATGTCCTTGACAATCCTGGGCATTGTGAGCTTTGTTAATTGTAGTCATTCTAGCAGATGTGGTTTTAATTTGAATTTCTCTGATGTTTGTCATTATTTTTTCATGTATTAATTGGTCAATTAAGTAACACACTAATTTCCTTAATAAAGTGATATTCAGATTTTAAATTTTTTCATATATCTAATTGGACAAGATATATTTCAAGAAAAATGTTTATTTTATTGGAAGTGTCAAATTTGTTGTCATGAACTTATTTATAGTTTTTATTATTCTTTAACAAGTTAATTTCTCTTAGAATTACTGGTGATAACTTCTTCCACTTTGAAATTGGTGCTCTGTGTTCCCTCTCTTTTTTACTTGACCAGTTAACTGGGCTTTTCAAGTTTGTGGCTCTTTCAAAATAAAAACTTGTTGCTTTGCTAACTTCTATCCCATTTTTATTTTATATTTCATTGAACTTCTGCTGATAAATTTGATTATTTCACTGCTTTTCTTACTTGAGTTTATTTTCCTCTTACTTTTCTAGCCTAAAATGGTAGAACTTTAGGTCATTGGTTATGGACTTTTTTCTTTTCTAATATAAATGTTTAAAGCTACAATTTCTCCTACAAGCACTGCATTAACAGTATCCTATAAGTTTTACATGTATTTTTTTGTTATTATAGATTTAATTTTTGAAAAAAAATACTGTAATTTCATCTTAAACTCATGAATTATTAGACTTTTTTTTCTGTAATTTAGAGTGTTCCAAGATATTTTATTATCATTGATTTCTAATTTAATTACATTTTGGATCAATATAGAAAATTTTATATGTATTGAGGCTGTTTTTTTCAGAGAATATGTTCCTCCTCATTGATTGTACCATGTTCACTTGAGAAGAGTGGTTATATTGTCATCGTTAGATGTAGTGCTCCCTAAATATCAATTATATCAAGGTTGTTAATATTATTGTTTACATATTCTCTATGTTTACTAACTTTTTATTTAGTTATTCTATCAATTATTGAGACAAAGAATTCAAATCTACCATGATTGTAGAATTGTCTATTTCTTAAGTTCTGTCAAATTTTTTTGCCTCATGTATTTGGAATGTATTTGGATATTAGTGTATAAAATTATACAATTAACATGTCTTTCTGATAAATGAGTCCCCTGTTTTGTTATGAAATATCCCTCAACTTTGGGTAATATTCTTTGTGTAGATGTCTGTTTTTATCCAATATTAAAATACTACTCCAGGGCTTTTGGTTTCAGTTCCAATACATAAAGTGCTGGGAAATCAACAATCTTGTTATTATGCAGGAAAAACTAAAAAAAAAAAAAAAATCAACTACCTTTCTTGGGTCAGTCATATAACTGTGGTTCAAGACAAACTTGAAATCTGGAACGAAGCAGACTCACAGCAAACATCAGCTTACCTGGAGCAGAAATGACAGGAACCTTAAATTGGTAGGACCACTTAACGTGTAATTTTGATGAATAGCTGGGCTAATATGAGTAAGGAGCTCTTGGGTGCTTAAGTCTAAGTGGAACTCTATGACTTCATGGTTTTACCTCCGGAAATACAACCAGGATCTCACATTAAAAAGCCAAGAATAATTTCCCTCAAGACTCTGGCAGGAAAAGGAGAAAAGTAACCATTGTGAAACATGCTTATTCTCCAGAACAAAGGTTTACTTTTCAGGTTCCTTATCCCACCTGGAGGTAGAACAATATTGCACTCCACCTCCCTCTCCTTACTGTCTCAGTTAAAGTGGAAACAAAAACCTCAGAAACATTTGTACAGGTTACATCCCAGTGACACAGTCCCATTGGAAGACTGGGATTTAATCATAAGATTAGTTTTCCTCTCTAACATCTCTCCAATACACAAACAAAGCTGCCGTGTAATAACAGTAGACTACAGCCTAAAGAACTACAAGACACAGAGTCTTCAGGGAGGAGTATTTATGGAGGCCCAAAATCAACAAAGGAGACCCAAAAATGACAATAAAGGAACTTAAAACCTATAGCAGGTAAAACTACAGGGAAGAGTAGACAAAGCCTAATTCCTAGCCAGATTAACAAAAAACATACACTAAAATCTTAATTATTACCTAATACATTATTTTTTTCTTTTAACAAAAATCATAAGGCATATAAAGCATGAGAAAACATAAAAAAATACAGTCTATAGAGACAAAGAACACTCAAGTGACACAGATGTTAGAATTATCAAAGAATTTAACTATAAATAACATATTAAAGACTCTAATGAAAAAGTAGAAATGCAACTACAGATGGGTAATGAAAGCAGCAAGATGGAAACAATAAAAATAAAAATGAAATGACAGAAATAAAAAAACTTTGAAACAATAATGAAAAATACCATTGATAGGATCCTCAGTGTATTTAATACAGCTGAGGAAAGAATCAGTTATCTTGAAGCTAGATCAATGGAAACTTCTGAAACTGAAATACAAAGAGACAAAAAAGAAAGAACAGAACAGTCCATTCAAGGAATGTGGAGCATTTTAAAAGGTGTATCATTGTGTAATGGGAATATCAGAAAGAAAAGAAAAGGAGAAAGAGAAGTAAAGTTTGAACTAATAATGGTTGAGATCTTTTGCAACTTAATTACAGACACCAAAACACAGATCTCAGAAAACCACAGTAGGTTAAACAACAAAATGTCTACACCTAGCCATATTATACAATACAAACTATAAAAAAATCAAAGATAAAATCATACAATAAGTTGGAAGAAAAAAGCCTTACACATGAAGTTCAAGGATAAAAATTACAATGACTTCTTATCAGAAAATAGGTAAGAAAGGAAATAGTGAGTAAAATATTTAAAATTTGGATTGATATTGGAATTCCAACCACCAAAACTGAGAGAAAATAAATTTCTCTTGTTTAAGCCACTAAATCTGTCAGATTTTGTTATGGCATCCCTAGCAAACTAACACATACCCCCTTCCATTAAAGCAGTTAAACTCTTTTCCCAGGAAACTGTTAAGTGTATACATTAGCTTCTACAGAAACCTATTAGAAAAGATCTACATTATAGAAATTACATGGGATCACATCATAAGTTTCTTATTAGAAAAAAGGCATTCAACCCTTAAAATAGCAGGAATTTCAGCCCTTTCTGTCTTTCTCTATGGCATGCTGAGTGTGGCATTGTCCAAAATCATCCAAATGTTTCTTGCCACACTCTGATTGTAAGTTTGATGCTAGTTTAGCTAATGCAAACCATTCTTAGTCTTATGCCAGGAGCAAATGGGTAAACCAAGAAACTGTGCTGAGGAAAAAGAAAGTCAATAAAAACCATTTGGCATCTCAAAAGAAAGGTATTTTAATTATTTATTGCTACAAAACATATTACTATAAAATTTAGTGGCTTAAAATTTTAAAAAAAATATTTCACAGCTTCTGTGATTCAGGAATTCAGGTGCTACTTAGCTAAGTTCATCTAGCTCAAGACCTCTTACAAAGTCCACCAGTCTAATATTTTATATTCAGTAAATTTCTCCTTCATATTGAAAAAGAAATAAAGACATTCTCATACAGTCAAACATTTATGTCACTCATTCATCATCAACAGACCTGCCTTGCAAGAAATGTTTTAAAAAGTTTCTCAGGGAGAAGGAAAAGAATATTATACAAAAACTTCAATATACATAAAGAATGGAGGAACATGGAACAAAGAATAAATGAGAATAAATTTGTAAAAAAATTCTTATGTTTTATTGATTGAAAGATAATGAATTTAAAGTAAGTAGTAGCAATGTTCTAGGTGATCATAGCAAGTGGATAAGTGAAGTGAATGCCAGCAATATTATAATGGATGAGAAGGATGAATTGTGTATAATCTGTTACAAGCTGTGCACACACTGCATATAAAGCATTATATTGTTATTTGAAGGTGGACTTAGATCAGTTAAAAATTCATATTAAAAACATTAGGATAACCAGGAAAACAGTAATATTTTTAAAGTATAATTGATTTGCTAAGAACAACAATAAAATGTAATCCTATAAATGCACCATTAAAACCATAGAAAGCCAAAATACAAAAATAATATAAGTACTAGACTGATCCATGTGTTAATGGATTCAAGTTGAAGACATCAGTATAAACTCATGTTTAACATAATATAAAGATATTACATATAGAAATATTTACAGAAGTGTTTATGTATGTGTATATATGTATATTCATATTTTTTGCTCTGTCACCTGAGACTCTCTGTGAGAATAAAGGACACCCAGCAGCAACAAGCCCATCTAATTCCTTGATCTTTGTTTCTAATATAATTCTCCAATGAAAGAAACCAGGGATCTTTGGAGAAAGCTATTTCTAAGAGTAGTGCCTGAAATATGCAAGATGAGCTTGGAACAATTTGTGGTGCTAGAATGTAGTACTAAACAATCACAGTAACAACAACTCAATCACCAAGGAAGGGCATTATTTCATAGGGACACATGAGCCAACTGAAAGATCTCCCAGTGATCAAACCTGTAACAATTTGAGAAACAAAATAAATGAAATAATATTGGCATATTGATCAAAGTATAAAATGTCCATTAGTCCATACTGATATAAATGAATGATATAAATAAATAAACACTTGAAGAGAAACAAATCTCCCAAGCAGGAGAATTTAAATGATTTATGTAAATACTCTTCCCTCAAGAGGGTGCGGCATAATCCTCCACTCCTTAAGTGTGGGCTGCATATAGTGATTTCCTCTGAACAAGTATGATATGTACAGAAAGGGAGGGAGGTTGACTTTAGAGCAGTTAAATCAGACAAACACTACTTCTGCTGGGTAATCAAGGTCCACTTCAACAGAGATAAGTCATGTTGATAGTATGTACCACTTTATCTCTGTGATCTTCCTCTCAAAACACAATTTTTTTCAGACTAATCATAAGAAAAACATGAGACAAATACCAAACAAGGGACGTTTTACAGAATACCTGTCAAGGTCATCAAAAACAAGGAAAGTCTGAGAAACTGTCACAGTCAAGAGGAGCCCAAGGAGCTATTATGACTAAGTGTAATGTGATGTCCTGGATGAGATTCTGGAAAAGAAAAACATATTAGGTTAGAAAACTAAGGCAATATGATTAAATCATGTGCTTTTGCAATAAAAATGTATTAATACTGATTCACTAATTACAACAAATATACCATACTAATGTAAGATGTTAATGATAGAGGAAACTGGTTGCGGGGTATATGGGAACTGTACTAGTTTTGCAAATTTTCTGTAAATCCTAAACTATTCTGATATTAAATTTTAAAATATCACTCCAGACTTTTGTACTTACTTCTTGCGTGGTAAACACTATTTTATTCATTTACTTTTTGTCTTTGTATTTAAAGTGTAACTTTTATAGGAAGCATATAGTAGGATCTCGGTTTTTTTACTATGTTACCAATCTCTGCCTTTTTAAGCAGAGTATTTAGATCTATTAGTGCAATATTTGAGCTGTTAGCTACACGTCTATTTAAATGCATTAATGAAATTAAATAAAAATTAGTTTCTCAACCTCAGTAGATCTATTTCAAGTACTCATTAACTATGTACATTGAAAACGTCACCAGATATTACACAATTTTTCAGCCATCATATATATATTTTAAAAAGCTTAAACGTAAAATATAGTCCTTTATATATACTTAGTTATCATATATTTTACTTTTCTTACATTCATGAAGATACTTTTTCTTCTTTTAATTTACCTTCAGCCTGAAAATCATTTAGCATTTTAACTATAGAATTATTTGATGAAATGTTTTCTTTCTTTCTTTTTTATTGAAATATAATTGATTTATAATATTATATTAGCTCAGGTGTACAGCATTAGTGATTCAAGATTTTTATACATTAAGAAATGATCACCACTGTAAGTGTAGTTACTATCTGTCACCACATAATGTTTTTGCAACGTTATTGACTATATTCCTCATGCAGTATATTAGATCCCTATGCCATGTATTTTATAACTGGAAGTTTGTACCTCTTGATCTTCTTCACCCGTTTTTCTTCCTTCTTTTCTCTCTCTCCCCCTCTCTCTCTGTTCCCCCCCCCCCCACTATCTTCTGGGCTTGATGCTTTCTGATGAGAAAACAAGTTCATTCAAACAGTTGTTTCCTTAAATGTAATATTACATTTTTCTCAGAATGCTCTGAGAATTTTTTTATCTTTGATTTTTAGAAATTTGGATTATGATAGTGGTATTTAGCCTAGTGACATCTGAAGTGTTGTGTACAAAACAGCCACCACAAGAGCAGACTATAGGGTTCATTATGGTTTTGGATAATAGCCATTTTTCAATTATATTAAGGAATTAAAATTGATTAAATGTCCAGAGACATACTTGAAAGTGTATGGTATTTTGCAATGATAGTTAAAAAAACAGTGAAAAATAGTTCTGACTTATAAGCAATAAGAATTTCCAGTCAATCAAAGATACACTTTGAATTTAATTCCTGCCATTATATACCAAGAAAAAAAAATATATATATATATAAGGAAATGTTATGTATAGACGTATCTCCTTTTTTAGTTTCTAATTTCACAGTAAGTTAGTATGTGCACATATTATGAATTTATATTTTGCCTAGCATAGGTTTTTGGTTTGCATTTACACAAAGTCATACACACTAGAAATAGGTGGCTAATTAAAAAGTATTAATGAATGTTTTTCAAGGAAATGTCTGAGATCTTCTAAATTTGGAATAATTATAATTAAATTTCAAAGGCTAATTAGGACAAATAAATAGCATTAATATATATTATTTGTTTTCAGAGTAATATGATTTGTTTTTGTTTATTGTTTTGTATCTCTGTTCAGATCTATTTTTGAATAATTTAAAAATTGAACATGTCTTCCTCCCCTTTTGATATGGTGTGAGAATTTATACCAGGCTTTCTGCCGAGCATCAGAAGAAGGTCTAAATAAAGGCTTAGGTCCCGCAAGTAGCCGACCTCCAAACCATGCTGGGGCAAAGAACACCTCCTGGAATATTGAAAAAAAGTTACTTTGTAGCCACACAAAAACTGTGCTGCACAGCTCAGAAGTCTCTGGTGCTGTGGGAAATGTTCTCAGACTTAGGGTACAGGGGACCCTAAGGGGGACAGATGTGATGCAGATGATGAAGACCCATTCTGGCACAAGTGGCAAGTATATCTATGGTTGTGTCTGGACTTTCTCTCTGGACCATGCCATGCCTCTGTCCTTGTCTGTCTCCCTGGGTCTGGATCTCAAGAATCTAAGACTCCAGCCCCTCCCCAACTCAATAACAGAGGGCTGAGAGCTTGGGCTTGGAACCAGGGGAAACTCATTCAATGCTGAGCCACTGGCTGGGTGACCATGAATAAATCACTCACCTTCACTGGCCTCACTTTCCTTGGTTGTAAATGGGGTATTAACAGTGCCTCCATTGTGGGACTGTTTTTAGGATCAAATGAGGCAAGCTCAGTTTTGTTTGTTGCCTGGTTTTTGTTACTGTTGTTTTTAAAACTTCAATGAAGTGTGTTGGACCTCAGATCGCTAAACTGTCTCCCAGCTCTTGTGTTAATTAAAACAGACTGGGTCCTACTTCAGCCATTCTAGAAAAAAAAAATGTAATTATAATTTGAGTTATTCTGCATTATAAAAGTAATAAGCTCCTACAGGACAAGAGTTGTATTAGGTGCATCAATATTTACTTACTGAATTGAAGTGCTTTGAAGAAATCCAATTAAATAAGTATAATTAAGCTTAAAATTATTACAAAACTTTCAGATTATTAAAAAATAAATATCTGGAAGAAAAAGAAAATGGTAATTAAGTTTTTTGAAAATGATGGTTTTACAATCTCTGGATTTTCACAGGCCTCATCAGCCTGTAAGTAGCAACTGAATTTCTTGAGTGTGTCTCAAAAAATAATAAGTAGTTTCTGGTTTGTTTGCTTCTTTGTTTCTTCAAATGTTTTGATGTAGACTCCTCCAAGTGGGAAAATATACTTGAATTACTATAAATGCACCATGTCATCACAGCCAAGTTTTGGTGTCAATGTCAATGCCTCAGTGACACCACAGCTTCCCATGTAAAGTCAGATCTTTCTGGATTTTACCAAACATTCATGGTGCCATGACAGTATTATATTTTTTCAGTTTCACTGTAAAAAGCATTTTTGCTGTCCAGAGTGGTAGGTCAGATGATCTCTCTTTCCAGGTGTGTTTTGGGAAATCAAAAAATACCTAGAGAAAAATGAAAACACAAAAGACAAAACCTATGGGTTGTAGCAAAAACAGTTCTAAGAGGGAAGTTTATAGTGATACAAGCTTACCACAGGAAATGGGAAAGCTCTCAAATAAACAACCTAACCTTACACCTAAACAAACTAGAGAAAGAAGAACAAACAAAATCCAAAGTTAGTAAAAGGAAAGAAATCATAAATGTCAGAACAGAAATAAATGACATAGAGACTAAATTTTTTTTAAAAAAAATAGAAAAGATCAATGAAACTAAAAGCTGGTTCTTTGAAAAGATAAACAAAATTAATAAACCTTTAGCCAGCCTTATCAACAGAAAAAGGGATAAGGCATAAAAATAAAAACAGAAATCATAAAGAAGTTAAAACTGACACCACAGAAATACAAAGAATAATAAGAGATTACTACAAACAATTATATGCCAGTAAAATTGACAACCTAGAAGAAATGGACAAATTCTTAGAAAGTACAAACTCCCAACACTGAATCAGGAAGAAATAGAAGATTTGAACAGAACAATCACCAGTAATTAAATTAAATCAGTAATTTAAAAAAATCCCAACAGACAAAAGTGCAGGCCCAGATGTCTTCATAGGTGAATCCTACCAAACATTTAAAGAAGAGTTAACACCTATCTTTCTGAAACTATTCCAAAAAATGCAGAGGAAGGAATATTTCTGAACTCATTCTGTGAGGCCAGCATCACCCTGATACCAAACCCAGACACATATATTAAAAAAAGAAAATTACAGGTGAATATAACTGATTAAAATAGATGTAAAATTATCAATAAAATATCAGGAAACCAAATTAGCAAACCAACAATACATTAATATAGATGCAGAAAAATCTTTTGACAAAATTCAACACCTATTTATGATAAAAACTCTCCAGAAAGTGAGCATACAGGGAACATACCTCAACATAATAAAGGTCAAAATGACAGACCTACAGCTAACATCATGCTCAAAGGTGAAAAGCTGAAAGCATTTCCTCTAAGACCAAGAACAAGGCAAGAATATCCACTCTCACCACTTATTCAACATAGTTTGGAAGTCCTAGCCATGGCAATCAGAGAAGAAAAAGAAATAAAGGGAATCCAAATTGGAAAAGAAGAAATAAAACTGTCACTGTTTGCAGATAACATGATACTATACATAGAAAACCCTAAATATGCAACCAGAATACTTCTAGAGCCCATTAGTGAATTCAGAAAAGTTACAGGATACAAAATAAATACATAGAAATGTGTTGCATTTCTATACACAAACAACAAAAGATCAGAAAGATAAATTAAAGAAACAATCCCATTTACCATTGCATCAAAAAAAAATAAAATACCTAGGAATAAACCAATCTAAGGAGGCAAAAGACCTGTACTCTGAAAACTATAAGATACTGATGAAAGAAATTGAAGATGACACAAACAGTTGGAAAAATATACCATGTTCTTGGATTGGAAGAATCAATATTGTCAAAATGTCTATATTACCCAAGACAATCTAAAGATTCAACACAATCCTTATCAAATTACCAATGACACTTTTCACAGAACTACAATTAAAAAATCTTAAAATTTGTATGGAGATACAACGACCCCAAATAGGCAAAGCAATCCCGAGAAAGAAAAACGAATCTGGAGGAATTGGCTTCCTGACTTCAGACTATACTACAGAGCTACAGGCATCAAAACAGTATGGTACTGGCACAAAAATAGAAATATAGATCAATGGAACAGGATAGAAAGCCCAGAAATTAAACTTGACATTTATGGTCAAATAATGTATAGCAAAGGAGGCAAGACTATACAATGGAGCAAAGACAGCCTCTTCAATAAGTGGTGCTGGGAAAACTGGACAGCTACATGTAAAAAAATGAAATTAGAACACTCCCTAACACTATACAAAAAAATAAATTCAAAGTAGGTTAAAGACCTAAATGTAAGGGCGGATACAATACAACTCTTAGAGGAAAACATAGGGAGAACATTCTTTGACATAAATCACAACAAGATGTTTTTTGATCCACCGCCTAGAGTAATGAAAATAAAAACAAAAATAAATAAGTGGTACCTAATTAAACTTTAAAGCTTTTACACAGCAAAGGAAACAAAACAAAATGAAAAGGCACCCTCAGAATGGGAGAAAATATTTGCAAATGATATGACAGATAAGGGTTTAAAATCCAACATATATAAACAACTCATAAAACTCAACATCAAAACAATAAACAACTTTATTAAAAATGTACAGAAGAACTGAATAAACATTTTTGCAAAGAAGAAATGCAGATGATCAACAGGCACCTGGAAAGGTGCTCAATGTCACTAATAATCTGGAAAATTCAAATCAAAACCACAATGAGATATCACTTCTCACCAGTCAGAATGGCCATCATCAAAAAAAACACAAATGACATATGTTAGCAAGGGTGTTGAGAAAAGGGAATCCTCATACACTGTTGGTGGGAATGTAAGTTGGTGCAGCCATTGCAGAAAACAGTAGGGAGGTTTTTAAAAAAACTAAAAATAGAACTACCATATGACCCAGCAATTCCACTGCTGGGTGTATATCTGAAAAAAACAAAACAAAACAAACAAACAAAAAACCCACCCACACACACAACAAAAAACTTAATTTGAAAAGATACATGCACCCCAATGTTCATAGTAGCACTACTTACAATTGCCAAGGTGTGGAAGCAACCTAAGTGTTTATCAGTGTTCATTGACAGGTTAATGGATAAAGAAGATATGGCATGGAATATATATATATATATATATATATATATATATATATAATGGAATACTACTCAGCCATTTGCAACAACATGGATGGACTTGAAGGACATTATAATAAGGGAAAGTAGACAGTGAAAGACAAATACTATATGATATCCCTTATATGTGGAATCTAAAAAATACAATAAACTAGTGAATAAAACAAAAAAAGAAGCAGACTTACAGATATAGAGAACAAACTTAGTTGTTACCAGTGAGAAAAGAAAAGGGGGAGGGGCAATGTAGGGGGAGGGGAATAAAAGGTTATTATGGAGTTATATGAAATCATTTGTATGACTCTTTTGAAATTTGTAAAGCACTATAGAATTTAGAATCTTTCATTCAGTTATAAAAATTAAACTGCTACCTAAATCTTAAAACTATGGCATTGTTTGTAAGCAAGTCCCTATGAAAATAATTTCTTGAGCTACATCCTGAAATGTCTCTCTCCATGGATCTTAGTCACAACTATATAGAATTGGGCCTGGGATCTCATACTTAAGATTGGTAATGCTATCTCCCTCTCTGAGCGAATGTATTAACTTTTGCTCAAGGCTAATTCTTTCCTATCATACAAATCAATTTATTAAAATAGATGCCCAAAGCTGACTTCTCTGCAAGCTCACAGAGGTCTTAATTTGAATTTTGAGATGGACCAAAAAAATTACCTCCATATATGTACCTACGTATGTATGTACCTATGTACTTATGTATGTATATATGTATCTATCTATCTATCTATCCATCTAATCTATCTTTCCATCAATCCATCTATTTCTGTATTTCTCTATCTTGCTCTCTGTCTCTCTATATATCTCAATATCTGATATGCTTAGTCAAAAGTCTCCTAACTTTTGTATTCTCATGTATTTCCAAAAGAATATTCACTAAATGTTTTCATATGAATAGATAAATTTAGAAGCAACAATATTCCTAACATTCATAAATGTTATTTTACAAGGAATCTTAATACATATCTGTTCTAGAAACTCAGAATAATCTGATAATCTTCCTTTCGTGGGTGAAGAAGACTAACTGATTAAAAGTTGAACAATCAATAAGGGGTGAAAATGACACTTGAAATAATGTCTCCTATTTAAAAGATTTTTTCCCTTTTCACTTCATAAGTTCATATTGTGGTGGCTTCTTGTGTCATAATCTTTATATATCCCTTAGTATTCTGTGAAAATTCTGATCTCCTAACTTCAATATCAGTAGCTGTCTCATGAACGTCCACTAGGTCTCTGTGATAGTTAAGAAAATCTGCATTTTAGAATCACTTATGATAAGATTCTGTAGCTAAAGAAGTTAAAAAGGCCATGATATCTCTTTCTGATGTAGAGAAATCAAAAGCTAACTGAATAAAGAGAAGAAACAATTGTATACAAGCAAACAAAATCTCAAGATTTTCCTCCTTCAGAAGAACTGGCATAGTAATAACTGGTGGAAGGAACTTGATATATGCTGCTAAAAGATGTTTTCTATTTGGATCCTATTTAACCCTTTCAAGAAATAATTTGTCTGATTTTAAACTGCAAACAAAGCACCAGTTTTAAGGACATTTCTCTTTAGGTGCTATGAAAATATCCACTTTTTATAATTTCAGTATTAAGAATATATTGAGCTGAAGGGGAAGAATGTATTAGTGAAAGAGCCATGGACTACTTTGGAAAAGCTTAATTCCATGGAGCTTAATGCTTCTCAATTGAGTCACTCAAACAAAATTTTAGTGTTGTTGACAACAAGATGGCTTTAACTACACTCATTCTTTCTACTCATGCTGCTTTAGGAAGCTGGCATCAAAGAACTTTATATCTCTTCAAATTAAGGTAAGAATAAAGAAAAGAACATATACTGGATACCTCCTCATTGAATGTATCTTGAGTGTATTTCTGCCTGTCTCTCAAGCTTAGCTCTCTTTTGTATACACACTGTGCTCTAGTTGTGGCAAAATACTTTCCCAACATCTGTTTCATCTCTGTGACTCTGCACAAAAAGTTCCCTTTGTATTGAAATATCTCCTGTATATTTCTTCTTTGGTAGCTCCTTATTATTTACCATCAAGCTCATTTATTTTCTCCTTAGTCGTATTTCTGTCATCCTTAAAAAGTAGAGTTAATCATGTATTCCTTTCACCAGAGCTTACAAAAATATCTATTATGGTGCATAGAATTCTGCATACCACATTTAACGTATATGCCTTTCTCACTGTGAGTTCTTTGAGAGGATAAAAAAAATCACATTCTCTAATTAGTAAATTATTCAATCAATTTTGTTATGTGTGTGTGTGTGATATAAAAAAGCTGATGCCACTACCACATGCATTTGGTGGCATAACTTGTACTCACATAGCTCAAAACCTCAGTAGCTTAACAAAATAAATGTTCACGTCTTACTCATCTTATAAGCCAGTATGCAGAGATTGCAAATGACAAGTACTACTGGGGGGACAAAGGATTTATTCCTGCATCAATCGGAGAACTGGACTTTTTCCATGAGTGGCTTTATCATTTATCTTCAGATCCTCAACTAGAGCCTCTGCAAGAAGAGTAGATAGAAAAAAAAGTGCACAGCATAATCCAAAATGTCTTTAGCATCCAGAGCTTGGAGTGGAACACATCACTATGTCCACAGTTCCACTGTTCAGAAATCAGTCCTTTGTTTCTACTCAAATGCAAAGAGTGTGAGAAATGTAGCTGTGCCTATAGGGAGAGGTGGAGAAAGGGAGACATTGGTAAAAATCTAGCATTCTTTAACATAAAATGTTGACCGAAAAAATTTTTTTTTTCCTTTTTAAAAAAAAATTCATTTGGAGAAAAGCATCAATTCTATGTTTGTTGAAATACAATTATTTTCTGATTTGGGTTTTTTAAAACTCAATTTAACAAAATAACCAGATAGTTTGCAATCCTTAGATGCTCAGCTTGAAGACACAGTTCTCAGTATGGTAGCAGGCTGGACATTCTCTCTGATTTACAGGGAAGACTTCCCTGTCAGAAACCACAACTTTTGATAGGAAACAAAGGATTGAGTTTATTGAGTGTTTTCAACTATCATTATAAGTTAAGTGTTATCTAGGAGAGGGCCTCTCTGACCAACTAAATCAAAACCAGGTAATGGCAAATAAGAAATACATACAGAATGGTCAATTGATATCATAAAAGGATACACTACTCGTTAATGAATGACTCAATTATGTTGCCTAGTTTCATAGAAATGTCTTTATTAATGTCTACCATACTGCTTCTTTTCAGACTGAATATGAGGGGCTTCTGCCTTGACTATAACTGTGAAGGAATGCCTTCCCATCACAACCGACTAAAAAAACAAACAAAATATAGGAATCCACTCTTTTTAGATATTGAACATCACAATAGACAATGAAGAACTGTGATCCTTGAATTAGGTAAATAAAGTGAAACTTATTATTAATTTCAAGGCTTGGAGGCAGTTTGCAGGCCACAGAGTAGGAATAGAAAGCCAAACAAAGTCTTACAGTCACTGAGTTTAGGAAACCGCTGTTTCCTAAGGAGGCCAATTGGAGTTTTCGTAACAGAGTAATGCAAAAGAGTGTCAGCTGCATAGCACAGGGAGATCAGCTCAGTGGTTTGTGACCACCTAGAGGGGTGGGATAGGGAGATGGGAGGGAGGGAGACGCAAGAGGGAAGAGATATAGGAACGTATGTATATGTATAACTGACTCATTTTGTTATAAAGCAGAAACTAACACACCATTGTAAAGTAATTATACTCCAATAAAGATGTTAAAAAAAAAAAAAAGAGGGTGCTGCATAGAGAGAGAGCTTGGAAGATCTTCATGCAGAGAAAGGTGCTCCCTTCAACGTTGTGTCTGATTACTGATCTGCTTATGTGAAAGGTGAAATTGTAGGATAGTGGAAAAGAACCACTAGAAAATAGTAGAGTGAATAATTCCAGGAGCTCATGCAAGGCTGGGAATATTTCATTTTCCCACCCAGCCAGAGGGAAGAGACCTTATTATACATGGCCACTGGATAGGGTCATCAAAAAGTTCTCTCTATAGTATAAGACTAAATTAAATCTACAATAAATTCTGATCTGGACACACTGTAATTGAAACTCAATTTGAGCAAACTGATTACAATTAAGTGTGTGCTAGAACAAGTCCAACAAGCCTAACAACTTTTAAACAACTACATTACAACTACAACTACATTAAGATCTTGGGCCCAGTGATGTAAACATCAAAATATCCAATATCCAATCAGAGTATCATATAGGATACCAATATCACTATGGTGTACACTGGAAATTAATATTTTAAATCAACTATACTTCAATAAAAAAATAAGGGACATTAATTTAATTAATTAATTAATTATTTAAAATAAGGGACAATGGTACAGCTAACAGCAGGTGAAAGGTTCAATAAATGAGTAAACTATAGTTTTCTACATTATTCAGAAAATTATACAACAAATTATGCAATGTATAATTTAATAAATCATAGTTTTCACAATTTTTGTCTTGATGACCCTGAAAAGCTTATCAATTTTGCTTATCTTTTAAAAAAATGCTCTTTGTTTCATTGATCATTTCTATTGTTTTTTTTGGTCTCTGTTTTATTTATCTCCTCTCTGATCTTTATTATTTCCTTCCTTCTGCTGACTTTGGACTTTGTTCTTCTTTTTCTAATTCTTTTAAATTGTAGGTTGAGTTATTTATTTGAGATTTTTCTTTTCTTGATGTAGGACTGTTTCAACATAAACTTCTCTCTTAGAACTGCTTCTGCTGCATAGATTTTGGAAGTTTTGTTTCTATTTACATTTGTCTTGAGGTATTTTCTGATTTTTCTCTTTGAACACTTCATCAAACCATTCTGTTAGTAGGATTTTGCTTAGTCTCCACATGTTCGTGTTTTAAATGCAGAGATTTCTATAGTTGATTTAAAAAGAGCTGACTTCATGCTTTCCTACAAAATAACATTTAAATAAAATATAGATTGAAATAAGTGGATAGAAAAATAAATTCCTTGTAAACACTTGAGTGGTTATATTAATATCAGGAAAAATAACTTTAAAGCAAAGATCATCACCAGAGATAAATAGAATTAGCCCAAGTTGTTTAAAGTGTCATATCATCAGGAAAACAGAGCAATTATAACAGAATTTGTAAATAATAGAAATGTAAAATATATGAAGAAATTTGACAAAAATAAATGGAGAAACAGATAGTTCCAAGAACATAATAAGAGGTTTTAACACATTGTCTCAAGAATTGATTAAAAAAGTCAAAAAAATCATTAAAACCATTGAGGGACTGAATAACACTAACAAATATAATGAGCTATTTGATATTTCTAGAATGTTCCTCCCAACAAATACAGAATAAGCATTCTTTTCAAGATCACATGGAGTTTTTCAATAACATAGATTATATTTTAACCATAAAACAAGTTTCAACAAATTCAGAAGGGTTAAAATCATATAGAGTACATTTCCTTAACATGAGAAAATTAAAAATAAAATCAGTAAGATAACGTATCTACAAAAACCCCCAAATATTTGGATATTTAACATTTGAAATTTCTTAAGATGGTTTGATATGACTAACATGGCTGCTGTGTTGGGAGTATATTGGATTGAAGTGATATTAAGAAATGTTTTAAGAGATTAGGCAAAAGAATATGGTAGTTCAACTTGGGTGTTAATTCAACTTGAGTGATGTAGAGAGGGGAGGATGAATTTTGTAGTAAAAATATCATGCTTGCTTATGGCCTGGAGTTGAGGTCTCAATATGAGGGAGGAATCAAAAACAACTTTGAAGTTTTGGTGTGAAAAACTCAGTAGTTAGTTGTTCCATATGTTAAGATATTGAAAAGTGGAAGAAAATATGATTTAGGAAGGGAAATCAAGGGTTCAGTTTTAGACATATTGAGTTTAGAATGCCTTCAGGTCTTGCCAGTGATACAGGAAATAGTTTTAGGGGGTTGTTGCCCAAAGTTTATGTATTAGGTACTAACTGTGAATTCTCAGTGTATAGGAGGAAATGGGTCAAATCATCTAGAGATAGAGCACAGAAAAGGAATGAAAACTGTCTCACTTTCTTTCCACTCAATATTATTCCTCAGCAGAGTATTCCCTGACCTCCAATGTAAATTAGGTAATATCTTCATTCTAGTACTTGTCATAACTTTTATTATTATATGCATTTGCATAACTATTTATATAATGTCTATGAATATGTCAAATAGAGATATATTGTTAAATGCCTATAAATAACAAAATATTAATACAATATTGATACATAAACATCATATTTCCTTTGGTCCCTAATAGACTATACCAACATAATTTAGCATGCCATCTCTGAAAGTTCTATCATTAAAAAGAGGTATTCTACTTAGGCCAAAAATGTGATCATTAAGGGGACATTTTCTCTTTGTTATATATACTTCATTATTTCATTGAAAACTCTTTAAAATATTCATGTAACAATTATAAGAAACTACAGAAACATTTCAATTATACTTACACATGGAATTATTTGATATTTTGAAAGCTGGTAATTTGTTTCTCTGTAAAGGTAATGAAAAATGAGGGGAGGTATCTGAAATAGATTCACTAACAACTTATGCATGATTGTTATCTTACATGCTGATTCACATTTTCTCAACTTTATATTTTTCAGTCAATTAGGTGTTCCAACTTGTCAGGTATCATAGTTCTAAATAAGAGAGATTACCCATAAAATAACTTTCAATATTTACTTTACTTAACCACCTTTCTACACTAACATATGTGCAAGGGTGTATATATGTGTATGTATTTCTACACACACACACGTATGCACACACTCACAGACTCTCTCTCATACAGACACACACACACACAGAGCCAAGGTTTTCATCCACATGTTCTAAAAATATTTTGTATGGAAATACCTCATGAAATTCAGTTTAATCTAAGTATTTGCCATTCTTTCAAATCTCAAATACTGTAGAGTAATAAACTCCATGGATATAAGTGAGAAATAAACCCTTTACATTTATTCTTGAAAGTCTACCTAGCTGAATTAAATAAACTCTATAATAAGAGCATACGTTACAAATACAAATAGTGCAGACACTGTAAGAGAAGTAACCAATGAAATAATAGTTACATTTCAATGAAGAGACCTATTTAGTCATCCATGTTATATAAATGAGTAACTCTTAGAAATTATGTGTTTATGATGGATGCCAACACACTGGCGAAATGCAGTGTTTACTTTAATCTAGAAATCCCAGACATTTTGTACTGGTTGGTTATGCCTCCTTTTAATAGGATTCATTTTATCTTTGGTGATACAATGCTGTTTCAGCAGGAGGGGATCACTTATCAGGCAAATTAAATTCCTACTCAATTTCCTCACAATAACTCAAAAGCATGGGTATTTGAGCTTTGGGACTCAAGAAGAATTTATTATGAATCAGAAAAGAAGTTTTATCTGTATATGCAACACAGTTTGATGAATTCTAAAATATTATAAATGATTATAGGGTACGTTTCAGTGCTAACACAAGAGTATATTAGGAGTAAACACAATTATCAGTGACATATCGATATTTCTTCCCACCCAGAAAAAAGCAAATTGTTGAAATTATTTCCATTTTTATTTTCTCTGCTGCTGATTTCTGTAGTAATCCAAAGCATAGCACTGAGTTACTTATTTCTTTAAATGAGTAAAACAAAATTTAAAATAATTGAATCATTTATTGGATACAAAGAAAAGCAAGCACAGGAGAAATTGTTTTATAATATTTACTATATCTAACAATTTGCTAAAGTACATAATTGAGTACAAATACTATACTACTATAATGATATACTAACTATCCAGGATTAAATACATTATTATTAAGAATGCAGATGGAAGATTCTGCTCTCAAGAAGTATTGCTTTAGGATAGCAGTTAAAGAAATGAAACAATACAAAGCAAAACAAAACCTTGACACAGTTTTACTGCAGTCTATCTAGCTATCACTTAACTAAAGTTAACCATAATATAGATATCTTTCCTGGCCCCTTAAAATTATTTTTGCTTTAAAGGTAATTTAAACCTTTGCTTAAATAATTGTTTTTTTCTTTTATTCCTATGTTTAAGGATAGTACAATTTAGACAAAATAAGAAGGTTCATATATTTGGACTTATTTTTATTTCATCCTAAAATTACTATATGATAACTAGTTTACTTCTATCCTGTTAGACTTATAGGGATATTCCTAATTCCCATATCACACCATGGTTTAGGTATTTAAAATATTTGTTATATGTCAGTCTTACTTGGATAGTATAACTAAGCTGTAATAACATGTTTTAATTTTACTAACAAGGAGACTTTAATTTCTCAACTAAGCTAGAAAGGAAAAGAGCACAAGACAGTTTGAGACAGTGGAGGATTATAGGTTCAAATACCACAGTCTACCCCTTTAAAACTAAATTGTCAATAGATAAAATGAATCGATTTTTTAATCTGCTGTTAGCTCTTAGGACCATTTCCAGAACTTTTAAATGTTTGTGTGAGTGAATATAAATATACATATTATATAATATATACATTATAACATATAGTACATAATGTGTATATATATATGTGTGTGTGTGTATATATATATATATATACATGTGTATAGTACATAATGTATATATATATATGTGTATATATATATGTGTATACACACACACACACACACACACACACACACATATATATATTTTCCATCAGTTTCACTGGTGAGTGATTTAGCAAAGGTCTTCACATCATTGTGCTGGAATCCTCATGGCTCTTAATCAGAAGCTGTTAAGTTTTCCCCAAAACTCAGGAACATAGCTGAGTTTACCTATGTAAGGGGTAAAGTCTGCCACCATCAAGAATTATATTCCCTGTCTAGGACTTTAATTGGTTTATATGTCTATGAACTGAAACAGACTTTTTGTTTTATCTCATTTTGCATTTACTTGCAAGTCTCATCTTGCTTTTACTTAAACTTAAAAAGATGTTTTAAAAGATGAGACTTGCTTAACTTTTATTGTAAAAGGTCATATATTAATAGTTTAGCCTGTTTATCCCATTTCACTAGAAATCAAATGGACTATTCTCACTTAAATTGCTCTAAAGCTTCATCTCTTCCAGACCATTTATCCCTAACCATAAATGAGAATACATTCCTTTAAGGATATACAGAAGTAAGTAAACCTGGCTTTGTTTATAAAAATTGTAATAATTTCTGTGGAAGATCATAGCAAACCTTGATTTATGACCAGCAATGTAAAAATATAGGGTATATAGATAAGTGAGGACTTTAACAGGCATGTCCTTTTATAGTGGGATGTGGAACCTTGAGTGCTAATGTGATACTTATGTCAACTAAGTGCAAAAATGATAGTGAATTACTGGCTTTCAGTCTTTATTGACCACTTCAGACACTTCGTGAAAAACTAAAAAGCAAAGGTGGGATCCTTAATAAAAATTAATCATTGCATTGCTCATTTGCTGAATTGGTGATATATTAAAGTGTGAACAACTTCAACCATCAAAAGTGCATAATTTTAACCAGTGTTTCAACTCAAACCAACACTTTTTGACCTCACCCAGCTCAATTGTGTAATTAAGAGATATTTAAGTAATAATCACATTGACCATTGAACATTGTTCCTCTGTAATTCACCAAATGAGGAGGTGGCTCAGCTGGATTTATTAAGGTGTTGTTGCACTAAAATCTTGATATGTCATAAACCATGTGAAATGGTCAGAGGCCTATTTAGTTGAATGACTGGAAAACCTGATAAATAATTCATCAAAGAGATGAAATGTGTAGATTTAAATAATGCAAAATAGTGAAAGAAAATAAGACATTATAGATCCACACCATTGTGCCAGATGATCTATTAAATACTATATGTTCATTGCACTTTTCATACCAAAAAGAAAGATTATGAAATTAAATATAAATATAATATATTGATAATTAATAAGTGCAATAAAGAAAATTAAAGCAGGATAAGAAAATAGTAATTTTACATGATCAGAGAAACATTTCCTTAAGGGGTGGCATATGAATAGAGACCTGCATGAAGTGAGGAAGCTGTTGATGAAAATGTCTTGCTACTATCAGGCCAAGTAAAGGAAACTGAATCAGTAGGCTAGTGTTGCATAACAAAACCAGCCCAGGGCTTCCCTGGTGGTGCAGTAGTTGAGAGTCTGCCTGCCGATGCAGGGGACACGGGTTCATGCCCAGGTCCGGGAAGATCCCACATGCCGCGGAGTGGCTGGGCTCGTGAGCCATGGCCGCTGAGCCTGCGCATCCAGAGCCCGTGCTCTGCAGCGGGAGAGGCCGCAGCAGTGAGAGGCCCACGTACCGCAAAAAAAAAAAAAAAAAAAAAAAAAAAAAAAAAAAAAAAAAAACAGCCCAAAACTCTATGATTTAAAACAAGATGGGATACATCTTACATGTGGATAGTATTAAATAAATCCCACGCATGACATTTTTCAATATAACCCCATCTTATTAAGAAAAAATGCTGAAGGAGGAGCTTCAAGATGGCTGAAGAGTAAGACGAGGAGATCACCTTCCTCTCCACAAATACATCAGAAATACAGTTACGTGTGGAACAACTCCTATAGAACACCTACTAAATGCTGGCAGAAGACCTTCCCAAAAGGCAAGAAATTCCCCAAGTACCTGGTTAGGGCAAAAGAAAAAAGACAAAACACAGACAAAAGAATAGGAATAGGACCTGCACCAGTGGGAGGGAGCTGTGAAGGAGGAAAGGTTTCCATACACTAGGAAGCCCCTTCGTGGGCAGAGACTGCGGGTGGCGGAGGTGGGGGAGCTTCAGAGCCACGGAGGAGAGCACAGCCACAGGGATGCGGAGGGCAAAGTGGAGAGATTCCCGCACAGAGGACCGGTGCCGACCAGCACTCACCAGCTCAAAAGGCTTGTCTGCTCACCCACCGGGACGGGCGGGGGCTGGGAGCTGAGGCTCGGGCTTCAGTCAGATCCCAGGGAGAGGACTGGGGTTGGCTGCGTGAACACAGCCTGAAGGGGGTTAGTGTACCACAGCTAGCCGGGAGGGAGTCCGGGAAAATGTCTGGACCTGCCGAAGAGGCAAGAGACTTTTTCTTCCCTCTTTGTTTACTGGTGTGTGAGGAGAGGGGATTAAGAGTGCTGCTTAAAGGAGTTCCAGAGACGGGCGCGAGCCACGGCTATCAGCGCAGACCCCAGAGACGGGCATGGGATGCTAAGGTTGCTGCTGCCACCAACAAGAAGCCTGTGTGCAAGCACAGGTCACTCTCCACACCTCCCCTCCTGGGAGACTGTGCAGCCCGCCACTGCCAGGGTCCCGTGATCCAGGGACACCTTCCCCGGGAGAACACACGGTGCACCTCAGGCTGTTGCAACGTCACGCTGCCCTCTGCCCTCTGCCGCCGCAGGCTCGCCCGGCATCTGTACCCCTCCTTCTCCCCAGCCTGAGTGAGCCAGAGCCCCCTAATCAGCTGCTCCTTTAACCCCGTCCTGTCTGAGAGAAAAACACATGCCCTCAGGCAAACTACACGCAGAGGCAGGTCCAAATCCAAAGTTGAACCCCAGGGGCAGTGCGAACAAAGAAGAGAAAGGGAAATTTTGCCCAGAAGCCTCAGGAGCACTGGATTAAATCTCCACAATCAACTTGATGTACTCTGCATCTGCATAATACCTGAATAGACAACGAATCATCCCAAACTGAGGAGGTGGACATTAGGAGATAAGATATGTATATTTTTTCCCTTTTTCTCTTTTTGTGAGTGTGTATGTGTATGTTTATGTACTGTGTGTGATTTTGTCTGTATAACTTTTCTTTTCCCATATGTCTGAGGGTTCTGTCTGTCTGTCTTTTTTTTTATTTTACTTTTTAAAATTTTTTTCTTAATAATTATTTTCTCTTTTAATAACTTTATTTTATTTTATTTTTTCTTTCTTTCTTTCTCTTTCTTCCTTTCTTTCTTCCTTCCTTCTTTTCTTTCTTTCTTTCTCTCTTTCTTTCTTTCTTTCTTTCTTTCTTTCTTTCTTTCTTTCTTTCTTTCTTTCTTTCTTTATTTTTTCTCACTTTTATTCTGAGCCATGTGGATGAAAGGCTCTTGGTGCACCAGCCAGGTGTCAGGGCTGTGCCTCTGAGGTGGGAGAACTAACTTCAGGACACTGGTCCACAAGAGACATCCCAGCTCCACGTAATATCAAATGGTGAAAATCTCCCAGAGATCTCCATCTAACGCCAACACCCAGCTTCACTCAATGACAAGCAAGCTACAGTGCTGGCCATCCTATGCCAAACAACTAGCAAGAAAGGAACACAACACCATCCATTAGCAGAGAGACTGCCTAAAATCATAATAAGTCCACAGTCACCTCAATACACTCCACCGGACGTGGACCTGCCCACCAGAAAGACAAGATCCAGCCTCATCCACCAGAACACAAGCACTAGTCCCCTCCACCAGGAAGCCTACACAACACACTGAACCAACCATAGGCACTATGGACAGACACCAAAAACAATGGGAACTACGAACCTGCAGTCTGTGAAAAGGGGACCCCAAACACAGTAAGTTAAGCAAAATGAGAAGACAGAAAAGAGCACAGCAGATGAAGGAGCAAGGCAAAAACCAACCAGATCTAACTAATGAAGAGGAAATAGGCAGTCTACCTGAAAAAGAATTCAGAATAATGATAGTAAAGATGATCCAAAATCTTGGAAATAGAAGAGAGAAAACACAAGAAACGTTTAACAAGGACCTAGAAGAATGAAAGAACAAACAAACAATGATGAACAAAATAATAAATGAAATTAAAATTCTCAAGAAGGGATCAATAGCAGAATAACAGAGGCAGAAGAATGGATAAATGACCTGGAAGAAAAAATACTGGAAATAACTACTGCAGAGAAGAATAAAGAAAAAAATAATGAAAACAACTGAGGACAGTCTCAAGGGCATCTGGGACAACATTAAACACACCAACATTCAAATTACAGTGGTCCCAGAAGAAGAAGAGAAAAAGAAAGAGTCTGAGAAAATATTTGAAAAGATTATAGTTGAAAACTTCCCTAATATGGGAAAGGAAATAGCTAATCAAGTCCAGGAAGCACAGAGAGTCCCATAGGGGTAAATCCAAGGAGAAACACCTTAAGACACATATTATTCAAACTATCAAAAATTAAATACAAAGAAAAAAATATTAAAAGCAGCAAGGGAAAAACAACAAATAATACAAAAGGGAATCCCCATAAGGTTAACTAATCACTCGGCAGAAACTCTGCAAGCCAGAAGGGACTGGCAGGACATAATTAAAGTGATGAAGGAGAAAAAACTACAACCAAGATTACTCTACCCAGCAAGGATCTCATTCAGATTCGATGGAGAAATTAAAAACTTTACAGAAAAGCAAAAGCTAAAAGAATTCAGCACCACCAAACCAGCTTTACAACAAATGCTAAAGGAACTTCTCTAGGCAGGAAACACAAGAGAAGGAAAAGACCTACAATAAGAAACCCATAACAATTAAGAAAATGGGAATAGGAACATATATATCGATAATTACCTTAAATGTAAATGGATTAAATGCTCCAACCAAAACACACAGACTGGTTGAATGCATACAAAAACAATACCCATATATATGCTGTCTACAAGAGGCCCAGTTTACACCTAGGGACACATACAGACTGAAAGTGAGGGGATGGAAAATGATATTCCATGCAAGTGGAAAACAAAAGAAAGCTGCAGTAGCAATTCTCATATCAGACAAAATAGACTTTAAAATAAAGACTATTACAAGAGACAAGGAAGAACACTACATAACGATCAAGGGATCAATCCAAGAAGAAGATATAATAATTGTAAATATCTATGCACCCCACAGAGGAGCACCTCAATACATAAGGCATATACTAATAGCCAAAAAATGGCAAATCGACACAGTCATAGTAGGGGACTTTAACACTGTACTTTCACCAACGGACAGATCATCCAGATGAAAATAAATAATGAAACACAAGTATTAAATGATACATTAAACAAGATGGACTTAATATTTATAGGACATTCCATCCAAAAACAACAGAATACACATTTTTCTCAAGTGCTCATGGATCATTCTCCATGATAGATCATATCTTGGGTCACAAATCAATCCTTGGTAAATTTAAGAAAATTGAAATCATATCAAGTATCTCTTCTGACTGCAACGTTATGAGACTAGATATCAATTACAGGAAAAAATCTGTAAAAAATACAAACACATGGAGGCTAAACAATACATTACTTAATAACTAAGAGATCACTGAAGAAATCAAAGAGGAAATCAAAAAATACCTTGAAACAAATGACAATGAAAACACAACACAAATCCTATGGGGTGCACAAAAGCAGTTCTAGGAGGGAAGTTTATAGCAATACAGTCCTACCTTAAGAAACAAGAAACATCTCAAATAAACAACCTAAATTTACACCTAAAGCAATTAGAGAAAGAAGAACAAAAATACCCCAAAGTTAGCAGAAAGAGAGAAATCATAAAGATCAGATCAGAAATACATGAAAAAGAAATGAAGGAAGTGATAGCAGAGATCAATAAAACTAAAAGCTGGTTCTTTGAGAAGATAAACAAAATTGATAAGCCATTAGCCAGACTCAACAAGAAAAAAAGGGAGAAGACTCAAATCAATAGAATTAGAAACGAAAAAGGAGAAGTAACAACTGACACTGCAGAAATAAAAAGGATCATGAGAGATTACTACAAGCAACTATATGCCAATAAAATGGACAACTTGGAACAAATGGACAAATTCTTAGAAATGCACAACCTTCTGAGACTGAACCAGGAAGAAATAGAAAATATAAACAGACCAATCACAAGCACTGATATTGAAACTGTGATTAAAAGTATTCCAACAAACAAAAGCCCAGGACCAGATGGCTTCACAGGCGAATTCTATCAAACATTTAGAGAGGAGCTAACATCGATCCGTCTCTAACTCTTCTAAAATATAACAGAGGGAGGAACACTCCCAAACTCATTCTAGGAGGCCACGATCACCCTGACACCAAAACCAGACAAAGATGTCACAAAGAAAGAAAACTACAGACCAGTGTCCCTGATGAAAAAAGATTCAAAATTCCTCAACAAAATACAAGCAAACAGAATCCAACAGCACATTAAAAGGATCATACACCATAATCAAGTGAGGTTTATCCCAAAAATGCAAGGTTTCTTCAATATATGCAAATAATCAATGTGATACACCATATTAACAAAGTGAAGGAGAACAACCATATGATCATCTCAATCGATGCAAAGAAAGCTTACGACAAAATTCAACACTCATTTATGATAAAAACCCTGCAGAAAGTAGGCAGAGAGGGAACTTTCCTCAGCACAATAAAGGCCATATATGACAAACCCATAGACCACACCATCCTCAATGGTGAAAAACTGAAACCATTTCCACTAAGATCAGGAAGAAGGCAAGGTTGCCCACTCTCACCACTCTTATTCAACATAGTTTTGGAAGTTTTAGACACTGCAATCAGACAAGAAAAAGAAATAAAAGGAATCCAAATTCTAAAAGAAGAAGTAAAGATATCACTGTTTACAAATGACATGATAATATACATAGAGAATCCTAAAGGTGCTACCAGAAAACCACTAGAGCTATTCAATGAATTTGGTAAAGTAGCAGGATACAAAATTAATGCGCAGAAATCTCTAGCATTCCTATACACTAATGATGAAAAATCTGAAAGTGAAATTAAGAAAACACTCCCATTTACCATTGCAACAAAAAGAATAAAATATCTAGGAATAAACCTACCTAAGGAAACAAAAGACTTGTATGCAGAAAATTATAAGACACTCATGAAGGAAATTAAAGATACAAATAGATGGAGGGATATACCATGTTCTTGGATTGGAAGAATCAACATTGTGAAAATGACTCTACTACCCAAAGCAATCTACAGCTTCAATGCAATCTCTATCAAACTACCACTGGAATTTTTCACAGAACTAGAACAAAAAATTCACAATTTGTATGGAAACACAAAAGACCTTGGATACCCAAAGCAATCTTGAGAAAGAAAAATGGAGCCTGAGGAATCAGGCTCCCTCACTTCAGACTGTACTACAAAGCTACAGTAATCAGGACAGTATGGTACTGGCACAAAAACAGAAATATAGTTCAATGGAACAGGATAGAAAGCCCAGAGGTAAACCCACGCACCTATGGTCACCTTATCTTTGATAAAGGAGACAAGTATATACAGTGAAGAAAACACAGCCTCAATAAATGGTGCTGGAAAACTGGACAGGTACATGTAAAAGTATGAAATTAGAACACTCCCTAAGACGATACACAAAAAATAAACTCAAAATGGATTAAAGACCTCAATGTAAGGCCAGATACTATCAAACTCTTAGAGGAAAACATAGGAAGAACACTCTATGACATAAATCACAGCAAGATCCTTTTTGACTGACCTCCTAGAGGAATGGAAATAAAAATAAATAAATAAACAAATGGGACCTATTTAAAATTAAAAACTTTTGCACAGCAAAGGAAACCACAAACAAGATGAAAAGACAACCCTCAGAATGGGAGAAAATATTTGCAAATGAAGCAACTGACAAAGAATTAATCTCCAAAATTTACAAGCAGCTCATGCAGCTCAATATCAAAAAAACAAACAACCCAATCCAAATATGGGCAGAAGATCTAAGTAGACATTTCTGGTAGGAAGATATACAGATTGCCAACAAACACATGAAAAAATGCTGAACATTATTTATCATTCGAGAAAAGCAAATCTAAACTACAATGGGGCTTCCCTGGTAGCACGGTGGTTGGGAGCCCGCCTGTCGATGCAGGAGACACAGATTTGTGCCCCTGTCTGGGAAGATCCCACATGCCGTGGAGCTGCTGGGACTGTGAGCCATGACCACCGAGCCTGCGCCTCTGGACAGAATGGCCATCATCAAAAAATCTACAAACAATAAATGCTGGAGAGGGTGTGGAGAAAAGGCAACCCTCTTGCACTGTTGGTGGGAATGTAATTCGTTACAGCCACTAAGTAAAACAGTACGGAGGTTCCTTAAAATCTAAAAATAGAACTACCATATGACCCAGCAATCCCACTACTGGGCATATACCCTTAGCAAACCATAATTCAAACAAGGCATGCACCACAATGTTCATTGCAGCTCTATTTACAATAGCCTGGACATGGAAGCAACTTAAGTGTCCATTGACAGATGAATGGATAAAGAAGATGTGGCACATATATACAATGGAATATTACTCCGCCATAAAAGAAACAAAACTGAGTTATTTGTAGTGAGGTGGATGGACTTAGAGTCTGTCATAAAGAGTGAAGTAAGTCAGAAATAGAAAAAAACAAATACCATTTGCTAACACATATATATGGAATCTAAGAGCAAAAAAACAAGGTCATGGTCTTCCCTGGTGGAGCAGTGGTTGAGAGTCCTCCTGCTGATGCAGGGGACACTGGTTCGTGCCCCGGTCCAGGAAAATATCATGTGCCGCGGAGCAGCTGGGCCCATGATCCATGGCCGCTGAGCCTGTGCGTCCGGATCCTGTGCTCCGCAAAGGGAGAGGCCACAGCAATGAGAGGCCTGCGTACTGCAAAAACAAACAAACAAACAAAAACGAAAAAAAAAAAAGGTCATGAAGAACCTAGAGGAAGATGGGAATAAAGACACAGACCTACTAGAGAATGAACTTGAGGATATGGGGAGGGAGAAGGGTAAGCTGTGACAAAGTGAGAGAATGGCATGGACATATTTACACTACCAAATGTAAAATTGATAGCTAGTGGGAAGGAGCCGCATAGCACAGGGAGATCAGCTCGGTGCTTTGTGACCAGGGGTGGTATAGGGAAGCTGAGAGGGAGGGAGATGCAAGAGGGAAGAGATATGGGAACATATGTATATGTATAACTGATTCACTTTGTTATAAAGCAGAAACTAACACACAATTGTAAAGCAATTATACTCCAATAAAAATGTTAAAAAATAAAAAAATAGAAATCATAGAAATTCTGATAATATATATATATTCTGATAATATATATATATTCTGATAATATCTGCATGTAAATATGTATGTATATTATAAAATTAAATTATATTATATTATTAGACACATTTATATCAGCTGTGTGCTCTTTTAGGAAGTATTTTTAAAATAAAAATATCACTGCAAATTTGAAAATAGAAGAGAAAATGGTAACAATATAAATTCCAGTGAAACAATGATACTGTCAAATGATGCAGAATTAATTTTATTTATTAGAAAGGGCAAAATCATACCGATAAAATATCCATAAGGAAAAATAACATTTGGTAATATACATTAATATTCCTTACAATATAATTTCAAAATACATAATTCAAAAACTGATATAAAACTTAAGGAGTAACTGACATTCTCTTTCCGAAGACATCAGTTCAAAGGTGGAAAAATATGTAAAGGCCCGATCATACTTAAAATACACAATTCTAAACCACAACAATAAAAACTATATATAAAATATATAAATTAATACAAGTTGTTACAAAATAACCCTGCCCACAATGAAAGTATATAAGCAAAAAACTACGGAAATTTCTAAATACACATAACCTTAAAAGCCTTTATTAAAAAAACAAACAACAATAAAACCAAAAACAAAAAGACTGAAGAAAATAGCAAAGTTTAAATTTTTTTTAAAATCCTCTAAATTAAGGAGGATTATAAATATAAAGCAGAAGTAAATTTAGTGGTACAACGAAACAAAGAAAATAGTGTTGATCGATGAGACAAAACTCCATTGACTACTTCAAATAATTGGCTGTCCTACCACAAATATAAAGAAGATAAGACAAGTGCAAATCGTCTTTATTAAAAAGAGGAATATAACCACATATAGAGGTTATTTCTAAATAGCATTTCTATTAAGATAAATATTAAAATAAAGATGAAATGGACATTTTCTTAGGAACACACAAAATTCCACATTGACTTAAATATAAATAGAAACCCCAAATATACAATAAACAGAGAAAATTAATGATCTAACTTCTGAAACAGAACTCTTTTATGTGAGTTGTATCAAGATTTGTCAGACTTGTTATTTCTTATTTACACAAAGAGAGCAGATAACTGAAAATACAAGCAACTATAAAATGTCTTTCTGAGGCTAACAGAACTCAAACTCAAATTTATAATATAACATAACGCAAATTCCTTGAGCAAATAAGACTTAGACACACAAAGATATTTCAACATAGAAAATGCACCAATATAATTTACTAAAATGCTGGACTTAGTAGGGAAAAATAAACAATGCTTTTTACTACCAAAAATAATTTGCTATAATTAAGCTTCTATTGCTCTTTAAAACTTTAGGAAATTAGGAAAAGGAAGAAGAAATTTCTCACTACACCAAAGATTAGAATACTCCAAATCTAAAGCAAACATTATTCTTACTGATGATGCATTAAATTGGTGACCATAGAATCTGGACCAGAACAAGGATAATTAATTTTATCTCTAACCTTTCAATTTTATGTGGAGAACCATCACAAAACAATAAAATAAGGAAAATAATTAAAATGTATTAACTATTGGGAAAGAAGAGCATTTATAAAGATTGATATTAATATTTAATTATTTACTAGAAAATCAATTGGAAATCTATTATGTCATAATTTACATGGATTTCTAGCCTTCATATGAATAAAATATTCATGAATGAAAGATAAAATACAATAAAATCAATAGATTTTTTTAATATCAGAAATAAACAAAAGTTATAAAATAGGAAAGTATAGCTCATTTATAATAACAATCAAAACCTGAAGAAACTCAGAATGATCTGAATCACAATTTCTTCAGGCAAACTCCACAGAAAGATGTAAAGTAGATCTTAATAAAAAGGATTGCTATCATGCCTACGGATCCTTTCAGTTCCATGATTACTTCAGTACTGTTAAGTGGTAAATTTTGCCCAAAGTAATTGATAAATGCAATGATATTTCAATCAAAATCCAAACAGGATATTTTGAAGCTTCTCAATTTGATCCTAAAATTGATATGGAAAATATATATCTAAAAATAAAAATAGTAATGGAAATTAAAAACAAAGATATGAGGGTTTTCTTATTCTGATGTCAAAGCATCTATTCATCTGTGATTAAAAATGTATTTATTACCACAGGAATATACAAAAGAGCAGAAAATAAAAATGAGAATTTAGGGAGTGCAGAAATAAGCATGTACATATAGGGATATTTAATGTGCTGTGAAACTTCACATATGTGACCTGAAGATGAATAATTCAGTAAGTGAGTTTGGGATACCTGGGGGAACTTTTAAATTATTTTTTATTTGGCACTATTTATACAAAATCCAAACTTCAAAGATATTACAAGTAAAGACAGAAAAATGCATTTATAACCCTGGATTTGCTGAAATTATGCCTTGATTAACCTTGACATGAATCCTTTTTCTTATGGTGACCCAGTATCAACTGAATGTCTAGGGAGTAAACCTAAAGGGGTTGGACAATGAAAATATTAAATGATAAAATACAAACAAAACAAACCAAAATGTAATTAGCTGGTCTTGATTCCAAATATAAATTAAATATTTTTTATAAGTCGAATGGTCAATAAGATTTTTTACATATCTGTCTTAATTTGATGTCGTCTTTTATGTTAAAAATAGTCAAAATTTTATAGTTTTAAATACTTTGTTTTGTTCCCTCTACTGTTCTCTGAAGAGATTTATCTTAAAAAACAAAAACAAGGATAGAATATTTGAGTTACCTTGAATAATATAAGGCCAGCTTTTGTCAAATTGTATTTTCATCATCTCTTAATAGGTGTTACTTGGAAAACATATTCAGTGGTGAAAGGTTGAGAAATTTGGAGTTAAATATAGTTTATGTGAATGCTAATGAGCAATATGAATCTTTACAAGAAAGATATTATTTTAGTGTTTCCCAAATTTATGACCCCAGAAACTTGTTTCACAAAAAGTGTTGTAGAGAGCACATTTTGGGAATGTGCAATATTGCTAATAATTGTTATGTGTTTAACACTGTAAAATAATTAGACTCTGAAAACACACTTTATTAATATAGTATGGGTTCCAGTTATCAAATAGATATGAATTATTTATTCTAGAATTAGAAAGAAGTTCAAAGGTTACTTTGGAAACTCTTTATCTGTTACTTTTTTTAAGTCCTATGTATTTATTCATTTCTATATCTAAAATGAATCTTCTCAAATGAATAACAGGCATTATTAGGTGAAAGAAAAGTAATGCAATCTACTTTTAACAGTGAAGACACTTCAGTTTATTAAATTAATAAACATTAATTTAAGCATTTCAAATTAACCATCTCTATCCCCAAAGTATCCTAGAGTTCCCAGTTGTTGCTGTACCTTAACCTTTCCCAGCTGTGACTTGAATCATACTTTCAGTAATGTGCCATTCTCAGTGACAGTGATTAGTTGGAAAGGAGGTTGAATTCCAAAGTGCCAAACATTCATCTGGCAAAAAAAAGTATATCATTGCATCTGGGGGAAAAAATGCAGGCTCACCTGTACCAAGAACTCCCCCTTCCTTGTTCTATTCACTGCATGTCAAGATATTCTTGGATAGATGGGAATGACTTTTTCCCCTACTACCTGAATCATTTATACATAAAATGAAAATAGTATAGGGTACTGGACATATACCCAGAGAAAACCATAATTCAAAAAGACACATGCACTCCAATGTTCATTGCAGCAGTATTTACAAGAGCCAGGTCATGGAAGCAAGCTAAATGCCCATCAACAGAGGAATGGATAAAGAAGATGTGGTCCATATATACAATGGGATATTACTCAGCCATTAAAAGGAACGAAATTGGGTCATTTGTAGAAACGTGGATTGATCTAAAGACTGTTATACATAGTGAAGTTAAGTCAGAAAGAGAAAAACAAATATCGTATATTAACACATATATGTGGAATCTAGAAAAATGGTACAGATGGTTTGCAAGGCAGAAATAGAGCACAGATGTAGAGAACAAATGTACGGACACCAAGGGGGGGAAGTGAGCAGAAGGGGGGTTGGTGGTGGTGGGATGAATTGGGAGATTGGGATTAATATGTATAAAATAGATAACTAATAAGAAGCTGCTGTATAAAAATAAATGAATAAAATAAAATTAAAAATTAGTATAGGGTAGCATAATATTAGAGGCTGAAAACATTCTAAGATAACATTTTCTTTGAAAATATATTGTAAAAGTCATTCTCGTGAATATCAAGCCTGAATTTTTTTTAAAAAAATAATAGTTAAATATGAATCATGATTACTAAAGCTTGCATAAAAATATAAAAACTCTTTCATGGGAAAAACCTCAAAAAACCCATCATTTTTATTTCCATAATGGAATGCTGTGTATTGACACCTAATTATCTTTTTAAAGAGAAGACTGTAACAGTGATAAAGAGATTATGATAACAGTACAACTCTCAGCAAAAATGTGGTTCATTAAGTATGATCATTGTAGTTCTTACCTCCTAAAAATATTCTTTGGAAATCACAATGATTGTTCACATTTGAATCAGATTATCACATTAAATTTCATAACTAATAAAGTTATTTTTGTTTAATATATTTTCAATTCTAAACCTTAACAAAGATGACATTTTGGTATATTTTAAATAAGGGGAATCTTATTGATTGGTCAAGTGTCCAAATTTTTGTTTTGTTCTGTTTTACAGAAATATGAAACATTATTTCAATTCTTTTGCATCAGCTGAACCCATGTGTCTGGCTAAAATGAAAAATAGGAACTATGTTATATTCTTCTAATTTATGATGTCTATAGTGAGCCATGAAGTTTTCATACAGCTGTGAAATGTTTAAGTGGTTCTTAAGCATATTTTAGGACCTGCCATTGTAACTATTATGTCAGAAAATAATTATTGCAAGAAAATTTCTCACAGAAAGCGAAAATGGTGATTTTTTTTTCCCTTTTTTTCTCTCTTGTGAAAAGGTTGTTTGGTCTCTCTCATTTAATGCCTAAAATAATTTATAATTTTACTGTTGATAAAACACTTTTAATTATACTGTTGAAGAAGTGAGTGTTCAATATTTACCAAATATGAGATTTAATTAAAGGGACTATTTTAAGAATCTAAGAAAAAAATATAATCTTCTAAATAAAATTATCAATATTTGTTGTGTTCCATTTCACAAGGCAGATATATTACATATGTTAAAAAATATATGTGACAATGCAGTGTACACAAATGTTGAAATCTCTAACAAACATTTTATCATTAGCACTTAATAGTGTTATCTGGACAGGATGATACAGTCCCTTCTCTGTTCCCTCTCAAAATAAACATCTGGGCCATCTAATCAAAAATACAAATTATTCCTTAGATTTGAGCAAGCTACATCCAAATATTCAAACAATCCATTTACAAAGAGGTATGGACATCAGTCTGTCTAGAAGCAGTAAGAACAGCAGAAAATGAGATTCGGTTAGAATATGAAATGTTTCACTTCCAAATTGTGTAACTATAAATATGTCACTTAACCTCTCTGAAGTTTAGTTGCCTTATCTGTAAAATGCAGTTCCACTGTAACTGATGAGAGTCCCTGTTTCCTCTAAAGCATTTAGCCTGATGCTTACAGAGAAAAAAGAGCAGTATTTGAAAATATGAATTTTGGAATTAGATTGCCTAATTTAATTCTAGCTCTGCCAGTTATTAACTATGTGACTTAGGGTAAATTACTGGGCATCATTTTCCTAATTTGTATAATAGTGATAATATTTGTACTTATTGCATAAGATGATTGCAAAAACTGAATGCTAATATAAAACACTTAAAATTGGGGTTAGTGCATGACTAATAAATATATATGTGCCATTTTTATTACTAGTAGTTTCTGTATTCTGACACATTTGAGAGGTAATTGTCATTTTGACAATTCTTATATGTACAAAGGATAAAATAATAATAGTATTAACTGAGAGATTTCTTGTATCATTTTTTAAAAATTTGGACAATTACATTTTGTATTTAGGAAATATGGCAATGCACTCATTACTAAAATAAAGATGCTCTAAAGGAGCTTAATAAAGAGACCAAGAGAGAGAGAAAGAGACTGAAGTTACCCAAGGTTTCTTTCAGTGCAAAACTCTACAATTTGATTAGTCTTGAGATGGGTAAAATAAAATAATAAAAATGATTCATTCAATCTTCTCAAACTTACTATTCATTGTTAAATAAATAACTAGCTATTCTTCCATTGTGGAATAGAACTTTAGTCAATTTTTTGAATTGGATGGAAACAAATAAGAAAAAAGAAAGGAGACTCCTGATTAAAGTGGGTAATTACGTAAGTGTATATGGTTATTGGAGCTTAACATCTATATGTTCATAAGGAGTTTCTTAAAACTGGAAAGTTTCTGGTATTAATATGTCTGAGCTAAAATAGAACTGCTTTTTTCCTGCTCAGAACTCATGTCACAACAACAAAGAGAAATAGAACCAAAAGAGCAATTGTCATTTTCCACACAAATAAGAGCTTCTGTAACTCCAAATAGGACAGGAAAGGCTGCTACATACAATGAAAGTCAAACAGAGGGGAGAAAAGATTATAGTAGTGCCAGCCCCAGACCAAGACAGTGTTTTCAAAAACGGTACCAGTCCATTGTTTATAACAAGAATGGAAACACAGTCTGACAATGGATGCTCAGAAAAATTTGGAAATGCAAAAATATTCTTCCAAAGGAATTTGATTAATAAGTTGAACATCATGGCAGTAGAATTTACACAAACATGCAATATGTTACTAAAACATGTTGAAGGGGAAAGACTCTATATTGTGAGAAGAAATGAAGCTTTAATCTCTGTAGAGCAGTAAAATGCAAAATAATTTAGATGCTCATATTGTAAACTTATTGTAAACCAGAGATAATTATTTCTAGCATGAACAAAATGGCCAAGGATTACCAGCCTCATTTAAAATTAGTTATTAATTTAAAAAAATCAAAATTAAAAAATAAGCAAACTGATGGAAAAAATAAACATAAAACAGAAAGTAAACCCTCCAAATGTTGTCATTGTCAAAGGCAACTGGTGAAAATCATTAAAGTTTTCACAAGAATTTGAAAAACAAAGTATCAAAGTAATAATCTGTATTAGTTACCTATTGTGGCTTAAGAAATTAATTAGTAGTTCCAAATGACAAACATTTATTATCTCACAGTTTATGTGGGTTAAGTATTCAGGAAAAGCTTAGCTGCGTGGTTCCGACTGAGGGCCTTTTATGAAGTTGTCATTAATATGTCTGCCCATGGTGCAGTCATCTGAAGGCTTGACAGCAGCTGAGGGATCCACCTCCCTCTTTATTCAGGTGGCTGAGGTCAGGATATCTCAGTTCTTTGCCATGAGGACTTCCCATAGAGCTGCTAAGAAAATGGTAGCTGCTTTCCACAGAACAAGTGATGAAAGAGAGAGAGAGAAAGAGTGAGAGAGAGAGAGAGAAAGCAGTCACAATGCCTTGTTATGACCTAGTTTTTGAAGTTGTATACCATCATTCACTACCACTTTATTTTATTTCTTAAAAGCAAGTCACTAAGTTCGGCCTATGATCAAAAGGAGAGGAATCAGAGCCCACCTCTTGAAGGGAGGAGTTACAAAAAAAATTGTGACTGTATTTACAAAACAAGCATATCACCCATCTAAAAATATGAACTTAACATATAGACCTAAGGGCTCAGAAATTATATGGCAAAATGAATTTAAGCTGATAGAGATCAAACAAATTGAGAGAAATATTTTACAGTAGAAATAAAAGCTAACTTGAAAACAAGACAGAGAAGAGTAGGCAGGACAAAACACTGATAAAAGATATATAATAAGGGCTCATGGAGGACTTGCATTACAGAAGTGAGCAAAACAAAATGAAATGATTAGATGCTTTATAGGATTAACGAGGAAATGATTGTGTTTTTCGCTAATCATATTTAAAATTATTGGCACTCTCACTCTATGTAAATATTAAGCTTAATCTCTCTGCAACCAAAACTCAGGCATGGACTTGTTACTCACTAGGATCAATGGAAAGTGAACCAAAGTAATATATGCCCTTCTGGGCAGAAATTTTAGATCCCAAAGCATGGTATGCCATGCTCTCTTTTTCCCTGCTGCTGTGATCAACATCTCTATTAGACAGAGCTCTTAAATGTCCATGATGACAGAACCCCACTGAAGACAGGCAATGAGTGAAATAAACTTGATTCTTAAAGTTTTTGAAATTTGTGAGCTTGTTTATTAATGTAGTATAAATAAGCTTATCCTAAATAACATGGACTCTGAGTGGAGCTTATACTATCATCAGTCCTGGATCTCAGGGTTTGGACTTGGACTGAAACTAACACTGTCTTCTCTCCTGGTTCTCCTGCCTTTGGATTCAGACTGGAGCTATACCACTGGCTTTCCTGAATCTCTACTTTGATGACTGCGGATCTTAGACGTTTCAGACTCTATAATCCTGTGAGTCAATCCCTCTTTCTGTGTCTCTTTCTGTGTCTCACCCTCTGTCTCTCTCTATATATATATATACAGAGAGAGAGAGAGAGAGAGAGAGAGAGAGAGATGAAGCTTTCTAAGTAGTTTCTCTGACTCCATCCTTATCCTAGTCCAATAATACAACTGCCAAAATGACATGTCTAATAAAATATATCTGGCTATATCACTGCCTGCTGAACAACTATTTAACAGCTCTTCACCTTTTTCAGAATAAAGGTTAAAGTTATCATGACTTGTGGTGCATTTAATGATCTGAAAAGAATGCTATAAATAGTAAAATAACATTATAAAGACAAAAATATTATGATTCATAAATGTCATAATATATTGCTAAATCATCTGTTAATTATAAATGAAACATAAGAAAAATTACTAAACTCTTGAACATGAAATGAAAATAAAAGTGGAAATACTAATTGTGAAATGGTAAGTTATGCTAAGGTAGAATTTAGAATTTAGTTATTTAGATATATTCTATCCACTTAGGTACTTAGAGTTGGTAGTCGCTAGCCACATGGCTATTGGCATTTAGACTTCAATTAATTTAAATATATGAAATATAAATAAGTGTATTGTTAAATACATAAAACTTAAAAAGTGGCTTTACTAGCCAGTCTTCAATTACGCGATTGTCATATGTGACTTGTGGTTATGTATTGGACACCTGTAAATACAAAATATGTTTAACACACATGTAACACTGTAATACTATTTACCCCTTTTAGAAGAAAATGTGCCTTTTATATGAACCATAAGTTAATCTGGGGCTTTTATCCAACCTGAGGATATACACACAAAACAGAACAAGAGTATTCTTCTGGGTTAAAGTATTACAAAATGCAGACATTATCTTTTTCTGTGTCCTAATTTTAGCTTTCAATTCAGAGTATTTCAGTCTGTGATACCAAGTTTCAATTTCTAGTGTAGGTTTAAACCAGTTCATGCATTCACAGAGATAGAAGTGCCTACTGAGTCACAAATTTGTATATAGGCCACCAACACTGATATCACTGCCACAATTGGAGACATGCTCAGATCACAGCTGAGAGCCTAACATACCTGTTACATTACATTTGGAGTTTAGGAGTCTTTGCAAGGGCCTCCCCTGAAATCCTGGCATATGCCAAGCTGTTGCAGTCATGTAGATCCACTTACTCCTGCAGACTAGTGCATAAGTAAACGTTTCTCAGAGCAGATAGGAACCCCATCGGGTTGGAACTAATGCAGATGGTACTCTGTCTTTGACTAGATGCCTTCCAAGTGACAAACAGAAACATCTAGGCTCATGTGCCTGCATTCAACTGTCAGAAATTTATCAGTACCTATATTGGCTTTTAGCCATCATAACCAATGTATTAGTCTGGGTTCTCCAGAGTAACAGAAAGTAATTGGAGACCTATATCTGCATCTTTCTCTTCCACTCTCACTCTTTCAGAGTTAGAAAAGTAAAATAGAAACTATTAGTTAATAATAGAAAACTATTAGTTAATAATAGTTAGAAAGGTCTTCCCTGGTAGTGCAGTGGTTAAGAATCTGCCTGCGAATGCAGGGGACATGGGTTCAAGCCCTGGTCCTGGAAGATCCCACATGCCGTGGAGCAACTAAGCCCGTGTGCCACAACTACTGAGCCTGTGTTCTAGGGCCGGGAGCCACAACTACTGAGCCCACTGCCACAACTATTGAAGTCCACGTGCCTAGAGCCCATGCTCTGCAACAAAGAGAAGCCACTGCAATGAGAAGCCCACGCACCGCAACAAAGGGTAGACCTCGCTTGCTTCAACTAAAGAAAGACCGCACACAGCAACAAAGACCCAATGTAGCAAAAAAAAAGTAAAAAATAAAATATAATAAAGAAAAATAGTTAGAAAACTATTGCAATTTTCAAAGTTGATATTGTGAAGGCCTAAACAGAAGAATGGACAGGGCCGTTGATGAGTGAAAAATTTTCCAAAGATAAAAATCAACATTAGTGACCACATGGAGTAGTCTCCCAAGAATTTAGAGTCTGGATATTATATACTCTCTTAGCTTATGAATATAGCATTGCAAGCCTTTCCAATGGAGTCAACTCTGTTTCCAAATTTTAAAAAGATAAAATTATTGTTACCTGTGATTCCGTCTCCTGCATTACTTGTTCATGCAGATAATGATACTATTATCATTAGTCTTTCTGTAAAACAAAAAGCTCTGGGCAATAACATATCTTTTATGAATCTACTTTTAACTGACACAAAATCCATCTCATTGTCTGTTAGATAGTAAGAGGAAGTTTTGTGCCTCATAACTGAAAAATCCAGAGGCAAATCAGGCTCAGGCAAGGTTTGGTCCATCTTCTCAAATATTTTCATCAATGACAAGGATAACCTTGGTTTCTGCTCTGCCTTCTCTGATCAGCATACAATTAAATGTCTACATCCACTCACCTGCTCTTTCTTTGTGGTTGCAAAATAGGTGTACTTTCAGACTTGTTTGTGTGGTGTGTTCTGTGTGTGTAATTGCATTTGTGTGTGTTCATGTGTGTGTATATGTATGCACAATGTATATGCACAATGGATGCCCTGGAGTATGTATAAATGGGCCATATTTTGAAGTGGACATAAATTTTTGGATTTTTGAGAAGGATTGCAGAGCACAGTAACTCATATTAGGGGAATAACTGATGTGGATGAGCCCCTGCAAACCACTTCTACAACAGATGTTTTTACAAGACGTGGTAAAATACCCATGAGTTGAAGTCAGTATTGCTCTAACCAATAGAAGTCAGTATTGCTCTAACCAATATAGATGATATTCTTATAACTATTGCCAAATAACAGAGGTAATAATCTACTAAAATGGATTTAAGTTTTCACACACTCTGAATAATTCTCTAAATCTGTTAATAAGGACCTATCATTAAAAACAGCAAAAACATCAAAAATAATGAAATGATTGAAATAAAAGTGTTCCTATATACCTGAAATTAATACAGTATTGTAAATCAACTACACTTCAATTTTTAAAAAGTGTGTCTAATAATTCTTTATATTAGAAAATTTTTGTACTGTTCATAATGAAACATAATATATTGGCACACAATATATAGCATCATTTTTGCTCTCATTATAATAAGCACTTGAATACATTTCAAGGGTTTATATGCAATCTTCTATCAGTGAGGCATTAGCTAAATGTTTATATAATTTGTGTGGCATCTGAGAAAAAATAATTTAAAGCAAGATGTTGGGTTAAGAGATCAATACAAATTTAAATTAAAATATTAAGGAACCACACACAGCCTATACCCAGAAGGCAAACTTCTACCACATCATTCCTTCAAAGTGTAACAGATTCATTTCTGAGACAATGGATTCTGACCTTATGTGTAACTGAGAAAACAGAGTTTGATTTTACTTCCCTTTGATGATCTCAAAGGAGAATAAAGCAATATAGTGAAACAACAGAGAACACATACACTGTGTGTGTGTGGGTGTAAATATGTGTGTGTGTGTGTGTATGTATATAAATAGAGAGAGAGAGAGAGAGAGAGAGAGAGAGAGAGAGAGAGGGAGAGAGAGTGCTAGTTTAGCTGTCCTCATTGACGATATTATTCCATGGGAGAAGAGCCAGAAGTAATAAACTTGAGTCTTTTTCTTGTGAAGATTACTGTTAATCTCAACAACCAAGAGAGAACCTCTAGAAATTGTTCAGTTTACATAATTAAGAAAGTCTACATCTAAAATAAGATAATAAATAAATATAGTAACTTCTTAGACAACATCTTGAACATTTAAATAATTATAATTCTTCATTGTAATCACTGTGAATGTCTACACAGTCTACAAATGCCATTGTTAAAAATGGGAAAATTCTACTTAGAATGTTTTTGTCTCTCACTCTTCCTTTTGAATTTTTTCAATTATTACTTTTATCTTTTGAAGGCATTTATCAATTATAATTACATACATTAATTCATCAAATATTTTAATTTGTGCCCTATCCCAGGGCAATATGATACACTTCCTTATTTTTTCAACTTGAATTAAGCATCTTTTCTAAAATACTACTAAAATAAAATTTTAAGATATTTTAAATAAATAGTGCTAATTTTGTCTGAATAAAGAATATAATGTTCTGTGTGCAAGAATGTAAGTTACAAAAGAAAATTGTCTCAGTTTTTTTTTTTTTCTTTTAGTATGCACATCTCTCTCTAGGAAATGGAAATGAGATAGAGGATAGAAAGACTGTAAGACAGTGACACATTTGGATAGTTGGAACAATTTGACCAAAGAGCATACTGGAATTAAAATTATAAGAGTAAGAATAAAAGGAGCTGGAGCTGAAAGACATTTTAATACACAGAAATCACACAAATATTAACTTGCTCAATACTGATGATGATCAAAAGGAAAAAGATAGAATACTTCCAGTCCTAAACAGGAAAACAAACATTAGTTCCAATAAAAATATGGCAAATTTATCCATGGTAATGTAAAAAAGTATGCATGTATGATATCTACTAAATTGATATCAGTCATGGTAATTACAAAGAATGGCAAACTCATGTTTGTGGACCTTAGTATGAAAAGAGATATTTTATTCATTGTTAGAATAGAAATAGTTTTACAATGTATTTCTTCTTTTTTAAATTTAATTTTATTTATTAAAAAAATAATGTTTAATAGATCTTTATTGGAGTATAACTGCTTCACAACTGGGTGAAGCGTGAGTAGCGTCACAATGTACTTCTACTGTTTCTATAGCTGTCATTTTTTTAGTATACAGTGGTAAATATGAAAAAATAAAATGATTGGCATAGCTAAAGAATGTAAAACATCTTGATAGGTTATTATAGTTTATGGAGTTTTGTAGCATGTTCTTTTACCAAGGGAATGGAAAAAAAGTAACTTGTGAGTAGAAAATTCTTTTTTTTTAAGTTTTTATTGGAGTATATTTGCTTTACAATGTTGTGTTAGTTTCTACTGTACAACAAAGCGAATCAGGTGTACATATACATACATCCCCTCTTTTTTGGATTCCCTTCCTATTTAGGTCACCACAGAGCACTGAGTAGAGTTCCCTGTGCTGTACAGTAGGTTCTCATTAGTATCTATTTTATACATAGAATCAATAGTGTGTATATATATGTCAAACCCAGTCTTCTGTGGTAGAAGAAAGCCTTTCAAAAAGCTTTGAAAACTTCAGGTGAAAATTCTTTGGGGGAATGCTTAGGGATGGGTTTTATGGAGTTTCTAACTTTCATTACCTCTAATTTTCTTTGTTTTTAAGAATATCGGATTTGTCTGCAGGGCTTATTACTATTAACATGTGGAAGAATTTATTAATTAAGCACAGTTATCTTTTATATAAGTTATCTTCAGATCTTTCAATATTATTCCAATCAAATTTTAAATCCTGTACATCTCTGAAGTAATATTTTTGAAATCATCATAATTATTAATCATTACAATAGTTAATTTTTTTTTTTTTTTTTGCACTATGCGGGCCTCTCACTGTTGTGGCCTCTCCCGTTGCGGAGCACAGGCTCCGGACGCGCAGGCCCAGCGGCCATGGCTCACGGGCCCAGCTGCTCCGCGGCATGTGGGATCTTCCCGGACCGGGGCACGAACCCGTATCCCCTGCATCGGCAGGCGGACTCTCAATCACTGCGCCACCAGGGAAGCCCTATCCAGTAGACTTTTAAGAATAAAAACAGCATATATTGATATATATGTACATATATATATATAAACAGCATATATATGTGTGCATTTATATGTGTGTATGGGTATGGATGTATGTGTGGGTGTTGTGTGTGTATGAATAGTATGGTAGCAGTAAAAATTTAATAACAATTATATGTAATAGATTATTTTATTACACAGTTACACTCATGAGTTGTTATTGCTATTATATTCATTCTATAGTTAAAGGAACAAGAGCTGTGCTGGGATTCAAACCTAAGTATTGCTACTTTTAGAGTTGTTCCCTTAGGCACTATGATGTATAATATACAGTAATACATGTATGTGTTTATATATATGAAAATATATTTACATATGTATGTACATATAGCCAGAAAAAGTCATGGAATATTCATAGAATCAGAAAGAAAGTTATGGTAATATCTATATTATCACAAATATATAATTGTTAACATTCTTAAAAGGAAAATATATTAAAAAAATACTAAATTCTAGGATCTCAAACTATGTAATAAAATTAAAACAACTAAAACATGACTAATGAAGGAATTAATAATATATTAAAGTTTAGAAGCTGATAAAAGTAAGATAGTGTTTGTGAAACTAGGAGGTACCAAAATCCTCTATAGTGCATGTGTATCTATAAGAGTGATTATAAAAGAAAATCAGGAAGAATGAGCTCAGATGTCTTTGGTTAAATACCTCACATACCAATTAAAAAACTTGTATGTATTCTATATGCAATAACTATCCCTGAAATGGAAATAAAAACATGCCAAGTACATGTGGTTTCTTAGTGGTAAATACTTCCTAACTCACAGATTAGGTTTATGTTTAGAAACTTTTAAGAGCAAATATATTTTGTGTTATTTTTAGGAATTGTATACGGAACATGTATTTTCAACTTTTTAAAAAATAAATTTATTTATTAATTTATTTATATTTGGCTGCATTGGGTTTTTGTCGCTGTGCTCGGGCTTTCTCTACTTGCAGCTAGCGGAGGCTACACTTCGTTGCGGTGTACAGGCTTCTCATTGTGATGGCTTCTCTTTGTTGCAGAGCAGGGGCTCTAGGCACATGGGCTTCAGTAGCTGTAGCACACAGGCTCAGTAGTTGTGGCTCTCAGGCTCTAGAGTGCAGGCTCAGTAGTTGTGGTGCATGGGCTTAGTTGCTCCGCGGCATGTGGGATCTTTCAGACAAGGGCTCAAACCCATGTCCTTGCATTGGCAGGTGGATTCTTAACCATTGTGCCACCAGGGAAGTCCCTCAACTGGTTTTAATGTTTAAAATAATTTATAAGAATGTCTGATATATGAATCTTTTGATCTGTCAAATTTTGCTTCATGTATTTTTAAACTATAATATTAGGTACATAAAGTTTAGGTTTTATATGTTGTTCGTTGACATTTTATCATTACGAAATATCATGCATAATATTTTTGTTATTTAAAGTCTCCATTTTTTAAATAATATAGCCAAAACAAATATCTTTTGGTTAGTGCTTAAATGATAAAATTTTTTAACCACTGTAGTTTCAACTGTTGTATTTCCTTATTTTAATTTGTCTTTTTAAAACAGCATATAATTGGGTTTCAATTATTTAATATTTATAGAATATATGTAATTATATAGTATATATATTATAATAAAATAATTATATACAAATTATGTATTTTTTATTGATATTCACTATTTGATGAGCATAGTTCCCCCACTATCTTTAATTATTTAGACATGGTTTTCTCTAGTTCTTTAACAAATTTATAACAGTTGATTTGCATTATTCTCTGCTAAATTTGACTTCTGGTTTTCTGTAGGGACAGTTTCTCCTAGCTGCTTTGTTGTTGTTTCTTTGTATGTCTTCAATTCTTTTTTCTTTGAAATGACATTTTGAGTAATATACGATGACTCTGGAAGTCTGATCCTTCCCCCCAAATTTGTAGTTGTTCTTCCTATCTTGTGTTCAGTAACTCTGTAGGATTAATTTTGTAAAGTCTATCATTTGTGGCCAATGACATCTGTGCTTGGTTAGTTTAGTAGTCAGTTAACTGGACAGAGATTTCCATAAATGACTTGAACAAATAAGTCTTCCACACAGGATTTTGTGCCTGTGTTAAGGCATACTTTTAACACTCCTGCAGTTTATATTTCTGACTTAACCTTCACTTCTTGTGTATGCAGGGTCTCAATGTCAGCTAGAAGTGAGATATTAGGGCCTCTTCTGGTCTTTCCTTGGCATATGCCCAGCCCTCTATATCCTCAGAAATATGTTAGAGCTATTTGAAGTGCCCTAGGGGTATCTCACTCCATAGATCCTCCTTTTGTTTTTCGGTCAGGCTCTTGTTTGCCCTACCTGGGATTATGCCTCAGGCAGCTGCAGTGTTAAACAGTTGGCATTTGTTGTTTTTTTAAAAAAATAAAAAACTCCTGGAAGTAAGGCTCTTCCCATTACTGGAGCTTTGAGTTAGTCCAACGGAAAGAAGCCCTGTGTATGAGACTTCTCCTGGATGCTTCCAAGTAGGTCAAATAATGACAATGCTCTGGGGATGGGACTTTTTGAACAGCTCCAAACCTGGTTCTCTCCCTTCAGTGGCTTCTAAACTGTTGTTTTCACAGCAATAATGGTTGTGAGGCTGCCGATTTTCAAGGCTATTGAAAAGCTAAAAAAGAGTAGGGCAGTTGTAACTGCCACAAAGCTCACTGTTTTTATTAAGATTTAGCAGTTTTTCTTGAATAAATACTTCTCTGGTTGTAACAAGTTTATTTTGGACAGTTCTGTAGAAGATAATTTTGAATTTTTTGCTAGTGTTCTAGGTTCTTCGTTAGAGGAATGGTCTTTTGGACCACTTCTGCCATTCTGGAAGTCCCATTAGCACTTCTTTTTTTTTTTTTCGGTACGCGGGCCTCTCACTGTTGTGGCCTCTCCCGTTGCGGAGCACAGGCTCCGGACGCGCAGGCCCAGCGGCCATGACTCACGGGCCTAGTCGCTCCGTGGCATGTGGGATCTTCCTGGACCGGGGCACGAACTCGTGTCCCCTGCATCGGCAGGCGAGCACTTCTTAATTACAAAAGATATGAAATGTCTTCATTCATGAGACAAAATTTCTCCATTTCAGATTCTCAGTAGAGATTTAAGCAGGAACAGAATGTCATTTTCTTAAATTTCAAATTTCTGACTAAAAGAATAGATGTTTCAGGCATCTGATCTAATGAGTGTGATTTCTTACATTCCTCTAGGAATTATAACTTCTTCCTTATATTAGTTCAGACGACCTGAATGCCACTGACCTGTACACCAATAGCATATACCTCTGTAGAATCAATTATTTGAGTTACAGCTCATTTTTATCAATATATAATTTTTGACAATTTAAAAAATAGCATCTACAAATCTGTTCTGTATCTATCATAAAACTGGTTTTAACATCTCTGTGTACCATTGTGTGTGGATGTGTTTGTGTGTGTGTTTACCCTGTTGACTATCTTGACTCAGAAAAAGGTAGGCAATGTGACCAACAGGGAAAATGTATCTTGAAATAGAATTAAAATTTTGTATGCACCATGTAGTTATGTAATGTTGGACACTAAATTTCTTACTGTATTTGATAATATTTTCTTTTATATAAAGTGAAATGCAAAATGATGAGAGAAGTTACTGAGTGACTCTAAATGTGAAAACTTCTTTGTATAAAATGCAGATTGGTAAGATTGGGGGAAATGTATGTTTATCTTTATAATTGTTAGCAATATAAATGCAAACAAAACAATGAATTTTCAGGGAGTTTAGAATCTAGAGAGGATGACAATAAGCATATAAGGAAATATTTTGTAAAGGATTTGACTTGAAATTGGGATGGAAAATTTTTCAGACACTCTCTTTTTTAATTGCCTAGGTTTTATTCACATATTTTTTATTTGTACAGTTTCACCGACAAGTTACTTGTGTTAAAGAAAAGGATATCAACTAACTAATGAATTAGAAGATGGTTCAAGAATATGGAGAACTTTGAGAGTTGAGGTTGGGAAGGAAGGACAATATTATGTAGGGGTTAGAATTTAGTGTTTAGGGTGTAGTGTTCAGAGTTTCTTCATTTTCATTTCAACATATTTTAGTCCAAATTTAATTGCCTTTTATTTTTAAATCAGCGTTCTTTTGGTTTAATATTTCTTGTTCATTTAAATACTGTTTTCCACAAAATTGCGAAGTACACTATGTTTATATAAAAGCATTGGAGTAGATTAATTATTGTTTATAATTCTAACAATTTCCTAGTAAATGAATAAATTTTCTGTAAGACTGAATGATGACTATCCTTAATTTTTCTTCACATCCTCCACTAAACACTCTACGTTAGATGAAATTTACTATAAATTGTTAAAGCCAGAACTCTATGTTCTCTTAATGTTTATTCTCAAAGAATTAAGTTAAATTCAACATAAAAAAATTACCAAGACCAAAAGATTGCATTTAAAATTGTTTAAATATTTTCATTATTTTTCAGGTTACCTTCAAAACACTAATTAATATAGAATCAGAAGAGGACCTTCAAGATGGCGGAGGAGATCCCCACGTGGAGGAAGGTGTGGGGACCTTCCTCCCCACAAACACATCAAAAATACAGCTACATGTGGAACAACTCCTAAAGAACACCTGAACACTGACAGAAGACCTCAGACTTCCCAAAAGGCAAGAAACTCCCCACGTACCTGGGTAGGGCAAAAGAAAAAAGAAAAAAAAACAGAGACAAAAGAATAGGGACGGGACCTGCACCTCAAGGAGGGAACTGTGAAGGTGGTAAAGTTTCCACACACTAGGAAGCCCCTTCACTGTTGGAGGTGGGGGGTGGGGGAGGTGGAAGCTTCAGAGCCACAGAGGAGAGTGTAGCAACAGGGGTGCGGAGGTCAAAGCAGAGAGATTCCTGCCCAGAAGATCAGTGCCGACCAGCACTCACCAGCCTGAAAGACTTGTCTGCTCAACAGCCCAAGCAGGTGGGGCTGAGAGCTGAGGCTCGGGCTTCAGAGGTCAGATCCCAGGGAGAGGACTGGGGTTGTCTGCATGAACACAGCCTGAAGGGGGCTAGTGCGACACAGCTAGCTGGGAGGGAGTCTGGGAAAAAGTCTGGAATTGCCTAAGAAGCAAGAGATAATTATTTCGGTATGTGTGAGGAGAGAAGATTCAGAGCACTGCCTAAACGAGCTCCAGAGACAGGAACGTGCTGCGGCTATCAGTGCGGACACCAGAAACAGGCATGAGATGCTAAGGCTGCTGCTGCAGGCACCAAGAAGCCTGTGTGCAAGCACAGGTCGGTATCCACACCTCCGCTCCCAGGACCCTGTGCAGCCTGCCGCTTCCAGGGTACCAGAATCCAGGGACAACTTCCCCAGGAGAACACACAGCGTGCCTCAGGCTGGTACAATGTCATGCCAGCCTTTGCCACCACAGGCTCACCCCGCATTCCATACCCCTCCGTCCCCCCAGCCTGAGTGAGCTAGAACCCTCTAATCAGCTGCTCCTTTAACCCCCTCCTGGATGGGCACGGAACAGACGCCCTGAGATGACCTACACTCAGAGGCGGGGCTAAATCCAAAGCTGAACCCTAGGAACAGTGTGAACAAAGAAGAGAAAGGGAAATCTCTCCTAGCAGCCTCAGGAGAAGCGGATTAAATCTCCACAGTCAGCTTGATGTACCCTGCATCTGTGGAATACCTGAATAGACAATGAATCATCCCAAAATTGAGGTGGTGGACTTTGAGAGCAACTGTAAACTTGGGGTTTGCTTTCTGCCTCTAATTTATTTCTGGTTTTATGTTTATCTTAGTTTAGTATTAAGAGCTTATTATTATAGGTAGATTTGTTTATTGATATGGTTTCTCCTTTATTATATATATATATATTTTTTTTTTTCTTTTTCAATTTTTGTGACTGTGTATGTGTATACTTCTTTGTGTGATTTTGTCTGTATAGCTTTGCTTTTACCATTTGTCCTAGGGCTTTGTCTGTTTTTTTTGTTTTCTGTTTTATAGTATAGTTTCTAGTGCTTATTATCATTGGTGGATTTCTTTACCGGTTTGGTTGCTCTCTTTTTCTTTCTTTCTCTTTTAAATTTTTTTTATTACTTTTTTATTTTAAAAAATATTTTTTAATTTTTATTTTAATAACTATATTTTATTGTATTTTATGTTTTTCTTTCTTTCTCTTTTTTTCTCCCTTTTCTTTTGAGCCATGTGGCTGACAGGGTGTTTGTTCTCTGGCTGGTTGTCAGGCCTGAGCCTCTTAGGTGGGACAGCTGAGTTCATGACACTGGACCACCAGAAACCACCCGGCCCTAAGTAATACCAAACGGTGAAAGCTCTCCCAGAGATCTCCATCTCAGTGCTAAGACCCAGCTCCACTCAACCACCAGCAAGATACATTGCTGGACACCCCATACCAAACAACTAGCAAGACAAGAACACAACCCCACCCATTAGAAGAGAGGTTGCCTGAAATCATAAGTTCATAGACACCCCAAAACACACCACCGGATGCAGTCCTGCCCACCAGAAAGATAAGATCCAGCCTCATCCACCAGAACACAGGCACCAATCCCCTCCACCAGGAAGCCTACACAGCCCACTGAACCAACGTTACCCACTAAGGGCAGACACCAAAAACAACAAGAACTACGAAACTTCAGCCTGTGAAAAGGAGACCCCGAATGCAGTAAGTTAAGCAAAATGAGAAGACAGACAAATACACAGCAGATGAAGGAGCAAGGTAAAAACCCACCAGACCAAACAAATGAAGAGGAAATAGGCAGTCTACCTGAAAAATAATTCATAGTAATGATAGTAAAGATGATCCAAATTCTTGGAAATAGAATGGAGAAAATACAGGCAACATTTAACAAGGCCCTAGAAGAACTAAAGAGCAAACAAACAATGATGGACAACACAATAAATGAAATTTAAAATTCTGTAGAAGGAATCAACAGCAGAATAACTGAGGCAGAAAAAAGGATAAGTGACCTGGAAGATAAAACAGTGGAAATAACTATGGCAGAGCAGAAAAAAGAATGAAAATAATTGAGGACAGTCTCAGAGACTTCTGGGACAACATTAAACTCACCACCATTCAAATTATAGGGATCTCAGAAGAAGAAGAGGAAAAGAAAGTGTCTGAGAAAATATTTGAAGATAATATAGTTGAAAACTTCCCTAATATGGGAAAGGAAATAATCAAGTCCAGGAGGTGCAGAGAGTCCCATAGAGGATAAATCCAAGGAGAAACACTCCAAGACACATATTAAGCAAACTATTCAAAATCAAATACAAAGAAAAAATATTAAAAGCAGCAAGGGAAAAGCAACAAAGAACATACAAGGGAATCCCCATAACGTTTACAGCTGATTTATCAGCAGAAACTCTGCAAGCCAGAAGGGTGTGGCAGGACATATTTAAACTGATGAAAGGGAAGAACCTACAACAAAAATTATTCTACCCAACAAGGATCTTATTCAGATTCGATGGAGAAATTAAAATCTTTACAGACAAGCAAAAGCTAAGAGAATTCAGCAGCACCAACCCAGCTGTACAACAAATGCTAAAGGAATTTCTCTCAGCAGGAAACACAGAGAAGGAAAAGACCTACAATAACAAACCCAAAACAATTAAGGAAATGGTAATAGGAACATACCTATTGATAATTACCTTAAATGTAAATGGATTAAATGCTCCAACCAAAAGACATAGACTGGCTGAATGGATAAAAAACAAGACCTGTATATATGCTGTCTACAAGAGATCCACTTCAGACCTAGGGGCACATAAAGACTGAAAGTGAGGAGATGGAAAAAGATATTCCATACAAATGGAAATGAAAAGAAAGCTAGAGTAGCAATTCTCATATCAGACAAAATAGACTTTAAAATAAGGACTATTAAAAGAGACAAAGGACACTACATAATGATCAAGGGATCAATCCAAGAAGAAGATATAACAATTGTAAGTATTTATGCACCCTACATAGGAGCACCTCAATACATAAGGCAAATCCTAACAGCCATAAAAAGGGAAATCAACAACAACACAATCATAGTAGGGCACTTTAACACCCAACTTTCACCAATGGACAGATCACCCAAAATGAAATATAACTAAGGAAACACAAGCTTTAAAAGGTACCTTAACTAAGATAGACTTAATTGATGTTTATAGGACATTCCATCCCAAAACAACAGAATACACATTCTTCTTAAGTGCTCATGGAACATTCCCCAACATAGGTCATATCTTCAGTCACATATCAAGCCTTGGTCAATGTAAGAAATTAGAAATAGTATCAGGTATCTTTTCCTACAACAATGCTATGAGACTAGATATCAGTAGCAGGAAAAAATGTGTAAAAAATACAAACACATGGAGGCTAAATAATACACTACTAAATAACCACAAGATCACTGAAGAAAAATGAAAGCAGAATTCAAAAAATACCTAGAAACAAATGACAATGAAAACATGACGTCCCAAAACCTATGGGATGCAGAAAAGCAGTTCTAAGAGGGAAGTTTATAGCAATACAATCTTACCTCAAGAAATAAGAAACATCTCAAATAAACAACCTAAACTTACACCTAAAGCAATTAGAGAAAGAAGAACAAAAAAAAAAACCAAAGTTAGCAGAAGGAAAGAAATCAGAAAGTTCAGATCAGAAATAAATGAAAAAGAAATGAAGGAAACAATAGCAAAGATCAATAAAACTAAAATATGGTCCTTTGAGAAGATAAACAAAATTGATAAACATTAGACAGATTCATCAAGTAAAAAAAGGAGAAGACTCAAATCAACAGAATTAGAAACCGGAAAGGTAAAGTAACAACTGACCCTGCAGAAATACAAAGGATCATGAGAGATTACTGCAAGTAGCTGTATGCCAATAAAATGGACAACCTGGAAGAAATGGACAAAAGGCATTTTTCACAGAACTAGAACAAAACATTTCACAATTTATATGGAAACACAAAAGACCCCATTTAGCCAAAGCAATCTAGAGAAAGAAAAACAGAACTGGAGACTTCAGACTGTACTACAAGTCTACAGTAATCAAGGCAGTACGGTACTGACACAAAAACAGAAATATAGATAAATGGAATAGGATACAAAGCCCAGAGATAAACCCATACACATATGGTCATCTTATCTTTGATTAAGGAGGCAAGAATATACAATGCAGAAAAGACAGCCTCTTTAATAAGTGGTGCTGCGAAAACTGGATAGATACATGTAAAACAATTAAATTCGAACACTCCCTAATGCCATACAAAAAAATAAACTCTAAATGGATTAAAGACCTAAATGTAAGGCCAGACGCTATATCACTCTTAGACGAAAATATAGACTGAACACTCTATGGCATAAGTCTCAGCAAGATCCTTTTTGACCCACCTCCTAGAGAAATGGAAATAAACACAAAAATAAGCAAATGGGACCTGATAAAATGTAAACACTTTTGCATAGCAAAGGAAACCATAAACAAGATGAAAAGACAACCCTCAGAATGGAAGAAAATATTTGCAAATGAAGCAACTGACAAAGGATTTATCTCCAAAATATAAAAGCAGCTCATGCGGCTCAATATTAAAAAAGCAAACAACCCAAATCAAAAATGAGCAGAAGACCTAAATAGACATTTCTCAAAAGAAGATATACAGATTGCCAACAAACACATGAAAGGATGCTCAAGATTACTAATCATTAGAGAAATGCAAATGAAAACTACAATGAGGTATTACCTCACGCCCGTCAGAATGGCCATCATCAAAAAATCTGCAAACAATAAATGCTGGAGAGGGTGTGGAGAAAAGGGAACCCTCTTGGGCTGTTGGTGGGAATGTAAATTGATACAGCCACTATGGAGAGCAGTATGGAGGTTCCTTAAGAAACTGAAAATAGAAATACCACACAACCCCACAATCCCACTACTAGGTATATACCCTGAGAAAAACATAATTCAAAAAGAGTCATGTACTACAATGTTCATTGCAGCTCTCTTTACAGTAGCCAGGACATGGAAGCAAACTAATTGTCCATTGACAGATGAATGGATAAAGAAGATGTGGCATATATATATACAATGGAATATTACTGAGCCATAAAAAATGAAATTGAGTTATTTGTAGTGAGGTGGATGGACCTAGAGACTGTCATACAGAGTGAAGTAAGTCAGAAAGAGAAAAAGCAAATACTGTATGCTAACACATATATATGGGATCTAAAAAAAAAAAAAAAAAGTTCTGAAGAACCTAGGTGCAGGAGAGGAATAAAGATGCAGATGTAGAGAATGGACTTGAAGACAAGAGGAAGTGGAAGGGTAAGCTGGGATGAGGTGAGAGAGTGGCATGGACATATATACACTACCAAATGTTAAATAGATAGCTAGTGGGAAGCAGTTGCATTGCACAGGGAGATCAACTCTGTGCTTTGTTTCCACCTAGAGGGGTGGGATAGGGAGTGTGGGAGGGAGATGCAAGAGGGAGGAGATATGAGATTACATGTGTAGGTATAGCTTTTTCACTTTTTTATACAGCAGAGACTAACATACTATGGTAACACAATTATATTCCAATAAAGATGTTAAAAAAATAAAATAAAACAAAATAAAATAAAATAAAACAAAATAAAATAAAATTGATTCTAAAAAAATCATGCTTTTAAAATAAAAATTAGAAAAAAATTTCTTTATCCTTGTATTTACAGGTGAACAATGTAAAACCTAGTCAGGTGATTAATGTATTTTTTTGATTAATAATAATAATAAAGCACAGAGAAATCACTGACTTGCTAAAGGAAAAATCCTAGTTTGTCATGCAACTTGAGCCTAGATCACATATCTTCTGCCTGACAGTAAACGATGACTAAGAATCACTTATTCACTAATTTATACTTAATTATTCATTAGTCATATGAATCCAGGCAAACATTTGCTGTTATTTCAATTTTATATAATGTTTACATGATTAGCAATAAACTTTTTTGCTCTTTCTTTTCAATAGAAATCATGTGAGGAAATGAGAATATTAGTAAATGTAAGATAAGGCAGTTTTTTCTTATTAAGAAAGCTGGACAGCTGTAACAGAGCATGTTCATTACGTATTTGGTTTGTGTTATGATATGAATGTATCCCCCTTAAATTCGTATATTGAAATCTTAGCTCCCAAAGATGATGATATTAGAAATTGGGGCCTTTTGAAGGTGATTAAGTGGTGAAGGTGGTGTTCTCATAAGTGGGATTAATACCCTTATAAGTGAGACCTCACAGAGCTCCCTAGCCCTTTCCACCATGTGAGGTCACAGCAAGAAGGTGCAGGCTGTGAGCCAGGAAGAGGGCCTTTACCAGAAAGCAACCATGTTGGTACCCTGATCTTGGACTTTTAGCCTCAAGAACTGTGAGAAATAAATGTCTGTACTTTATAAGCTATCTGGTGTGTGGAATTTTGTAAAAACAGCCCAGATGGAATAATATAGTTTGAACATTTCTGATCTAAACTCAGGAAGGGATAATTATGCCAAAAGGATAATTAATTAATGAGTATTCAACATAGTTGAAGCTCCTTATGTCTGTTATTCACCTTCATTCTGACCACCTCATGTTTGGTGATGTGACTAGCTTATTCTACTTCACACTGAAAGCTCTTAACTTATCAAGTAAAAGTTAAGCAATATGCGATTATCCAATGAACCAAAAATCATAAGCTACTAAACAGCATTATTTGGATTCTTTAATCAGTAACAGCCTTAAAGAGTTACAGTTTTAAGGGTTAAGGATTAAACCAAATGCTACAATATGAGGTTTAAATAAGGGTGAAGACAGCTCATGAATCTAAGTGACTGTCTAACTTGGGGAAATAACATTTATAGTGTTTTAATATTTTATTTATATTAAAGAAAATTAATCAATCTAATTTTATGTGTACTATTACTTTAATTAAAGGTGAAATGCAGTTATTTAATTTGTAATTCATACATTTTCTGCAACAGCATATAAAATGGGATCCAACCAGGTCTCTGGACAGCACACTATTTTAAGATCCTCTCAGCTTTGTGATTCTTTATGGGGTAAGTGAAATTTTGACTTAGAATCTCAAGAACCTGTATTTAAATAAATGTGAAATTATGAACAAAATATGTTAAATGTATATTGTGATCATCTTCAAGAGCAGAATTACTAGGATGCACATATTACTTTTAGTAAAACTGATTTATACTGGGAGAGGTTCATATTTTATAAAAGGGCAGGCATGGCAAATATTGCATCAGAGTAAATCCTTTAGGAATTATATATCATAATATGCTCTGGCTTCAGGGAAGTTGAAAAAATAGGCATATAAGAAATATTTCATACATTACCTGTATAAGTCTAACTAAAATTCACTTTGGATCTTTGTGTTTCAAACTTAAATTTCTGAGGATAAATAATTCCATGGAATAACTATCTAGCAGAAGAAAAACAGCACACAAACATATTCAATGAAACAACAGATGGAGACTTTTATCATTTGCTTTATCAGTTTTATTGTGTAAAATTAATGTTGGTGAATGGTGATACATAATCCTGTTATTTACCTGTTTTAGTTACTTTTGGACCTACTTACATAATATGTAAAATATTACTCACACTTCTCTGTCCACATCATAGAGGACAATAAGAGGGGGAAAGCACCTATATATTGAAAGAATGTAATATTAGATGTGTGTACATATTGTATATACACAAACACACACGTGTGTATAGCACATACATGTGAAATATTTTTATTAAGGAAACTTCATTCTTAATTCTTAAGAAAACATAATTATAAAATTTCTTAGAGTATCATATTAGTCAGACATAGATAAACATGTAGGTATAAGTACAGATGTAGATATATTTGTCCAGAAAACTTCTTTTAGGACGTTTATCATTTAAAAATGCACAAAGGACTAAATTGACCCTAGGATAATAGTGGCTGCTTTTATCTGAATCTCTCAGACAGCTTTAAAAAAAAAAAAAAAAACTATGATAAATAAGAATTGTATATAAAACCATTTGACAACCATCAGCACATGAGAATTCGGAAAATACCATAGTCCTCAAATTACCTATAAGTAGAATGATGTATACCCGATTACAACAGAGCTGCCAGTGGAAATACTGCTGTTGTAAACTTGTGGGTGTAGAAAGTAAGGGAGGGGAAGTTTGAAGATACTTCGTGGAAAAGACAAGAGATCAGGTTACAGATGAAACGCAAACAAAACCATTTAAGGAAAGAGAAAATCAGTGCTAAGATGAGTGAGGCATTTCATAGCATTAAATACAGGGAAGACCTTGAAAGAAAGTGGGACTGAAAAAAGAAAACTCAAGGAAACTTTGCTTTGAGAGGATAAAGGGATAAGTAAAGAAGGGATGTGCCACTTGGTGATTTTTCAGTGTAGGGGAAAAATAAAAATAAAATCAGGTGAGAAAAGTAAGGATACTGCACAAATAAAAAAGACTCATCGTACAAACCCAAACCTCCCACTCTCTAAGAAATCACTATGAAAATCACTATGAAAATCAACCACTACAGAAACAAACAAAAAAGTGCTCTTAACTAAGAACATTGCCCATGCAATGCCTAAAATTAGAAAAATAAAAATAAAAAAAACAACAACAAAAAAGCGAAATTTTATACACAATTAAAAGGAGAAAAGAGTATTAGGAAATGAGAATTGGAACAAGCTACAGAATTCCATTCCTCCAGTAACAATAATGCAGCAGAAGAAAACTATGACGTAGCACTCCAAACAGAATAAAATATTTTCAAACATTATTTGGTGTTATATAGTAAAAGTGAAATTAGAAATTTAGAAACTAAGAGCAGACATGGCTAATATACTAGAAGAAGTAAGAGAGGTGATCAAAGCCACAAAAAATATTTATTAAAAAAAAAGACAAAACCATCTCAGAAATAAGGAATATATATATATATATATATTTTTTTTTTTTTTTTTTTTTTTTTGCTAAGGAATTGGCTCATGAAGTTATGGAGGATGAGAAGTCCAAGATCTGAAGTCAGCAAGTGGGAGACACAGAAGAACCAAAAATGTACTCTAATCTGAGTCCAAAGGCCTAAGAATTAGAAAAGCTAACTGTCCAAGTTCCAGTCTGAGTCCAAATCTGAAGGACGAAGACCATCTTCCTAGCTCAGAGACAAAGGCAAAGAATTTTTTCTCACTCAGCCTTTTATTCTATTCAGTCCCTCCAGGATTGGATGAGGCCCACCCACATTGATGAGGACAATCTGTTTACACAATTTACTGAGTCAAATGTTAATCTCATTTAGAAACACCCTGTTAAAACTATAAATAACAGTTGTTCTATATATAACAGGTGGCTGTCAAATGTAATGGTTTTTGATGAAAAATAAAAACAATAATGAGTGGTTATATAAGAAAATAAAGAGAATTAAAGGCACTATAAAATGTGAATACACAGAATGTGATGAGGATATCTGGATGAATATTCTTAAGGATTTTGGTAGTGCAGTTATTGGTAAATCCTAAAAATTTGCAGAAGCAGACCACCCATACCTAATATGAGCACTTGTTCTGGCTGATTTGACCTTATAGAAGTCTCTCTATTACAAAGTAACCAGACCTTGCATTAGCCTGGATTCCCCAGAGAAACAGAACCAATAGGAGCAGTATACAGGGACTTACTTAAATATCATGTCCAGAGTATCAGAATAATTGTTGCATTTTGCTTCTCTTACCACAAACAAGGAAGCACAGTGCCTGGTGATAGTGTTTGGATTCTGGATACAGCAAATTTCACATATGGAAATTTTTTGTTTTTCTGACCCGTATACTGGATAACGTGAAAAGCTGCAACCTTTAGTGTCAGAACAGAAAAAGATTCTAGAGTAGGTCCAGAGCATTTCTACTCTCACATCTTTGTGAATTAGCAGTGTGGCAGCATCACTCTTGGAAGCCATTAAAATACATGGGTGGCCAACGATATTGCAATTACATCAGAAGTGACCATGTACCAAATAAAATATCCCATAAACTTAATTGTTTCTTCAACTTATTTCCCCTTAGCCATATCCTCCAAATTATCTTAATGCCTCATCCTAGCTAACTCTGAGGAAAGTGTGATGTTGGAGAAGTCAGAATAAAAATAGTCAGAATTTAAAATATCTCGCTTTTGGAAAATGCATTAAAATATGTGTTTTAAAACACATTGCTAGCACCCCTTCCAGTGCCTCAGACAGCATTCTTGCATGTTAGGGACCTTGAGGCCTAAGCTTCATTAGCTTCCCGAAAACCTACCTCTCTCATTGTGCTTTATTATTTGAAGCAATCTATTATCCTCTGAAATGATTTGGTTTGTTGTTTAAAGAAAGGAAAAAAATGACCTTGAGAACTTTTCCCTTTTATAAGATCCACAAATAATAAATTACAGTTCTCATTCTAAAATCAATACTTTAATTAACTTTAATTTCATCTATTAATAATGTAGTTTGAGGCAGAGTACTTACTGGTCTCCCAGCAATGTATATTATATATTTATTAGTTTGGCATTTCATTTTGTTTAATTTGGCCCATCATCAGAAGCACATATTAATCAAATTTCAACAGGGCAAACAATTCATAGAGAATAAACATCACAAGCAAAACAGGTCTCAAAATAAATTAACAAAAAATAAAAATGTATCACAAACTCATATACAATGCATAGCACTGAGAAACATCAAATGGAATGAATACATGCCAACATTTTTGGCCCCAATAAGGAAATAACTAATGAAGTGGCATAGATAATAACATATATAACAGCATTCCAAACATGCTGACATAACAAATCCACAATAACTCCTGTCTATTTGAATGATAAAAGGAGCTTAAAATGAAACACAATTTGTATAGTACTTTAGCAAAGTAGTAATAAATGAGATGACTATCACTCTGCATTTGAGGCAGCTACTATCTTCTGCATTCTAATAACTTAAAGGCAAAATAAGAAGCAGGTATTTTGGTGCATTAAACTTACAATTAATGTTACACACAGAAAATATAATATAAACACCCAAATTACATCTCACTTGTCTCAGTCAACAAGAATCTACAATCTTGGCTACTTACCAATAATTTGGAAGATTGGTATATAAGAAAATAAAAGTGTATTTTTTCTCACATCTCTAAAAACAAAACAAAACAGAAGATGGTCTAGTAAAATATATATCCTTGCAGTAGCTGTAGGACATATTTTCTTTACCATTGGCTGCCTGACAAATGTACTCTAACCTACTTTAGATAGACGTGAAATTTCAACAGATTGAATGATATGTTTATGTATTTTTCTTGCTTCTATGTATATTTCTAAGAATTATTTTGGATCTAATTGTTGAGAAAAGATTGTTGCCTCTGAGAAGTTAATGAGCTTTATTTCCTTGGACAATTTAAATTTGATATAGAATTATATTTTCCTTTTCTTCTAAACCAAGAGAAACAGTATCACATTTATGGACTAATTTTAGTATACTATTTTCACAATTTCCTGAATTAGAGCAGTAACTTCCTAAGTTGTTTCTCTGCATCTGCATTTCCTTATGAGAAAAGTGTTTCTTGCTACTCCTCATCCTTGACATTTGCACTTCCAGTTGTATGAGTGGAGAGGGATCTCAGAATTCCAGGTTATCCAGGTAAATGTATCCTCTCTCCTAATAGTCACATTCCTATGCTTGAAGATCATCAAGACCAATTACTTTCTGGTCAATGCTGTAGGAGTACTGCCAAGATTAGCATTTAAAGACCTTGTCACTGATTCCTGCAGTTGCTTGGAGAGTTGCCTGATCACCCTAAATCTGTTGGTATTGAACATGATCCTAGGAAGTTGATACTAAAATGTAATTTTGAAGCAAAACAGTCATATTTATAGTCTAATAAAGGACCCCATCACTGGTCAAATTTTGGTAGTAATTTCCCTTGGCATGCTATGGAGATACAATTGTTAAAATTCTTCTTCCAGTGGTGAATTGAGATGAGATAGATGTGGAGGACAAGGTGTGTCCAGGGAAATTTCAACCATTTGGGAGTTTCCATAAAAGCAGTAGTTATAAAGAATATGGAATTGCTATGACACTTGCTGGATGTCATTGATTCATTGCAGAAAGGTTTTGAGTAATTAATAAGCCATAAAGTCTGGTAAACAGCATATAAAGGAGTCTTACCTCCTATAACTACAGACCAGAAAAAATGATTATCAAGGTGGTAGAGCTCCAGCAAAGATTAAATTCTCGACCCCAGAAAATGCATTATGCCAAGACCATAAACCTGATTAGGATATGCTTAGATTCTTAGAATCAATACGGACGCATATGGCTTCATGAACTTAAATTCTGAATTCTCAGGTTTAGTCAAAACACTTTGGCCATGCAGAAATTACTTCTCCCTGTTTAAGATAATACACTCCATTGCTTGAAGACCATACAGAAGTCCCTTCCTTCCAAGAAAAGACATGACTCCTCATGGTAATACCACTCCCTCTTGGCCATCAGACTGAGGCAGGAAATAGATGGGCTTCATGCTGGACACTTACAATTAGCCTCCTCTGTGCATTTCCTGAGATAGGAGATAGGTGGGTTCCAGGTTAGATATTTACAACCAGCCTCCTGTTTGCCCTTTGAAATAGAAATAACAACAAAAACAGGGTAAATAGCCAGGCATTGTCTCCTGAGGACACTTTAAATAGTCATGGCAGGAACAGTGAGAGGCTAAACCCTGTTGGAGTAAAAGATCAAGAGGTCACATATTTCCCATCCTTGAGGCAAGGGAGACACAGCACATGTGCAGAAAGTCTCCCTGGAGGTCAAAAAAGGAGGGATTACCACCCCATAATATGTGATGCCAACCCCCCGTCCCCCTCCCATAGCCCTGTGGGCTGGAATCCATCTTGGAAAAATTCCCTGACATATGTTGGGGAGGGTCCTAGGGTAGGTCGGGTGTGGAAAAAGAAACCAGATAATTGGCCAAAAGTAAACAAAGACCTGGAAGAACTGTCCTATATAAATGATTTAAATGCCTCTTTACTGCATTCCTCCTCATTAGGGGCACATCTCTGCCTTGCTTCTGTCTTAACTAAACAAACTGTTTCTCTGTGTGCTCTCCCACTTGTGGTGCTGTGTCTCTAATAATAAACTTTGTACCTGTTTTTACAACTTTTGCCTCCTTGAGAAATGCGTTTTTCAATGGGGGCAAGAAACAGGGAAAATTTGCTTATAGCCTCTAGCCCTTGCTGTTCTAGTGCCTAGGATTCCTGGTTTTCATTCAGGATACCCAGGTTCAATTCCTGGGCAGGGAACTAAGATCTCACTTCAAGCCACCACTCACTGCCACTGCCTCTCTGAGATCAAGACTAATAACTAGAGTCAGGTCACAACATAACCCTGCCGAGAAAGTGAAAGATATCCTAAGTTTGTAAGGGGCCTTTGAACTGAAAACAAAATGCACAACCTAAAAGCTGAGAATTATGTTTTACTCAGTGGACTTTCTGCATACTCAAGCCCATGAGGCTGCCTCTCAGTAAGTAGCTCTGCGGGACTGCTCTGAAGAGGTAAGGGAGAAGCCAGGATATATAGGAATTTTTGCAACCAAAACCAGGTAGTTGGAACACGGAAAGATTACTGTTAATTAAAGGAAAGAAGACACCTCTGGTTAATAAATTTAGCACTTTTCTATGTGTGGGAAGATGCAAGAGTCTGGGCTCATTGAAATCTTCCCTTTGACATGCACCTTAACTATCTAGGGCCAGTATCCAGTTCTTCTCATCCTGAATCCCCTCAGGGTACACCACAGCAGGCAGCTGCAGTGGCTGATGTGTTGATGGCTGCTACAGCCTTTGTTTACTGATATGGGAGGCGACATTTTTGCCCATAGACTCTACACTAAAGGAACTGTAGACCCTAGTACTTAGAGCTCTAGAGTGAAGGAGAGGCTGGATCACTACATGGAAGAAAAGTACAACACCCTAGCAAGAATATATAATAATGATTAATCTGGTTCTTCCTCAAAGGACTTATAGCTGTTTAACTATTTAACTATAATCCAGGAAAGAAGATTACCCAAACATTGCAAAAACTGTTAGATGCAGGAAGTGGGTTGACATTGTTACCTGGAAAAGGTAACAATTGTTACCTGACAATTCAATTATATTGAATAGTCATTATAGCCATCCTTCCCATTAAGATAGCCAGAGGTCGTTGCCAAAGGCATACAGACCACTTAATAAATGAAGCCCTGGAAGAGGTATGACTCACAGGGGCTGATAGGTCTAATAGGTCTACAGAACTACTTGATGGTGATTTCCTTGCTATCCATATGTATAATGCTTGGTGTTTTTTATCGCTGTTCATTTGCAGAAACCCCACATTGCTTCCTTAATCTGTGAGGTAAGAGATCCTATGGAAAAAGCCAAGTGCAAGCCTCAGAAACTAACCCTCTTCTCACGAAGACAGTAAATCAAGAGCACTGTAGTATCCTGGAAGGAATGGCAGGGATTAAAGCTACTTTTTAGGCCTAATGGATGCTGAAATTGTGGCCTTATTATATTTGCTTTCATTCAATAGTCTGGCACCTACAAAAGACAGATATATCCTTACAGGTATCAAAGTGCACTATCACAAACTCAAACAAATAGCAGCCTCAATTACAGTACCTGCCCTAGTTGTGTTATACCAACTAGAGAATATTAACACAGATTCCTATAGTTTGTATACAGTCATTAATTGGGAAAATGTGTCCTTTTTCATTGCAGTCAAGTGATTGAGCAGAAGAGGAAGCAGTTTGCATCTGCATGGTGTATTGGTTTTCTGGGACTGCTTTAACAAATTACCACAAACTCGGTGACTTAAAACAGAAACTTATTCTTTCACAGTTCTGGAAGACTGAAGTCTGAAATGAAGGTGTCAGCAGGGTTGGTCCTTTCTGAAGGCTCTGAGGAGAATCAGTTCATGCCTCTCTCCTAGATTTTGGTGTTTACTGCAGTGCCTGCAATTCCATGGCTTGTAGATGTGATCACTTCTATAGAGCCTTGGTATTCACATGGAGTTCCTAACTGTCTCTGCTTTCTGTTTTTATAAGCATTGCAGCCATTGGATTAGAGCCCACTCTAATCCACTTATGACCTCATTTTAACTGACTAATTACATCTACAAAGATTCAAACAAGGTAACATTCTGATGTTCTGGGTAGACATGAATTTTAGTGGGGAATTATTCAACCTAGTATACTTGGTATTGTCCACAGTACACATTTTCAGTCCTACCCTCTGTAAAATTCTAGCACTAAGGGAAATTCAACCAGTTAGACATTCTACACACATCCATTGGTTGACTATATGGGTAACATAATTTGCTGGATGATAACATCTGGTTATATGAGCAAGAAATAGCAAGCAAATTGGAGTCTTTTGAATTACATATGTGCTTCATAGGGTGGGAACTAAGCTCTATGACATTTTGGTGGGCATCTACCACTTCAACTACATTTTTAGGTTTTATTTATTTTTAAAATTGAAGTATAGTTGATTTACAACATCATATTAGTTTAAGTGTAGAACATAGCTCAATATTTTTATAGATTACACTCCATTTAAAGTCACCACAAAATAATGGCTATATTCCCCTGTGCTGTACAATAATCAGCAAGAATAAAATACTTCCCTATAGCTTATCTATTTTATACATAGTAGTTTGTACCTCTCAATCACCTACCCCCATCCCAACTCCCTTCCCCGCCCCCCCACTGGTAACCACTAGTCTTTTTTCTATACCTGTGAGTCTGTTTCTGTTTTGCTATATTCATTATGTTTTTAGATTCCACCTATAAGTGATAACATACAGTGTTTTTCTTTCTCTGTCTGACTGATTTCGTTAAGCATAGTACCCTCTAGACCCAACCATGTTGTTTCAAATGGCAGAATTTCATTTTTTTTATGGCTGAGTATTATTTCCATTATATACATTTGTTGATGGATGCTTAGGTTGCTTCCATATCTTGGCTATTGTAAATAATGCAGCTGTGAACATTGGAGTGCATGTCTCTTTTGAATTACTGTTTTCCTTTTCTTCAAGTATATACCCAAGAATTGCTGGAAAATAAGGTAGTTCTATTTTTAGTTTTTAAGGAACCTCCATACTATTTTCCATAGTGGCTGCACTGATCTACATTCCCATCAACAGAGTACTAGGGTTCTCTTTCCTCCACATCTTCATCAATGTTTATTGTTTATAGACTTTTTGATAATAGCCTTTTTGACAGGTGTGAGCTGATATCTCATTGTAGATTTGATTTGCATTTCTCTGATAATTAACAATGTTGAACATCTTTTCATGTGCTTATTGGCCATCAGTATATCCTCTTTGGAAAAATGTCTATTCAGGCCCTTTGCTCATTTTTTAATTGGATTGTTTGCTTTTTTGATATTGAGCTGTACACATTTTTAGTCATGTGAGTAATGGGGAATAAAGAAACATTGTATCTAAAGAAACACAATAACAACAACAAAACCTAATTATTGCATTTCTCAGTCCCTACAAATGAGATATAATAAAATGCCATCTTGAACTTTTTGGATTCTGAAGGTGGCACATTCCACACTTAGCTGGACACTTTTAACCTATGTGTCAAGTTGTATGGAAATTTGTCAGTATTTAAAAAGGCCTGGAAGAGAAACATTTCTACTGCAGACCAGTCAGTGGTGCAAGTAGCCAGCTCATTAGGCAGTCATCACCTTTCAGACACTATGACTCTAAAATTATGTGTGGTGAATATTCATGTTATATGAAGCTCATAGCAACACAAAATAAGAGAATAAAAAGGGAGACACCTAAGCTTTTAAAGAAGCAGAAGAATAGAAGCTCTTGTGGTAGGACAGAAATACAGCTAAAGAGCATGAAGAGTGTCATAGGACAGGTTTTCTGGCAAATAAATTCTCAGGCAGAAATTTGAATACAGCAGGCTTACTGGGGAGGACTCTAGGGAATCTAATCTATAAGGAGTGAGGATTGGGCAGAAAGGGTAGTTGAATTGCTATACACTTAGAACAGAGCCCAGTTGATCTTACAGGGAGCTCTGGAGCTGGGATATTCCTTCAAATCATCTTAAATGGAGGCATGTTACCAAACTCAGGTTCAGCTGCTCACCACTTGAAAGATAATACTTGAGAGACAAGTACTGGTTAGAAAAGGAAAGGTTGCTTTATATGGGAGGTCATCAACCTGGGAAGTAGACAGATTCCTGTCCCAGAACCAACTCCAAAGATTCCCCATCAGCTCAGTCAAATGTTCTTAAGATGACACTGCTGCTTAACACACTCCCATCCAGTTTTCCTTTCTTCCCTTTTTCCTTCACATGTTTCAGAGCTGCATGGTGATGTGATCATTCTCTCAGCCTCCCCCAGGTCCCTCCAAATTTCCAATCACAGACATTTCCCATAATAACTGTCTTGCATGTCCATCTGGACTAACAAACCCTCCCATTTATATCACTGTTTCTAATAGTCCAATAAAAATTTTTATTCTTACTAGGACTTACAATTTATTGACTTCATAACCAATCCCCTCACTTCCATTCTTATTCAGTTTACACTATCCTTGTTTATATTCACTCCCTTGCATAATCTTCAAATTATTTTCTCTTCTTTATATAAACTCATTCTCTGGATTCTATCATCCCCCAGCCCATGGCTTTAAATACCATGCCTCTGCATATGTATACCAAACTTATACTACTACCTGTTTCATCCTTCCTTGTGAATCCAATACCATTGAATGAATTTCCATTTTAATATCTAATAGGCAGATCAAATTTAACCTGTTCAAAATTGAACTCCTTATCCAGCTGCCAACCTGATTCCTTTACAATTTTTCTGATTTTAGTAATTAGCAAATTAATTTGTACAGCTGCCTGGATTAAAATTCCTTTTTCTTTCATATCCTGAATATTCCAAACGTGACCAGTTCTCAACCTCTTCACTGTTATGCACCAGTCCAAGACACAATAATTTCTTACCTGCATTAATATAATCACTTCCTAATTATCTCCTGTGTTCTACTCTTGCTTTCCTATCATATGTTCTCATCACTGTAGCCAGAATGATCCTCTAGGAATGGAAGTCAGACATTGCCTCTGCTTAAAACATCCCCAAGGATTTTCCTCTCACTTAAAAGATTAAGTCCTTCAGATAATCTGTGACCTTATGGAGCCAGCCTCTCTGACTAGAGCTACTAGTCTCCCCTCCTTCATTCACTCCTATAACACTGGCCTTCTTGCTACTACTGAAACACACCAGGCATATTCTTTCCTTAGATCTTTGTACTTGCTACTTCCTCTGAATATAATGCTTTTTCTTTAAATACTCATATTGCTACCTCCTTATCTTCATTAAAGATTTGCTTAAATCTTACCTTCAATATTTCTTGACAATTGTTCTAAAAATCGCTCCTCCTCAATCACTCTGGTATTCACTGTGCCCCATTCTTTCTTTACATTTTCTCTATAGTACTTAGTTCTACCATTCTCTTTTACTTATTTATTTAGTTAGTCAATTATCTGCCTCAATTTTGCTAGCATTTCTAGTTTTGTTCAAATATTCTATATTCCTTCTGAATTTTGTCAACTCATATTAAATACTGAGAGAAAATGGATCTTTTTATTTCTTTGCTTAGTTTTCACTTTTACTTCATATATTTTGAAGTTGTTATGAGATGTACCCATATTAAGCCTGTTCTAGCTTCTAGATAAATTAATTATTTTATCATTATGAGTTATTTCTTTTATCTTTGATACTAACCACTGTCTTGAAGTCCACTTTATCCAATATTAATAGAGCCATTCAACTTTCTTATTTTTTATATTTGCATGGTAATATCTTCCATTTTTTTTTGTTTTCAACTTGTGTATATCTCTGTATTTAACATGCAACTTTCGTAGCCATCATATTTTCGAGATCTCGTAATTTCCTCTATCTGATAATCTCTATCTTTTAGTTGCAATGGTTGTTCTATTTACATTTAATGCAGTTAGAAATATATTTAGGTTTAAATCTAACATCTTGCATTTTTTTTCTATTTTCCCCAAATAATCTTTAAAATTTCATTGTTTTGCTTCCTTCTTTTTCTGTCCTTCTTTTTAATTTTTTTCTAAGTTAATTAGCAATTAAAAATATTATTCTAACTCCACTATTCTCTTTGCAGCTTACAATTTTGTCCTTTTTGAAGTGGTTGCTCTAATATTTTATTTAATATAAACACACAAAAAAACATTTTAGCAATGGTAATCCCTTTTTTTCCCAGAATTCATCAGTTGTTTACATTTTGTCTTATTTGCTTTCTGTCTATTTTTTTCTCCAATTTTTTCTACTACTCCTTTCCATTTGTCAATAATCAGTAATTTGCAGGGAGATACATTAGTATTATGTAAATATTTCATTCTTTATCAAAATTTCAACCACAAGTTTTAACATTCATTAATAATATTTTAACTCTATCATTTATTCCTTAATTTTTAGTTTTATTTTTCCTACATGTATTTATAGATTCATGTACTTATTTATATCACTACAGAGTTTTATTTTGTTCAATAAGTTAAAATCCATTGCCATCATTGTTATTTTGATGCTCAAATTGTTCCAGATGTGGGCAACAGGAAGCACTTCAGTCTGGCTCCTGTGTACTTCTGATACATGCCCATCATTCTATGAGCACTTCCTTATTTATGTTACAACAGTTTGTTCCAGATACATCTTATTCATTCATTGACCCAGGCATGAAATCAGCCTTCTCTTCAAGGAATTTTGGTTCCATTTCAAGAAAAATTATATTTAGAAGCCAAGATATTGGTTCTGGATACGTTCTTTACTGGTGGCATGGCATTGATTCCAAAGCCTCTAGAAAATAAAGATAGACAGAAACAGACAGATTAAGGCATATAGATATGTATACAAGTTTCTTTGTCAAAAACTGATTTCTTGCTAATATCTCCAATTCCATTTCAACCTCAAAACGTAAATTCTAGTCTTCTTCTTTTCTTAATTATAATACTCCTTTCCAGCAGTGAGAAAAATGATTAACTTTAACCTCATACATTTGCTCATTTATTCAAACATAATAAACACAGAAATTAAGCAAATCTAATAACTAGAGTTCAATATTTGTTTAAAAAATTAAGTTACATTTTACTTATGGTATAATTTGAGGTAAAAAAGATTGATATATCAGTAACAACTCTGAATCCAGTTTTATGAGCATAGACAATCTAGTTGTTTGAGAGTCTCAGTTTCCTCAACTAAAATTTAACTACCAACAACACCTATCTTTTTTACAATTGCTCTAAGGTAAACTGAAGATGATATTAATAATCAAAGAAGCAACAAAATACCCATCTGAATGTTTCAAAGGCAGTTTATTTTTGCCTTTTCTTGGTAGTACATTCAAGAAGTCTCTTCACAGAGGGGGTATTATCTGTGTGGCTAGGTTACTTTAGTTTCTTACTTTTATTTGATGTCTCATGGGGACACAAACTTATAGAACATTTAAGAAAAATACTATTGCAAATATTTCTTTGACATCATAGGAGGAGTTGGAAAAAGTAATAACTTCTATTTTATCAATCTCTGAAAGCCTACATTAATTTCTGTCTTTCAGCAGGTCAGTGACCACCTTCACTAAGTAGTTTAGTGATGAAGAGGACACCAAGAAAACAAAGAAGTGAATGATCAATGTTAGTGCAGGGCACTTGAAGAAGATAAGTAGTAAAACATCCCACTGTGTATAAAAGGCATAGATGACAAGCAGAAATTAAGACATAAAAGCTTCAGGGAAAAAGACAAATTCTAAAAGGAGAAAAATAAAAAACTCCCAACTTTTATTTATTTATTTTATTTTTATAAATTTAGTTATTTATTTGTTTTTATTTTTGGCTGCATTGGATCTTCATTGCTGCATGTGAGCTTTCTCTAGTTGCAGCAAGCAGGGTCTACTCTTCACTGTGGTGCGTGGGCCTCTCTTCTTGCAGAGCATGGGTTCTAGGTGAATGGGCTTCAGTAGTTGTGGCATGTGGGCTCAGTAGTTATGGCTCGTGGGCTCTAGAGTGCAAAATTAGCCACTGTGGCACACGACCTTAGCTGCTTCACCGCATGTGGGATCCTCTTGTGCCAGGGATCAAACCCGTGTCCTCTACATTGGCAGGTGGATTCTTAAGCACTGTGTCACCAGGAAAGCCCCAAATTTTAAAATAAATACTATCAGTAAAAACTGAAATCTTTCATTGATGGGTAGAATGTGTTTTATGACCATGCTTCTGAATAATCAATACTATTATTTCCTCCAATGTATGCTACCTAAATGGATATTTTATAGTATATTTCATACAGATAGATTTTTTAAATTCTATTTAAAACTTATCAATATTTCAAGTATTTTTTGCTTACCAAATTTTTAAATGCAATTAAAATTATCTATTTTTTCAACATTATAATTACACACAATTATACATTTAAATCTTCAAATGCTAAATGCAAATGTTTGCTGACAGTTACCTTTTTTTCCCCATAATCCTATCAATGTTTCCCTTTCTTTCCCCAGATACATAATCATTGTCTAACCTATAAAAAGTGTCTCCTTTTGAAAATATAATAGCCACCTAAGATTTATTCCTAATCAAAATAAAATGATTGTGTAATACCATTAGTTTACTAATCTTCCTCCTTCTTTTTCTTTGTCTATACCTCTATGCTAACAGACTAACTAGAAATGAGTTGATACTATAGCTCTACTGTAAAAGATACACAAATAATAAATAGAAGAATAAGGATACTAAAATAGGAAAAAGTTGGAAAATCTTTATATTTGAGACTAGGAATAAGAGACCAACAACAACCTTCTGTAGTCATAATATATGTCAGTAATTTATACATACCTACAGTATCTCAAATTATGAAATAGGCTTCCTTTTTCTCAGACAAAAATCTAGTTTTAAAAATTTATATTTCTGTTTCTCCACCACAATATTCTCTCCTGACTTCTTTCCCACAACTGTTATTGATATTTTCTTTGTCTTTTATTACATCAAAAGAAGTACATGTTTGAGTGTGTGTGTGTGTGTGTGTGTGTGTGTGTGTGTGTGTGTTGAGAAATGATCAAGACAGACCTTAAAATATGTAGACAATAGGTTAGATAAATTGGAAAAAAATAAATATCAGGGATAATTTAGAAAGACACTTCAATAGTTGAGGAAAAAGAAATGAAGGCTGATTTAGTAGTAGAGAATATTATAGAAATCATCAGAGTGAAAAATAATACTAAGGTTGAATTAAGATTTTGAAACTGAAAGTGGGAATCAAAAGGAAAGGAAGAATAAAAATTAAAGATTACTCACAAAAAGAAACTGAGTAAACAAAGCAGAGAGGCAAAAGGTGCTGATTCTATCTTTATGGATCAGAGTTGTAAATGATAGTTTCATCACTCTTGACTTTTGTTTTTTACTTTGGTCCATCTTGTCTACTCTAAGCCTTATCATCTGTAAAATGTTGATAAAATATCTACCTAACAAGGTTGGTTGCAGTAGGGATTATATGAGCTAATGTTCCTAAAGCGTGTATTAAAGCATCTACTGATTAATCAGTATTCAATAGATGGTAGTTATAAGATTCCAAAATATTCCTGTCAAAAATTAGTAATTTTTAAGACAAACATAAATTTCCAGAAAGATAATGACTTGTTCATATCTGAGTAATACCTTATTCATTTCTTTCACCCTGAATAATGTGAGCATTTTTGACTTAAAAGAAGTTAGAGCTTTCAATATACCTTAATATCCTATTAATAGTTTATAACAGTCATGTTATTTAATTTTCGGACCATAGGTTACAAGTCCTTAAAGTGTGTTATTGTGGATATTTTTAAACTAACTTTTAAGTGGGGCTAAATGCATAATCCAAACAAAAACAATTACCTCAGAAGAGAAGTATATACCTTGGACAACAAATGTTTACATTATCTTCATTTGTTTCAAGTAAAATTAAAACATTTAAAACAGCTTTTGTATTATTATATAATAAAGAACAAAGTAAAGATTCAGAATGGATCCAAAGTAATTGAACCCAGCTTATCATTAATAACTATTAAATAATTTATTGAAAAGTAGTTAATGTGAACCACAAAATGTTGAAACAAAGGATGACCTTTACAAATTTGGTAAAAATGAAAATATTGAAGCAACTGTTGCCATGGATACTGTGCTCTTACAAGCCTGCTATTTCTCTGGTAGTTAAAAAGTTGCAATAGTCAAAGAAGAAACAGCACTTTAACTGTGACATTACCTTACTTTTGAAATTAAAGGTATCCTCGTATCTTCCAAAGAAGACTAGATACATTATTTTAAATACATTGCTTTTCATCTGGGTAATTGAGGGTAATATAATAGGCCTAGAAACTGGCACCTGTCTCTTTCAGCAGGTAGACAGCAACTGAAATTTCCAAGTCCTATTTCTCCCTTTCACTGCTGGCAGTATACGGCTTACCTATGGCATTTCAAACCTGGTTTCCAAAGAAATCAGAAAAGGTGTTTTTGTTTGGTTTTGTTTTGTTTTCTTGGCCCCAAAATTTCATATACAGCAAGTGTAAAAAAGAAAGAAAAAGGTATATAAATGCTATGGATTTATTTATTTATTTCTGTTCTCTCCTAAGAGAGTTCAGTTTATACAGATTTTTCTTGAATTGTATCATTTTTATTTAGAAACTTGCAATTGAAGTAGGTATCAGGTAGTATCTACCTTACTGCACTGGCTAGAACTTCCAGTGAAACACTATATGGAAGTGAATATCCTTGCCTTGATCTTGATCTTAGCAGTAAAGTATCAAGTGTTTTACCATTAAATGTGATGCTAGTTCTAGTTTTTTTGTAGATGCCATTTATCAGGTTGAGGAAGTTGCTTCCTATTCCTAGGTTTCTTAAATTTTTGTACACAAAATAGATGTTGAATATTATCAAATGGTATTCTGCATCAATTCAGGTGACTGTAAATACATAGTAAAATTTTTTAAAATTTTGTGATAGGTGATTTACTTTGATTTCTTAATGTTAAACAAAACTTGCAACCTGCAATAAACAACACTTGCTTATGATGTATTATAATTTTCCTATATTTTTGGATTCAATTTGTTGCTATTTTTTTAATACGTTTTATTGAAGTATAGTTGACTTACAATGATTCTGGTGTACAGCAAAGTAATTCAGTTAGATATAGTTATAGATAGGTATATATAGATATTCTTTTTCAGATTCCTTTCCACTATAGGTTATTACAAGATACTGAATATAGTTCCCTGTGTATATGATAGTTCCACAATATTTTGTATATAGGAGACTTACTGTAATTTTTATTTTATATTGGAGTATAGTTGATTTATAATGTTATGTTAGTTTCAGGCATAGAGCAAAGTGATTCAGTTATATATACACATATATCCATTCTTTTTCAGATTTTTTCCTATATAGGTTATTACAGAATATTGGGTAGAGTTCCCTCCTTGTTGATTATCTATTTTATATATAGTAGTGTGTATATATTAATCTCAATCTCCTAATTTATCACCCCCCCCCACCTTTCCCTTTTGGGAACCATAAGTTTTGTTTGTTTGTTTGTTTATTTTTAAATTTTTATTGTAGTACAGTTGATTTACAATGTTGTGTTAGTTTCAGGTATACAGCCAAGTGAATCAGTTATACATATACATATATCAACTCTTTTTTTTTTTTTTTAGATTCTTTTCCCATATAGGCCATTACACAGTATTAAGTAGAGCTCCCTGTACTATACAGCAGGTTCTTACTAGGTATCTATTTTATGTATAGTAGTGTGTTTATATCAGTCTTAATCACCCAATTTATCCCTCCCCCCCATCCCCTGGTAACCATAAGTTTGTTTTCTACATCTGTGGCCCTACTGCTCTTTTGTAAGGAAGTTCATTTGTACCCTTTTTTTATTGATAGATTCCACATATAAGTGATATCATGTATTTGTCTTTCTGTATCTGACTTACTTCACTCTGTATGACAATCACTAAGTCCATCCATGTTGCTGCAAAGAGCATTGTATTATTTTGTTCTTTTATATGGCTGAGTAATATTCAATTGTATATATGTACCATATCTTCTTTATCCATTCCTCTGTTGGTGGACACTTAGTTTGCTTCCATGTCCTGGCTATTGTAAATAGTACTGCAGTGAACATTGGGATGCATGTATATTTCGAATTATGCTTTTCCCCAGGTATATGCCCAGGAGTGGGATTTCTGGGTCATATGATAGTTCTATTTTTAATTTTTTAAGGAACCTCCATAATCTTCTCCATAGTGGCTGCAGCAATTTACATTCTCACCAGCAGTGTAGTAGGGTTCCCTTTTCTCCACACCCTCTCCAGCATTTATTGTTTGTAGAGTTTTTGACGATGGCCATTCTGACTGGTGTGAGGTGATAACTTATTGTAGTTTTGATTTGCATTTCTCTAATGATTAGTGATGTCGAGCATCTTTTCATGTGCTTTTTGGCTATGTCTCTTCAATAAGTGGTGCTGGAAAAACTGGACAACTACATAAAAAAGAATGAAATTAGAACACTCCCTAACACCATACACAAAAATAAACTCAAAATGGATTAAAAAGACCTAAATCTAAGGCCAGACACTATAAAACTCTTAGAGGAAAACATGGGCTGAACACTCTTTGAGGTAAATTGCAGCAAGATATTTTCTGATCCACCTCCTAATGAAAATAAAAACAAAAATAAACAAATGGATCTAATTAAACTTAAAAGCTTCTGCACAGCAAAGGAAACCATAAACAAAACAAAACAAAACAAAACCCTCAGAATGGGAGAATATTTGCAGATGAAGCAACTGACAAGGGATTAATCTCCAAAATATACAAACAGCTCATGCAGGTCAATATCAAAAAAACAAAACAAAACAAATAACCCGATCAAAAATTGGGCAAAACATATAAATAGACGTTTCTCCAAAGAAAACATACTATAAGTTTGCTTTTGAAGACTGTGAGTCTCTTTCTGTTTTATAAATAAGTTCATTTGTATCATTTTTTAGAATCCATATAACTGATATAATACGATATTTGTCTTTGATTTACTTCACTTCATATGATAATCTTTAGGTCCATCCATGTTGCTGCAAATGGCATTATTTCATTCTTTTTTATGAAAGAGTAACATTCGATTGCATATATGCACCACATCTGCTTTACAACAGTATGATTTTATTGTTGTCATGTGTATCACTTCAACATTTTTATAAACCCCATGCTACACTGTTACTAGTTTTGCTTTAAACAGTCAATGGTCTCTTAAAGAGATTTAAATGATATCTTTTAAAAATCTTTTATGTGTATTCACATAGTAACCATTTTGTTTTGTTCTTCTTTCCCCTGCATAAATTCTGATTTTCATTTGTTATCAGTTTTCTTTCTTCCTAAAGAACTTCCTTTACTTCTTGTAGTGTGATTCTGCTGGAGATTCTTTCTTTCGGACTTCACATTTCCGAAAATGCGTTACTGAAAAATACTTCCCCTGATTGTTTGAAATATATTTTAACTGTGTATAGAATCCAAGGTTGATAGGTTTTTGTTGTTGTTTTTCTTTCCTCACTTTAAAGATTGTGCTCCATTGTCTTTTGTTTTGTATTGTTTTTAGCCAGGAGTCAACTATAATTCTTATCTCTGTGACTCTATACATGAGGTATGTTTCCTCCTTCTACCCTGCCCTGCCCTACTTCCGCTATTGTTTAGATTTTCTTCTATCATTAGTCCTGAAGAATTCAATTATAGTATGTCTTACTATCATTATTTTTTTTTTTATTTCTTGTGGTTCATATTTTTTGAGCCTCCTTGATCTCAAATTTTGCAATTTTGACTATTATTTTTGTTATGTTTTTTCTGTCCTCCCTCACATTACAAATTTATTAGGCTGCTTGAATTTTTTGGTTCACTCACCAATATTCTATTAACTTTTCTTTTTAACCATCTTTTTCTCTGGCTTCCATTTGGGATTGTTTCTTGCTATGTATTCATTAACAGTAGTCTTTTCTTTTGCAATATCTAATCACTTCTTAATAACATTCAGTACATTTTTCCTCTGATACAGTTTAGCTTTTGCTGTGGACTGAATGTGTTCTTTTAAAATTCATATGCTGAAATCTAATCCACACTGTGATAGTGTTTGGAGAAGGGGCCTTTAGGAAGTAATCAGGTCATAAGCATGGAGCTGTCATGAAGAGGGTCAGAACACTTTTAAAAGAGACCCCAGGAAGCTTGCTTGCTCCTTTCCACCATGTGAGAGGATAGCCATCTATGAACCAGGAAGAAAGCCCTGGCCGAACACCTAATCTACCATTACCTTTATTTTGGACGTCCTATCCTCCAGAACTATGAAGAATAAATGTTTTTTGTTTGAGCCACCCAGTCTATGGTATATTCTTTTGCAGCAGCCCTGAATAAGCCAGTTTTTAATCCTTAGAATTAGAAACGTGTAAATGGTCTATCTTCAGTGTAACATTCCATTTTTCCTTTAATTTCTTAAACATGTAGAATAGAGTTATAATAACTGTTAATGTTTTGTCTAATAATTCTATTTGTGAAATTTCTGAATCTCTTTCAATCGATTACTTTTTCTTCTCAGTATGGGTTATTTTCTGTTATTTTTCTACTCATTTTCTTGTCTGGTAATTTTTGTTTTACTCTCTTGGATGTAAAATATTTTTGTGTTTCAGTAAATATTGTTGAGGTTTGTTAAGGGATGCAGTTAAATTACTTGGAAATAGTATGCATCATTCTTGTCTTTTTATTATCGTTGTTTACTTTTTATTTAGACATGATTTTAGATTTACAAAAGAGTTGCAGTGTTAATAAGGAGAGATTCTGTTTAGCTCTAACTCATCTTCTACTAATATTAACATATTACAAAATGACAGTACAATTATCAAACTTGAAATAATAATATTTGTAAAATATTATTAACTCAACTATAGAGGTTATTCAAATTTTACCAGTGTTATCACTCTTGCCTTTTTTTCCCTCTCCCCTGGTACAGTTCAGGATATCTATTTTTTTTTTTTTTAATATTTCTTAGGCAGAGCTGAGCAGAGTTTAATTTAGGGCTAATATTTCCCAACTACTGAGTGAACATTCTTTCGACTGTTCTGCCCAATGAACCTTGCTTTATGAGATTTCACACACTGGTTAGGGTAAAAAGGAACTATAGCTTTCCCTGTGTGTTCTCTGGAGTTTGTTTAATCACTTTGAGTTGTTTCCCCAGACTGTAGTAGTTTTCGCATATACATATGCTGATCAACACTCAGCTGAAGAATTGAGGAGAACCCTCTTCAGATCTCTGGAGGTTTATTTCCATATAACTCTCTTTCTGTGCTATGAAATCTAATCCTCTTGGCTTTAGTATGTATCCATCTCCTCTCATCACCTCAGTGAGAAGACAAAATTTTCTTAGAATCTTCCTACACTGCAGCCTGGAAACTCTCCAGGCAGGAAGCTTGGGTGATTATGTCTCACATTTTTTTGTATCTTATCTCTCAATGGTCACTGTCCTCCCTACCTCATATCCAATTTCTGTAAAACCATTATTTTGCATATTTTAATTATGTTTTAGGTTTTTAAAAGGTAGGTTGGTAAATCTGACCTCTGTTATTCCTCTGTCATAAATAAGTAGAAGTCTTATTTTTAAATTTATATTCATCCAAATGATGAATATCTCTGCTTATGTTAGGCACCTGGGAACACCAAAAAATGTAGATTATTTCAAACTAAATTTTAAGCTTGGTTTTAGTGGAATGTACACCATTAAATCAAATTCAGGTGAAGGTGTCTCCAGTAGCTTCTTCTACAGGCCTTTGGGGGATACTCAGGATTAAAATGGGAGAGAGGTTAGTTTGACATTACACCCTACTGGTATCCAAATTTGCTTTCTAACTTTATCCTATTTAGAATGCTATTAAACTCTAACTTCATGTCATTTGGGATTGAAAAATCACTAATGAAATGAATTAATTCTTTCTTATTTATTCTCAAATTTAAGATTTTGTTTTTGAAATAGCCATGAACTATCATCAAGAAGACAAGTGATAACAAATGCTAGTAAGGCTGTGGAGAAAAGAAAACCCCAGTGCACTTCTGGTGGGATTGTAAATTGGTATAGCCACCATGGAAAACAATATGGAGGTTCCTCAAAAAATCAAAGCTATAACTACCATATGATCCAGTAACTCCACTTCTGGGAATATACCTGAAAGAAACAAAACCATTATGTCAAAGAGACATCTGTACCCCCATTTTCATAGCAGCATGATTTTCAATAGCCAAGACATGGAAAAAACAAGAAGAACAACAACAACTAAGTATCCATAGATAGATGAATGGCTAAGAAAATGTAGTGTATATGGAATGGAATATTATTCTGCCATAAAAATGAAGGAATTCCTCCCACTTGTGCCAAAATGTTTGTATCTTAAGGACACTATATTTAGTAAAATAAATGAGACAGAGAGAGACAAACACTGTATCATTGCTCTTGTGTGTAAAAATTTTAAAAAAATAACCAAAAGAGCAGATGGTAAAAGACATCAGATGTGTTGTTACCAGATGCAGGGCATGGAGGGAGAGGGAATTGAATGAAGGTGGACAAAAGGTACAAAATTGCAGTTTAAAATAAATAAGTACTAGGGATGTAATGTACAATAGGATGACTATACTTAACACTGCTTTATAGTATTTATGAACGTTGTAAAAAGAATGAATACCAAGAGTTCACATCACAAGAAAAATACATTTTTGTTTTTTTTGTACTTACATGATGGATGTTAACTGAACTTATTGTGATAACCATTTTACAACATATGTAAGTCAAATTATTATGCTGTATAACATAAATTTATACAGTGCTGTATATCAATTGTATCTCAGTAAAAGTGGAAAAATTAAACCAAAATAAATTAAATTAAATAGCCATGAAACAGTATAAAAATACATATTATATATTATATGTTATATGTAATATATATATCACATATATAATATAAAATACATCATATATTGCACATATTATTTAATATCATATTTCCTATATTGCAGCCATTATATGTGCAATTTATATTGTATATTAAATATACAATTATTACATACATATATGTTAAACATATGTCATATATATATGTAATATATTACAGCATTTAATTGTTCTGGACAAGATGGATTCTCCACATATTTAATCTAAGAGCAAGTCAGAAAACCTTAGTATAATTTTTTTTTTTTTTCGGTACACGGACCTCTCACTGCTGTGGCCTCTCCCATTGCAGAGCACAGGTTCTGGATGTGCAGGCTCAGCGGCCATGGCTCACGCGCCTAGCTGCTCCACGGCATGTGAGATCTTCCCAGACCAGAGAATGAACCCGTGTCCCCTGCATCGGCAGGCGGACTCTCAACCACTGCTCCACCAGCGAAGCCCAGTATAATATGTTTAAATACTAAGTCATCTTAAGTCTCTGGGTGAGACGTAAGGGAGCAAATTCTTGTGACATGATAATTTGTTTTATTTATATACATTGCTGGTTTTAGCTTCCTAATAATTTAAGAATTTTTGCATCTATTTCCATAATTGGAATTGTTTTTGTTTGGTTTTTATATCAACTCATAAAAGGTTGTATAAGGTTTTATAAAGTTGGTACAGCCTTTAACTTTAATCTTAGAAATAATTTTCCTGGAAACTTACATAGATTTCTTTTTCCATATTCAATTTGAGGTTAATTGTAGTAACTAAAATTTAATATCTATGTCTTTCTTCATATATATATATATATATATGTATGTGTGTGTATGTGTATCTATATCATATAGTACTCTTCATATACATGTATTCATATATTTATATATTCATATAATATATAAATCTATATATAATGAAACTATATACCAATATAGTTGTCTCTTTAGATCTCTCTCACTACTCATATATCACACATACACGTCATACATATACATAAATATACACACAGTAATATGTGTATATATATATATATATATATATCTCCACTATCTACAAGAAATAGTCACTTTGATCAAGAACAAACATTTTAAAATCAATACAAATATTACTAAAATCATCAACTTCAAATAGTCTCTACACTTTTGGCACAATAATCTATATCTTAGAATGTGGCACTAATTGCCCAACAGAGAAATGTAAACATCTCTACTTTTTTTCTCTCTTTCCCTCACATTTATACTACTATTACCAAATTCTACAAACTTCCAAAAATATTTTGCATATCACAGCCTACAAATATACAAAATCCTTGTCATTTTCTTCATCATCACTGACACTTCTTAATGTTCACTTACTAATTACCAACTCATCTTTTATAGTATAATTAAAGAGAGCTCCCAAACTGCAAATTTTATCATATTATTCATTTCATTAAATTATTCAGAGGTTTCAGATTCTTTCATACAAAGTTCTCTATGAAATCACTCAATTACTTCTCCAGTAACACATGCACCAACTATTCCTCACATCTTAAAATTCTGCAAATTTGTCATGGTCTTACCTAAATCCTAGCCCTCTATCAAATTCTTTCTCCTTCATATACACTACCTCCTCAAACTCAAATTTATCCTTCTTTACTTGAGATGTCCTCAGAGAAGTCTCTCTGTTACCTTATACATTGGGTTTATGTTTAAATAATTTACACAATTCCATTGTCATAATCCCAGTCATACTTCAGTATTATTATTTGACCAATGTCTATCTTTCATGCTATGATGTGAGCCCTGTAAAAACATGTAAGCCACTCATCCTTAACATTCTATCGTCTATGTGTAGGATGATGTGTGGAATATAAATGGTCCTTGATTCTTGAATTAATAGGACATTATTAGAACAAAAAAGAAGAACTGTTAAATTAATACAATACTATAGAGGAAAGATGAATTGGGGGGGTAAAGTTTGAGGAAAGACTTTATGGAAAGACAATTTTTAGCTGGGTATTGGGTGCTGAATGATAGGTATAGATTATGAAAATGAGGTCATGTGAAAACATGGAAAAAGAACTTGTAAAGGTATGAAGTCAGTATAATATGTTTCACATATGGGAATAATAAAAAAAAGGTTTGGCTGAAATGTGGAGGCTGTGAAAGGAACGAGTTGGGGAGAATATATTTGAAAATGAAGATTTTTTTTCTCACACACTTTAGAGGTTATGGGATAATTAAAAAATGAAAAGGAATTTTTAGGAGCCAGCTGAAAATTTTGGGAAGAAAATTAACTAAATCATTATCAATTTAATGCTATAAAATACTGATATGAAATTATAAAATTTCATATATGTGACATATATATATATGATGATATATATATATGATATATATATATGATGTAAACATTACCCTTGATTTCTTTTGAGAAGTAATTTACAGGCTATATAATGATTGTTTATATCCTTATAATTCTGCTGAAATTAACTATTTGCTTTTATCTCCCATTTTCCCAAATTTCTGTGCAAATATATTCATATGGATAATTCAAACACATATAATCTTAAATTTATTTTATTTATTTATTTTTGGCTGGCATTGGGTCTTCGTTGCTGTGCATGGGCTTTCTCTAGCTGCAGTGAGTGGGCTTCTCATTGTGGTGGCTTCTCTTGTTCCGGAGCACAGGCTCTAGGCATGCGGGATCAGTAGTTGTGGCTCACGGGGCTAGTTGCTCTGCAGCATGTGGAATCTTCCCAGACCCGGACTTCAATCGGTGTCGCCTGCATTGGCAGGCAGATTCTTAACCACTGTGTGACCAGGGTAGTCCCCAACACATATATTCTTGCTAAAGAAAATATTATGTTTAGAAAAGAACCTAGTATCCCTCCAAGTCTAAAATACAAAAAAGTTTAACGTGGAATATAGGAATAATTGACCAATTCTTCACTGTAGGAGATCTCTCCTTAGTAAGGCATAGAGTCAGAAATTTCAAGTTATTTGAACTGTAATTAATATCTTATAGCATTACAGAGATAAATCCAAAAAAAAAGAAACTACCCTAGTGACTTCACTTTTTCTTGGCAAAGCAGTCTTTGGGAAAAAAGTTATCTTAATTAACTTAAATAATGGTTTGCTGGTGCCAGAACCTAAGGCAGGAAGGCTGTCCTGGGAACCCTGGAAACACTGTGGAGGCAGCACTGTTAAAAAGAAAAGCTTTTTAACAGCAGGTGTGATATGCAGAACTATGTTCATCAAAAACACTGGGCAAGGTGAAAGAGATGATTTGAGATGCATCCTTCAAGCTGAATATCCTTTACTATATCTAAATTGTGATAATAGAAAAGTGACTTACAGAGACAACTGTCTATAAAAGTTCAAACTTTGCAGTTCTTCTTTTAAATAAATTAATCCTACTGCTGAAGACTCTTGATAAAATTTTGTAGAAACAGTGAACAGTAATACATTTGCTCTGACTCAATTTTAGAAGACACCCATTTAAAACAGTTTAAAGGAGTTGGGATTTCAGATTGGAAGAGTGATATAACTAAAATGTCTGAGAAAGAGAATCAACATATATATATATATATATATATATATATATATATATATATATATATATAAAATGATATTAAGTACAAAATACTGAATTATCACTTAAGACATAGAAATATGTGTCAGATATGGCTCTCTCAAAGAACTTTAAGTAAGATCAAATGAAAAGATATGAATTCATGAAAAATCAAATATCCATAAAATTATTTCAAAACAATAGCAAATTTTATAATATGGTCTCTGATTAATTGGGATCATTACACACAAATGAAAAGAAGGCATTTTAATTTTAAGAAAAGTGTACCTCAAATAATTGTTTAAATTGATAGACTACTATCTATGAGCTATTGAAATTTAACCATGATTTAAAAAATATATATATATTTATGTCTAGCACCATCTAAAGTGCTTACACATAGGCTGTCATTGCCATGTAGTTAAAATTTCATCAAATTTTCATTTTCTTTACCTTTTATCCTCTTCATTATTTACTGATACTTATTGTATTCTAGTTAGAAAACAGATGACATACTCCTTTTATGGAGATTCTGGGTGCATTAAAAAATAAGAGGGTAAGGACAAATCAGAAAAGTTCTCTCTTCTTTACATCCCCAGAACCTTGCACTTGCCATATTATCATACTGTTTCTCTTCTTTAAGAAGGTAAAGTACTCGACTTCAAGCACTATATCTACCTTTGTAATAACTGTTTTCTCAGTTCTGAGCATAGAACCTGGCAAATTATTGGAGCTCAACTAATACTGTTGAATGAATAAAATCTAGTACTCCAGGTGTGAGTTTATAAGAACCTAAAGTAAGTAACAAACTAAACAAGAGGGACCAGGCAGTCTTGATAATGAAATTTGACTTCAGGTGATATGAGAGCTGAAAGAAAGGAATTTACCAAAGAAAATGCTAGATTTAAAATATGGAAAAGTATAAGAATGATGATATTATTAAAATTGACATAATAATAATGAAAACATAATTTATAATTCATGGTAGAAGAGTTGAAGACAAGTTTGGTTACGTTGATTGGAGATAATGGTGAAACATTTAGTGGAAATGCTCTAGAGAAATCTTACAAAGCGGGATTGGATTTCGGAAGAGAGGTAAGACTGGAAATACAAATGTAAATTTATTAGCTTTATTTTTTAACATAGTAAGGAATGTGTGGAGTTTAACAAGAAAATGATACCTGAAAAGAGAGAGTGTTGGTAGCAATAAGGGGCCTTAACACTGAGGTAAGTCAATATCTAAGGAGACAAAGGAAGGTAGTAAAGAAGACAGAAACATTAGTGGTGAAAGAATGGGGCAGGTGCAGAGAGCAGTAAATGGTTCTGCTTGGCTTCTTTGGAAAATGAGGTCAGTTATATAAATAGAAAGTCACTGGATAGAAAGATTTGGATAGGAAATTTCAAATATGATGATTCTAATCATTTTGCCCTGGGCACAAAATACTGAGTGTCAATATGTGTGACCTCACATTCTGTCAGCACTTTTGTTTTCTTCAAGGCCTAGAAATAGTGGAAGTGGTGAAAAATAGAGAAGAAAAAAATTATAAAACTACAGTTTTGTTAACTGAACAAAATGACTTTGTTCTGGTTGAGCTTGGCATGAAATTTGCATAAATTTTGACTCATTCAATCTCATACCTTTAATCTTAAAATCAATGTGATTTGCAACCCCCCCTGCAGTTCTGATTGCGTCTTTCTCTTTTGTACATTTAAGCAGCTTGACTGTGGGGTCTTTGTTTTCAGATAAGCCCCAATTCCTTTAAAATAGACAGTGAATCAGCAGAGTATTATGGATAATGACATTGTAATATGTTTGAACTTCAGAGGAGGAAACGTCTGATTGCAGAATTTATTATTTTCTTTTAAATCATTCGAAAAACACTCAGTGAACTGCCATTCAGTCCTAAGTTAGGACTTTAGGTCATTATCTGCTTCGTATGGAAATAATTCTAAAATGATTAAAATAACTGCATGCATCATATTTCAAATAAAGCTCTTGTGACTGATTTGATTAGTAAATAAAAAGTGTAAGTATACAGTATGTGTTGTGTCAAAAAATAATAAGTATCTATGTTTTATGATTTATAGATTAATGCATAACCATTTATCATCTATAGGAAAAGTGTCATAGGTCAATCATTCAGGAAGTACTCTACTGATGTTCTATGTGAGGAGATTTTTGGGGGATACTCTCAAAATACTACGGAAAATGTAAAGGAAGCAGGTGTGGACAGAGGGAGAACTTGAGCTGCTAAGAAGTTCCACAGGGAACTCTGGAGCATCACCCCAAATTGCGAGGAAATGACCCAGGCCTTTATGCCCCACATTAACTAGTCATAGGATGTGATTTGCCCCATGGAGGGGTTGAATTTTGAGTAAGTAAAGATTCCTTTGGGAGCAATTTTTGAACAGGAACTCAGCTGTGTGCTACCATAAGGCAGAATTCCCTGCAGCAGCAATGAGGCTCTAGATTTTTAAGGAGGCCTCTACATCACAGAATCTACCATACAGGAAAGTTTATAAAACTGGGTTTCATGTTTTCAAAATCCTGATTTTCAAGTCTATTTTTTAAGGAAAATTTCCCTTCCCTTTCTTTTCTATGGTGGGCTAAATAAGGAGTTCAAATCTTTGATGTGTCTCTAATCAAGAAGTGAAAGGCTCCCTCTTTTTGAATCTGGGAGTAGCCTCTGACTGCTTTGACCAATAAAATACAGTGGATGTGACACCCTGCTGATTCCAGGCCCAGGATTTAAGAAGATGAGCAGGTTTTGTCTCGTTTCTTAAGCACCTAAACTGTCATTTGAAAAGTCTAACTTTCTGAGGAAAACCTCACAGAGGTTTTCTAAACGTAGTCTTAAGAAGGGTCTCCCCAACCCCCAGGTTGTGGAAAGGTACTGGTCCGTAGCCTGTTAGGAACAAGGCCGCACAGCTGGAGGTGAGTGGTGGGTGAGTGAGTGAAGCTTCTTCTGTATTTACAGCTGCTCCCCATCACTTGCATTACCCCCTGAGCTCTGTCTCCTGTCAGATCAGCAGTGGCATTAGATTCTCATAGGAGCACGAACCCTACTGTGAACTGCATATGGGAGGGATCCAGGTTGCACACTCCTTATGAGAATCTAATGCTTGATGATCTGAGGTGGAGCTGAGGCGGTGATGCTAGCACTGGGGAGTGGCTGCAAATACAGATTATTATTAGCAGAGAAGATTGACTGCACAGACGCCATAATAAATCAATTGCTTGCAGACTCATATGAAATCCCTATCAGTAGTCGGGACCTTAAATATGGCAGAGGAGTAAGATGTGGAGATCACCTACCACCCCACAAATACATCAAAAATATAGCTACATGTGGAACAACTCCTACAGAATACGTACTGAATGCTGGCAGAAGAACTCAGACTTCCCAAAAGGCAAGAAAATCCCCATGTACCTGGGTAGGGCAAAAGAAAAAAAACAGACACAAAAGAATAGGGATGGGACCTGCACCTCTGGGAGGGACCTGTGAAGGAGGAAAAGGTTCCACACACTAGGAAGCCCCTTCACTGTCAGAGACAGTGGGTGGGCTGTGGGGAAGATTCAGAGCATGGAGGAGAGCACAGTAACAGGGGTACAGAGGGCAAAGAAGAGAGATTCCCACACAGAGGATTGTTACCAACCAGCACTCATCAGCCTGAGAGGCTTGTCTGCTCACCCACTAGGGTGGGTGGGGGCTGGGAGCTGAGGCTTGGGTTTCAGAGGTCAGACCACAGGGAGAGGACTGGGGTCAGCTGTGTGAACACAGCCTGAAGGGGGCTAATGCACCACAGCTAGCTGGGAGGGAGTTGGGGAAAAAGTCTACAACTGCCTAAGAGGAAAGAGACCATTGTTTTGGGGGTGCATGAGGAGAGGGGATTCCTTCCTTCTCTGCCCACAGAAGGCAGAGCGCTGCCTAAATGAGCTCCAGAGACAGGTGTGTGCTGTGGCTATCAGCTTGGACACAAAAGATGGGCATGAAATGCTAACACTGCTGCTGCAGCCACCAAGAATCCTGTGTGCAAGCACAGGTCACTATCCACACCTCCCCTCCTTGGAGGCTGTGCAGTCAGTAACTGCCAGGGACCCATGATCCAGGGACAACTTACCCAGGAGAACACACAGCATGCATCAGGCTGTTGCAACATCACGCCTGCCTCTGCTGCCACAGGCTCACCCCGCATTCTGTACTCCTCTCTCCCCCTGGCCTGAGTGAGCCAGAGCCCCCTAATCAGCCGCTGTTCTAACCCCCTCTTGTGTGGGTGGGAACAGATGCCTGTTCTCTATGTAGGGCAACCTACATGCAGAGACGGGGACAAAACCAAAGCTGAACATCAGGAGCTGTGCGAAAAAAAAAAACATAAAGGGAAATTTCTCTGTGCAACCTCAGGATAAGTGGATTAAATCCCCACAACAAACTTGATGTACCTTGAATCTGTGGAATACCTGAATATACAGCGAATAAACCAAAAAAATTGAGGTGGTGGACTTTGGAAGCAACTGTAGACTTGGGCTTTGCTGTCTGTGTCTGACTTGTTTATGACTTTTAGGTTTATCTTAGTATACTTTTTAGCTCTTTTTCTTGCTGGTGGATTTGACTATTGGTTTGGTTGCCCTCTTTGTTTTTTATTATTATTACATTTTTTAGACATTTTTATTTTAATAATTCTATTTTTAATTTTATTATTATTTTTTCTCCCTTTTCTTCTGAGCCATGTGGCTGACAGGATCTTGGTGCTCCAGCCTAGTGTCAGGCCTGAGCCTCTGAAGTGGGAGAGCCAAGTTCAGGACATTGGACCACCAGAGACTTCCTGGTCCCATATAATATCAATCGATGAGGGCTCTCACAGAGATCTCCATCTCAAGGTAAGACCCAGCTCCACCCAATTGCCAGCAAGCTCCAGTTCTGGATGCCACATGCCACACAACTGGCAAGACAGGAAAAAAAAAAAACCTACCCATTAGCTGAGAGGTTGTCTAAAATCATACTAAGTTAACAGACACCTTGAAACAAACTACTGGAGGCAGCCCTGTCCACAAGAAAGATAAGATCCAGCCCCACCCACCAGGGCACCAGTTCCCTCCATCAGGAAGCCTACACAAGCCACTGAACCAACCTTACCCACTGGGGGCAGACACTAAAAACAATGGGAATTATGAACATGCAGGCTGTGAAAAGGAGACACCAAACACAATAAGTTAAGCAAAATGAGAAGACAGAGAAATACACAACAGATGAAGGAGCAAAGTAAAAACACACCAGACCAAAAAAGGAAAAGGAAATAGGCAGTCAACCTGAAAAATACTTCAGAATAATGATAATAAAGAGATCCAAAATCTTGGAAATGGAATGGAGAAAATACAAGAAACATTTCACAAGGACCTAGAAGAATTAAAGAGCAAACAAACAATGATAAACTACACAATAAATGAAATTAAAACTTCTCTAGAAGGAATCAATAGCAGAATAAATGAGGCAGAAGAATGGATAAATGGCCTGGAAGATAAAATAGTGGAAATAACTACCGCAGAGCAGAGTAAAGAAAAAAAAAAAATGAAAAGAATTGAGGACAGGCTCAGAGACATCTGGGACAACATTAAACACACCAACATTGAAATTATAGGGGTCCCAGAAGAAGAAGAGAAAAAGAAAGGGACTGAGAAAATATTTGAAGAGATTATAGTTGAAAACACCCCTAATATGGGAAAGGAAATAGTTAATGAAGTCCAGGAAGCACAGAGGTACCATACATGATAAACCCAAGGAGAAACATGCCAAGACACATATTAAGCAAACTAGCAAAAGTTAAATACAAAGAAAATATATTAAAAGCAGCAAGGGGAAAGCAACAAATGACATACAAGGGAATCCCCGTAAGGTTAAAAGCTTATCTTTCATCAGAAACTCTGCAAGACAGAAGGAAGTGGCAGGAAATATTTAAAGTGGTGAAAGGGTAAAACTGACAACCAAGATTACCCAGCAAGGATCTCATTAAGATTCAATGGAGAGGGCTTCCCTGGTGGTGCAGTGGTTGAGAGTCCGCCTGCCAATGAAGGGGACACGGGTTCGTGCCCTGGTCCGGGAAGATCCCACATGCCGCAGAGTGGCTGGGCCTGTGAGCCATGGCCACTGAGCCTGTGCGTCCGGAGCCTGTGCTCCACAACGGGAGAGGCCACAACAGTGGAGAGGCCCGCATACCGCAAAAAAAAAAAAAAAAAAAAAAAGAGATTCAATGGAGAAATTAAAAGCTTTACAAACAAGCAAAATTAAGAAAATTCAGCACCACCAAACCAGCTTTACAACAAATGCTAAAGGAACTTCTCTAGGCAGGAAACACAAGAGAAGGAAAAGATCTACGAACCCAAAACAATTAAGAAAATGGTAATACATATATACATATTGATAATTAGTTTAAATGTAAATGGATTGAGTGCTCCAAACGAAAGACATAGATTGGCTAAATGGATACAAAAACAAGACCCATATATATACTGTCTACAAGAGACCTACTTCAGACCTAGGGACACATAAAGACTGAAAGTGAAGGGATGGAAAAAGATATTCCATAAACGGAAATCAAAATAAAACTGGGTAGCAATTCTCATATCAGACAAAAATAGACTTTAAAATAAAGACTATTACAAAGAAAGACACTACATAATGATCAAGGGATCAATCCAAGAAGAAGATATAACAGTTGTAAATATTTTATGCACCCTACATAGGAACACCTCAATACATAAGAAAAATGCTAACAGCCATAAAATGGGAAATCAAGAGTAATACACTAACAGTAGGGAATTTTAATACCCCACTTTCACCAATGGACAGATCATCCAAAATGAGAGTAAATAAGGAAACACAAGTTTTAAATGACACATTAAACAAGATAAACTTGATTGGTATGTATAGGACATTCCACCGAAAAATAACAGAATACACTTTATTCTCAAGTGCTCATGGAAAATTCCCCAAGATAGATCATATCTCTTGTCACATAACAAGCCTTGGTAAATTTAAGAACTGAAATCATATCAAATAACTTTTCCATCTACAATGCTATGAGACCAGATATCAATTACAGGAAAAATAACTGTAAAAAATACAACACATGGAAGCTAAATAATATGCTACTAAACAACCAAGATATCACTGAAGATATCAAAAAGGAAATCAAAATATACCTAGAAGCAAATGAAAATATGAGAACTCAAAACCTATAGGATACAGCAATAGCAGTTCTAAGGGGGAAGTTAATAGCAATAGAATCTTACCTCAAGAAAAAAACAAAAATCCCAAAGAAACAACCTATACTTACACCTAAAGCAATTAGAGAAAGAACAAAAATACCCCAGAGTTGGCGAGAGGAAAGAAATCATAAAGATCAGATCAGAAATAAATGAAAAAGAAATGAAGGAAACAATAGCAGAGATCAATAAAACTGAAAGCTGGTTCTTTGAGAAGATAAACAAAATTGATAAACTACTATCCATTCAGACCCATCAAGATAAAATGGGGGAAGACTCAAATCAATAGGATTAGAAATGAAAAAGGAGAAATAACAACTGACACTGCAGAAATACAAAGGATCATGAGAGATTACTACAAGCAACTATATGCCAATAAAATGGACAACCTGGAAGAAGTGGACACATTCTTAGAAAAGCACAACCTTCTGAGACTGAACCAGGAAGAAATAGAAAATATAAACAGACCAATTACAAGCACTGAAATTGAAACTCTAATTAAAAATCTTCCAACAAACAAAAGCCCAGGACCAAATGGCTTCACAGGCGAATTCTATCAAACATTTAGAGAAGAGCTAACATCTATTCTTCTCAAAGTCTTCCAAAAAATAGCAGAGGGAGGAACACTCCCAAACTCATTCTAGGAAGCCACCATCACCCTGATATCAAAAGAAGACAAAGATGTCACCAAAAAAGAAAACTATAGGCCAATATCACTGATGAACATAGATGCAAAAATCCTCAACAAAATATTAGCAAACAGAATCCAACAGCACATTAAAAGGATCATACTCCATGAACAAGTAGGGTTTATCCCAGGAATGCAAGGATTCTTCAATATATGCAAATCAATCAATGTAATACCTCATATTAAAAAATTGAAGGATAAAATCCTTATGATAATCTCAATAAATGCAGAAAAAGCTTTTGACAAAATTCAACACTCATTTATGATAAAAAAGTCTCCAGAGAGTAGGCAATAAGTTCACTTTCCTCAATATAATAAAGGCCATATATGACAAACCCACAGCCAACATCATTCACAGTGGTGAAAAACTGAAACCATTTCCTGTAAGATCAGGGGCAAGTCAAGGATGCCCACTCTCACCACTATTATTCAACATTGTTTTAGAATTTTTAGCCACAGCAATCAGAGAAGAAAAAGAAATAAAGGGAATCCAAGTCGGAAAAGAAGAAGTAAAACTGTCATTGTTTGCAAATGACATGATACTATACATAGAGAATCCTAAAGATACTACCAGAAAACTACTAGAGCTAATCAATGAATTTGATAAAGTAGTAGGATACAAAATTAATACACAGAAATATCTTGCATTCCTATATGTTAACAAGGATAGATCAGAAAGAGAAATTAAGGAAATAATCCCATTCACCATTGCAACAAAAAGAATAAAATAGGAATAAACCTACCTAAAGAGACAAAAGACCTGTATGCAGAAAACCATAAGACATTAATGAAAGAAATTAAAGATGATGCAAACAGATGGAGAGATAAACCATGTTTTGGATTGGATGAATCAACATTGTAAATATGGTTATACTACCCAAAGCAATCTACAGATTCAATGGAATCCCTATCAAACTACCGATGGCATTTTTCACAGAACTAGAACAAAAAATTTCACAATTTGTAAGGAAACACAAAAGACTCCAAATAGCCAGAGCAATCTTGTGAAATAAAAATGGAGCTGGAGGAATCAGGCTCCCAGACTTCAGACTATACTACAAAACAACAATAATCAAGACAGTATGGTACTGGCACAAAAACAGATATATAGTCAATGGAACAGGATAGAAATCCCAGAGATAAACCCATGCACATATGTTCATCTTATCTTTGAAAAAGGAGGCAAGAATATACATTGATAAAAGACAGCCTTTTCAATAAATGGAGCTGGGAACACTTGACAGCTACATGTAAAAGAGTGAAGTTAGAACATTTCCTAACATCATACACAAAAATAAACTCAAAATGGTTTAAAGACCTAAACATAAAGCCAGATACTACAAAACTCTTAGAGGAAAGCATTGGAAGAACACTTTTTAACATAAATCTCAGCAAGATCCTTTTTGACCCACCTCTTAGAGAAATAGAAATAAAAACAAAAATAAACAAATGGGACCTAATGAAACTTAAAATCTTTGCACACCAAAGGAAACCATAAACAAGACGAAAAGACAACCCTCAGAATGGGAGGATATATTTGCAAATGAAGAAACTGGCAAAGGATTCATCTCCAAAATATACAAACAGTTCATGCAGCTCAATATAAAATAAACAAACAGCACAATCCAAAAATGCGCAGAAGACCTAAATAGACATGTCTCCAAAGAAGATATACAGATTGTTAACAAACACATGAAAGGATGCTCAACATCACTAATCATTAGAGAAATTCAAATCAAAACTACGTTGAGGTATCACCTTACACCTTTCAGAATGGTCATCATCAAAAAATCTACCAAAAATAAATGCTGGAGGAGGTGTGGAGAAAAGGGAGCCCTCTTGCACTGTTGGTGGGAATGTAAATTGATACAGCCACTATGGGGAACAGTATGGAGGTTCCTTAAAAAACTAAAAATAGAATTATCATATGACCCCACAATGCCACTACTGGGCATATACCCTGAGAAAACCATAATTCAAAAATGTCATGTACCACAATGTTCATTGCAGCTCTTTTTACAATAGCCAGGATATGGAAGCAACTTTAGTGTCCATCGACACATGAATGGATAAAGGTGATGTGTCACATACATAACAATGAAATATTAGTCAGCCATAAAATAAATGAAATTGAGTTATTTGTAGTGAGGTGGATGGACGTAGATCTGTCATACATAGTGAAGTAAATCAGATAGAGAAAAACAAATACCATATGCTAACACATATATATGGAATCTGAAAAAAAAAAAAAGGTTCTGATGAACCTAGGGGCAGGACAGGAATAAAGATGCAGATGTTGAGAGTGGACTTGAGGACACAGGGTTGGGGGAAGGGTAAGCTGGGACAAAGTGAGAGAGTAGCAATTTCATATATACACTACCAAATGTAAAGTAGATAGGTAGTGGGAAGCCACTTCCTAGCACAGGGAGATCAGGTTGGTGCTTTGTGACCAACTACAGGGGTGAGATAGGGAGGATGGGAGGGAGATGCAAGAGGGAGGGTATGTGGGTATATATATATATATATATATAGAGAGAGAGAGAGAGAGAGAGAGAGAGAGAGAGAGAGAGAGAGAGAGAACTGATTGACTTTTTTATACAGCAGAAACTAGCACAACATTGTAAAGCAATTATACTCCAAGAAAGATGTTAGAAAAAAAATAAAGAAGAAAAAAAATCCTATCAGTGAGTGGTAAGTGAAAACAAGCTCAGGGCTCCCACTTATTTTGCATTATGGTGAATTGTATAACTATTTCATTATATATTACAATCTAATAGTAATAGAAATAAAGTGCATAATAAATGTAATTCGCTTGAATCATCACCAAACCACCGCCCCCCCAGTCTGTGGGAAAATTGTCTTCCATGAAACCAGTCCCTGGTTCCAAAAATGTTGAGGACCGCTGGTCTTAGGCACAGATGATTGTTTAATTTATCATGTTTTCATGAATTCTCTTTCCGATATTACTTTAGCAACACTAAATCTTTCTGAGCCAGGATAGCAAAAATATGTTAATAAGGATACATTATAATTATCCCTCATCTGCCCCCTTGCTGGCTGGCCCTCTTTTCTGCTGATCCACTAAAATATATTGCTGAGAACTGCATTTTTTCTTATCAGTTAAACTGGAGCCCCGTGATAGAGAAAGAGAGAGAGAGGAATAAAAAAGAGATAGAAAGAGATAGAGATAAATATAAATTGTATTCAGTGTCTCATTTTATTTGCTGATTCTTATTTATCCAGTCTCCATTTACTTTATGTGCCGGATATGTGGCCTAGCTCTACACAGCCATGTCTTCCAGAATCATATTGAAGTTAATTTATTTTCAAGTTGTCATTTTTACATAATGTTTTTATAAACCTTAATGTGCAAGAGCAGTGATATTTCAAACAGAGTTTTACACAGCAAATTTTTTCTTTTCTCAATTTCTCACAGTTTTTCTCTTCACAGTGTATAGTTATCTAGTGTCCTAATTACTACACTCTCTGCAGGCAGACTCATCACTGTCTCATGATTGGTATGAAACAGAGGTGTCCCAATGTCTTTGGGTTGAAAGCCAACTTTAATGTGTTGGAGACAAGAAAAAGAAGACTCACTTTTGGTAAGTATTTTATTATGCAATCCTTTTTTGAGATTTGAATATTTGATGATAGGATTTGATGTGTAATAATTCTTGAGTTTATTAAAGGATATATTACTAATGTTGCCAATAACTTGAATGCATCAAAATTAAGTGTGAAAGATTACTTAAAATTTTACTTTAGAAAATTGTATTTTAACATTTGTTATGGAAAATTTCAATCATATACGTTAGGAGAAAGAATAGGTCAATGAACTTCCATATACACATCACATAGATTTAGTAATCAATAAATTCAACCATTCTTTCTCCTTTTTATCCTTAATCTGTTCTTCCTACCCCAGAGTATTTTAGAGAAAATCCAACACCACATCATTTCATACATAAATACAATATTACAGCATGCACCTCTGAAAATATTTCCTTCTTAAAATGATAGCCATAATATCATTAGTATACATAAAATAACTATATCATGTAATATCTAGGCAGTACTCATAATTTCTTATCACATTATTGTTAGGTTTTTTGAATGTTTAGTTGAATCACGATTCACGCAGTTTAAATATATATTGTCTTTTAAATCTGCATATATCTCTCCTCTTTTCCTTTTTCAGTTTATTTGTTGATAAAATTAGGTCAATTTCCTATAAGGGCAACTCCTTTCCTAGAGGATAAAATAAAAGTGACTCAGCAGGTTTACATTCCAATCATCCATCCTTTCATCTATCCATATATTAATTTAACACATATGTGTGAATGTCTTTATCTATCTATCTTAGTTATTGTGTATCAATTAATATTTTGGTGTGCATACAGAGAAATCTATGACACAACTCTAAAGGCAATGGCAGATTTTGTTCTGGTGATATGATAAGGTTTGTGTTTGTGAGAGCAAAGCAATTATAATATAAATATTCCTAGGCTTTCCCTTAACCATGTCAAACAAGGAAGTTTCTGCCTTTGATTACTTAATATTTTTTCTTATTTCTCAAATGCTCAGAAAAGTTACCCTTGACAATTTTTTGAAGGAGACCTCTCTGATGCAGAAACTGAAAGAAATGATAAAGTGTAAAAATTAAGTGTTTAAAGTCTAAGGATCGAAACAGCGTAGTCCAGGTGATGGATTATAGTTAGAAAATTATTAAATGCTGTAGGAAGCTAGTATACAGTGATAAATTGGTGAACAAATAAATACTGGATAAATAATGCTGTTTTAAATTTCTAGTATATGAGGAAGAGCACTTCTATATGATGACAAAATATTGATTGAATGTGCATTTGAGAGATATAAATGGAAAGAAATTGAAGATCATAGAATTTGAGCAAGTCAAGGATTGTGAGCTTCTACGCTGAATGAATCATCCATGGGAGTGTAAATGCTCCCATAATGATGCACGAGCCAAGGATATAAAGGGAGACTGTAAAGATTGTAAGCCCAGATACAGAAGCTTTCCAAAATAACAAGTTGAGGAAACATTTAGAACCATGTGTTTCTATAGACAAAATGAAATGAGATAGAGGGTATGCAGCAAATGATATGAAAGTACAAAACAAAAAAAAAAACCAAATTGTAGGTAAGTTTAGGACAACAGATTAGGAGAGGAATGGAAATATAAGAAAAGTCAACTCTATCTCCTTGCTTCTGAGAGAAAATAAGTGTAGAGACATCAATGGATTCCACCTAAATTGAGATTTCAGAAGAGCCGGTTTCTTCACACTAAAGGCAGGATTCAATTAAGGTAAGCAATTATAAGAAGCACCAATTAAGACACTGAAGATGTGATTAAATTTATGATGAAATAATCTTAAGCTAGCCCTTCCTGCATCGTTCCTACTATCGTATTCAATTGATGAGCCCTGGTTGTTGTCATTTCACTAGAACAGCAGTTCTCCACTTTCGCTGTACCTTTGAATCATCTGATGATGTCTGATTCCCATTCTCAGATTCTGGCTTTAACTTATCTGGGGAACAGCCTGGATCTCAGAACCACTGAACCATTGTGAGCATTCCTAGTGACCAATGTATGTCCTGAAGATCTAACATCAGCCTAGAATAAAATAATCATTAAATACACGTGTTTTTGAAATTATTACAGAAACCAAATCTAGATGAAACCCCAGATCTATTGTGTACTGAGAATGCAATGGTTATTATGATTAATGAGATTGTCACTTTCTCTTTTGGATTATATTGGATTGATTTAAGAGAGACATGGACATATATACACTACCAAATGTAAAATAGATAGTGGGAAGCAGCCGCATAGCACAGGGAGATCAGCTTGGTGCTTTGTGACCATCTTGTGGGATAGGGAGGGTGGAAGGGAGGGAGATGCAAGAGGGAAGAGATATGGGGATATATGTATATATATAACTGATTCACTTTGTTATAAAGCAGAAATTAACACACCATTGTAAAGCAATTATACTCCAATAAAGATGTTAAAAAAAGAGAGAGAGTCTTTCACTCTATCAGTATATACTTTTGAAACATTGCACTGAAAAATCTATTTTAGTACTTTCTGCCTAAAGCTAAAAGATTGATTTCAGCTCCTAAGCTTTTGAAATTTTGAAAGATGCACATTGATTGTAACAGAGCTTGCCAGGAAAAAAAAAATGTTCATAGATCTTCAACCCAGAATCTAAACTATAATGTTCTAAATTGGATATAATTATTTCCAAATTCCACAAAGTATGAAACTTTTATTATATAAAAGCTGGTGTTTAGAGAAATTTAGGTTAAAACATAGTGGACATTTAACAAAATCACTAAGAATATAGATTTTGGAGTCAGACAAATCTATTTAAACTCAGCTGTGTTCCTTTCCAGGTGGAAAAGTATTTATCATATCTACATCTTTATTTCCTAGGTTGTAAAATGACAATATGAATACATCATTCATTTAATTGTTGTGAAAGCTAAATGATATATGTGAAATAAATTAGTATTTTGATTAATAATTATTAAATGCTCAATATTAAATATGTATACAAAAGTTAAAAAAAATCTAAGCGCTAAAAGCAAGTAACATAGAATTAGAGTAATATTTTCCAAAAGATTCCTTATTAACTCCAAAAATATTTATAAAGTACTTACACAAAATGTGCTGTTTTCATGAAGCTAAGCCCTAGTGAAGAAGACAGAAAGTAACCATAAAATCATACAAACACATGTATAATTATACATTCAAGGAAAAAACCTTAATGTAAGAAGAAGAAAAGGATTTCTATAATAGAAGATAACAAAAGAACCTGAATTGAGCTATGTGTGGGTGAATGAGAAATTTTCCCTTAGGAGGTAATGCTCAAATTAAAGTATAAAGATGAATAAGAGCTCAATAAATAAGGGACTGATAGTGTGTGTTTGTGTGCGTGTGTGCATGTGCATGTGTTTAACTTATTTAATTTTCCAGAAAGAACTTGAGACTTGTTTTCTGCAAAATAACTTTTCATAATCCACACAGACTCAGAAATAAAGTTAAAGAATCCTGAATTAGAAACTTTCCTATCTGAGTAATTTTCATGACTGATGGGCAAAGCAGAGGAAGAGAGATCATCAGGAAATGGAAATCTTAATTGGAAAATAATTGAGAACATTCACAAAGACAAGACTATGATGTGAATCTAAAGATAAGAAATATGAGGAGAGAAAAATAAAATGGTATTCACAATGGGAAAATACAAGTTAATATATAAGCTGAAGTGGTTTTAAATGATTTAAATGAATTCTCCCAAAGTGATGTAAACCAAAATCTAAATACTAGATAAGACTTACAAATTTAACTCTTCATGACTTGAGGATGAATATCTATGCCCATCATCATGCAGATCTGACCATCACTTTCATCTAATCTTCATCTATGTTTTGAAAACCATTTAAAAAAAAATTTCCCCTACTCTTTGTCTTAGAAGAGACATATTCTCATTATATAATAGAAATCATTCATAAAAAGTACTTATTATTATTTTTAAACTTTACTGTTAAATGGCTTAGATGTTGCAGGTTTTGTACAGAAGATTGTCTGATATGCAGATGATTTCTTTTTCCAAGACAGCTATTGATAGTATTGACTCCTGTTAACTCTTCAAACAAATAAAGAAGAAAGGGCCATTTTCTTCATGACAGAAATTGCAGCCATCACTGGGATAACATATAGCAGCTGCTAATAGCTCTGCAGACTGGAAACTGCAGTTCAGGGAGAAACTTGACAGGTGGAATGCAATTACCCAAAGTGGACCTTATCCAGATATGTAGGGTAAACACCCCCCCACTCTTATAGCTTGCTTTCAAATCTTTAACGGCCATAAAAAGACTAGTTATTTCATTTTTTTCTGTCTCACTCAAAATATATCTAGCTTTGTCACATTAAAATAAAATTAAACTTAACTGTGCCAAAAAAAACAAGCCTAATAATACTATTTCACTTTTGGAGTGTGCTCATTGACTTACTGACTTATTTTATGCTTTTAATTAAATACTGAATTTCTCTCTCATTCCATATATATATGATATGGAAACAGTATATGATGAATTACAAATAATTTTATTTTCTTTTTTTGAGGTTGCAAAATAAGCTATTCAAATGAAGTCACTCTCCACAAGGGGTATATTTATTTACCTGATATTAATATCAAATTAATGTGTTAAAAATTACATATACATTTATTTTATTGTGGGACATTAGGTTTTATGACTTGATAGGTGGCTCATATTTTTACAATGAATTCTCTCTTCTTCTGTACCATTACCAGTTTAATCCTAATTTGGGAAATAAATATCTGATGACTGGATTTAAAAAAAAAAAAAAAAAAAACAAGAACAGACACCTTGGTTTTGATCCAGCTTCTGCCACAATGAGTTTAGGGCAGACTTTTCCGATTCTTTTCTACTTTGCAATGTTGCCTCATAAAAACTTTTAGACTCTCTCATTTTATGTACTAAATTCTACAATTTGCTTATTTTCAGGGGAATACAATCAATGTTTTTTGGTTTATTTTGATTTTGTGGACAATAGTTAACAAATATTTGTGCTCAACAGACTTTTTAATTAATCTTAGAAATTAAAACAATTAAAGATTTCATACAGATATTTGTCTCCCATTGGATTTAAAATCAAGTGTTCCTCTTTATTCTTTTTCTTTTTTCCCCATACACAGTATCTCATTTGTCTGACCATATCTCACTTAGATTTCTTTGGATGTTGTCTTGTCCAGCATTTGACCTTCATTTTACACTTATTTAAAATTTTATTTCATCTGATATATTAACTTGTACTTTCCCAGTATGAATTTCATTTTGTTTTCTTCTACTCATATTTGCTATATTTACTTTCATTATATTCCTGTCTATGTCAGAGTTCTCAATTCTTCTCATTTTCTTATTACATGAATTTGATCATTTTAAGTGCAAGTCATATTATCTCATCAGCAACTTCCTAAGATTTTCCTAAATTGACTTCATGTATAGGATTTATTATTTCTGTTTAAGTTTTGAATAAATCTCTATCTCTAAGGGTACCACATATGAAGTAGTTGTTATTTTAACATCTAGAATGACTACTGTAATGCTCACAGCAATTGCATTACAATATCATTAATATTATCGTAACACAGACTTTTTTCCCCATTAAAAATGAATTTGATTGCTGTTTTCTTTCCTCTCAAGTTATGCTTCATTCTGAACTTTCAAAACTTTTTTAGAACTATAAGTGGTCCAGGATGTTTACCAGTTCCCTTAATATCCAAAGGTGCCTGTCATCTAGATCTCCTAATTTGCAAGTATTCAAATTTCCCAAGAATACCCTTACATGTGTTTATATTCATTACTCTCTAATTGCTTCAATTTTTTCTTATCATCAGAAAATCAGATAGGCACAAAGTCATCATTCTTTCTAATCCTAACATCATTGAAATAGATTTTATAATGGAATATTCCAACTAATTTATGAATAACTCTAAACAGTAGTATTTTGTTTTGAATTGAGGACCTTTGAACAATGATGAAGGAAATTGATCTTCATGTTATCATGATCTTAATAAATGTTTTTAAGAATTAGCCAAACCACTTTGATATGAATTTTTTTGTCATTGTAATATTGAATTACATTGTATACAAATAAATATCTCACTATCATGAAAATTTTTTATTTAAACACTTAAATTATGGTAAATTAAAATACACCAAATTCTCTCTTTATTATATCATAGATTGATGAGGATACTGTTACTTATTTGGAAGAAATTGTTTTACTAAAGAAGGACTTAAGGAAGCTTTCTACTTATGAATATCAATGAGGCAGGGATTTATTATTAACTATTTAGTATATGATAGGCTTTCTACTAAGCAATAAAGATTCAATGTTGAAGAAGACAGACTCCTTTTTTATTTCTCCTGTAGCCTTCATTCTCTTGGATAAGACAGATTATTAATAAATAAATAAAATGACAATATGAAGTTATGTATGTATGTATGTATCTATGTGGCATCATTACACAAGTGCTGCATTTTTATGACAATGTTAAAAAGAATGAGCACATTCTTTTCGATATGATATCAGAGAAGGTCTCCCTGAAATCATGATATTTTCAATGATGCTTTAACAACAAAAAAGGGGGGGGGGTGTTTGTGATGTTGGGAACATACTGAATGTCCATGAAATAGGAAAGAAATTTGATGTGTTCTGGAAACAATGGGGACATGGCATACATATGGAGCTTACAGTGATTGAAGCTACCAAAGTTTGGAAAAATAGGCAGACATGGATCAATCAACTGATTTATATTTTAAAGTTAACTTTAACTGCTCTTAGAAGATGAATACTAGGAAACAACAATTGCGAAAGGAAAAAAAAAAGAAAATGGTTAGTGAACCCAGACGAAAATTTACTGGGGCTTCTGATAGGATTAAAAACATATGGAAGTGAGTCAGACTGGAAATTCCCTGTGGCAATGGATAGGAGCAGGGTGGCCACTATCACCACTTTTATTCAACATAGTACTAGCAGTCCCAACCAGAGAATCAGGCAAGATAAAAAACTAAAAGTCATCCAGATCAGAAAGGAAAAAGTAAAATTGTCTTTATTTGCAGATGATGCAACCTAAAGACTCAACCAAAAAGAAAAAAAAAAAGTTGTAACTAACAATGAACTCAGTAAATTTGTAGGAAGTAAAATGAGCATATATCAATCTACTGAATATCTACAAGCTAATAATTAAACATCTGAAAAGGAAATAAAGAAAACAATAATATTCACAATAGCATCTAAAACAATAAAATACTTAGAAATAAATTTAACAAAGAAAGTCAAAGATGGCAATGAAAACTGTAAGACTTTGATGAAGGAAACTGAAGAACACACAAATGGAAAAAATATCTTGTGTTCATATAGCAGAAGAATTAAAATGACCATACAATCCAAAGCCATTGGTAGATTTAATGCAATTCATAAAAAAATTCCAATTTTTAAAACAGAAATAGAAAAAGAAAAAGTTCTGAAATTTGTATGGAACCACAAAAGACCCCAAATAGCCAAAGCAAGTCTTACAAAGAAGGGCAAAGCTGGAGGCTTTGGTCAATGAATCTGACAAAGGAGGAAAGAATATACAAGGGAAATAAACAGTCTTTTCAATAATTGTACTGGGAAAACTGGACAGCTGCATGTAAAACAATAAGATTAGAACATTTCCTCACACCATTTACAAAAACAAACTCAAAATGGTTTAAGTACCTAAATATAAGACTTGAAACCATAAAACTCCTACAAGAGAACAAAACACTCTTTGACTCTTTTAAATTGAAGCAATATTTTTTGGATCTATCTCCTAAGATAAACAAAATAAAAGCAAAAAATAAATAAATGGGACCTAATTAAACTTAAAAGGTTTTGCACAGCAAAGAAGACCATCCACAAAATGAATAGACAAATTATAGAATGGGAGAAAATATTTGCAAATGATATGATTAACAGAGATTAATATCCAAAATATACAAAAAGATCATACAACTCAAAAAAAACAACCAAGCAAATATAAAATGGGCAGAAGACCTGAACAGAGACTTTTCCAAAGAAGACACACGGATGGTAAACAGGAATAGGAAAAGATGCTCAACATTCGTAATTATTAGAGAAATGCAAATCAAAGCCACAATAAGATATCACATCACACCTGTCAGAATGGCAGTCATCAAAAAATCTACAAATAACAAATGTTGGTGAGGTTGTGGAGAATAGGTAACTCTTGTACCCTGTTTGTGGGAATGTAAATTGGCGCAGTCACTATGGAAAACGGTTTGGTCATTCCTCAACAAACTAAAAATATAACTACCATATGATTGAGCAATTCTACTCCTGGGTATATAACCAGTAAAATGAAAACACTAATTCAAAAAGATACATGCACCTCAATGTTTATAGCAGCACTGTTTACAATAACCCAGATATGGAAGCAACCTAGGGTCCATCAACAGATGAATTAATAAAGAAGATATGATATCATATATCATATACATATATATATACTCATATACACACACATGGATTATTACTCAGCCATATAAAATAATGAAAACCTGCCATTTGCAGGAATTTGGATAGACCTAGAGAATATTATGCTTAGTGAAATAAGTCAGACAGATAAAGACAAATACTGTGTAATATCACTTATATGTGGAATCTAAAAAAATAATACAAAGGAGTTATATAGCAAAACAGAAACAGACTCACAGATACAGAAAAGAAACTAGTGGTTACTAGATGAGAGAGGGAAAGTGGGAGGGTCAAGTTAAAGGTATGGATTAAGAAGATACAAACTAATATGCATAAAATAGACAAGCCACAAGGATATATTGTATGAGACAGGGAATTATAGTTTATCTTTTAATGACTTTTAATGAAGTAAAATCTGTAAAAATACTGAATCACTATGCTGTACACTTGAAACTAATACCATATTGTAAATCAATAAAATTAAATAAATATGTAAATAAATAAATCATCTTTAAAAGTAACAAAATTAAAAAGTTGGAGGATGGACTGAGGGGCTAATGGTGATTATCTAACATACAAGCCAGCAATCTGACATCTCTGAGAAATTTTAGACAAATTTTCTTGTCTACAGAAGGGGAATAAAACCTCTCATAGGATGTGGAGAGAGTAAAACAGAATGAACCCAGATGCCTTATTATTAGTTTTCTGAACCTGGTAACGATTTCTGCTTCCCCCACATTTTACCCTCTCTGTGTAGCATAAAGCAACACAGATAGAAGACCCACTGAAAAAGCTCTACAAATAATATCCATTTGATAGTGTTGTAATTCATGATCTCAGTGTGGTTATTGGATTGCTCCCCCTTTTTCCTGAGTTACGATATTTATTTATTTCACCAATCATTCCTAATTCCAAGAATGATCTATAGGTTGTTGATTGACTTTGGACATTACCACGTAAACCTTGACACTTCTGGCAGTGTTACCTTTTATTACTGAGTTCTCAACAGGTGGAGACATTTCTTTCCTTCTTTTTTTCCTTCATCTCTTTCATCTCTTCCTCTGCCTTTCTCTCCACCTTTTCTATCTCTTCCTTTCTCTGTCTTACCTTTGTTTATCAAGCTGAGAGAATAATGTTAACCATAAGGAAGTGATTGAAAAAGTTTAAATATTATAGGACTCTGAGAAAAAAAAAGAGACTTTTTCTCCCTGTAAGCCTGTCAAACTACAGCTTTGGGAGTAATAGACTCCAAGCCCTCCTATTTTTTTTAATGTACAGCCATTTTCTGATTGAGCTAATGGAGACATTAGAGTGATAGCTTATCAGGTGAGCATATTCCTGCTGTGTGTCAAGTCATTTTTCTTCTCTAAAAATGCTATGGATTAGTCATGCAGTTTCATTTGTAAAATCAGTGAGAAAATGAATAGTGATAATTTTGATTCATATAAAGAGAAAATGTTATAAATATTTAATACAGCAGCCTGTGAAATCTCCCCCAAAAAACAAATATTGTGAATATGAAGCAGTCAGATTAAGGCTCAAAATAAATTAATTTCAGCCATATTAAATAAAAGTGCAATATATAAGATTTTTTAAAAACTGATCTTTTTCTCTGTGCCTAATATTTTCCACAGGATTGTGCCCTGTTTCAAATTCTCCCTCAGTGTGTAATATTTTAAGAATAGGGATGAAGCAGGTATAAATGATTATCATCTTCCCTTATCAGGCTTCATATGTAGAAAAGTTCCCTTAAGATATCTGAGTATAACAATTTAAAATACATATTTTTGTGAGTTTAATCCAAGATATAAATTAGCATTAATTTATGGTAAGTCTTTAATTAAAGCTAGTGTTCAGTACATTATTACCAATCTGGGTAAATGAAGAGTCTGTGTGGATAAATTTACATGCAACAATTAAAATTTCTCCTTCCTTCTCTTACTCCCCACAAACTGTGCCCCAAATTCCAGTGTCTATTGGCTTGTGACTTCATATGATACCTCTTCTTTTACCTGCCCTGGGTGCTCTCAAGATATATTACTCACTTCACATTGTTTCTCATGGTAAATAAGTTAACTACCTTGCATCTGTTTTTCTAGGCTCATTTTCCAACCTTTACTAAATCTCCAAAATTCTTCCATACATAAAGAAAAACATTAAAATCACTAATAAACTCCAAAACACTCCCTTGAATATAGGCAACATATTTTTATTCCATGTAACATTATAATATGGTCTAACATTTATAACTGTTAACTTGCCCACTAGATTCATTCACTATATGTATGCTATAAAACAGACATCATGTAAAATTTATAGACAAGAATATCCAGTTGCATAACAAGTAGAATCTTAATATTTTGCTCCTGAACTAAGAGTCAGGAACAAAATAGAGGACAAGTCATTAAATGAGCAGCATAATTCATGCTGTTACCATTCCATGTAAAATTATCCTATCTAACATTGATGGAATATAATATCTACCGGCCTGATAGGACAGTGGATATGACAGTCCTCTTGGATGGCAAAGAAAATTGTGTTATTTGAGTGCATGAATTGTATAACTCATTGCCCCTGGTGAACCAGTTAATAAGTTGAATTCAGAAAACGTCACGCCTGAGGTGTGTGTTAGTACTGCCCATAGGGCAGTATTGGAGGATGGACTGAGGGGCTAATGGTGATTACCTAACATACAAGAGACATGAGGCAATCTAAAAAGTCAAAAATTCTAAATAGTCACTACAAATTTTAACAGGAGAGACAAATTAAATCATAGGCCATGAAACTTGACCAGCTGCCAGAGAACCAGGTCAACAAAGACATCAGCAATGGAGTTGGAACTGAAGCAAACATTAATTTAGAATATTGAAAAGGGGAAGTATGAACATGCAGAAAAAGAACAGAGTACTGGTGAATTCATTAACAACCAGTATATCTTTATATTTGAAATACCTTACATAGTCCTTACCAAAAAGTTTTCACTATTCAATGTATTCGGTCTATAGGTACTGACCACCTATATAGGCCAGACTCTGTATAAGGAAATGTATAAAAAATAAAAATCACAGGACGTAACAGGATATGCTGCTTGCTTGTCCTTGTGATTCTTAAAACATAAGTTAGATGAGGCACATGGAAAACAAGTGATACAAGTATGGAACAAGTTTAAGAAGAAATTTCAGAAGAGTATTTGATATTTTCCAAGTAATCAAGACTTCACCCTAAGTATTCCATTTTAAAATCACTTTAAAAAGTAACAGGATATTGTCTGTAGATCAGAGCCCTGCACACATCTGGTAGTCCAACCTCTTCAGTAACAGTCACTAAAAGAAAGCATATCAGCATGGGAAATCTCAGTACGTTCCTCTCAATTTTGCTGTGAACCTAAAACAGGTATAAAAGAAAAATTTTTATTAGAAAAAAATTAACAGGATATAGGCTATAAAGAAGTAAAGAGATAGACTGGTGTTCTATGAACAGAGAGAATAATGTACAGGAGAAAGAGGAATAAGTATCATATAACAAATTGATTTAAGCACAATGTTTATATTAGGAAATACTGAAGTTTAATGAGTCCTCTTCTCTGAAATGTCACATGTTGTTATAAAAGAGATGATACCTCACTCTCAGCCCTGTTTTCTCCAGAAACAAACAAATAAAACAAAACACTTAGCAATGATCTTATGTGTCCACCAAAGGCCTACATAATCAACCTTACATCCAAGAATGAAACAATGTACTAGTGAAGTCAAATTCAAAATTCACAAAAATACTTGGTAATAATCATTAAAAATGGCTATCAACAGGCTTTTGGTCTACAGGTTGTTTATGAAGCCATTATTTTTTCTTTCATAATTATTTTTTTTTCACTACAGCTAGGATACCATCTGGATAGTAGGGAAAATATTAATAGGGGATGAGAAGAAGAAAGTATTAGCCATAGCCACATGTACGTCTATCTATTCTGCTTTGGCAGCAAGTGACATATTTGAGTCCTCTCTACTCAACAGCAGTGGTATGTCAATCTATGTATGTATGCACTTTCAGAAACAAATCTTTTTCAGTTTAGGAAATAAATAGCACTTCAAGGTCTTCCAGAACACGCTCTGATCTTTTAACTCTAGGTTTAGAGTTTATGTAATAGGACTGGAAGACTAAAACCAAAAACAAAAGGAAACAGAAAGAAAAAAGTGATCATTTTTAATCCCTTGCCTAGAAATGTGTAATCTCAAGGTTGGAAGAAATGGACTTGGTCTATTTTGTGTGTGTGTGTGTGTGTGTGTGTGTGTGTGTGTGTGTGTGTGTATTAAAAATGCTGAAAAAAATGGCCAATCTAGTACTTCCCAGAAAAGTACTGAATTGTTCCAGTCTATGGAAGCTAATGAGCCCAACAAGAAAAACCTACAAATATAGAGAGCTGTGATTCCTTCAAGGAAATAGCTCAACCACATCACAATGCAGCGAGGCTCAGCACTTTGATAAGCTTGACATATTCACAGAAAACTTTCATCCAAGTATAACCACACATTTGATAAATAGCATTAACTTGAAAAGGAGAGAAAAGGAAACAAACATGGTGAGGGGAAAAAAAGAACTTGGTGGAGATTGAAATATAGAAACAGGAAGAGTGGAGGAACCCATATGCCTTCTCCTTTAAGACATGGCAAATTGGAGATGCTGAAAATCTCTCTGTCAAAAGCACAACGAAATGTTTTAGATAAAATAATAAGAAAATATACTGTTGAAACTATAGATGACTTTCAAGAAAGCAAGCAAAATTATTTGAGGTTAAGGAAAGAGCAGGAGTGAGATATCTGGAAACAAGTGTATTAAAATTTTCAGATGTTTCAGGGGCAACTGAGAAATTCTCTGCTTGGAGGTTGCTAAGAAATTCTATGTCTTATGTTTCTTTCTGGGCAGATTCAGAGAACATTTTCTAGAAAATCCTCCAGAAAAACAGAATGTGGGATGGGATATGCCCATCCCATATTTCTGGAATACTTTGAAATAGGGGGAAAATATTTCCTAGAAAGGACTACACAGAAAATGCTCTGTCTTGAATTTGGTTCTGAGAGAGGTTATGAAAGATGTTTTTCATAGCAATTCATTAACACTGAGGACTATGTAGCTGTGTTTGAAATTGTCTACAAAAATTTAAAAGGAGGAAATAATGTAATATATGTTTGTACTAACCTGTAAAAAAATCAATAATTAATTATAAAAAGAAAAAGAAAAAGCTAGGATTTGACCAAGTGTGACATCCATTCTTTTTTTTTTTTTTTTTTTTTGTGGTACGCGGGCCTCTCACTGTTGTGGCCTCTCCCGTTGCGGAGCACAGGCTCTGGATGAGCAGGCTCAGCACCCATGGCCCACAGGCCCAGCTGCTCTGTGGCATGTGGGATCCTTCCGGACCAGGGCACGAACCCGTGTCCGCTGCATCGGCAGGTGAACTCCCAACCACTGCACCACCAGGGAAGCCCTACCCCCTCCATTCTTAACAAATATTCTTAGCAAACTAGCAATAGAAAAAAATGTCCTTAATCTGATAAATTTTTCTCCTAAAAAAAAATTAATGTTTAATGGTGAAATATCAAAGTTTTCTCCCTGAAATCAGAATGAGAAAAAATGCCAACTCTCACAGCTTCTATTAGCAATGTACTTGAGATCTGAGTCAGTGAAATAAATCTTCATTATGACTTTGAGTTAGGTAATGATAGCTTAAATGGGGCACATGTATTCCTATACATGTAAATAAATCTATATCAAGAATGGAAAAGAAGAAATAAAATCTAATTATTCAAAGATGGCATTATCCTATGTGTTAAAAATCTAAAAAGAATGTAAAGGAAATCCATTCAAAATTAATAAATATACCTAATAAGGTCAATGACCGGAAGTCAAATTTTTTCTTCCAGTTTTATTGATATGTAATTGACATACAGCACTGTGTAATTTAAGGTATACAGCATAATGATTTGACTTACATACATCATGAAATGATCACGACAATAAATTTAGTGAACATCACATATTACATGCCTAGGAGTAAATTAAATACCTAGTAGAGATATACTGAAGACCTCTATGAAGGATTAAAATAGCCACAAATTAGTTGATCCTTTTCTCATTTAGGTGAGCTTATGTCTCTTCCCCTTCATCCTGGGTGACTGCTTTGACATATACAAAATGGTAGGAGTGACATTTTACCAGTTTCCAGATTCAGGCCTTAAAAGACCGGCAGCTTCTATTTCTTGTCTCATGGAACACTGGCTCTTGGAATCTAGCTGCCTTGCTGGGAGAAAGACCAAGCACCCCAGTGGAGGGAAATAGAGCCAACAACCTCAGCCACATCCTCAGGTGACAGTCATCAACAACTAGGAAGCAATGTGGTCAAGCCACTTTGGAAGTGACCCAGATAAGGTTACATTGAGGAAGAGCAAGCTCTCTTCACAAAGCCTTGCTCTAATTGCAGATTCATGAGCAAAATAAATTACTGTTGTCTTAAGCCACTACAATTTGGAGTAATTTATTATGCAGTGCTGAATAACTGGAAAATGTTAATGACTTGGAAGATTCAATATTTTAACAGTATTCTCTCCAAATTGATCTATAGATTAAAGGCAATCCCAGTCAAAAATCTAGACACAAAATGAGTACATCCCATGTGATTACATTCATTTAATGCTTAAGATTAGTCAACACAAATATATGGTATTAGAAATTATAATACTGGTTATTTTGACTTAAAGTGAGATGGAAACAATTTGGAAAAAGTGTAAGTATAGCTTTGTGAATGGTAATATATATTCTGAGTGCTGTTTACCTGGTGTATATACTTGCTGTGAAAAAAATCAAGTTGAATATATATAATTTGTACTCACTTCTGTGTACTTAATAAAAAGTTTAACATGTTGAAAAAGCATTACAGAGAAACATTTGCAAAAATGAAAATAGCCAGACAAGATGGCCCTTGATTTACTAATGCAATATAATATTATTATGCAGTATATATATTTATTTTGGAATATGTAGACATGTGATTAAATATATATTTTTGTATAGGTATAATAAAAATCAAATCGAAGGTAATAATTACTTCTAGCATGCAAATTTGGAATGTGTAGTTTTCAATCATTTCACTAATATTTAATTTCATGAAAATGTTCTAGAAAATGTGGAAGAATTACCAGAATTGATAAAATGGTAATAGTTAAACAAATGTTAGATTTATTGTATGCTATACTTTTCTATAGTATTAAGTATTTTATAATTTTTTAAAAAACATGAAATAAAACTGGGATCCCAGTCTTTGGATTGTTGACTAATTCCAACTAACAAACTTGGTGCATTCTCCATCCTACCTCTGAATTTGGGTCCCCATTACTATTTTGCACCAAAATCTATGCACTATACAGATGACAATACTAGGGCAGATCTCATAGATCTTGGATTTTTTAATCTCACTGCTATGAGTGAAAGAGAAAGGAAGAAAAGAACAAAATGGGTGGGGCGGTATTTAGATAGCTTCTTCCTCCCAACTACTTTAACTAAATTCTTTCTGTTGTCTTTTTTCTGTTGAAATGGGAAAGAGGAGACTATCCATACGTAGTTCTCAAGCAGTACAAAGTCTTGTTCTGGTTCCCATCACACCAGTGTCAAGAAGAAAGTCTCTGTACAGAGTGCTACCAAAAACTCCAATAGGAGAACAGTTCAAATACATAATTATTTTAGCTCTCCTTTAGAAATTTTAGCTACCTTTCAGCTGGGTCTTATACTTTCCTTGCCTGATCAAACCTAATGCTCTCCAGGGATGGAATGTGGTGGAGGAGGTGGAGAAGGATAGGAGGGGGTGGGGGTGGGGCGGGGTGAGCTTTATACTTTTACTAGGGTCAGAATGTGTGCTTAACATATTAGTAATTGCCCAATACATACCTAATAAATTTTAAGTAATAATTTCACTTTCATAGCCATTGACATATATTATGGAGCTTTAATTTTACATATACAAACCTGACAGGTTTTATTTTATTGTGGAATTCATCCACTTATGTTAAAACTACTTTCCAAATATACTCAGAAGTAAATCAATAAGTTGACAATAATGCTTGATTAGTCTTATAAACACATCCCTGAAAAATATATTTTTGTAAGCCTGATTTTTAAAATGCTTCTCCTTTTTAAGTATAATTTTCAAATTAATTTTATTAAACATTTTGTGTTTTAGCTTAACTATGACTTTTTAAACTACATAATTATGCTTTGTTTAAGTAAACCCAGTATGTGAAACTTTGGATTGTTGTAAAATACAGTTTTTCAGACCATAAAGATATTCAGTAGAAATGTTTTCTTTAAGTGACCATGTCCCAAATACAGTTTGATTGTGTTTTCATTTCAAAATTATTCATAGTAGACCTTTATAAGAATATACTTATTATTTAAGGTGAACTATACCTACACATAGATTATTTATTAGAAACATTCTGGGTTTGTTTTCTACATGTTTTTGTAACATTCCTACCCCAAGGTTTATCAACTGAAGAAATATTTTGTTTAATTTTGTTTATCACTACAAAGAAAAATGTGCTTTGGGAATTTTCTTTGTCTCAAATATGAAAAATGGGTTACTGCTGGAGGCAGCAAAGCAGACTAAGTGGACTAAAGATCTTCCCAAGGAAAATAATAATGTATTTTAATCACAGGAGTGAAAATCTTGTGTCCAGTATTATCACTATGTGTTGAAAAACTTGGTTAAATTCAACGAAATAGTTTATTGAGTTAGGTATAAACAGAGGGGAAGGAGAAAATAAAGTGCAAAAATCAATGTATGTGTGAACTTATAACACAGAATGAACTTTAATGTATGTAAAAAGGAAAAAAAAATAAAAGTTCAAAGGATCCTAGGATGGGATGTAGTGTTTTACATATGTATGAAATAAACTCACTGAAGGGACTGGGGAAAAATAGTAACACCCTAAATAATAACTCTACATAATTCTGTAAACTAGTTGGCAGTTTTCTTTCCCAGGGGATTATGGATTAATAATTCTGACACCGACATTCATGCATACTGAAATTGAACAATTAAGTAAATGGATAGTGGGAACCAGATGAAGTAGGAGTTTACAGATCAACAAGGGGAGAAAACTAGAATGATCCATGTGGCAATGGATTACAGTTAAGGACATCAGTATGTACTCATGTTTAGCTTAAGATAGATACATGTGATTACATATGACATATTTATGGATATGTATGTGTCCACATGCTAATATATATCATATTATATGACCTTGCTCTGCTAGCTGAGCAGGCCTAGAAAAAATGACACCCCAGTCGGTTACAAGTAATAATTTCATTCCAAATACTACAGTATGGGAAGGGAAAAAAAAATAACTTTACAATGGAGAAACCTGACAAATACTACCTCAACCAAATTATCAAGTTCCACATCTACAATTATAAGTCATACTAGGGTATGTACTCTTGATAGGACACTTTATCTTTGTCATCTTCTTCCACCAAATATATAACCCCAGTATAAGCGTGAGAAAAATATCAGACAAATCCCAACTGAGGCACATTTTACAAAATACCTGACCAGTACTCTTCAAAACTATTAAAGTCAACAAAACAAGGTTATACTGAGAAATTATTACAGCTAAGAGGAGCCTAAGGAGAGATGATAAATGTATGTAATATGGTATCTTGAAGGGGATCTTGGAATAGAAAAAGGATATTAGGTAAAAATGAAGGAAATCTAAATAAAATATAGACTTTAGTTATTAATAAGCTGCTAATTTTGGTTTATTAATTGTGATAAATGCAGCCTACTAATGAGAGATGTTAATAATAAAGGGAATTCATTACAGCATAACTGGGAATTCTGTACTATCTTTGCAAATTTTTGGTAAATCTAAGTGTTCTAAGATTTTTTTTTAAGTTAATTTATAAGGCTCTTTTAAGTAAATAATATTTTAGAGCTTAATCAGTTAATGCTGATTATATATAATCACAAAAATGGGAATAAAAATAGTATCCATTAATTGAAAACTTACTATAAACCAAGCTATGTTCTAGGAACATTATAGTCATGAATCAAATCTCCGAAACAACTTTGCAAAAATAGATAAAATTATAGAATATATTGAATATTGATGTATCAATATATGTCAAGAACTATTCTAAACTCTTTATACACACTATCTCATTTATTTCTCACAATTCTATGAAGTTCATTTTATACACTTGTTAATGAAGGCATTAACACTCTGAAAGCTTAAAGAAACAACATTATAAAATGGGCAAGTAGATGTACATAATTCAAATAAGGCTGTCTGATTTCCCTCTATTCTTAAAAATTGTGCAGTACTATCTCATTTAATGCTATAACATTCCTTTAATTTAGACATTAATATCCTCAATGAGCTTTATATAGATTTAGAGTAAAGTGAATTTTTCAATAACACACTCAGTAAGAGGTGGAAGTTGTTTAGTTCTAAAATCCCTGCTTTTTTTCCAATACTATTTTGATCTCAAACCATTATGCAGAAGCCAGATATCTCTAATCTACAAAATATTCTGCTATGTACTTTAAGGAATACAAAGAAATATACCAGCCATAGATTTTGCACTAATGAAACATGTGTGTGTTTGTGTGTATATGCACATACATACAATATATCAGTTACAATTAAGTTTACTTACAAATGACACAGCCTAAAATAATAGTACCATAAACAAAATAGATGTTTAATCTCTCTTAAATAGAAGAGATAGAAATAAACAGTCAAAAACTGAATGGCACTCAACAGTGTGAGATTTAAAACTTCTTTCCATCTTGTTTTTCTCTCTCTTCACCTTATAGTCTGAGATAGCTATTTTTGCTCAAGCATTCACACCTCAAATTCCAATGAATAAAAATTAGGAACAAGAATAGAAAAGTGCAATGTCTTCATTTAAGCATACATGCTGAGTTTGAGATGATTATGGTGCATTTTGGGGGAATAGTTAATGGTTAGGTTAACTCAGGAAAGGGATTAGGACTAGAAACATAGCTGTCAGAGTTAAGGCTAAGTTTCAGGCATTAGCTAAAACCCTGTTTAATAGAATTGACCATAAATTAAACAGATAAACTAGAAGGAACAGGGCTAATTTAATATGTATTAGGGTTAGACTTTTAAAATTACAGTGTAATTTTTGGAACTCTGAGGCTCAATGTGATCTGTGATTTCAATGGATCTCTAGGTTTCTGTCAAGAATGAGAGGACACAGCCTAAAGAATCTGTTAACCAAATTGACTCTGAGATTTAGTTTATTGATTCCAACCATTTTTTATTATTCATTTATTCAACAGAAATTATTTTTTGCCTACTATGTGCAAAACACTATGATAGTTATTAGAAATATAAACATGAATAAGACTGTCAAAAATCCAGAAATATAAAAATTAAAATTGCTAGGTCAATAAAATAGTATTTAGTTAGAGTTTATTGTGCATATAAGAATATTTAGTAAACTGAGAACTTTCAAATTCAAAACTAATATGAATTTCAGGGGCATGATGTTACAGGATGGCTTATGAAGTGAAAATGCTGAAGCTGTTTAACTCTTAACAAATGATTGGTTATTACAATGGGGGTTCCCAGATGACCAGAGATAGATTAAAAATGATTATCTTATACTATTTTTTGGATGATGTCTTAAGTTTCTTTTATGATTATCAGAGGTATTTACAAGAAATAACCTCAGTTAAGTTTCACTTATGTTCATGACATAAGCTAGATTTAGATTTACTTACCTGGCTTAATGATTTCACCTACTGAGGGAATTTACAAGTCCAGTCTCCATTTTGTATTTAATGTTAACAATTGAAATAATCCCTATTTTTTAATGTTCATATTCTTCAGGGTGCAGAGGCAGGGTGGACTTCAGAGCTACTTAGAATCAATAGCTTATTGATAACCACAAAGTTACCAGATTTATTATCATTTTCGTCTTTTTAAAAAATTTATTTATGTATGTATGTATTTATTTATTTATTTATGGCTGTGTTGGGTCTTCTTTGCTGCATGCAGTCTCTCTCTCTAGTTGCGGTGAGCGGGGGTTACTCTTCATTGCAGTGCAAGGGCTTCTCATTGCAGTGGCTTCTCTTGTGGAACACAGGCTCTAGGCACTCTGGCTTCATTAGTTGTGGCATGTGGGCTTAGTTGCTTCTCAGCATGTGGGATCTTCCTGGACCAGGGCTCGAAACCGTGTCCCCTGCATTGGCATGTGGATTCTCAACCACTGCACCACCATGGAAGCCCCGTAGTATCATCTTCATCTTATAGTAGATTTTCTATTGTTGTGGGTCTGTCAAGCACATCTCAGGCTACATGGTTCCTTGACTTTGTCAAAGTCAAGATCCAGTGAAAGAAAAAGAAAATTAAAGTGTTCTCATAATTTTAAGAAATTATTAAATAGAAGAGATAGAAATACCTAGGTTAGTATCCATATATATAAAGAATGACTGTGGTGAGAATTTTGTATAATTATGATAAGCTTAGAGAAAAATCATGACTTTAACTTAGAGTGAAGTCAAATACTCATAACATGTGGATGAGTATTAGAAATTATATTTAAATTAAAGGAGAAGAAGGAATTCCTATTGTTACAGCAAACACAATGCTCACTATCAATGGTGGGTGAAGGCTCTCTGAATAAGTGACATATAAGTTGAGATCCTAATTACAAGAAGGAACTATGTAAATAAGGATCAGTTGGAATAGGCAGAAAGAAGAGTTATTGCCACCAATAAGGGAGGAAAGAACTTGGTGTTTTGAAGCAACCCAATAAAGAGCAGCATTGTGAATGAGGGGGAGGACAAAGAGGTATGCAATGAGGCTGGATATGAAGGAAAAGATAAGTCAGTTAAGCCAACACAAAAAGTTGGGATTTTTATTCTCATTGTAATAAGACACCAGTGGAGAATTTCAAGGACAATGACAGAATCAAGGGGTCAGGTTGGTTACTCACGTTGGAAATATTGACAAGTCCCAAATGGCATATATTTCTTGAGAGGTGAAATAATTATCTGAGGAGTGATCATATTCGGAAAGCAGAAAAAAATTTAATGGTGCTTCAAAATTTTTTTTCTTCTACATTTTTTCTTTTTTATTGATTATTTTTCTTTTTAGTTTTCAGCAACTTGTCTCACTCTATACAAAATTATTGTTAATGAATAAGTAAATATTAGAGAAAATAGTGTTGAAAACCTAAGCATACAAGTCCCGACTTATTTTCAGCATAAGCCTAGCTTTTCTATAGATACTTTTAAAACCTACATTTTCTATGTCTCAGCATATGTAGTTGTATATAATCCACACAATATAATATAATGAAAATGCAAGCAACTGCCTCTTTATCATGTACTGGAATTCATTTTAGGTTTTATTTTTTCATAAACATCTTGGAACAAGAATAAGATTGGGAATTAAAATCCATGGAAACTGCTGTAAAGTCATCTTGTCAAAGTAAGAACAAATATAAACAGCCTACCAATTAGAGATTTACCATACACTTGCCAGTGATACTAAAAGAATTAGTTCAATGTAATATGATTTTTCTCCAGGCTCTCAACCAGATATCTACATGAGGTAAACCATCAAGCAGAAAAGAGCTTCTTCCTAAAAAATACTCAGTGCTCTGGTGGTTGAAAATAAGTACAATGAAAGCTAGGTCACTTTGAGGACTTTTTGGACTTTTAAAAAAAGATTTAAGACTTTGACAAGATAGCATTTTGTTGTAAAAATGTAGCATCTGAAGATTATTTTTCATAGAGTTCACTCGCAAGAAACTGATTCACACAAAATACTTTCTTTGTTGACGTGAAACACATAATTCAGATCCCACATCCACATATATCATAAAACTTGTTATAACTGCTTATGTATGAGGATTCCTTTATTAATTGAATATAGAAATTATTTATAATTTTAACTGTGTCATTATTATTACAAAATTATTATTAAATATGTACTTTTATATTATGATAATAATATAATTTTAGATAACCAAAATAAAATGCTTTATAAATCAAACTGGTAATGATGAAATGAGCAAGATGGTAACTTTGTTTTAACTTCTATTAATGGAATGTAAAATAGTTTAAATATAATGAAATATTCAATTAATCATTTCTCAAAGTAACTTTTCTATTTAGGAAATATTCAGCACAGATGTTAGGGTGAATATGTTATACATATCTGAAATTTCTAGGCTGTTCACACAATGTAACCTTCTATTACTGAATCTGCCTTCATTCAGACTTCTGCATTTTGCTGTTTATGACCAAATGATTTCCCTTTACTTCCACACACATTTAAATGTGTGGTAATAAAACATGATGAGGGAAGAGCACGGTAATTATGAATGAGTAGATGTAGTAGACAAACAAACTAATTACATATGTATCTGCATGGATTATAATCAGACACACAGAAATAGGAACAGTTACAAAACACTTCTAAACAGCTGTCTGTAGATATTTTTATGCTTCTGCCATGTGAAATCCACTCATTTTTACAGTTATCATTAATTTATGGAGATCATCACATCTTTAGTTTTTTCTTTATTATGATCATTTTGATTAAAGTTTATACTTCACTTACAGTCTTATACCAAGTTGATTAAATGGCAAAATCTCAAGATTTTATTTAATCTTTCAAGCTGAATCACTCAAAACTTTGTTTAAATGTTTACAAAGTATGTAAGACGAAAGCTTCATTAGTAAGATATTTTTTCCAATTATATTCCTATAGTTTTACAACTTGGGAATGGTGTAGAAAATGTAGTTGGTTCTTTGTTGGTTTTCATGTGGTTAAATGTTAAGATTTTGCTGCCAGATAGACCCAAGTTCAAATTCTCAGTGGTTCACTTTCTACTGTGTGTAGTTCTTAGTAATAGACCTAATTTCTTTTGCTTCCATTTTTTCATCTGTATAATGGGGATGGGATCTTAGACACAGTAATAAGTGAACAAAAGAAACTTTAGGCATTTATATTGGAATGGAAGAAATGAAATTATCCTTATATGCAAACATGATTTTCTAAGTAGAAAGCCCCAAGGAATCTACAAAAAATGATTAAGTTTAGCACTAATCATTAAGTTTAGTAAGATTGCAGGATTCAAATTCAATCTCCCAAGCCCACATTTATTTCTATACACTAGCAGTGAGAAATTAAAAAATAATTATTTAAAAAAACATTTTAAAATAACCAACAATATAAATGCTTACTTATAAGTATAAATTGTTTTTTCTTTATTAAAACATCAATTGGAAACAAACATTATACATGTACGATATAATGCACACACATATACACAAACACACAAATGCACACAGATTGTCAGTATCCCCTTTACTTTTGGAAATTAGGTCTGGGTGCTCTCATATTTAGATATTTTCTCACCCACTAAGTGAAATACACACAAGTCACTTGGGAAGATGAATGAACTATTTTATTTATTTTAAATTAATTTATTTAAATAACAGTATATCAGATTTAGGGACTCAGATCAAGATGGTGGAGTAAGAGGATGTGGAACTCACCTCTCCCAAACAAACACATCAAAAATACATCTGCTTAATGAAAAATTCTCATTGAAAACTAAGGGAAAACTAGGTGAAAGACTCCTCTATAACTCAGATTATAAGACATATACATGCAGAATCAGATAGGAAGGAAAGAGAAGTGATCAGAATAGGACCTATACCTCTGGGAGGGACTCAGAGGAAAGGAAGATTAGACAGGCAGAGACCCTCCCTGGGGAGTGAGCCATTCAAGCCATATTGTACACCACAGCCATAGGGTCCAGCAAAGGGAAGACGAACACCCTTGGCTGGTTGGAAAGTATGTGGGACTAACAGGCAGGTTTTCTTGCTCTGAAGCAGGGTAAAAAGGACAATTTGAAACTACACGGCTGGTTGACTTGTTTCTTGCTACCACATACACTAACGAGAACCTAGTGAACACTCCAGCACCCTTTGCTTCATTTTGCAGCTCCACACTAGAGCAAGGACTACCACAATTGAGGAAAAATCTCAGCCATGAGACACTGAGGTGGCTCAAACTCTAAGCAGCATCTGAGCATAAAGGTGGTAGTCATTACTGGTGATTGCACAGACAGTGCATCAGAGCATCAGAGGAAGTCTAGATCTCTGATGGCAGCCAGATTGACACACTCCATGACCTGACCTTCACCAAATACCCACATCAGCTCCTCTTGCTCCAGCACTGCTCCCCTCTGGGGTTGAAAGTGACAGTGCTGGGTGAAGGAAGAAAACACACTTGAAGGGAATCGAGCCAACTTAGACCCAACACCCAGAGCTTCTGTTCTAGCAGGTTGAGATCTGATACTGCACTTCACAGCGTGGTGACAACAACTAAGAAAAGGAGAAGCCCCAGGCACCCAGCTATAATCCTAACCTCTCCTTCTCCAATCTACTCCTACCAAGGTGATAGATGCCAGCACACCCAGGGGAAAGATGTGACTTTTTATCACATCAAATCCATCTCTCCCACCAAAGCCACAGGGCATGTGCAGACCGTATAGGAATGCTCCCACATAAGGACACACCTTCAAGACCACCATAGGTATCTGTTCACCTAATATCATAGACAGTGAAAAATAAGAAAATTGAGAAGACAGAGGTATTTGTCCGAATTGAAAAATCAAGAGAAAACCCCTGAAAATACAACTAGTAAAACAGAAACAATTTACTAGATAAAGGAATCAAAGCACAAGTAATAAGAATGTTAAACAAATTAAGGGATGGACTAGATGAACACAGGGGAAATTGTAACAAAAAAACTAGAAAATATTAAAAAAAAATGTCAGAACTGAAGAATACAATAGCTGAAAAGAAAAACACACTAGAAGGAATGAACAACAAGCTAGGTGATACAGAAGTGATCTGGAAGATAGAATAATGGAAATAACACAATTAGAAGGCTAAAAGAGAAACAGATTTAAAAAAAATAAAAAACAGTTAAAGGAATTTGGGGGATAACATCAAGCATACCATCATTCACATTAGGGTTCCAAGAATGAGAAGAGAGAGAGAAGGAAGTAGAAAATGTATTTAATGAAATTAAGGCTGGACCATCCCAAGCCTGAAGAAGGAAATGGATATCCAGGTATAGGAAGCACATAGGGTCCTAAATAAAATGAATCCAAAAGACCCACATCAAGACATATCATTAAATCAGCAAATATTAAAGAAAAAAGAGTGCTAAAATCTGCAAAAGAAAAACAAAAGTCACATAGAAGGGAACTTATACTACAATGATAAAGTAATCAAAACAGTGTGATACTGGCATATAGACCAATGGAACAGTACAGATATCCCAGAAATAATCCAGGCACTCATGCTCAATTAATCTATGACAAAGTAGCCGAAAATAACAATGGGAAAAAGACAGTCTCTTCAATTAGTGGTGCAGAGAAAAGTGGTCAGGTACATGTAAAAGAATGAAATTAGAACATATTCTTACAACATACAAAAAATAAACTTAAAATGGATTAAACTCCTAAATGTAAAACTGTAAACCATAAAGCTCCTAGAAGAGAACATAGGCAGAACACTCTTGACATAAACTGTCTCTTCAGATGAAGGGAAAAAGGTAAAAATAACCAAAAGGGGCCTAATTAAACTTAAAAGTTTTAAGCAGTAAAGAGAACCACCAACAAAATTAAAAGACAACTTACTGAATAGGAGAAAATATTTGCTTATGATCTAACTGATAATGATTAATTTCTAAAATTTGTAAACAGCTCATACAACTGAATATCAGAAAAAGAAACAACCCAATTAAAAAATTGGCAGACGTGTATGGACATTTTTTCCAAAGAAGACATACATATGGCTAACAAGCACTTGAAAAGACACTCAACATCACTAATCATCAGAGAAATGCAAATCAAAACCACAATGAGATATCCCCTTACACCTGTCAAAATGCTTATCATCAAAAAGTCTACGAATGCCAGATGTTGGCAAGGATGTGGAGAAAAGGGTACCTTAATACACTGTTGGTGGGAATATAAATTGGTGCAGCCACTATGGGAAACAGCATGGAGGTTCCCTTAGAAAACTAAAAAATAGAACTACCATATGATCCAGCAATTCCGCTACTGAGTATATAACCAATGAAAAGGAAAACATTAATTTGAAAGATACATGGACCCCAATGTTCACAACAGTATTATTTACATTAGCCATGATATGCAAACAACATAAGTGTCCATCAACATATGGATACATAAAGAAAACATGGTGTATATATGCAATGGAATATTACTTAGCCATGAAAAAGAATAAAATTCTACCATTTGCAACAATGTTGATGAAACGAGAGTATTATGCTTAGTGAATATGTAAGACAGAAAGAAAAACACTCTATATTATTACTTATATGTGGAATCTAAAAATAAAACAAAAGATTATATATTAAAAAGCAACAGGAACAGACTCACAGATGTAGAGAACAAATTAACATATATTAGGGAATGGGAAAGTGGGAGGGTTGAGAGAGGGGTATTGGAATTAGACACAAACAACTATGTAAAAAGTAAATAAGCAAGGAGGATATATTGCACAGCTCGGGAAAATATAGCATTATTTTGTAATAACTTAAAGTATAATGTATAAAAATATTGAGTCACCAAGCTGTACACCTAAAACTAATATAATATTGTTAATCAAGTATACTTCTTTATACTTAAAATATTATACTTGATTTACTATATTATATTTTGCATGTATAATATATTGATTTTCCTTCATTCAGTAGATACTTACTTTTGCTTTTGTTTCCTTTGCCTGAGAAGGCAAATACAAAAAATAATAAACTACATTAAATTAAATTAAATTAAATTAAATTAAATACTGCTATGACTTATATCAAACAGTGTTCTGCTTAACATTTCTTCTAGGAGTTTTATGGTTTCCTGGTTTACACTTAATATTTTAATCATTTTGAGTTTATTTTTGTATATGGTTTAAGAAAATGTTCTAATTCCACTCTTTTACATGTAGTTGTCCAGTTTTCTGAGCACTACTAATTGAAGAGACTATGTCTTCCCCATTGTATATAATTAGATTATTTGTCATAGATTAATTGAGAATAAATATATGGGCTTATATCTAGCCTCTCTATTTATATCCATTGATCTATGTGTCTATTTTTGTGCCAGTAACATACTGTTTTGATTACTGTAACTTTGTAGTATAATCTGAAGTCAGGAACCTTGATACTTTCAGCTTTATTCTTTGTTCTCAAGTTTGCTTTGACTATTTGGAGTCTTTTGTGGTTTTATACAAATTTTAGGATTACTTTTTTCTACTTCTGTGAAAATGTCATGGGTATTTTGACAGAGATTACACTATAAATTCATAGATTGCTTTGTATAGTGTGGACATTTTAACAATATTAGTTCTTCCAATGCAAGAATATGTGATATCTTTCCATTTCTTTATATCATTTTCAAATTCCTTCACCAGTGTTTTATAGTTTTCATAGTATAGGTCTTTCACCACTTTGATTATGTTTATTCCTAGATATTTTAAACTTTTTGATAAGATTTTAAATGGGATTTATTTTTCTTTCTACTTCTGATAATTCATTATTAGTGTATAGAAAACGAATAGACTTCAGTATGTTAATCTTCTATTCTGCAACTTTACTGAATTCATTTATTAATTCTAATAATTTTTTGGTGGATAATTTAGAGCTTTTCTATATATATTATAATATGTCATCTGTAAGTAATAACAGTTTTACTGTTATACACCCACTTTGAATGGCTTTATTTCTTTTTCTTGTCTGATTGCTGTGGCTGACCTGACAATACTATGTTAAATAGAAGTGTTGAGAGTAGGCATTCTTTTCTTGTTTCTGATTGTACAGAAAAAGCTTTCAGCTTTCACCATAGAGTAAGATGTTACCTCTGGGTTTGTCATAAATGGCTTTTATCCTGTTGAGATATGTCCCCTCTATACCAACATTAATGAGAGTTTTCATCATGAATGGATGTTAAATTTTGTCAACTGCTTTTTCTGTGTCTACTGAGATGATCGTGTGTTTTTTTTCCTTCCTTTTCTTAATGTGCTGTATCACACTGATTTATTTGTGAATATTGAACTATCCTTGCATCCCTGGAATAAATTTCCCTTGATCATCATGTATGATCCTTTTTATATATTTTTGAATTTGGTTTGTTAATATTTTGTTGAAGATTTTTACATCTATTTTTATCAGAGATATTGGACTGTAATTCTTTTTTTGTGGTGTTTTTGACCTGTTTTGGTATTAGGGTAATGGAGGCCTTGTAAAATTAATTTGGGAGTGTTTCATCTTCTTCAGTTTTGGAGGATGGTTTGAGAAGCATAGTTTTACTTTTTTACATGTTCAGTAGAATTCAACTGTGAAGCTGCCCATTCCTGGACTTTTGTTTAATGGGAGTTTTTTGATTACTGATTCAATTTCAGTTCTAATAATCAGTGATTCAGATTATATATTTCTTCCTGATTCAGTCTTAGAAGTTTTTATGTTTCAGGAATTTATCGATTCCTTCTAGGTAGTCCAATTTGTTGGCATATAACTGTTTATAGTATTCTCTTACAATCTTTGTATCTCTGTGTTATTGTTGTAATTTATCCTTTCTTATTTCTTATTTTGTTTATTTGGGTCCTTTCTCTTTTTATTTTAATGATCCTGACTGAAGGCTCACAAATTTTGTTTATATTTTCAAAAATATGCTCTTGGTTTCTTGATCATTTTTATTTAAAAAAAATTGTTTTGGCCTCTATTTTATTGATTTCCTTTTAGATCAGTATTACCTTCTTCCTTCTGCTGACTTTAGGCTATGTTTGCTCTTCTTTTTTGTAATTCCTTTAGGTGGTAGGTTAGGCTGTTTATTTGAATTTTTTTCTTTCTTTCTTGAGGTAGGCCTGTACCACTGTTAAATTCTCTCTTAGAACTGCTTTTGCTGTATTCCACTGACTCTGGAAAGTTTTGTTTTTATTTTCAAGGAATTTTCTGATTTCTTTTTCAATTTTAGTTGACCCATTTGGTTTTTGATAGCATGTTGTTTACTCTTTGCTTGTTTGTTTTTCCAATATTTCTAGTTTCCTACCATTGTGTTCAGAAAAGACAATTGATATAATTTCTATCCTCTTAAATTTGAGGCCTAGCATGGTATTTTGTGGCCTAGTGTGGGATTTCTCCTTGAGCATTTTCCACGTGCACTTGAAAGGAATGTGTATTCTTCCATTCTTGGATGCAATATCTTGTAGATACCTTTTAAGTCCAACTGGTCTTTTATGTCATTTAATACCACTTCTGCTTTATTGATTTCTGTCTGGATGATCTATTCATTGACATATGTGGGGTGTTGAAGTCCCCTATTATTATTGTCAGTTTCTCTCTTTATATCTTTTTATATTTGCTTTGCATAGTTAGGTGTTCCTATATTAGATGTATATGTGATAATAAATATTATATCCTCTTCTCTTATTGATCCCTTTATCATTATATAATGCCCATATTTGTCTTTTTATTATTGACTTTGTTTTAAAGACTACTTTGGGGCTTCCCTGGTGGCACAGTGGTTGAGAATCTGCCTACTGATGCAGGGGACACGGGTTTGTGTCCCGGTCTGGGAAGATCCCACATGTCATGGAGCAGCTAGGCCCGTGAGCCATGGCCACTGAGCCTGTGCGTCTGGAGCCTGTGCTCCACAATGGGAGAGGCCACAACAGTGAGAGGCCTGCGTACCGCAAAAAAACAAAACAAAACAAAGACTACTTTGATATGTGTATTGCTACCAGCTTACTTTTGTTTCAATTTGTATGAAATATAATTTTCCATCCCCTCATTTTCAGTCTGTGTGTGTCTTTAGCTCTGAACTGAGTCTCATGTAGGCACCAAATAGATGGGTTTTGTTTTTCTATCCAATCAGCACACTGTGTCTTTTCATTGGAGCACTTAGTCCTATGAAATTTTGGGAATTATTGATAAGTATGTACTTAATGCCAAATTTTTACTTGTTTTCTGGTTGTTTTTATAGTTCTTCTCTGTTCTTTTCTTCTTCTTTTAGTTTCTTCCCTTGTGGTTTGATGATTTTCTTTAGTGGTGTGTTTGTGTTCCTTTCTCCTACGTTATTGTATATTTTTGATTTGTGGTTACCATGGGGTTTATATATGTTGACTATAACTATTTCTACTTGTTTTAAGCTGATAGTCATTAAGTTGAAATATATTCTAAAAGATACTCCCCTCTCCCATGTTCTGTGGTTTTGATATATTTTACATCTTCATGTTTATCCCTTAATGGTTTATTTTAATTATGGTTTATTTTACAATATTGAGTTTTAATCTTCATATTCACTTATTTAAGTGGTTGACTCACAACTTTTACTATATATCAATCTTGTTTTTATTAGCGGAAATTTTCCTTTTGTATAAATTCTTTTTTTTTATCATCTTTATTGGAGTATAATTTCTTTACAATGGTGTGTTAGTTTCTGTTTTATAACAAAGTGAATCAGTTATCGTATAAATTCTTTAGTTCTTGTTATAGCATTTTCTTTTCCTCTTAGGGAAGACACTTTAACACGTTTCATAGGGTCAGTTCAGTATTGATGAAATCTTAGCTTTGCCTGTCTAAAAAGTTTTTTTCTCTCTCCTTCAATTCTGAATAATAACCTTGCTTGGTAGATTATCCTAGGTTGTAGCTTTTTCCCTTTAGCACTTTAAATACATCTTGCCACTCCCTTTTGGCCTGCAAATTTCTGCAGAAAAATCAGCTGATAATTTTATGGGGGTTCCCTTGTATGTGACTGTTTTTCTATTTCTGCCTTTAGAATTCTCTAATTTTAACTTTTGTCCTTTTAATTATGATATGTATCGATTTGGGTCTTTTTGTGTTCATCTTGTTTGGGACTCTCTGTGATTCTTATACCTGGAAATCTGTTTCTGTCTTCAGTTTGAGATGTTTTCAGCTATAACTTCATGAAATCTTTCTTTAACCCTTTGCCTTCTCTTCTCTCCTTCTGGGAGCTCTATCATTTGATTGTTAATACAGTTGATGTTGTCTCAGAGCTTCCTCAAACTGTCATCATTTTCTAAAATTTAATTTTCTTTTTTGTTCTGATTGATTAATTTGCATTATTCTATCTTTTAGATCACTTATATAATCTGGCAACATCACGTCCTCCTTAACAGCCAGAGCCCCAGGCCATTTCCAATGCACTGCCTCTGTGCACTTGCCAGCAATGCTCACCTGAGTTCTGCTCAAGGGCAGGGCCAGGTCTTAGCTGGCTCTGCTTCCTCAAAGTGTGTCCTAACAATGTCATTTTGCCCTAGTGAGGAGCAACTCCAGAACAAGAGGAGGCAGAGTGAGCACACAGCACAGACAAGCGCATGTTTTGTGATGCTTCTTGCACATCACTCTAGAGTCTCATGTAACTCCCAACCCATCACTTCCAGTTACACACTGGCAATGACAACCCATGCCATGGTCAGAATCAGGGCCATGTCCCAGCCTGCTTTGCTCATCCAAAATGTGCACTCTCTTGGGCAACTTCAACCTTCTCTCTGGTGGAGAGTTGTGCTAGAAAAAGAAGGGCTAAAGCAGTCTCCCAGTGTGGGCTGGGGTGTACACTGGGTTGGTCACAGGAAACCAGCAAAAACCCCAGGAAGTTTTCAGCCTGCTTCTTCTGCCTTATTCCTAGGAGTAAGCAAGCATGTGTGTTCACTCTTTATGAGCAGCATCTTGGTTTCTTACAGCCTTCCTGTAAGTCCCACTGCTTTTCAAATAAGCTAAGGAAACTCATCTCGCTGGTGTTAGACCCAAGGTCTGTGGTGCCTAATAGGAGACAGGAATCTCCCAGTCTCCAGGGAGGATCCCCAAGCCCATGATATTCCCCTCTTCTGTGGTCCCCTGCTGGGGGCATGGGTCCCAACCTGATTGCTTCTTCTCCATTCCTACCCAGCTCTGTGTGGATCTTTCTTTACAGTCTTGGTTATAGGAAAGGCTTTCTGCAAACCTCCAATTTGTTTGCATTGAGAGTTGATCCACATTTTGATGTATTGTTTTTAACATCTTTATTGGGGTATAATTGCTTTACAATGTTGTGCTAGTTTCTGCTGTATAACAAAGTGAATCAGTTATATGTATACATATATCCCCATATCCCCTCCCTCTGGCATCTCCCTCCCACCCTCCCTTTCCAACCCCTCTAGGTGGTCACAAAGACCCAAGTTGATCTCCCTGTGCTGTGCTGCTGCTTCTCAGTAGCTATCTATTTTACATTTGATAGTGTATATATGTCAGTGCCACTCTCTCACTTCATACCAGCTTACTTTCCCCTTCCCAATGTCCTCAAGTCCATTCTCTACCTCTGCATCTTCATTACTGCCCTGCCATAGGTTCTTCAGAATCATCTGTTTTTTAGATTCCACATATATGTGTTAGCATACAGTATTTGTTTTTTGCTTTCTGACTTACTTCACTCTGTAGGACAGACTCTAGGTCCATCCACCTCACTACAAAAAACTCAATTTCATTTATTTTTATAGCTGAGTAATATTCCACTGTATATATGTGCCACATCTTCTTTATCCATTCATCTGTCGATGGACAATTAGGTTGTTTCCATGTCCTGGCTCTTGTAAATAGAGCTGCAATAAACATTGTGGTACGTGACTCTTTCTGAATTATGGTTTTCTCAGGATATATGCCCAGTAGTGGGATTGTGGGGTCATATGGTAGTTCTATATTTAGTTTCTTAAGGAACCTCCATACTGTTCTCCATAGTGGCTGTAGCAAATTACATTCCCACCAACAGTGCAGGAAGGTTCCCTTTTCTCCACACCCTCTCCAGGATTTAATGTTTGCAGATTTTTTGATGATGGCCATTCTGACCGGTGTGAGGTTATACCTCATTGTAGTTTTGATTTGCATTTCTCTAATGATTAGTAATGTTGAGCATCCTTTCATGTGTTTGTTGTCAATCTGTATATCTTCTTTGGAAAAATGTCTATTAAGGTCCCCTGCCCATTTTTGGATTGGGTTTTTTGCTTTTTTGATATTGAGGTGTGTGAACTGCTTGTATATTTTGGAGATTAATCTTTTGTCAGTTTCTCATTTGCAAATATTTCCTCCCATTCTGAGGGTTGTCTTTTTGTCTTGTTTATGGTTTCCTTTGGTGTGCAAAAGCTTTTAAGTTCATTAGACCCCATTTGTTTATTTCCATTTCTTTAGGGGGTGGGTCCAAAAGGATCTTGCTGGGATTTACATCATAGTGTGTTCTGCCTATGTTTTCCTCTAAGAGTTTTAGTGTCTGGGCTTACATTTAGGTCTTTAATCCATTTTGAGTTTAGTTTTGTGTATGGTGTTAGGGACTGTTATACTTTCATTCTTTTACATGTAGCTGTCCAGTTTTCCCAGCACCATTTATTGAAGAGCCTGTCTTTTCTCTATTGTATACTTTTGTCTCCTTTGTCAAAGATAAGGTTACCATATGTCCATGGGTTTATCTCTGGGTTTTCTATCCTGTTCCATTGATATATATTTCTGTTTTTGTGCCAGTACCATACTGTCTTGATTGCTGTAGCTTTGTAGTATAGTCTGAAGTCAGGGAGCCTGATTCCTCCAGCTCTGTTTTTCTTTCTCAGTATTGCTTTGGCTATTCAGGGTCTTTTGTGTTTCCATACAAATTGTGAAATTTTTTGCTCTAGTTCTGTGAAAAATGCCCTTGGTAGTTTGATAGGGATTGCATTGAATCTGTAGATTGTTTTAGAGTATAGTCATATTTACACTGTTGATTCATTCAATACAAGAACATGGTCTCTTTCTCCATCGATTTGTATCATCTTTAATTTCTTTCATCAATGTTTTATAGTTTTCTGAATACAGGTATTTTGTTCTCCTTAGGTAGGTTTATTCCTAGGTATTTTACTATTTTTGTTGCAAAGGTAAATGGGAATGTTTCCTTAATTTCTCTTTAAGATTTTTCATCATTAGTGTATAATAGTGCAAGAGATTTCTGTGCATTAATTTTGTACCCTGCTATTTACCAAATTCATTGATTAACTCTAGTAGTTTTCTGGTAGCATCTTTAAGATTCTCTATGTATAGTATAATGTCATCTGCAAACAATGACAGTTTTACTTCTTTTCTGATTTGGATTCTTTCTATTTCTTTTTGTTCACTGATTGCTGTGGCTAAAACTTCTAAAACTATGTTGAATAGTAGTGGTGAGAGTGGGCAACCTTGTCTTGTTCCTGATCTTAGTGGAAATGGTTTCAGTTTTTCACCATTGAGAACAATGTTGGCTGTCGGTTTGTCATATATGGCCTTTATTGTGTTGAAGTAAGTTCCCTGTATGCCTACTTTCTGGAGAGATTTTGTTGAAGCTTTTTTTGCATCTATTGAGATGATCATATGGTTTTTATCCTTCAGTTTGTTAATATGATGTATCACATTGATTGATTTGCATATATCAAAGGATCCTTGCATTCCTGGGATAACCCGACTTGATCATAGTGTATGATTATTTTAATGTGCTGTTGGATTCTGTTTGCTGGTATTCTGTTGCAGATTTTTACATCTATGTTCATCAGTGATATTGGCCTGTAGTTTTCTTTTTTTGTGACCTCTTTGTCTGGTTTTGGTATTCAGGGTGATAGTGGTCTCATAGAATGAGTTTGGGAGTGTTCCTCCCTCTGCTATATTTTGGAAGTGTTTGAGAAGGATAGGTGTTAGGTCTTCTCTAAATGTTTGATAGAATTAGCCTATGAAGCCTTCTGGTCGTGGGCTTTTTGTTGGAACATTTTTAATCAGAGTTTCAATTTCAGTGCTTGTGATTGGTCTGTTTATATTTTCTATTTCTTCCTGGTTCAGTCTCAGAAGGTTGTGGTTTTCTAACAATTTGTCCATTTCTTCCAAGCTGTCCATTTCATTCTCAAATAGTTGCTTGTAGAAATCTCTCATGAACCTTTGTATTTCTGCAGTGTCAGTTGTTACTTCTCCTTTTTCATTTCTATTTCTGTTGATTTGAGTCTTCTCCTTTTTTTTCTGAATGCATCTAGTTAATGGTTTATTAATTTTGTTTATTTTCTCAAAGAACCACCTTTTAGTCTTTTTGATCTTTGCTATTGTTTCCTTCATTTCTCTTTCGTTTATTTCTGACCTGATATTTATGATTTCTTTCCTTCTGTTATTTTTGGGTTTTTTTTTTTTGTTGTTGTTGTTGTTCTTCTTTCTCTAGTTGCTTTAGCGTAAGATTAGGTTGTTTCTTTGAGATTTTTCTTTTTTCTTGAGGTAAGATTGTATTGCTATAAACTTCCTTCTTAGAACTGCTTTTGTTGCATCCCATAGGTTTTGCATCATTGTGTTTTCATTGTCATTTGTTTCTAGGTATTTTTTGATGCCCTCTTTGATTTCTTCAATGATCTCTTGGTTATTTAGTAGTGTATTGTTCAGCCTCCATGTGTTTGTATTTTTAACCGATTTTTTCCTGTAATTTTGATATCTAGTCACATAGTGTCATCGTCGGAAAAGATACTTGATACGATTTCAATTTTCTTAAATTTACCAAGGCTTTATTCTGACCCAGATATGATCTATGCTGGACAATGTTCCATGAGCATTTGAGAAGAAAGTGTATTTTGTTGTTTTTGGATGGAATGTCCTATAAATATCAGTCTATCTTGTTTAATGTGTCATTTAAAGCTTTTGTTTCTTGATGTATTTTTTTTTTTTGTGGTACGCGGGCCTCTCACTGTTGTTGCCTCTCCTGTTACAGAGTACAGGCTCCGGACGTGCAGGCTCAGCGGCCATGGCTCACAGTCCCAGCCGCTCCGTGGCATGTGGGATCTTCCCGGACCGGGGCACGAACCCGTGTCCCGTGCATCAGCAGGCGGACTCTCAACCACTGCACCACCAGGGAAGCCCCTCTTGATGTATTTTTGATGTGTTTGTGGGAGTAGGTGAGCTCAGCATACTCCTACTTTACTATCTTGATTTCAGCCCCCTGAACAAACTGTTTAACTTTTCCTAAAAGGAATCATAATTCATCCAGCTAGGGAGACAAAATGTGAACAAAAAATTCATTAATACATAGCATCAGCCTGTCGTGGTGAAACCAAACTCAAATCTAGAGTCAAAACATCTGATTTTCTCATTGTTTACTTTATATGTTACCTTGTAAAAAAGATCATGTCTGCCATATAACAGTGGCTCTCCAATATTCATTGACCAAAAATTGCTGGGAAACAAAGAGGCCCCAGCGTATATGCGATATAAGATTGGGACCCAGAGTCCAATGTCATCAAATGTTGCTTGTGATTTTGATGAAGTATTCCTAAGGTCACACTTTGGAAAACAGTGAGTTATTCCAAAAATAGATTGTGAGTATCCATCTCTCTATTGATATGAACTGTTTAATAATCTATGAACCATAGATTTTATTTACCCATTTAAATATCTGACTTTCTAAACAATCATCATATATTTATTCATTTATTTTTTTACAAGTACCTGGCATGTAACTTTCATATACTAGTTATGTAACATATAGGTTTTAGCCTGTATACAACTAATTTTATCTGCTCTGAAGTGCACTAATAAATATATAAAATAATTCAGTGGGAAAAAGATTAGTTAGAGTACTATGGAAAATTTTGTGAAAAAGTTGAGAGAACGATATATACGATTGTAGCTAGAAGAGATACTTGTGAAAGGAATTTTAGCTGAAGGTGGAAGTTGTGAAGAAAACACATGAAGGCTGTAATTCATATTCAGAAAACAAAAACTTAATATGCCTTGAAAGTAGCAAGCAAATGACAAATAGTGGAATCTATATACTAAGCACATTTCTATAATAAATAGTAAATGGTCTCAAATAATAAGTAAAGGAATTTATGCTCCACTTCATTAGACAATTAAAGGTTTTTGTGCTGGAATGAATACATTTCAACATTTATCCTCTGTTACAAAATCCTTCATAATTTAGACTACACTATATTTTAGAGCATCTCAAGTTGGGAAAGTGGGGTCAATAGACCAAGCCTTAAATTGTTTAATTATAACCATAGTCAGCAACAAGTAAGTTTGTCTCAAACTTACAAGTTACAAAAGCATTTTCTCACAAATTGACTGAAAATTCATATGGTAGATGTTTTTAAAATGTATTTTACAAAACAATTAAGTGGCTAGCTCAAGATCAGAGAATGAAAATGGCAAGTGAGGACTGACACCTGGGCAGTTAGCATTCTTTCATAGGTAGTACCAGTGCTCACAAAGTTTTTTTTTTTTTTTCCTGTAACATAATCTAAAAAGCATCAGGAAGTATTAACTTTTAAAATTCTCTGTGAAACTATGGAGAAAAGGGAACAATCATTTTCTGACAGTGTTATCAGAACTTTGAATATACTTTTGTTAGTATCTGAGTTTATATTTATGGAATTTCAATTTAAACAACTCAAGTCCAAAAGTAGTTTTTTAAAAACAGTGTTTGTTGAAAGCATTAGTCATAACTTTTCATTTGCTTGGATTTTCCTCCTGGAAAATACCACCTCATTATTTTATATTTCTTAAGACCAATCTTTTGAAGACAGTTTTCCTAATCGGTTGTGAAAAACATTGTAATGCAATATTATCTTGGCATAAATATACTCAAGAAAGGAAATTAAAGGACAGATTCAGAACACCTGCCAGATCCTAATAAAGATAGTGAAAATGATTTATTCTGACTCATTACCTCCCACTCATGCCTATATAACTCAGAGCTAATTTTAATAGACAGCCAAATGGAGTCTGACACTTTACTTCATTTTCTATCAAATATTATTTTTTTCTCTCACTGTCAATCGGTAGCCTTCTTAGTTCTCATTTTACTAAGTCACACCCCATTTCAGCAGGTGTTTTCTGTGGTTATATAGAAACTTGCAATTAAATTGCTCATTCATTAATTATTAATCTGGTATTGGTGACTTTTACTATTAAGTAGATGTTTTAGGATTAAACTGAACAAACTCCCCCTTCCAAGTATAGTTTGATAGATTTAAGCTGCAGATCAGATTCCCAACATATAGAAAACTGCTAGTTTTCAGAAGCATACATTTACTCAGATTACATAGGCTGCTTAGCAATATATCAATATATGCAAGTGATTGCTGAAATACAGAGCTAATATTTTACAAAACATTTTATGGGATCATCTGTAAGTTATTATAATTAATAGGAATGGGCTTGTTTCTCTCCCTTACAGAAGATGTTAGTTCTTTCCCAGAGGTAACATAGTTGTAATTTGGAACAACAGATTTCAAATGTAATAAAGGATAAATAACAATTCTAGTATGTGTACATGTGTACACGTATTTTGACACTTCAATACAAACTATATATTCAGTACCCAGTTCTGTGCTTTATAATTGCAGTGAATATTGATCAATGTAAGAGAAAAGAGGAATGTAAATGAGTAAATTTTAAGTCTCACACAAAATGTTTTCTTGTCTTATCCTAAATGTGATTGACACAAGCCAAATGACTGGGGTAGAAGTAAATGATCTGACTGAGTATAATTTTCTACTCCAGGAAAATTAGAAGATTCATAGAATTTTTGCTTATTTAGAGGGAAAGTGGATATTAATAGATCTATATTATATGAACAAGTAGAGAATGTGGAATACTTGTTCTTTTACTTATTCTCTGTTTAAGTATAAACTAAAATAAATAAAGAGGACTTGTCATAAGATTTTCAGTGTGTCTTGACTTTTTTGAATATGGGGTGTATTGGTCAGCAACTTCCAGGTCTTCCCAGGTGTAATCTGAAACCAGCACCTGTAGGGGAAAGCAGGAGAGACCAAAAAAGAGGCAAACCACTCCAGATTGGTAGGTGGCAAGTTTAATAAGCAAGGGAACTTACATAAGGAGGTGTGTCTTGGAAAGGCTGCAAGACAAGTAGATCTCCACACCTGCTTGCCAGAATCTTAAAGTTTATGTAGAGCCCTTAAAGTTATCATCAAGTATACAGTCCAGCTGTATATATGACTAAACAACACACTACCCTCTCAAGACGGCTTCATCAAAACAGCTCCAGCTTGGGAACAGTGGGTGGAATGTACATTCCAAGGATAGGGCAGAGGGTAAATTGTATCCAGTTGCCTGGTTCCAGCTCACAGATCAATCACCAGTCACAACCTCTCCATGACCTCCTCCAACACTCCAGCCCTACTGACTTCCTCTCAGAATCTTACAGGCCCCTGTCTTCTGCAATGTGCCCTGAATGGTCAGTAAGGGGTTTCACTAGCATGGACATGCCTCATTTGGACACTGTCTACCTGCATTGGAGGGAGATGCCACAGAAACAATATAGGCACATGCAAGAGAAAGCACAGATTAAGGCAATGATTCCCAAATAAATAACAAACTTTTTTCACCAAAAGCCCCATGATTTGGACCACTGATTTATTAAATCCCCTAGGCTGGGAGTTGGATCACTCAGGGTGTTCACTTGTATCCTTGGGTACCCAGGGGCATAAGTGCTTTATGAGCCACGATGTGGCAAATATGTAGGTCTGCCTCAGGTTCTTGCAGGTGGGCCCAAATGCCTTTCCACACATATCCTGACCCCACAAGGGTTTATTCATGATCATCCCTCCCTTAGTTTCCCATTTTCCAGGCCATAAGTTTTAGAACAGCGCAACTGTCAGTCCAAAGGGTTAATGGCCAGGGCTCATGAGTGATCACCAGCCAAACTGCTCTGAGTTCAGTCCACTGAAGGCTACAGTTTGACTCTGTTTCTAGGCATCTGTATACGAGGCATCAGTAGGAGTTTCTCCCACTCCTTCCATAAAGGCCACGGAGGCTACCACAGGAATAGGAGCTGAGCCATTTGGAGGATCTACATACTTATATCCTAGTAGCACCTGCATTTCTATAGACAGTGGCCTGGCAGACAGGATGCTCCTCTGCTGCAAATAGGCTGCCACTTAGTCAAAGCGGGGATTTGAGCCATGGCAGAGATGGGTTGATGGAACATATTCTCAACTCACACTTTGATAGGAAGGAAAGGTTTTACCACGACATGCTGTTCCTTTATGAGAGGCTCTACCTGGAGGACTGCTATGTACACCATTAAGGGCTATTGCTCTATGGAGATATATTGGATTTCTACTGCCTACCAGACCTGAGACTGAAATTCCACAAATTCTCTCATTCAGATGTCTCTGCCACAGTCCGGAACTCATACCTCCTGTACTCACAGACACATATAACTCAAATGGTATTCTTGCTTGGGTGATGCCCAGAGCTTTGATCTGACTCACTGGTATCTTTGCCTTCTCAAAGGTGGATGGCTGCTTGATCCCCAGTCCCACACATGTACTTAGTTTACCAAGCAGAATAAGGGATGGAAGCCCTATGCCAGATGGAAAATAAAAGTACTCCAAAACCCCCAAATCCCTAGTTTGCATCTTGTTCACATTCTTAAGTGTTGGATAGCCTTATACCTTATCAACCACAGCTTCTGGGATAATTCAGGTCCTGAATTTCCTGTGAATTTCTGCTGCCCATCCTCTTCCTTGCAGATATTCCAGCAAAAACTTCAGAATGTCCTGCAGCAGAGGCAAATCTTCACATGTTAACATTATATCACCAATGTAACAGATCCATTTTACTGATGAGGAAAAGAGAACAGGCACAGGTCTCAGGCTACTGTACCATAATATTTTGTGGGGTTGTATAGGTAGCCCTGGGGAAGCCTTTAAAAGTTCCATTATTGCCCCGCCAATGTGAAGGCAAATTGATCTTAGTTATCGGAAATGTGTACTTGTCAGAGTTTTTTCCATGAATCTTCTTGAAGAAAAAGCACTTTTGCAGGAACACTTTTGCAAAAGCATTAGAGAAAAACAATTATTGTAAATAAAAATAACTAAATAACTAAATATTTTTCGTTTTATGTAAGTACACTATTGATATTAAGGGCTTACTTGTCTTTAAGCCAATTAAATAGAGCTCTTTCCAAATTAATTTTGGCAATACCTTCTGGAGGTAGAAAAACATTACATACAGATAACATATATCTAATGACATACATAAACAGGCAAACACAAACAGAGATCCTATAGCTTTCACTCCCAAACTTTAGCCCTTGATCAGTAACGTTATGGAGTCTGTGGACTAGATTTTGTGTAAGGGAGCTTCATGGTAGTTTATATTTTAAAAAGCCTCTCCCTCCCCCTCTTTTTTTTTTTCTTTCAGTCTCAGTGGGCAGTATTTACATTTCAAAGGCATGATAAGATTTACAACTTTAAGGGAAGAGAAAAAAAGCAAGGTTTCTCCTAGGAGTTTTGGGGTATATTTCTCTATTATTGGAAGTCTAAGGTAATTACTACTTAGGATTTTATTTATGTTAGGGACCAGACAACACGAGCCACTCCATCTGTTTCATTGTCAATTATCACAAAAACCTCCCATTCTCTCTCCTCAGTTTCCCAAGGGTTCTACCTTATAGAATCCTAATCAGGCTTTGCCATAAGCACTCAGACCTTAATCCTTCCTAGCTTTGCAAAATGGCACACTAATAAGTTATTATCCTACTCTCATACCTTCTCAGCTAAGCTTGAAGCTAGCAGAGTAGTGGACAATTCCTTCTTTAACCTCAGCACTTCTTCCAACTTTCTAAGTCACACTTCAGCCTCTAGTTGGGCATCAGTGGCCATCTGAACTGCTCAGTAGAGGCCAGCTCACTACAGCAGCCATTTGTTTCCCTTCTTTGCAGTGGTACACTATGAGCAGTTCTGCAAACAGATAAATGAAAGCAGTCCGTGTTTTGGGGGTGTCTCTGTACCCATGGGGTGGTCCATAAACATCTAAAATGGGTCACACCTCCCCACATACAGGTCACTGGCTAGTGTGAGATTTTCTTAAGGGATGCTGCTTTTCCAAAACCCATTTCTTTGGTCTCTTGGCTGGCTCACCAATTGTCGGTTTGAAATTTTGGGAGATTCCTGGGTGTAAGCTGAAACCAGCACTCATACACAGAGAGAGTGGAGGACTGAAGAAAGAGGCAGAACACTCTAGACTGGTAGATGACAATTTTAATAAGGAAGGGAATTTACTTATGAGGCTTGTTTTGCACAGCAGCAAGATAAGTAGATTTCCACACCCACTTTTCGAATCTTAAAAGTTCATGTAGAGGACTTAACTCGGTTCATTCAAGTATACCATCTGGAAAATCTCAACAGCACATTGCTCCCTCAAGTCTGCATCCTTGAAAATGCCTCTCACTGTGGGCACAGTGGAGGGAGCATCACTTTCTAAGTACAAAGGAGAGATGAGGAGCTTCCAATTGCTCAGGTCTAGTTCTCAGATCAGCTGGCAGTCAAGTCCTCTTGATGATGACCTCTGCCACCAGTGTGACTGAAAGGAATCACTGGGTTAAATACTCATTTCTAGAATTATATCTTTCTTCCCTGTATCTTGTTCTCTCAGGGCAAATATGATCTAATTTTAGTATTTAGCCTCTATTCTATATTCCATTTTTGCCTTTCAGTTAGAATCTTGAGAGGAAGGAAGATGATAGTCTAGCTAACAAGCCTAAAATTAAAAACTGAGTAAATGTATCCAAAGAGGGAATTAACACTTCCTAAAACAATAGTTGAAACAGAAGAGTGCTATAAATATTCATATCAAAATAAGAGGATCAATAAAAATGTAAAAGAACTTGAAAGGTACAGATCATATAACAAATGCCAACCACTTCAAATTCTAATTTTCATCATTAGAACAGTGCTATTTAAACATTATACTTTCTTCATTTATGAATAGTAATTAGAATCCCTGAATTTGCCAATCATAGAAAAGTAGATGGCACATGTGTACATTACTTGCAACAATGTGCCAATCATTTTCTTTTTTTAATATTAGTGCTCAGAAAATCCCCAGATACTTTGAGATTTGGGAGAAAAATTATTTTAGAGAGTAAATCCAGATCCAAATTAAGGAGTTGGCTCTCCTGATAAGGTGGTGAAAATTCTGGAAATAATGGCTGGGTTTCTCCCACTACAAACTAGTACAACAGGGTAAACATACATTACACATACTCACAGATGCACACACACACACACACACACACACACACACACACACACACACACACACACCACACACACACACTTAGAGTGAGAAGCCTAAGTATAGCATAGGTTAAATGGGAGTGGAAAGGAGTTCAGTTAAGTTCTGGTGACCCACTGAATCTGATAATTCAATTCTTCTTCTTGAAAGAATAAATTATTAGAATATCTAAAAATATTCTCAACTATAGTACATAAACATGGCAAACATAACCAAATTAATATTTGTGTTTTCTTTATGTAAGGACCAAGAAACTATGATAAAGGTAAAATCGCCATTATTTTTTTAAATGTACATAGAGAACATAAAATTATCTGTAAATTAAAAGCTGTTACTACTGAAGTTTATGAAAAAAAAAAAGAAGCACCATGGGGTTGCTTCTGAAAACTAAACATTTAAAAGATACTTAAGAAGATGTAAATATTTTTTCATTGTTAAAAACCACTTTTATAAATAAAATAATTGAGACATCAGTATGTTAATAATAATTGTATTTAAGTAGTTGGACCATAAGTAAGTGTCTTTTCTTTCTTTTTTTATTTCTCCTCTTTTTTTCTTATGATATATTTTCTGGTTTAAGGCTTATATTCTAATTTTTAAATGTTTATATTAAATTTAAGTAAAGAAATGTAAACCATTTAGGATAAGATTTCTTTATATTTCCCTTTTCCTATCTATTCAAGAGTCTGGTGTATGCCAAAAATGAAATATTTTTCATGCATATATTACCTTTAGCTACAATTTTAACTTTAACACATTTTTTTTTTAATTTTTTTAATTTATTAAAACATTTTTAACATCTTTATTGGAGTATAATTGCTTTACAATGGTGTTTTACTTTCTGCTATATAACAAAATGATTCAGCTATACATATACATATATACCCATACCTCCTCCCTCTTGCATCTCCCACCCATCCTCCATATCCCACCCCTCTAGGTCACAAAGCTGATCTCCCTGTGCTATGCAGCTGCTTCCCACTAGCTTTCTATCTTAAATTTGGTAGTGTATATATTAGTCCATGACACTTTTTCACATCATACCATCTTACCCTTTCCCCTCCCCTTGTCCTCAAGCCCATTCTCTATGTCTCCATCTTTACTCCTGTCCTGTCCCTAGGTTCCTCATAACCATTTTTTAAAATTTAGATTCCATATATATGTATTAAGATACAGTATTTGTTTTTCTCTTTCTGACTTACTTACTGTATAACAGATGCTAGGTCCATCCACCTCACTACGAATAACTCAATTTCATTTTTTATGGCTGAGTAATATTCCACTGTATATATATGCCATATCTTTTTATCTATTCATCAGTCAATGAACACTTAGGTTGCTTGCATGTCATTGCTATTGTAAACAGAGCTGCAAAGAACATTGTAGTGCATGCCTCTTTTTGAATTATGTTTTTCTCAGGGTGTATGCCCAGCAGTGGGATTGCAGAGTGATATAGTAGTTCTATTTTTAGTTTTATAAGAACCTCCGTACTGTTCTCTATAATGGCTGTATCAATTTGCATTCCCAGCAACAGTGTAAGAGGATTCTGTTTTCTCCACACCCTCTCCAGCATTTATTGTTTGTAGAATTTTTGATGATGGCCATTCTGACTGGTGTGAGGTGATACATCATTGTAGTTTTGATTTGCATTTCTCTAATGATTAATGGTATTGAGCATCCTTTCATGTGTTTGTTGGCAATCTGTATATCTTCTTTGGAGAAATGTCTATTTAGATTTTCCACCCATTTTTGGATTGGGTTATTTGTTTTACTGATATTGAGCTGCATGAGCGGCTTCTAAATTTTGGAGATTAATCCTTTGTCAGTTGCTTCATTAGCAAATATTTTCTCTCCCATTCTGAGGGTTGTGATCTTGTCTTGTTTATGTTTTACTTTGCTGTGGAAAACCTTTTAAGTTTCATTAGGTCCCATTTGTTTATTTTTTTTTTATTTCCATTGCTCTAGGAGGTGGATCCAAAAGGATCTTACTGTGATTTATGTCATAGAGTGTTCTGCTTATGTTTTCCTCTAAGAGTTTTATAGTGTCTGGCTTTACATTTAGGTCTTTAATCCATTTTGAGTTCATTTTGTGTATGGTGTTAGGAAGTGTTCTAATTTCATTCTTTTACATGTAGCTGTCCAGTTTCCCCAGCACCAATTATTGAAGAGGTTCTCCTTTCTCCACTGTATATTCTTGCCTCCCTTATCAAAAATAAGGTGACCATATGTGTGTGGGTTTATCTCTGGGCTTTCTATCTTGTTACATTGATCTATATTTCTGTTTCTGTGCCAGTACCACACTGTCTTGATTACTGCAGCTTTGTAGTATAGTTTGAAGTCTGGAAGCCTGATTCACCCAGCTCTGCTTTTCTTTCTCAAAATTGCTTTGGTTATTTGGAGTCTTTTGGGTTTCCATACAAATTTAAAAAATTTTTGTTCCAGTTCTGTGAAAAATGTCATTGGTAGTTTGATAGGGATTGCATTGAATCTGTAGATTGCTTTGGGTTGTAGAGTCATTTTCACAATGTTGATTCTTCCAATCCAAGAACATGGTATATCTCTCCATCTGTTTGTAAATGCATTAATTTCTTTCAACAGTGTCTTATAGATTTTTGCATACAGGTCTTTTGTCTCCTTAGGTGGGTTTATACCTGGGTATTTTATTCTTTTTGTTGCAATGGTAAATGTGAGTGTTTCCTTAATTTCTCTTTCAGATATTTCATCATTAGTGTATAGGAATGCAAGAGATTTCTGTGCATTAATTTTGTATCCTGCTACTTTACCAAATTCATTAATTAGCTCTAGTAGTTTTCTGGTAGTATCTTTAGGATTCTCTATGTATAGTGTCATGTCATCTGCAAACAGTGACAGTTTTACTTCTTCTTTTCCAATTTGAATTCCTTTATTTCTTTTTCTTCTCTGATTGCTATGTCTAAAACTTCCAAAGTTATGTTTAATAATAGTGGTGAGAGTGAGCAAACTTGTCTTGTTCCTGATCTTAGAGGAAATATTTTGTTTTTCACCATTGAGAACAATGTTGGCTGTGGGTTTGTCATATATGGCCTTTATTATGTTGAGGAAAGTTCCCTCTATGTCTACTTTCTGAAGGGTTTTTACCATAAATGGTGTTGAATTTTGTCAAAATCTTTTTCTGCATCTATTGAGATGATCATATGGATTTTGTCCTTCAATTTGTTAATATGTTGTATCACACTGATTGACTTGCATATATTGAAGAATGCTTGCATTCCTTGGATAAACCTCATTTGATCATAGTGTATGATCCTTTTAAAGTGCTGTTGGATTCAGTTTGCTAGTATTTTGTTGAGGATTTTTGCATCTATGTTCATCAGTGATAATAGACTGTAATTTTATTTCTTTGTGACATCTTTGTCTGGTTTTGGTATCAGGGTGATGGTGGCCTCCCAGAATGAGTTTGGATGTGCTCCTCCCTCCTTTATATTTTGGAAAAGTTTTGGAAGGGTAGTTGTTAATTCTTCTCTAAATGTTTGATAGAATTCTCCTCTGAAGGCCTCTGGTCCTGGGCTTTTGTTTTTGGAAGATTTTTAATCACAGTCTCAATTTCAGTGGTTGTGATTGGTCTGTTTATATTTTCTTTTTCTTTCTAGTTCAGTCTTGGAAGGTTCTTCTTTTCTAAGAATTTGTCCATTTCTTCCAGGTTGTCCATTTTATTGGCATATAGTTGCTTTTAGTAATCTCTCATGATCCTTTGTATTTATGCAGTGTCATTTGTTACTTCTTTTTCATTTCTAATTCTACTGATTTGATCCTTCTCCCTTTTTTTCTTGATGAGTCTGGCTAGTGGTTTATCTATTTTGTTTATTTTCTCAAAGAACCAGATTTTAGTTTTATTGATATTTGTAATTGTTTCCTTCATTTTTTTTCATTTTTTTCTGATCTGATCTTTCTGATTTCTTTCCTTCTGCTAACTTTGTTCTTGATTCTCTAATTGTTTTAAATGTAAGGTTAAGTTGTTTATTTGAGAAGTTTCTTGTTTCTTGAGGTAGGATTGTATTACTCTAAACTTCCCACTTATAACTGCTTTTGCTTCATCCCATCAGTTTTGTGTTGTCATGTTTTCATTTGTTTCTAAGTATTTTTTGATTTCCTCTTTGATTATTTTCAGTGATCTCTTGGTTACTTATTAGTGTATTTTTCAGCCTCCATGTGTTTGTATTTTTTACAGATTTTTTCCTGTAATTGATATTTAATCTCATAGCATTGTGGTCAGAAAAGATACTTGATATGATTTCAATTTTCTTACATTTACCAAGGCTTGATTTGCAACCCAAGATATGATCTATCCTGGAGAATGTTCTTTGAACACTTGGGAAGAAAGTGTGTTCTCTTGTTTTTGTATGGAATGTCCTGTGAATAGCAATTAAGTTCATATTGTTTAATGTGTATTTAAAGCTTATGTTTCCTTATTTATTTTCTTTTTGGATGATCTGTCCATTGGTGAAAGTGGGGTGTTAAAGTCCCCTACTATTATTGTGTTATGGTTGATTTCCCCTTTTATGGCCATTAGCATTTGCCTTATAAATTGCGGTGCTCCTGTTTTGGGTGCATAAATATTTACAATTGTTATATCTTCTTCTTGGATTGATCCTGTGATATTTACGTTGTGTTCTTTCTGTCTCTTGTAATAGTCTATTTTAAAGTGTATTTTGTCTGATATGTGAATTGCTACTCCAGATTTATTTTGATTTCCATTTCCATGGAATTTTTTTTTTTTTCCATTCCTTCATTTTCAGTCTTTTTGTGTCCTTAGGTCTGCAGTGGGTCTCTTGTAGACAGCATATATCAGCATATATATGGGTCCTTTTTTTTTTTTTTTTTTTTTTTGTATCCTTTCAGCCAGTCTATGTGCTTGGGTTGAAGCATTTAATCCATTTACATTTAAGGTAATTATCCATATGTAAGTTCGTATTACCATTTTCTTAATTGTTTTGGGGTTGCTATTGTAGGTCTTTCCCTTCTCTTGTGTTTCCTGCCTAAAGAAGTTCCTTTAGCATTTGTTGTAAAGCTGGTTTAGTGGTGCTGAATTCTCTTAATTTTGCTTGTTTGTAAAGGTTTAATTTCTCTGTCAAATCTGAATGTGATCCTTGTTGGGTAGCATAATTTTTGTTGTAGGTTTTTTTCTTTCATCACTTAAATATATCCTGCCACTCCCTTCTGGCTTGCAGAGTTTCTAGCTTTTAACCTTATTGGAATTCCCCTATATGTTATTTGTTGTTTATCCTTTGTTGCTTTTAATATTTTTTCTTTGTATTTAATTTTTGATAGTTTGATTAATATGTGTCTTGGCATGTGTCTCCTTGGATTTATCCTGTGTGGAACTCTCTGTGCTTCCTGGACTTGATTGACTATTTCCTTTCCCATATGAGGGAAGTTTTCAACTATAATCTCTTCAAATATTTTCTCAGTCCCTCTCTTTTTGTCTTCTTCTTCTGGGACCCCTATAGTTAGAATGTTGGTGCATTTAATATTTTCCCAGAGGTCTCTGAGACTGTCCTCAATTCTTTTCATTCCTTTTTTCTTTATTCTGTTCTGCAGTAGTTATTTCCACTATTGTATCTTCCAGGTTACTTATCCGTTTTTCTGCCTCAGTTATTCTGCTATTGATTCCTTCTAGAGAATTTTTAATTTCATTTATTGTGTTGTTCATCATTGTTTGTTTGCTCTTTAGTCCTTCTAGGTCCTCGTTAAGCATTTCTTGTGTTTTCTCCATTCTCTTTCCAAGATTTTGGATCATCTTTACTATCATTACTCTGAATTCTTTCTCAGGTGGGCTGCCTATTTCCTCTTTATTTGTTTGGTCTAGTGGGTTTTGACTTTGCTCCTTCATGTGCTACATATTTCTCTGTCTTCTCATTTTGCTTATCTTACTGTGTTTGGGGTCTCCTCTTTGCAGGCTGCATGTTTGTAGTTCCCGTTGTTTTTGTTTTCTGTCCCCAGTGGGTAAGCTTGGTTCAATGGGTTGTGTAAGGCTTCCTGGTGGAGGGGACTGGTGCCTGTGTTCTGGTGGATGAGGCAGGGTCTTGTTTTTCTGGTGGGAAGTACTACATCCAGTGGTGTGTTTGGGGGTGTCTGTGAACTTACTATGATTTTAGGCAGCCTCTCTGCTAATGGGTGAGATTGTGTTCCTCTCTTGCTAGTTGTCTTGCATGGGGTGTCTAGCACTGAAGCTTACTGGCCATTGAGAGGAGCTGGGTCTTTGCCTTGATATGGAGATCTCTGGGAAAGCTCTCGCCGATTGATATTACATGAGGCCGGGAGGTCTCTGGTGATCCAATATCCTGAACTTGGCTCTCCCACCTCAGAGGCTAAGGTCTGCCACCCGTCTGAAGCACCAAGACTGTGTCAGCCACACAGCCAGGAATATGGGGATTTTCTTGCCTTTGGAAAGTCTGAGGTCTTCTGCCAGCATTCAGTAGCTGTTCTGTAGGAGTTGCTCTACATGTAGATGTATTTTTAATGTATTCGTGTGGATAAAAATGATCTCCACTTCTTACTCCTCCGCCATCTTGAAGGTCCTCCTGTAATTAAGTCTTGATTTGCCATTCTTGGGACAAGTCACTTCACCTTGAGCAGGTTGGTTCTTTTCTCTTCTTCTTATTATTTTTTAAACAATTCCCCATTTTGATCAAGCTCTCAGTCTCTCTGAGACACGTGATCAGATTTTAAGTTATTAGCACCACTGTCAGCTACTGATCCATAGTTTTTGCAGATTGGTTATTGTTTGGTGTGGTATCCATAAGTCATACATCTTTGGTTAATCCCTGTGACATTCACAGGTCACAGTTCCACATTCACAATCCTTAAATTTGTCATTCTGTTTCTTTTCCTTCTTTCTTTTTTATTAGAGTTTTTTTTTTTTTTTTTTTTTTTTCTGGTTGCACAGTACAGCTTGCAGCATCTTATTTCCCTGACCAGGTATTGAACCCTGAAGTAATAACACGGAAGTAGTAACATGGAGTCTTAACCACTGAACCACCAGGGAATTCCCTCTCTGTTTCTTTTCTGGTGTTCTAGACTTAGAAGGGTTGTTTGTTTGGTAGCTAGCTGCTGCAAATCTTCATTTAAAGCTTTTGAGAGAATACAATGAATTGCGATTATTAACAGGATAATTCCCAAAGTTTGGAGTGCACTCCATGTGCCCATGTGCCCAAAGCCTCAAAAAATTCAAAAAAGGACCCCATTGAAGAATTACCCTTTTAAGCCAAGTAGATTGCTCAGTGATCTTATGTAACTGCATTTTAACTTCTCTAGAAGTGTCAATTCATGTACAGCAGGTGGTGTTGGCAACAGCCCAGGTACATTTTGCTCAGCTAAAAAGTAATCAAAGTCTATCTTACTTTCAAGAGCAATCTTGGTCAAAGAGTCTATGGATCTCTGCTGTGAAGCTAATGTTTCAAGAACAGAATCTGCAATGTCTTTAAGAGTTAAGGACAGGTTTCTGATCACATTCTGATTTGTATCTATTCTTAACCAGGGAATGGATTTATTCACAGAGATTGCTACATTTACCTGTTTAAGACAAAGGTGAGTCAGGTTTTTAGTGCATGCAGAAAGAGAACCTCCTAGCCTGAAATAAAGTCTTTCTAAATGCCTTGCAAATCTTGGTGCTGATTGTGAGATCTCTTTATGAATGGGGCAAATCTGATCTAGATACTTAAGGATAGATGAAAATTTTGATGATAAATCCAGCAGTCTGAAAGTTTGCCTCCCATTTCCAGTAATAACCTGGGATATACAGATGAAGGCATTATATTTCCAGGTCAATGTTTCAGTAAAGGAAAGGATAAGAAAGAGATAGGGTTTCATGTTTGGTTAAAGTATGTCCATTGTCTTGGACGGAAGCAGTCTACCTTAATGTTAGCTATTTCTCTTCTTTGTCAATTTGATTTGGAGGTCTCTAGCTTTTGTACAGGGCCAGGTGCTGGGTGGGGTCTTCTTCTTCAGTTGTGATATATATATATATAAGGTTCAAATCCCTCAAGTTTGACTGCCTTCTGGGTAGTGAGTAGGATGTGGTACATTCCCTTCTAAGGAGATTTAAAGGTATTTATTTTTGTTAGTGATTCCAAATAAGAAGGATGGGAGAAAATTAGAAATGTTAGTTTTGTGAATCATAGATGGATACTTAAGAAAAGTAGAAGAATTCAGAATCTAGTCTAGTTTAGAGGTACATAACAAACCACAAAGACAATTAACAGGACTAGACCATAATATCTACAAAGATACAAACATAATTTTTCTCTCTACAATTGCCCTCATTATTTTACAAAAGATAATCACAGTAGGGCTTCCCTGGTGGTGCAGTGGTTGAGAGTCTGCCTGCCGATGCAGGGAACACGGGTTCATGTCCTGGTCTGGGAAGATCCCACATGCCGTGGAGCAGCTAGACCCATGAGCCATGGCTGCTGGGCCTGCATGTCTGGAGCCTGTGCTCTGCAATGGGAGGTGCCACAACAGTGAGAGGCCCGCGTACCACACACACAAAAAAAGATAATCACAATAAATTATTTTTGTATTAAAGTTGGCCTAATGTTTTATATAAGTGCAACAAGAATAGTGATTAACTATATAATTTCCTTTTAAGAATGCTTTGTTAATACTTTTTATAAGGATTTTTAGACTGAACTCTCAAAAGTCTGAGACCAGGAAACCAAACCAAAACCAAGGCCATCAAATTTTACATGCAATGCAATTTCAGCCAAAGCCTTGGAAATATAGCCAATGTTTCCAATGGTGTCCTGTTACAAGGAGAACAGATTCTTGTTGAATTTATGCAAATAAATATATTGTCATGAAAATAAGAATACTCACTGAGATGGGCACTTAGGTTGCTTCCATATCTTGACTACTGTACATAAAGCTGCTATATAAACATTGAAGTGTGCCTATCTTTTCTAATTGGTATTTTTATTTTCTATGGATAAACCCCAGGAGTGGAGTTGCTAGGTTGTATGATAATTCTTTTATCATATTTTGAGGAACATCTATACTGTTTTCCATAGTGGCTGTACCAATTTACATTCCGACTAACAATGTTCTAGGAATCCCTTTTCTCCACACTTTTGCCAACGTTTGTTATTTATTGTCTTCTTATGATAGCCATTCTGACAGGTGTAAGTTGTTATCTCGTTGTGGTTTTGATTTGCATTTTTCTGATGATTAGTGATGTTACACATCTTTTCATGTGCCTCTTGTCTATCTGTATGTCTTCTTTGGAAAAATGTCTATTTATGTCCTCTTCTCATTTAATTTTTTATATTGAATTATATGAGCTCTTTTTATATTTTGGATATTAATCCCTTACCAGGCATATTGTTTGTAAATACCCTTAAATGGAAACAACTTAAGTACCCATTGATAGATGAATGGACAAAGAAAATGTGATATATATATACTCAACCATAAGGAAGAATGAAATATTTCCATTTTTGATAACAAGGATAGACCTGGAAGTTATTATACTTAGTAAAATATGTCAGACAGGAAAAAAAACAAATACCAAATGTTTTCACTTACATGTGGAATCTAAAAAAACAAAAACAAATAAACAAATATAATAAATCAAAAATAGACTCACAGATACAGAAAACAAACTAGGGGTTATCAGAAAGGAGAGAGTGGAGGGAGGGGTGAAATAGGCAAAAGAGGTGCAAACTACCAGTTATAAAATAAAAAAGTCACAGACACAGAGATACAATGTACAGTATAGGGAACCATGTCAATATTTATAATAATTTTGTATGGTGTATAATCTATCAAAATATCAAATCACTATGTTGTATACCTGAAACTAAAATAATATCATTGGTCAACTATACTTCAATACATTTTTTTAAAAAAGAATACTCACTGAGAGTTTCTGAATTCTGAAGGGATAATGAGGTAGAGAGAAAAAGTAAAGGTCTCATCTTTGTTCACTGAAGTACATCTTACCAAATTGTTGATAGACTAAGAGAAAATATTTCTTTAAATCTGGAAAAGCATTTAAAAAATTAAAATTTTAAACAGAAAAAAATCAAAATTATAAATTATTTTAGTCCCATGTTCATTTAGTTCCATGTTATTATTTTTTCTTCTGCTTGAATACATTTTTTCCAATAATTCTCTCAACCTTGCCTGATTACAGAGGGTGAAAGGGACAGTGATAATTCCTAGAAGTTTGTAAGGTTCTTGTTAAGGCTTATGTGATTTGCCCAATGAAATGGATATCTTGATCACTGGAGATTGTGTAAGATATATCCCAAGAGGGAAACATATTTCTAAGTTTCTTTACCACCATGAGGGTATCACCCATGAGGCAGGGGAAATCGTCAATGAGTCTGGAAAATATGTGTAAGATAACAAAAGCATATCAAAACCTCATACTAAGTGGCCTTTGAATGAAGTCCAGGTGGTAAAAGATCCAGAGAAAGGAGGTCTGTTATTTTAGGGACAAAAATAGTTTTTCTTAAATACACTATGATTGGTGAAGAAATGCAAAAACTGAAAAATGGGGTTTGCCAAGGAGCCAGAAAGAATGCAGCAGACTTCTTGGTTTTCCCATAGTCCTGGCTGTTCCTTTAATCTCTCTGATTTAGGAGCTGACTCTTGCCATGTTACAAGAACATCCGAAGACAAAAATCTGGTATGAGGGTAGTTTTTTGCAAAAGCAGAATGGACTTCATCCACATGTGCCATAATCTTTACAGATTCTGTTGCTGCTGCCTTTGCATGAAAGTCAGTGAGGGCATTTTCCTGACACTTGGATTCAGTCCTTTTGATATGAGTCTCAATTTTAAGACAGCCATTTCAGAATGTTATATAATTGAGAGCAAAACTTAACTCTTTTTTTTTTTTTTGTGGTACGCGTGTTTCTCACTGTTGTGGCCTCTCCCGTTGCGGAGCAACAGGCTCCGGACACGCAGGCTCAGCAGCCATGGCTCAAGGGCGCAGCCACTCTGCGGCATGTGGGATCTTCCCGGACCGGGGCACGAACCCGTGTCCCCTGCATCGGCAGGCGGACTTTCAACCACTGCGCCACCAGGGAAGCCCTAAAACTTAACTCTTTTAATTTTGGGAGTACTAAGTTTAAGTTATACAGGGAATTATCTTGGAAAATTACAGAATCCTTGTTTTCTAGGCAGAATACTATAAAAGGTAAAGATAAACATTTCATAATTTCTTATTATCAAGAGTAGACCAATAATCCAATAATTTGTCCTTTTAGGGGAGGAAAGAAAATTAATTTATAGTTTTACATAAGTACACTATTTATATTAAAGCTCACTCTTAAACTCCCCACAATAACAATTTAATTTTAACTGGCTTGATTACACAAGGTTCTTTCTTTCTCTATCTTTCTTTTTCTCTCCTTCCCAAATTTCTATGTCCATAGTTTGTCTTTCATTTACTTCTTTCTCATTCTGAAGTAACCAAAAGTTTTAGTTTAGATAAAATCACCTGCATTTCCCTTAACAAGTATTTATCTTCATACCCCATACCTTTCTTAGCCAAAAAGTTCTTACTTTCCTTGCATATATAGTTGTTTCCCTTATTATTTCTAGTAGCTTTAATTACACTTACTAATTAGAATTCTTAACTTTTAGAAACTTTAATTTCTAATGAAAACTAAGAAGTAAGCAATTGTGAAACGTATATCATACTGGTGATTTTTAATATTGGTAAATTTATTAATACATTTCATACTTTCTAGAAACACATTTCTCACAGTGCAATCTTTCAATGTAACACAAGATAGATTTAATTAGAGACTTACATTTATCTTTAGTATCTCTGCAATAGGAATTCAAAAGTAGATAAACTCATGATCAGTACATAATGTTACACTATTTTATTTTATTTGGAAATAATTAGGCAAAACTCTAAAGTTTTTAGTCACCAAACATATTTTGGAAGTTTTTTTTTTTTTTTTTTTTTTTGGTGGTATGCAGGCCTCTCACTGTTGTGGTCTCTCCCGTTGTGGAGAACAGGCTCTGGATGTGCAGGCTCAGCGACCATGGCTCACAGGCCTAGCTGCTCCGCGGCATGTGGAATCTTCCTGGACCGGGGCACAAACCCACGTCCCCTGTATCGGCAGGCAGACTCTCAACCACTGTGCCACGAGGGAAGCCCAGAAGTTATTTTTAAGTACACATACCATAAAATAAAATTGTTGCTAAAAAGTTTATCTATAAACTCTTATTCCACTTACATGTACCTAAATCATTTGCTCTCAACACATTTGGATTACCAATGAGAATTATATGAGACATTAGATAAAATCAGCCTTTGTTCTAAGTTATTATTATTTATTATAATACTATTAATTTGCTGACAAATTTTGCTACAAAGATAACATGACTATGACAAGTAAATCCAGGTTGAATAAAAGTTCTTTATATGCATGATATTTAATATTAACTTTAAAGATGTCTGTTTTAATTAAACCAATAAACTTAAATTAGCTTTCAATAACAGAGGATTAGCCCAGATCATGAGAATTTGAATAACATTTGGGTTAGTTTCTGACATATTGCTGAGAAGTTTAGAATGCCTAATCCTTACAATCCTTGCCTTCAAACCAGCTAAATAGAGCTCTTTTACTAATTAATTTTGTCAATACCATCTAGAGATATAAAAATATAACACAACTACACCATACACATATAGGCAAGCACACAAACATATAGATACATACAGAGACATAGTTACTAATATTTGTGCAGAAGATTTATAAAATTTCTCATTAGTGCAATTTCCAAATACCTCCTCTCTCTCTCTTCCTTATGAAAAAAAAAAAAAAAAACTCTTCTTAAAGTTTGCATTTCAAAGAATGACTCTTAGATCCTAGAGAAGACTGGGGAAGAGGGCAGGAAATCTGCATCACAGAAACACAGATTAATTGCAGGACAATTCTGTTTCCAATGTCCTGATTTTTTTTTTTTGTTTTTTTTTTTTGTGGTACGCGCGCCTCTCACTGTTGTGGCCTCTCCCATTGCGGAGCACAGGCTCCGGACGCGCAGGCTCAGCAGCCATGGCTCATGGGCCCAGCCGCTCCATGGCACGTGGGCCTCCAGGACCAGGGCACGAACTCGTGTCCCCTGCATTGGCAGGCGGACTCTCAACCACTGCACCACCAGGGAAGCCCTGTCCTGATTTTTTCAAGCATTTTGAGAGGAATAGGGGAGGGTTGGGGGTTTGGCCAAAGAAACGTCAGGTGAACTTTGAACTTCTGTAGACACTCCTCACTCCTTTCAACCAGCAGAGATCTGCAAGACAAATAGTTGTTTCCAATTTCCCAAAGAATTGAGTTCAGCTTTGCTTTTATCTCTTTTATTTTTACTTTTTTGTTAGCTTTTTGCAATGAATCCTTCAAAGAAGCTATTTTGGGATTTCAAGAACTTTTAGAGGCTTGTGCATACTAATTAAAATAATATGTGTCCCATTCTATTTGTTTGATTTGGGAGCCCTTGCTTCTAGGTGCACTTCTTAAATGACCTTATCTATTCAGAATGTTCCCCATAACTGCCATTGAAATTTCCCATTAGAGCTGTTTGATAGGTCCCAGGCTACAAATGCAGTTCAACCCAAATGTCTGTCTAGTCATCTCTAGCCATAAATGGGGTATAACTTGCATTTTTATTCAACAATATTTTGGAGCCCCCAACCTGATGGCTACCAGGCCAAGCTCTCAGGAGACAAAACAAGCTTAAAAAGGTTTTGTTGTTTTCATAAATACCTATAGCTTCTGAGATCACAGTGTTCAGATATAAAATAAACAGGTGTGCCAGAAGGTGGTGTGCCCAACTCTTTAGATATAATAAACTCCAAATAAACAAAATTTTATTCACCTGAAGCCTCCCACTGAACTCAGTTTGGCATAACTAGTGTGATCCCAGACCCAGTCCAAATCTAGCCAGTATCCACCAACAATTTCTATGGAACCTGGAAATTTCAGCCTGCAAGGCTAAGGTCTTGGCTCTGGACAAAACCATCTGTCAAGTCAATTTGGCTTCAGGCAGAAATGTCTACTAGCTAGAGCTGACCTGCCCTGTAAAGGGAAGTCAATTATCCTGGGGGCTAGATACAAAGACAGCAGAGCTCGAACCAAGAGGTATTCACCAATGGTCCTTGGAAATGTCAAGAAAGTCAGAGAACTCAAAGGGTTCATGGGGAACCACCACTGCTTTTCTTGTCCCCAAAGCTACCAGAAGGCTGCTTTGATCCCATCTCTGCCACCAAATCTGTTAAAAACAAAATTCAGCCAAGCAAATTTGAGGACCTAATTGGCTTTATTCAACAATTCATGAATTGGGAAGCACCCCATCTAGTAAATAGAAAGGCACTTCAAGGAGCTATATAAAATAAAAGGCTTTTTATGAAATGGGACAGAACAAGGAGGTTATCAGCAAAATAGAAGAAAAGAATGTTTTACACAAGGCTACCTCAATAGTGCTGACCAGGAAATTGCAGGAATTCCATTCCTACTAGAACTTGAAACTGCAATAAAATCTCATTTTTTCTGTCCTGAGGGCAAGTGACACCACCTTAGTCCTGTTGTTTTTTTTTTTTAAACACATCATTATAGTATATAACTGAAATTGGGGTATATATATAATATTTACATATAGTATATATATATATACACACATATATATCTGTATGTACACATACACAAAAACAAACATATATATGTATATGTATATACACACACACATATACATGTGGATATATAGGCTTAGTGATCATGGTCTTATTTTCCAAATTTTCTATTTAATGAATGTAATAAAAAATACCTATTGAGCACCTAATATGATAGTGGTAAAGTAAAGCGATGATATCTGGAATGTTAGCTTAACAATTGGGTCAGAGATTTCCTATGTAAATGCACTGAATCACTTTAGGCATTAAGGTTCCTCTTACTCCATGCGTTAGGTAGTTAATCAGACATTAGCAACAAGGAAGTGACAGTGGTGAAAAGACAAGAGGGGAATAATCATCACACCTCAACCATGTGGGAACTCTCCCCTGACCCCACCCAGAACGGGCGAAACTATGGTCATGTGGTGGGCAATTTATCCTGATAAAGAGGGAGCACAGTACCAGGAGGGAATTTCCCCGGGCTGCTCATGCCCAGACCGGACAGGTTTATAACCTATAATAAACTCAAACTCATTATACCATCATTATAATAAAATCTGCAGGTGGTTTTGCCCCTCCTCCCCAACCCGGGTGGGCTGTTCTTAGAGAATCAAGGGTAAGGGCATGCCCCCAAATGAACTTGTTACATAGCTTGGGACTGTCAATCAAATAATGATCCCCTGTTACTCACCAATGATTGTGCCCCGCCTCCTCGCAGAACGCTCCTTATAAGGAGCCTTAACACCCCTTAAGCCTGCACAGAAGTGCTGGTTTTACTTCGCAGAAACAGCCTGCTATCCCACTGAGAGTGTAACTAAGCTTTATTAAACTTTGCATTGTACTTAAGCCAGGAGGGGTAGTCTGCAATTCTTTGCTTGGTATCACAAGGACAGAGATTGCTGGTCTGGGTTTTCCCTTTACCTCCTCAGTTGGAGCCATTTGACAAAACACACGCCAACCCAACAACACATGGAAGGATATCACAGAAACGACAGCCTAGTGTTGCATCCTTGTAAGCAATCTTAATATGTTGATTTCAATTTTTTAAAAAAGGTCTTAATAACTATGAATAGCAATAGTGAATATCAAATCTGCAGTAGGTATATAATGGGCAAGAGTACTACAACTTCCTGTTTTATTTACTAGCAAGAAGATAAGAACTTCAGGTTTTTAGATGTCATCTTCAAAGTTCCATTAGTTCTTTACTAGAGCAATGCTATATATTCATCTTATACTAGTACCTTTATTTTTAATACCTGAACATCTTTAACAATTCCGTGGAGCCCATTCCTTTCCTAGGTCTGGCTCTGTCTTTTGCTCTTTTGGGGTGTGTGTGTGTGTGTGTGTGTGTGTGGTGATTTACATTGGAAAAAAAAAGAGACAGAAAAAAAATTCCAGTTAGAATGTTTCCTATCGGTCCCCCAATTTTTCTTTATTCCCATTTTTATCTTTTGTCCTATATGTCCCACCCTGTGTTATAATTATCTCTTACTGTGTATCAATTTACCCTCATTTTAGTAGTAACTTAAAAGAGCAATGATAATTTATTGTGCTCAAGAATCTGCAATTTGGGCAGGACATGGTTGGTTGGATACGATGGTTCATCTCTGCTCCATGTGGTTTCAGTTAGGGCAGCTCAACTGGGATTGGAGGATCCATTTCTAATATGGCTCACTCACATATTGGGTAAGTATGTGCTGGTTATTTTCCAGTGACCCCATTCCTCTTCACAAGGCTCTCTCTATGGGACCACTTGGATTGTGACTGGGTTCCAAAAGACAGTAACAGAAACCTGAAAAATGTAGAATTCTTCAGAGCTACAGAGCTAGTGACAGCTCCTAGTGTCTGAAGTCCTGGGGTCACAAATTGGCAGTGGATCATTGCTGTCATATTCTAATTGTAGAGCAGTTACAGAGCTCACACAGTTTTAACTGTTGGATACATAGACCACTCCTTTTGGGGAAAGAATATCAAAGAACTTGCAGCGTTTAATCTACCACACACCAGCCACAAGTATCTATTTTTCCCCCATGTACAAAATACATTCACTCCTGTCACAGCACCCCAACCCCCAAGTTCATCTTGTTGAACCTAGGATCTTGACATCTAAATCAGGTCTAGATATAAACGAGGCTTCTTGGATGCAGTTCATATTAATATGAAGACATGTGAATTAAAGGGAGCAGTTGTCTGCCCCCATACATTTAGCATACAATGTTGCAGGTGTAGGGTAGTGATTGATAAGACAACCAAAATATTTACTCCCATTGTAGAAAAAGGAGGGAATGGAAGCCAAAAGTATATAGAAGCCGTGGGTCTAAGAAATTCTGAAATTCTACTTAATGTTGCAGGTTCTTTGAGTAGGGCCCAATCTTACTATCTATGATTCTTTGTGCTTATTGACTCAGTCCCAGGAAATTTATCCTCCTTCCTTTCCATAGTAATGGCCCATTTTGCAAATGAGTAGCCATGAGGTAGGGGGTAGATGGGGCCCCAGGCTGAGCAGCTGGAGTTTGTCTGGATGGGCAATTGGAGCTTGTCTCCCCCTGACATTTCAAGGAAAAAGATAACAGCAGGAGTAGAGAGGAACTAAGCTCTGCTGGAGTAGAAAGATATAAATAATATGACTACATCTTTCATTCTTAAGATCAAGGAGAACTCCCCAACTACACATGCACAGAAAGGTCCCTCAGGGGTCAAAAACGGAGGGAGCAGTAGCCCATAATATGTTCTGACAACCTCCCAGAGACCCTCACACTGGAATCCATCTTGGCTAAAAGATACACACGCACCTTAGGAAGGGCCCTGAGTCAGATCAGATATGGGAAACAAGCAAGGTGATTGGCCAGAGGGAACAAAGAAAACTGCCCCCATATAAGCGATCTAAACCATCCCTTTCATGGTCCTCACTAGTGAGGATGCCCACACTCTTCTTTGAGTGTATAGCTCTGATTTGCTTCTGTCAGAAATAAACTGCTGCTTTGTGTGCTCTCCCACACCTACTGTGCTTCTAATACACTCTGCGCTTGCTTTACTATCTCGGTCTGTTTGTGAAATTATTTTCCCAAAGAAGGTAAGAGCCAGAGCTCTGCTTCTAGCCACTGGTCCTCGGAGGTCTAACAGTTAGGATTCCCTGTTTTTCACCCATGTAGCCCAGGTTCAATACTCAGGCAGGGAACTAAGATCTTGCTTCGAGCTGCTGCTCACTGCAGACACACTGAGATCAATTAAGCCTATTACCTGCTTCTAGAAGGTTTGGGATCTAAAAGTCTTTTTTTTTTTTTTTTAATTTTATAATCTCTCCTTCCTTTTTGATCCAAGCTGGTAGAATGTCACATATTTTAGGTTTCAGGTGACCTAAAACCTAAAGCATACCACTTCCACGTACAAGAAATCCATTCTAGTTATCTATTGTTCTGTAACAAACCATTTCAAATTGAATGGGTTTAAACAACAGCAATTGTTTATTTTGCTCAGGAATCTGAATTTTGGGAAGATTTTTCTTAAAGGTAATGATACTTTGCTCCATGTGGTATCAGCTGAAACAGGGTGACAGAGCCAAAAGTTTTACTTTGAAGGCAGCTCAGTCACAAGAGAGGGAGATGCACACTTGCTTATTCCCAGAGAGCCTAGCCAGACTGACAGGCTGTGGGCCCTCCTTCATTCTCCACATGGGCCTCTTCATGAGGTTTTTTTTTCAGTATGGTAACTTGTTTCCAAAAATGATTGTTCTAAGACATAGAAAGTGGAAGCTGCCATTTTTTTCCTATCTTTTCCTCTTAAAGAATGACCAGTTTTATTATTAAGGTTGATGTCTCTACCAGCTACAGAAGTGACCATATAATCCAATCTGGCCAGTTAGAGCCTTGTATTTTTCCAGCTGTATTGATTCAGGCCTGGGCATGTGCCTCAGTCAAAGCCAAGTAAATCACACATAAAATTTATAAGCAAATATTGGAAAAGATGTTCTACATAGTATTAACTATGTCTGGATTGTTAGGGAATATTTTTGAAAGTATTTGCAGAGTCTCTCTGGAAACTATAGTAACACCCAGAAAAGTTGACACTAGGATGAAAATTTTTTTGTAAGAATGTGGAACTATCTCTGCTGGAAATCAAACTTCACTCTAGATTTTTCAGTTCTGGGAAAATATATTCCTATGTTGTGATAGTTCATTAAGCTTGCTTGATCTGGACCTTCTGTCACTTTCAAGAGATTGAGTCATGGCGAAAGATGTTTTTCTTCTAACTCTCTATCACTAATATGTTTATTTATCACACAATTCTCAGAATTATTTAAAAAGAAGATAAAGCTTGTCTAAATTTGACCTCAGACTATAGCTTTAGCCTTATTTCTTACTGTATCAATCCCTTACCCCTTGAGTACAGTTATACTGAATTACATAAAGTTTTATTTTAATTATTTAATGCACTTTGCAAAATTTACAACTTCAGCTTAGATAACTCTTCTCTTCTTTACTTGTAGAGAGAAAAACCTACTTATCTTTTAGCTAAACCTACTCAACTTAAGCTAAAGTATCAGTCACCTGTGAAAGATTTAATCCTCCCCCCAGGAGAAATGGGACATTTCATCTATGTCATTTTTATTATCATTCCAAATTTTCATTTTATTAATACCATATGTTACAGTTACTGTATGTTATTAGTTTGTACATCCCTGATAACTACAACGCATAAAACATATTAGTAAAAAATAAATCATTTTAAATAAATACAAGATTATTGTTGACCATTAAGATAAAAATTTTAGGCATTATTTTCTCTAAACTTTGATTTGTTGGCAACCTGGAAGCCAAAATTACTCCTTTTTTTGGATTGCTATAGTGCTTGCATGTAAATAATAAATTCAAGGTGAACAATAGAGTTGACAAAATTTGGCAACACAATATACATTAACTGGGATATTGTGGAAATAGAGTAATGTTTTGAAAATTTAAACATGTCCTAAAAGACCGAAAATTTTTGGTTTAATATAATAAAGTAATGGAATATTGGCTCTTAATGTTTAATCTTGGTTCCCTTTCTTTTCAAAAGAGTCTTTTAAGAATTTTCTTATAATAACTTTTTAAACCTCAATTTTCTCCCTATTCTCAATTTCAATTGCTTTATCTTTTCTTTATGTATGTTTAAAGTTTAATATTTCCGTTCTTAGAAGAGATGTAACAAATTTTATGTAGTCCTTATAAAGGTGAATTCTTCAGGTAATATATTTCAAAGACTAATGAAAATATTATCCATTACAGTGAGAATAGGATAAAACTACACTTATCTTTTACTTTTTGATTTATATGCACAAGTGACACTGTTAAAATTAGTTAAGTTCATGCATGAAGGTAATAAAAATATAGTTTTTTGTGATGTGATTGAAAACATCTGTACATACATTGTTGTGTGTTTAGGATTAGTATTTTCAAGGTTATGTTTAAATACTGATAAAATGTTATATCTTCAACAGAGAGGAAGAAACAAAAGAAATGGCTTAAGGGAAAGATCAGACATTTTGTCTTAGGCATAGCAAATTTGATGTGATAGGAAGACATTTAAGTAGAGATGTCTGGGAGACAGAGAGCGATAAGGGACTAGACAGAAAGAAAAAGGTCAGCAACAGGAGAGATCTTTCTATCAGTGTAGATAGAAAGCTGGGGAGGAAATGAGAGCTTTCATGATTACAGAGATGTAAGAAACCTGAGAAAAGTCCATAAAATGTAAAAGAAATTACCAGTGTCGCCCACCAATGCAGTCTTTTTGGTACTAATATCATTTGTATAGCTTTTTGCAATTTATGAAAAGCTTTCACATGCATTATATAATTGTGATAATGTGTGTAAGAGTGCTAATTATAATTCTTTTGTAGATAGTAGTTGTCTGGTCTATTGATTTAGCAGCTATATTGTTAATAGGGCAGAAGTATCTCTAAAGAGGTCCCAGACTTAACTACTCAAGAAACATTATGATAGGGAGTACATTTGAATGAAGGTTCTACTACTTCTTTCTTCACTTTAACGTCCACTTCTCCCAGCCAAATAATATGCTGAATGTACTCACATCATCCACCTGCTAGCCTAAAATCTTTTCCACCTCCACTGTAAACACTGTCAAATTTCCCAAAATTTCTGAGCAAGTCTTGTTTTCGTTCATCCAAAACTCTCAACTATAATAATAATAGCAAACAATTATATAGCAACTAAATGCCCTATGACTGTCCTATGTTTTTTTATGGATAATGAATCATTTACATCTAACAGCAACATATTAGTAAGAACTATTATCATTCTTATTTAATAGATGAGGAAACTGAGGCACAGAGATGATAAGTGATTTCCCAAGGTCGCATAGCTAGTAAATGTCAGAATTGGAATCTGAAACTAGGCTTTCTGTGTGTGTGTGTGTGTGTGTGTGTGTGTGTGTGTGTGTGTGCTTTTTTTACTTAGAAAGGTAAAAAAAAAGAAAAAAGCTGACAACAACAAATGTTGGTGATGATGTGGAGCAAGTGGGACTCTGATACCTTGATGATAGGAATGCAATAAGGCATAACTACTTTAGATAGCTGTTCATGAGGAGAAAGCAAACAAATGTTAAAAAAAAGAAACAACAAAACAAAACAAGACTTATACTCGAATTCATAGAGCATACTTATTCATGGTGTCCAAAAATTGGAAACAATCTCTCCATCAACAGAAGATTAAATAAATAGATTATGGTAGAGCCAATACAATGGAAAGTTCATCAGCTATTAAAAAAAGGAACAAACAACAACATGCACAAAATCTGAAAAACATTATGTTAAGCAAAATAATCCAGATAGATAAAAGTATATACAGTGTTATTCAGTTTACATTAGATCCAAATACAGGCAAACTTAAAACAGTTTTATGATTATCAAAATTATGTAGTGGTTCTGGAAAGTATAGGAATAGTGGTTTGGGAAATAGGATATTAACTGGATAAGGAAATGCCTGGGGAAGAAGAAGGAGCACTTGAGAGGGAGGAGGTGGAAATGTTTTATGTTTTATTTTGGGTAGTGGTCACTCAAGTGTATACATTTGCCAAATCTCTACTGAACAGTTTATTGCACGTTGACTACATCTCAATGAAGAACAATTCTTCGTTCATATAACACTGTTACCAAACTCAGGTTTGTCTGCTTGCTGCTCGAAAGCCAATACTTGAGAGACAAGTGTTGGTAGGAAAGGAAAGCTTGCTTCATTCAGGAGGTCAACCTGGGGAGAAGGCAGATTTATGTCGCAAAGAACAAATTCCTCACTGCCCATCAGGAGGCAAGAGCTCTTAAAGAGGTGTTTCAGGGGTGCATAACCTGAGGGAGGGGGTTACGTGTAGAACAGCATGGTTAGCTCTGACAATTATTTTGAGATTTGTCATGTAGTGGTCTAATCAGCATCATCTTGATTGTTTTAATTACAGTTAATCTTCAGTTCCAGGGTGGGTTTGTTTCCATTTCCTTGAGGCCAGTTCTTGGAATTGTGTAAGATGGAGCAGCATACATCATGGCTACAGTGTTATCATCAGGTGGTTAACTTCTTCCACCTGGTGGGGTTTTCAATATCTGCAAAACAGCTCAAAGGATATGGCTAAGAATATTATTTATAGCTCTTGATGAGAAATTAAAGTCCTTGACTTTGTTTAATGGCTAAATTATTATTATTTTATCTAATTTGATTGCTTTCCTTTGCTTCTGCATTTTCTCATTTCTCTGATTAAACTTATTCTTTGACAAAAGGCAGGCAAAAGGCAGGAAGAAGACATGGAGGGCTCTGTCCTGGGAAGGCCCCATAGGGGCCTAATCCATTATAACATATATTCATAAATTTTAGTTTATTTCTGATTCTTTCATACAATAAATTTTTTTCACTAAAGTCTTGAAATTTATTTTAGCACTTCTCTATTCACTTCAGAGTACTATGTTAAAAAAAATTGACAGAGCATGAGAAATATTATCAATTGACATTTATTGTAAGCTACGAACAAGGAAGCTTCTTAAAGTCAGAACTACAGAATGGTTAGTGTTATTGGCTATAGAATAAGACCTTCCATTAAAATCCCTGTTCTGCTGCTTAGTAGCTGTGTAATCTTTGGCAAGCTCTTGACAATTTCTGTGTCTCAGATTTCCTTATATGTTAAATGAGCATAATAATATTTTTATCACACAAAGATTCATAAACAAAAAAACAGTTTGTTAAAATTGACACTATTTTATACATGATGAACAGGTCAATCCAGCCTGGTTATCAAGGCCTTTTGTGATTTTAGCTCATTTTGTGTTGGCAATTTATTCTTGTTTGCTTCATTATAAGAAGTTACTTTCTCTCTTCGTAGATGACATGATCTTAAATATAGAAAATCCTAAAGAAGCTATTAAAACTTTAGAGCTAATAAACAAGTTCAGCAAAGTTGTAGGGTATAAGTTTAACATACAAATCTAAGTTGTATTTCTAAACACTAGCAATATGGAAATAAAAATTAAATCAAGAAAATTGTTGCATTTACCATAACATCAAAAAGAATAAAATGCTTAGTAATAAATTTAAATAATCACAACTTGTACACTCAACATTACAAAACACTACTGAAAGAAATTTACAAATATGTGATAAAATGGAAAAGACACCTGTGTTCATGGGTTGGAAGCCTTACTGTAGTTGAAGGGCCAATATTCCCAAATTGATCTGCAGATTCAATACAATCCCTATCAAAATTTCGATTACCTTTTCTGCAGAAATGGACAAGATGTTACCAAAATACACATGAAAATTAAAAGATGCTGAGTAGCCAAAACAATCTTGAAATATAAAAAGTTAGAGGAGTCACAGTTTCCAATACAAAGCATTTTACCAATCTACTGTAATCAAGACAGTGTGGTACTGACAAAAGAATAAACATAAAGACTTATTAAATAGAATTGAGAGTCCAGAAATCAACTCCTAAGCCCTCATGTTTACGGTCAATTGACTATCAACAAGGGTGCGAAGACCATTCAATAAGAAAAGAATAGTGTGTGCAACATATATTTCTGGGACAACTGGATGTCCATCTGCAAAAGAATGAAGTTGGACTGTTATCTTATACCATTTACAAGAATTAACTCAAAATGGATCAAAGACCTAAAAGTAAAAGATAAAAGTATTAAATGCTTACAAGGAAACAAGTGTAAATTTTCATAGCCTTGGGTTAGGTAAAGCTTTCTTAGATATGACACAAAAAGCACAAACAACAAAAGACAAAATAGGTAAATTGAACTTTGTTAAAACTAAAAACTTTTGTTTATCAAAGAGCACTATGAATTAAAGTGAAAAACCCAAAGAATGGAGAACTTTTCTCAGATAATATACCAGATAAGGATCTAGTTTCTAGAATATATAAAAATTAGTTACAACTCAACAATAAAAAGGCAAATAACCCCATAAAAATGACAAAATGTTTGAATAGACATTTCTTCAAAGAATAAACATAAATGGACAATAAGCTCTTGAAAAGATGCTTAACTTCATTAGACATCAGGGAAATTCAAATCAAATCCATAATGTGGTATCACATCACACCTACTAGGATAATTTTTAAAATATTTAAAAGCATTGAAATCATATAAAATATATTCTCCAGTCACATCAAGTAAAATTGATGGTTAATTTAACAGAAAGATATTTGGGAAATTCATAAACAAGTGCAAAATAAGCAACATACTACTAACTAAGAAATGAGTCAAAGTATAAATCACAAGTGAAATTAGAAAATACTTTGAGATGACTGAAAATGAAGACATAGTATATCAAAATACAAGAGATGTCACTAAAGCACTGTTTAAATATACCACATTAAAAGCTCACATTAAAAAAAGAGGAATGATCTCAAAATTAACAACCAAATTTTCCATCTTAAGACATTGAAAATAACAAGAGTAAACTAAACCCAAAAGGGAAGGAAGGAAGTATATAATATGGATTTGAGTGGAAATTAGTGAAATAAAGAATAGAAAGAAAAACAGTAGAGAAAATCAGTAAAACCAGAATGTCATTCTTTGAAAACAATAAGGAAATTGGTAACCTTTTAGCTAGAATTACCAATAAAAATAGAGAGAAGACTCAAATTACTAAAATTGGCAATGGAAGATAGACATTACTGGCAAACTTACAGAAATTGAATAAAATAATACTATTTTATTATGAATATTATGAACAGCTATGAAATGGTTGGGTATATACTCCAGACAAATAATAAAAAAATTATCACAAAAATCTATACATGAATGTTCATTACAACATTATTTATAAAATCCAAAAAGTGGAAATAATTCCAGTATCTATCAATTGATGAATAGATAAATACAGTGTAGTATATGCATATAATAATATATGATTCAGCAATAAAAAGAGTTAAAGTGCTGTGGCATTCTATGATGTGGAAAAACCTTGAAAACCTTATATTAAGTGAAAGAAATCAGTAACAAAAGACTTCATATTGTATGACTCCATTTACATGAAATGTCCATAATAAGCAAATCTATAGAAACAGAATATAAATTAGTGATTCCTAGAGCTGGAAAAGGGGATTGGGATGGTGGCTTCAGGAGTTTTATTAAGGTGTACAAAGTTTCTTTTTGTTGTAATGAAAATAAAGTCATCACTCAATCTTGGAGGGGATTGGTTCTGGATTCCAGAATCTGTGCACACTCCCTTAGATAAAATTGTGTAGTATCCACAGGTTTTGCATCTGTGTATAGAGAGAGCTGACTCTATTTTAAAACTGATGGAGTGATGGATGCCATACTCTAATACACTAAAAGCCATTGAATTATACACTTCATATGGATGAATTGCATACCAGGTGAATACTATCTCAATCAAGCTGTTTAAAAAATATGCAAAGTATATACATAAATAACCACTCTGCCAATTTTACAAAACGAGTGCAAAAATTATAACATTTAACAAATAAAAATGTTTGCTTATTGTGGGAAGATGGAGATTAGAAAGAGATACATGAATAAAAGGAAGTAAGTAAACAAAGAATACTGACAGTACTGTGCTGTGAACTAAGGAATGTTATTATCTCAAACCTCTGCACCTGAGACCCAAATAAATACTAGGAGGTAAACTTTATTATACTGTGAGGATTAAATGTGCTACAAAATGACAGGCACAGAGGAGGAACTGAAGAAATAGAAACTACAATTATGATTAGTCTTATTGTGGAAATAGGAGAGGAGACAGACTGACCTTCTGCATCTTGAGACTTCTGGGATCTATTTCTTAGCTAAGGAACAGCACTGCACATTCTCTTTCTCTGGTGTCCGCTCCAAGAATCAAGTGGATTAGAGCTTCAGCTGTATAGAATAGCAGCAGCAGTCATGAGGAGCAAGGGATCTCTACATACACTAGAACTCTGGTTTTTAAACTTTACCATTCATTAGATATACCTGGGGGGGGCTAATTAAAATACAGATTGCTGGGCCTCAGAACCAAATCTTCTAATTCAGGAGGTCGGGGGTAAGCCCCAAGAATATGATTTTGTAACAAGTTCCTAGATGCTGTTGCTGCTGGTTATGGTCTGGGGACCAAGCACTGAGTTAGAGTCTTGAAATTCAGCACAGTTGAAAGTTATAAAAAGAGAGATGGTGAAACAAGCCAGTTATGAGTTAACAGAAGGAACATTGCTCAGGATGGAGATGTAACATGAACCCATGACACCCACCCCTCAAGCAATCCTCAAGCAGAAAAACTGATTTTTGGGTGTCTGTTAATTAGGCTATTATGGAGCTTTTCTGGTGAAATTAGTAGGAGACAAAAGTTGACCTAAACATAAATGGTCTAAGCCAGGACTGCATATTTTTTTCCAGCACGCCTCTTCTTCTTTTCCCTTCAAAGCCACCTTTATAGTAAATCATACAAAAGTCAATCCTCATGAGTGCACTATGTTAATTCTTCACAGTTAACCTTTGGGTATTTAATAAAAGATTTTTATTTAATTATTAAATACTCCTTTGGGTATTTCATAAAAGCTCTTTATTAAAGACATATATGGACCTTTTTATATAATCTTATTGACATTGAACAGTAATTGGGAAATGCCATAAACAGGTACATAATTGTTAAGATTTAGTATTTAAAACTTAAGAGCTAAACTTGGGCTACAATATATATATATATATGTTTTGTGGCTATTGGCAAGTCACTTAAACCCTCTAAGGTTATTTGCCTGTAATTTTGGCCAAAAATATTTACCTATTGTAAATTGTAAGGATTAGATAAAATTGTATGTTCTGCTCCTGTCACATTGTAGATACTAAATGAATACCTTATGTCATTGTCTTAACTATGACAAATTATTCTGAAATGTTTAGCAGGTCAGGTACAGCAAACTACATTTGTTAAGTATTTGTAGAAATATGATACAACATTGCTATAAAATGAATAAAACATCATTTTTCCTTGGGTAAAACTTTAATTTTGAGGCATAATAAATTAAAGTTACTCAGCAGAAATCACAAATAAAATAAATTATTCAAAATAGAGATATAATGAACTTGTGAGTGGAAAGTAATTATAACCTAAGATTAGAATGTGGGAAGTTCTGAAAATAATCACTATATTAAGCCTACAATCATACAACATTGAACAACTTTGGTACTTGCATTTCCACTGACACAAATAATGAGCTTTAAAATCAAAAATGACAGTGTTAGCCTAACTAAGACTATTCTTGTTACATATTTATGGATTTTTTTCTTTGAACTTATGTTCTTAAAAGTCCTGTTATTTGTATTTGAATCATTTTTCTTCTCCCATGAAATGATTACTTTTTAAAAATGACAGTTAAAATAACTAGTTTTTATTAATGGTATTTCATAATTCTCTGACTCCATTCACAGCATTGATTACATATTACAGCTATCTATCTATCAATCCTTTATCTAGATAACTGTATCTAGATATCTCTATCTATTTAAATAGATTGATACACAGAGAGAGATAAGTGTGTGTGTGTGTGTGTGTGTGTGTGTGACACACTAATGGAAGGTGATAGGTTTGTACAGAATGTTGGCAGAAGGCTTAGCTTGTAGATTTCTGTAGCTTCATTGCCTTTGAACTGGGCAGCTTGTCTTTTATCTGTTTATACATTTTCATATTTTCACATAGAACTCCTTGAAGAAAGAATACTTAGATGAAAAATAATGTTTGAAAATCATCTACTTTAGAAGATTAACTTCCTTGTTGTTAACATGCACCTGCATCTTACCATATCCTAGCATGAAATGATCAGAGGCTTGAAAAATATAAGCTTCCTCTTAGTCTGAAGGTGTATCACTAAACTCTTAAGATAGAATTTTCTTTGTATAACCAATTCTTTAAACAAGGTACAGAAACAATTACAGATCTTTTTAATCAGAAAAAAATAAGTAGAAAATAAAGGAAAAACCCTCTGGTGTAATATGTCCATTTTTTATCATTATTACACAATTGGAGAGTTCCTGTTTTAGTATGATTTCTATATAATTAAAGATAAAAGCTCTGATTTGAAAAACATCTAAGAATCTTTTAGATTCATATTCAGGAGTAGAGCTTGCTAACGATGAAATGTTTCCTGTTTTTTTCTTCCAGGAAATATGTGTATTAGCAAAAACACAACTAAACTAGATTCTGTTTACATTTCAATAAGAGAATATTTATTTTAAAGAATCAATTAAATATAAATATTATTAACAAATATCAAAGAGACAATAATCTTGAGAATCATGAATCATATTTTTCTTTAAAGCAAAAATATGTATGTAAGGTAAATATAGATAAATATACCATTTTATCTTGCCAGCATATTTGTACTTGATTCCCTTAGTTGAGTCCATTCTATGTCATCAAAAGAAGTTACATTCACATTTTAATGGAATGTTCAGCCATCTATGGTGGCACTATATACAAAGCTCAGTCAAACACAAAGACTGACATACGGTAACCTCTTTAATTATCTAAGGTTAGGACCTGTGCAGGAACTCTGGAAGAAAAACATGTCAGCTGTAGAATTAACTCCATACCTGAAGTAGGTGATAGGTTTACATTGTAGCTATGTCCTATCTTGACAGAATAAACACATGCCATCAACAGGTGTATGGCACTAAAAACCTGAACAGGTGGGTTGTCGCCTTAGCTTGGTCTTTTAATGAAGCTAGAGACTTCAGTGTCAGAAACTGTTGACTTCCGACCCTGACCCTGTGAACAATAGCATACTATAACTCACATTCCTACTAAACGAAACACAGTCAATTAACTGCCGAAAAAAATGAAAGAGGCTTTTGACCTCAATTCCACAAGTACTTTCACCTTATTTCTGAAAGCATCCCACAATCACCAGGCTGGCCACATGTGCGGCAGCTGAATTCCCTAGCAGGTGCTTTATGGTGAGCTAAAGCCTGGCTGGTAAGTAGGAGAAGCAGTTTAAGGGCACTAAAGCAGAAATTAAAGTGGCACAGTATAGTGGCTTGTCTGCTGGGAAACAAGAGAGCAGCAGATGGAACAGATGAGAGAGCAGCAGTCAAAGCTGTGTACCATCAAAAACTTGGGGAAGATACTGATACAGAGCAGGGAGAAAAGCAAATTCTGCCAGGCTCTGCAAAATGTGACTAGCATCATTGGACAATTCTCTAGGGTTCTTGTGTGACTTTACCTCATTGATTATGTTAGCATAGCATTGCACAAATAGATGAGGAAATGTTTGAAATCCTATTTGGTATTTTGGTATTTTAAATTCAGAAGGCACTAGGCTAGGTCTTGGGAGGAATCAAAATAAGAAGCAATCCATATTCTCAAGTACAACCCAGAGGGAAATGCATGGCTTCCACATGACTATATTCAATAACTATATGGATTATTTCTTCATCTACACATTTAGACTAGTACTGACAGGAAAAGCTACCATGAAAACACATTTCAGAAAATCTGATAAACCACAGCCAGCCACATGGAAACTTATTTCTAAAGGAAACCTGACTTCCTGAGAATAATTATGATGACAACAGTGGCTGTATAACTGGAGATCTGGAATAAACTATATCATGCAAAGTAGAGGCACCAGAAATTATTTTTAAATACAACCGGCACAACCATTTTTAGGGACACTGAAAATGAAATGAAGATAAAAATATCAGGATCTAGTTCTAAATGAATACAATGTTAAATGATAAGGTCTAAATATGGAAATAAATAATTACAAGACAGTTAAAGGTGAGGTTTGCTCAAAATAGAAAGTATTCAGGAAAATATATTTGGAAAGTACAGAGATAATGTTTGAGTTAGGCCTTGAATAATGAGCAGCAATTTGCCAGGCAGGAACGGAAGGCTACCACTCCAGGCATATCTCACAGGAAGTAGAAAGGCAGAATATTGTGTCCTACCATTCAATTCTTCAATATGCTTCTAAAACGCTCTACTTTCCTAATGATTTTTATAGTTCATACTATGTTTTTGTAAGCTTCTACACTTTCTAAAGTTTCTCTAAACTCTCTAAGGCAAATGTTGTGGTATCCTCTGTATCTAGTACAAGGCTTCTCATTTAGCAAATGTCTGGTATATATTTTAAATAATGTATAGAATAGTGAAATTTTCACTTTGGTCACTAATGTTTGCTTATGTCACCATCCATATGACAAAACTAGCTTACAGGATGACATAAATGCTAGCTGCTCTAATGGATAAATTTCAAAATATCAGTCGCTTCACACACTTCAAGTTTATTTCTACTCACATCACAAATTCCAAAGCAGGTGTATCTGATCCCACAGCTCACCTCCAAGAGATGACATAGCACTAAGGCAGGTTCCAGTGTGTGGATGTTTGCTATATTCTCCTCATGGCTCCCAAGTTTATCCTGAAGATTTAATTGCATTTCTGCCAGCTAGACGAGGAAATGGGAACAGAGGGCTGTGTACAAAGCTTTTGTTGAAGTGAGAGGATTAAAAGTAATGTATATTCAGTGATGTCTTGAAGCTGGCCTGTAGAGTTTCATGAGAGCCAACTGTGCATGTCTCTTTCCAACTCTGTGTCCAGTTTATGTTGGTAGTTTGAAATTAGCCACACTGAGACTATTTAAACCACAGAGATATGCTAACTCCACAAAGGCAGGTTATTATTATCATTATTAATTATTATTATCAGTGTCATTAATTTACTTATTTTACAGAGTGCCTACTTACCAGCAAATCAGTCTAATATTACTTCAATCCATTTTCTATTGATCTAGCATTGTTAGCTAAAACACAGGGCACCAGTAATATTTAAATTTCAGATGAGGAATGAATACATTTTTCAGTATAATTGTGTGTGTCCCCAATATTTCATGAAACATACCTAAGCTAAAAACATTTACCTGTTTATTTCAAATGCAAATTAAAATGCATCTCCTGTATTTTTATTTGTTCAGTCTGACAAGGTAACATGGCCACATGAAGGGAGCCTGGGAAATGTGGTTTACCTATGTGCTCAGGAACTCTAGAACAGAAATTTTAGTTAACACACAGCAGTATGTGTCACAGTAACTTAAATCGGTTTTAGATGTGTAGACTGAATACCTCTCTTTTGCCCCTCCAGATCCAATTCCCACCCTCTTCCTCCTGCCCTGGTTTGGGATTAGGCTGTCCCATATGGACTGTACCAACATGCTTCTTTGCCTTCCAGCTTTTGGGTGAATTCAGTCATCTGGAGGCAGAGGTAGGACACTGAAGAATATTTATTCCTTGCTACAATATCATTGCTTGGCTCCACCCCGTTACTGAAGACCACAGTTCTGACAAGAAACTCTTCCACAAAACTATCATGAGATATTTTTGTCTCTATTATACATAGACAGAAGTTTTCAGACCTTCTATTTACGGCTGGTTTCATCTGTCCCCCTTGTTGATATGTATACGCTTTGAAAATGTTTGCTGAGATTTAGAATTAGGTATCTACCATTATCCTCCTAGGAATATAGACCACGTGGCTGAGAATCTGGAACCTCCAAATATCTCTGAACTTTCTTACCAGAAGAAAACTACTCTATTGCTCTGAATGAATTTATTTTCCCTTGTATAAACAAACAAATAAACAAACAAAAACACTTGTCAATGACTGAATTTGAGGACATTGTTTCACAAGGATATCATTTATCCTCAGAACTCACACTTAGCAACACTATTTTCCACAAAGTAAATATTATTTTAGGGGACAGGAGTCATGGGAGCATGAAATAAGTGTATTCCAGTGGTTTTGACAAGGTAGGCTTGAGTATAAAAATTTTTCCATATATATACCAAAGCTGTTAAAAATGATGAGAAAATTTCTGAACATGAACACTCGTGAGTGCACACACACACACACACACACACATCTCTCAAGTACATACATGATTGCTATATAAGTAGCCTGCAAGTCCTGGTCCTGTAAAACAAACAAAAAAAGTAGCCTTTTGCTTCTGTTGTGTCAGAAATATCTTGGGTTTTTATGGCAAAATGAACTTTTAATAAATTATAAACCTCAGCAAAATGCAATAATTTTGATGATAATTTTTATTTTATTTTATTTTTATTTTATTGAAGTATAGTTGATTTACATGTCATGTTAGTTTCAGGTGTACAGTACAGTGATATATAGATAGATAGATAGATAGATAGATAGATAGATACCAGATTCTTTTCCCTTATAGGTTACTAAAAAATATTGAGTATATTTCCCTGTGCTTTACATGATTTACAGTGGATCCTTGTTGTTATTTGTTTTATATATAGTAGTATGTAAATGTTAATCCCAACTTCCTAATTTATCCATTCCCACCCTCTTTCCCTTTGGTAATCATAAGTTTTATTTCTATGTCTGTGGTCTCTTTCTGTTTTGTAAATAAGTTCATTTGTATCTTTTTTTGTTTTTAATTTCACATATAAGTGATGTCATATCGTATTTGTTTTTCTCTGGTAGGATTACTTCACTTAGTATCATAATCTCTAGGTCCTAGGTCCATGCATGTTTCTGCAAATGGCATTTCATTCTTTTAACGGCTGAATAATATTCCTGTGTGTGTGTGTGTGTGTGTGTGTGTATACACATCTTCTTTATCCATTTATCTGTCGATGGACAATTAGATTTCTTCCATGTCTTGGCTATTGTAAAGAGTGCTGCAATGAACATTGGGATGCATGTATCTTTTTGAATTATAGTTTTCTTTGGATATAAGTCCAGGAGTGGGATTTCAGGATCATATGGTAACTCTATTTTTGGTGTTTTACAGGACCTCCATACTGTTCTCCATAGTAGATGTACCAACTTACATTCTCACCAACAGTGTTGGTGGATTCCTTTTTCTCCACATCCTCTACAGCACTTAATATTTGTAGACTTTTTGATGATGGCCACTCTGACTGGTGTGAAGTGATACCTCATTGTAGTTTTGATTTGCGTTTCTTAATAATTAGCAATGTTGAGCATATTTTCATATGCCTCTTGGCCATCTGTATATTTTCGTTGGAGAAATGTTTATTTAGGTCTTCTGCCCAATTTTTGATGGAGTTGTTTGTTTTTTTTTGATATTAAGCTCTATTAGCTGTTTATTTTGGAAATTAATCCCATGTTGGTCACATTGTTTGCAAATATTTTCTCCCATTCTGTGGGTTGTCTTTTCATTTTTATGGTTTCCTTTGGTGTGCAATAGGTTTTAGGTTTAATTAGGTCCCATTTTTTAATTTTTGTTTTTATTTCCATTATTGTAGGAGAAAGAAGGATGTAAAAAGATCTTGCTGCGAGTTATGTCAAAGAGTGTTCTGCCTATGTTTTCCTCTAGGAGTTTTATAGTATCTGGTCTTACATTTATGTCTTTAACCCATTTTGATTTTATTTGTGTACAAGGTGTTAGAGCTGGCCAGTTTTCCCAGCACCACTTATTGAAGAGACTATCTATTCTCTGTTGTATATTATTGCCTCCCTTGTCATAAGTTAATTGACCATAGGTGTGTGGTTTATTTCTGGGCTTTCTATCCTGTTCCATTGATCTCTATGTCTGTTTTTGTGCCAGTACCATACTTTAATTTAATGTTTGTAAAAAAGATAGAATAGAGACAAGTATGGGACCAAAGGATGTTACTGCATGTTATTAGTGAAATTATCTCTCTTGGTTATTGAGTCAATATTTTACTCTTCTCTTATTAACTGTGTTTTAATTATGCTTGAAAATATTAATAGCTTGAGTGGAAAACCACTAATTTATTCTAGAATAACTATTGATATTTTAAGTAAGATGTACAATGTTTTGATTCTATAATATGAAAATTTGAATTAAATTAGTCCTCATTTCAATTCAAAAGCAATACTTGCCCTGATATTTCTGATACTTTTTTATTTAGAAAATAAAAAAAATAAATTGTTTATTAAAGTAGTAAATTGAAAAAAAAGGATTTGAAGTTGTATATTAACAGTTAATCTGAAATACAATTGGAATGACTGCATAACAAATTTTTATTATGTAGACAAACCTATTCCTTATATCTGATTAGGCTTGGATATATTTACAAACACTACACATTTTCTGAATGTCAGACTTGAAATTAAATGCACTGGATTATCTCCAAAGAAAATAAGATGCCAGTAACTGGAGGTATTCAACCATAGACCTGTGACCATTAAAGAAAGAAAACTTCATGGACAGTTCAAGCATTAACCATTTTGTCGGTCTCAAGTATTTTTAAGAATGGTTGTATTAAACCTTGAACTTCTTTATTCCTCTTTCCATGGCCCATAAGTAAAATTTAACTGATATTTGAATAGGCATTGACAATCCCCCAAACATTCATTTGAAGTCATTTAAATCTAAATTAGATACAATTTATAAGGGCACAAAGAAATAATTAAGTTACATGTTCTGCTGATGAATTCAGCAGAAGGCAGTAAAATTTACTAAGAAGTACTGTGTGACAATGAGGTTTTTTCAGTTAAGTTTAAAACACACACACAACTCTTTACTATTTTGAGTATTTGATTACTTGTGCTAATATACCCAACTAGTCAATCATCCAAAATATTTATTGAATCTACCCTGTACAACACACTTTCTAGGTTTTGTGTACATTATGAAAATAACAAGTTATATATTATCATCAAAACTTTCTTTCTCTCTATAAAGGAAGATTTAGGAAGTATAGCTCAAGAACATGACCACTAGGAAACCCTCACTGAATTTCTAGAGTGGAATTAACAGCTTTATTTTGTGCTCTCAAAACAGCTTATCCATAGTTTTATAATTGATTTACTATATTGCATGGAAGTATTTGTCTGTTCCATCAACTAACCTGTTGGTTAGGAAGGTAGGGGAAATATTTTATGTTTTTAAAAAATATATATATTTTATGTCTTTTAAAAAATGTAATAACCTGGAACAAATGACAGAATATAGCAGAATAAAAATAAAAGTTTATTTAGCTCAATTTTCAGCTATGGGGGATGTCAGAAACCCAATAAATGTTGGCCAAGTAATCTGGGACTGGCAACGACAGAAAGCCATGTACCCCCTATACCTGAAAGACATGAGGGGGACGTAGTTGGTGTAAACCCAAGAAAACAGCTGTGGTGAGGTTTGCCTCCTTGGAGTTGTGAGTTAAGGACTAGAGGAGTAATATCTCTATTTTACATGCCTCCAGCTCTCCAGTTTCTTCCCTGTTCCTTCCATGTGCTGGAAACCAAATAACAACTAGAGAGCAAGGGACAGCCTTTTGAATGAGAAAAAGAGTAGAGTTGAGAATGGTAAAAATGTGAATATATAGAGACAATAGAAAACATCCATCACAATAGTATGTTAAATATGTTATGTAAATGTCAACATCACCCAAGATGATCAGCAAAAGAGGAGAGAAATGCAAAGTCAAGGATATTAAGCAGCAACAACAACAAAACTCTGTAATCTTTTATTTGAGAAACTGTTAGTATGAACTAATTTATTTTTCTTAATAAAATAATGCATGTTTGCTATCTCTAAACACTGAAAAGCCTTAGAAACCATAACTACCTAGTATCAGTGAAGACCCTAGTTCCTAGATTATTGTCTTCAACATTTCTTACTAAAAACATTCACACCCCTTAGAATAGCATCTAGTTTCAGGTGTGATGCACAGATGAAAGGAATGTACCAGATGATCCCTGATCATGTAGTAGGGCCAGAGAGCACAGAAAGCAAAGATGGTTGAAGTTTTGTAAAAAGCACACAGAAAATAAGATGGATGTGTTGTGTCAATATTAGTTTCCTTATTGTGATATCATACTATAGATATGTAAGGTGTTACCATTGGGGGAAACTGAGTATAGGGGATTTCTATGTCTCTTATTTCTTACAACTACATGCAAACCTACAATGATCTCAAAATTATTATTATTTTTTAAAAACATAATGTTGTAGACATCTATTACAAAGGAAAAGAAAAATACAAAATGAGAAGAAAGAGAAACAAGAACTCTAACGGACTTGAATGAACTTCCTTTTAATAGAGACAGGGTTAGACCATCAAAAAAGAATAACACCTACAGTGCCTGAAAAGATATAAAAGCTCTATAGCTCCAAAGATCCATAATGATACTTAAAGAAGAATGTAGTACTCCATTAGAATTTATTGGGACACGAAAAAGGAAAGATTCACATATTTATACTGCTTTCCTTGGTAAACTATGTTTCAGGTTAACCAAATATTAATCAGGAAAGCTTTTTATGTTTAGGGAAATTGGATATAAAAATGCAGATTGTTTTCATTGTTATTTTGTAACCTATAATGACATAATAGACCTATGCAATAATCATCAATACAAGCTAAAGCTGTTGGCTAAGTGATAAATGGGGAAATTTACTTTGAATAGATCAAGCTGAAAATACCTAATGGTACCGTTGAAACATAGGACAAATAACATTGTGAAATTTCTCTTGTTATACAATAGACTGTAAACCACACAACTTGTGTATTATTCTTGCCAAATAAAAGAACTTAAATCTAATAAAATAGTAGCATTTAACTTCCCATTCAGAGGAAAACATTCCTCAGTGGAGAAAGAAGTTAAACAGTTCTGTGAAGGAGCCAATGACAGTTTGTGGAAAATTCCAAGACTGAAGATCCATTTTTGTCAGGGAATAAATGCCATGAGAAAGGGGAGAAATAAGATTGTTAAAGTATTGAAATAAACATGTGACATATCAATTCTGTAAAACCTGTGAACTCTTTCATAGTCTAACAGTGTGTAAAAGACTGCATTAATTATGTTTGAACACTTCTACAGTAAAAAGTGAAAAAAGAAATTAAGAAAGATAAACACTTTAAATGTTATGTAAGAATGGATTATGAGATATTTCAAGCAGGGAAATAGGGAGCTACTACAATTATCTCAAAAAAAATTTAAAAAGAGAGGATGGTGAAAAGGAGAAGGAGGAAGAAAAGAAGAAAGATGAGAAGGATAAAAAGAAGAGGAGGAAGAAGAGGTGGAGAAAGGAGGAGAAATACAAGCCCAAAAAACCAAATGTATCTAATTAAAATTCAGGTTTAGCTATGTGTAGCTTTGACCACCCCTGCAAAGTACAGACCCAATTCATTCAAAGCAAAGGATGTTTACCAGATGAAATTACTTTTAGTAACATCTTGCAGAAAGAAGCTTGCTCTTTACTGTAACTTTCCTTGCTTTTGGATTTTGGAGTAGATAAATAAAAAAAGTTTAATCTTTTTTGTGAAAATGACCTTTGATATGTTTGGAGTCATCTCATATATTGCTCTTCAAGTTTTTGAGCTAAGCTATAACTCCAAATATCCGTAGTCAAAGAGTCTTACTTTTATCTAAAATGGGATTTTTTTAGAAGTCAAGGGATTGCAGCATATTTTATCATGCCCCTTTAAAAACAGTGTGAACATTTTGTATTATGGAAGTGATCATAATCAATTTGCAGTAGCCTTTCTACTTCTACTCAATTTTGAAAATTTCTTTATACCCCCTTTAACTGAGGATCATTACCCTTCAAAGGGATTATTTTAATTCTGGTTTGGCTTGTGCTACAGACGTTTAAAATAATTGCTGTGGTGGCAGTATGATTGACTTGTGATTTTTTTCATAGAGAAGTGATGGGCACATAAGTTAGAAACTACTCATTTTACTATCTTTTTTTTCTTACATCTAGTTCTCCCCAAAGATTTGCCATCTACCTCCCTTTTCTGAATATTCTCAAAATTAAAACCACCACTGCCTCCAAGGATATTTTTATTATATGTTTGGGTTTGAACATTTTGCTCTCTCAGGATGTATGTCTAATAATACTCGTAAAAATGGAGGTAAAGACAGTAAACATAAGGTCTTTCTTCATTCATGTAATCATCCAATAATCTGATATCATTTTATCTTGATTGTTTTACTATGAATTTTTATAGATTTTAACCCTATTTTACTATCCATCTTCCTTGTGAATTATTTTCTTACATTTATCAACAAATATTTATTGGGGATAACTTTGAGTGAAGATACAAGGCTTACCTATATGCAGAATAGAAAAGGAAGGTGGTAAGTAGAATCTACTCTTTTATTTTATAAAGCCAGTAGTTTCAGTTTCTGTCTCTGTTGATCTTTTTTCTAATTATTGCATAATTACATATTAATAATGGGGATTTTATAATATGTAATGGAAGTTTGCTAGTCTTCTCTGTTACCTCATGGTATCTCATATCAGCAGAGTACAAGAGTATAATTCTCCATAATGGCTAAATTTAATGGATTTTAGATATAGTACCTAGATTGTCAGGAAAAATCTTTATTATATTTTGCAGCTAATAATTTCTTTGACTTTTAAAATTTTCTTTTTTCTATATTCATCACTTCAGATGTGTCCTCTCTTTCAGACGTTAGTCCTTCTAAGTGTTTTTTTCTCTAACAGATGCTAACCTACTGGTTTCCTTTCTTAATTGACAGCTCTTTATTCTATATTATTGACTCACTACCTGGAATTTTATCCTGATTGTTTCCTCAACTTGTCTGCTAAGAATTATGATTGTCTGCCTCAAATCATAATAATTATTGACAAATACTTGTGTTTAATTTGTGCCAGGCACTGTTCAAAGCATTTAATAACATATTAAACCTTAATAAAAGAAATCCCTCTGACAGAGGCATCTTTCATAGGCACTTTATCTGTTTATCAAATATCTAGCTCTATAGTTGCAGGTACACAGGAGGTTTCACTTCCCCATCAAGCAAAAGTTAGTCATGACCATGTAATTTACTTTGACCAATTAAACGTTAGTGGAAATAATTTGTAACGATCAAATGTAGGATGATTTAATTGTCTGAGTTCAGCTCCCCAGCCTCCTCATGGGAACTGTGGGCTCATGTGGTGGTGCTTTAAGTTAAAAATAACCTGGGATTCTAAGCCCACCTATGGATAAAAGCTGCCCTGGTGAGTCACCCAAACCAGTAGTATGCTTTGTATGAACAAAGAATAAACTTTAGCTGTGTTAATTTATTAAGGGTTTGATGTCAATGTCTTATATACCTTAGATATTTTCAAATAATTCTCTGAAAAATATTCTCTGATATTAAGAAAAAATTCTCACATACACGTACACAAAAATCATCAATACATGGATGATATTTAAAGCCATGAGAGTGGAGGAGATCTTCAAGAGAAAAGGATAAAGACTAAGGCATACAAACACTCCAAAATTAAGAAATCAAAGAAAGGAGCAGAAAACAGTAAAGGAGTAAGGGAAGAGAAAGACAAAAAAGAGTATAATCAACCATGTTAAAAGCTTCTGGTAAATAAAATAAATTTACGGTTGAGATTTGATGATTGCACTTGGCAACATGTAGAATGTTGGTGACCTTGAATAAAACAGTTTCAGAAGAGTGATGAGAAAAATATTAATTTTCAAGTAAATGCACAGCAATAAGCTACACTGTATGTTAGGGGACTCATTTCATTAACACAATTAAATTGTTGAAGTACAAAATATATTTGGTCAACATCACAATTAGAGAATGAATAATTTTAATTATTCTTTTATTGACCATCCAAACTTCTAAACATCTGTTGCATTAAAAACACTAATGTAAGGGTCTTCCCTGGTGGCGCAGTGGTTGAGAGTCTGCCTGCCAATGCAGAGGACACGGGTTCGTGCCCCGGTCCGTGAAGATCCCATATACTGTGGAGTGGCTGGGCCCATAAGCCATGGCCGCTGAGCCTGCACGTCCAGAGCCTGTGCTCCGCAACGGGAGAGGCCACAACAGTGAGAGGCCTGCATACTGCAAAAAAAAAACAAAAACAAAAGAAAAACAAAAAAATACACTAATGTGAGAACAGACTTGAACCAGAGATATAATCATTTATTTATACCACATTTTACATCATTAATGAAATTTGGAAATAATACTAGCAGTTGCAGTAAGTTTCAAATCTTACTAAGATGCATTTTTCAGACTCCATTGATATGAATATCCAGTCTGTTTAAGATTTTCGTGTCAACCTTTTCACACTAGCTACAGAGTATTTCATAAAAGCTGCATACTTCTCTGGATTCACATACCTTTGTAGATAAAAAGGCAGGTGGTAAAGGGCCAAACATTTTGAACTAATAACAATATTACAGAAGTCAATTAATGAGATACTGACATTGAAACTAAACTTTTAGTTTATCCTTTTTTGATAATTTGGAAGGCAGTTTGAGATCAGGAATTACTCCAGGTTATCCATGGGAGCAAAATGTGTTGATGCACTAAATGTGAGAATTCTTGCTGTTTAAGTGGAAAACAAATTGCCTTTTATTGACGTGTGATGGTATCACCATTTGCAGTGATAGTGACTTGACTTGCAATTATTCCCACATTATGGTGATGTTAAAAAATTATAATTTTAATTTATTTTAACATGGAATCTTGAGTTATGGATCATAATATTGAGGGAACAATATACTTTCTTGAGTACACTGTAGAAAGCAATAATTTGGATTAGTGTTCATTTATTCAAAAAGTATTCATTGTCTAACTATTTTGTGGTTACAGTCTTCCATGTTTGCAAGCATCTACATAAATAAGTATTTTTATTTTATTTTAATGATGTGCAACTATTAAATAAATGTCAAAATTTATGATACAAAATTTCACACATTTGATGAATTATAATAAACATTTATACATTGAAAATATCCTTTCTCTAATCAGTAGGTCAACATGTTGCCTTCTCTCCTTCATTACAAGTTAGAAAATAAGAAATTTTGAATATATGGATAGAAATATTAGAAGTGACTATGATAAAATGTTTTCTATAATATAATTGTAGAATCAAGAGTGCTAAATAGATTCACTCATGTGTTTATTAGTACTTATCTTTAAAAAGAGTTGAATTGGATCTATGAGCATCCAGTGACAAAATTTTCAGTATGTCATTCTTAAAAGTACTACTCTATCTAGTGCCTTTTTATAATTTCTATTCTATGTACAAAGGGTACAGTACCTCAGTTGTCTTGAAACAGAGCTCAGTGAGAAATCTGAACACTAGTAACCATATATTTGTCATCAGAGTTGTCTATAAATGACAGAGATTTACAAACAGTAAGCTTGTGAAGAAAAAGGATAAATGAAACAGGCTTCAATGCTTTACTCATAACTGAAAAATGGCAAGTCTAAAGTAGGCTCTAGATTCTCTGTGACAAGTGAAAAATAAATCTACTGGGTCATCTGTGGAAATGCTATTGATGATGGGCAACTTTACAGATAAAGCTAGCCTCAGTAGTTGCACTGGAGCAGAAATAAAAGCTGAATAGCATACCTTAAATCTCTTCATAACCTGCTGGGGAAAAAAAAATGCTTTTCTTCTGTTTTCTTGTTTTCTACTGGTTACACTCCTGGAAATTACGAGATTTGGTCAGGTAAGAGTAAAGGAAGCTAAATGCATTAAGTCTATATCTCATTCTGACAACTAAACTTATAATCAGAAAAAAATTCAACAATTCTAGAATTCTTTCTCTTTCATTTTTTTATGAGGAAATTCTGTATTAATTTCACTTACAACTTACTTTTTTGATTTTCCCTTCCTTAGTATTCTATCTATGAAGCAATAGTAATCATTGAGAAGAGTCTAAAGTAAATTTTAAATACTGCATTTTTTTCACTTACATGATATTTACTTTATACCTTCCTAATTGATTTCTATTCTGTGCAATGTAGGTATACCATAATGTGTAAAAACGAAAACTTTTCTCTTTTAAGAAGCTTACAACACATTAAATAGAACAAAGCATGATAATAGACACATACATACACATGCAAGAAGTTACATGATAATGTTATAAAGTGACATTATACTTCAGAGTAGGGATGGATTACTTCTAAAATATTCATAGTGAGAGAAGCATTCATGGATTTAAACCAATGTACTACTGACTCAAGAGGTGATATTGGAGAAATCAGAATAGGCCAAATTGTGAAATTCTCGCAAGCAGCATTGTAGAGTGTTTAGAGTTTATCCCAATAATATTAGGGAGATATTGAAGGATTTTTAAAAAGAAAAGGCAGTAAAATAAAATTCAAATGTTAGCATATCACCCTCTCTTGTTGACTAACAACTATGGTCGTTTGTCAATTTGTTAATTAAATTCACAAGGTAGAAAAGGCTTCACTTAGTACAGGGATTACTTATCTTTGATAAAGGTTTCAAGATACACAACAGCACAGATTTTATGGCAACAGCCCAGTAGGGGAGTTGAACTTGGAATGCAATCATCAAAAATGAGCGAAATGAATAAGGGTCACCTGAGTTAGAGAAACCTTCATCTGTAAGGTTGCTTAAGTTTTTAGACCTTGCAATTCCAGAATTAATTAGCTCCAGTTCTCTAGAGTAACTTGCATCTACTCAATTCTAGCTGTTGGCTATGTAATAATAAAATAAATAGTCAAGTGTGAGTGCACTGTTTGTCTTGAATTCAATGTGGGTATACTCCCATAAATTCCTTGACTCTTTTTTGTTAGGCATATTGACCAAGGGTCCAATATTCAAGAGCTGCTGAAGTTAGAGGAAAGGGCACATTAGGCATAACTGTAAACTCTTTCCTTCTAACTAGAGACTTGTATTGGCAACAGTATAAAAAATGGACACAGAAGGTTGGAACCTAAATAAGGTAAGAGCCACTGGGATCAAGACAAATTCATGTAGCTAAGAGGTAGAGTTCATATGAACTGATGTTTGTTAAGATTTCAGGGAGGATTTGTGGAAAGAGTCAAGGACTATAATATCTTGGTTTTATGTTAATAATTGGATGAATGGATATAGTTCATCGACATATAGAATACTGGATAAGGAGATACAGGTTGGTATTGGAAATAGGGAATCTGAAAATATTAAGTTGAGTTCATAGAATTCTAAGAAACGGTCAAGTATATTGGTGTGTTTCTCTATTATGTTTCTCTATTAATATTTGTTTTAAAAAAGGCTGAATTGTATCTATGAGCATCTAGTGACAAAGATGAATTTTAACTGACAACGTCCATCTTTCAGCATATCTTTTATTCTTAAAGGTACTACTCTATACAGTAAAAATTATGGTATACCTGCCTAGAATTTAACTTCTGCAACACAGATTGCTAAGAGACATGAGAAATGCTGGCGACTATGTTGTAAGAGGTGAATTCCAGACAAGTGCAGCCAAGAGATGGGAGATTCACTTCCTCTACCTAGCACCCAGATGTGACAGATCAAGAATTCTGAGCCCTGATTTCCCTCAATCTGAAGGATTGATAAATGAAAAGTGAGGGGCACTGTAACTTCTGAGGTTAAAAAGTAGTAAACATGAGAAATAAAATAAGTCCAAAAATATTACAGAATTCTAAATAAAAGGGAAATATTTTCTTGCCTGCCAGTAGTAAAGAACACAGATTTGGAGATAACTCATACTTGAGTTTTAACTTTTAGTTAAAGTCAAATAAAAACACTGATATTTTCTACCTGTGTATTTTTGGGCCATTTATTCAGCCTCTTTTTATTTCCTCTCTAATGTGGGGATAATATTCTAGACTATAATACTACATAGGTGATGTTATTGTGTCCTTTTATAGGCATCATGGCTGGGAAACATGATATGCCTCTATGAATTTTGATGACCCAAATCAAAGTGCTTTTGGTTTCTCCACCATATTGTTCCTGTTTTACTTACCTTTGAAACTGATTAGCAATCTGTTGGGAGACACTTTGGAACCATGCAAATATCCTTCTCCTTATGACCCAGCCTCTTTATCTGCCTCTGAAAGCATTACATATTTTTGTAATGTATGTGTTTATGTAAGCACTTTTCTTAACAGGGTAAGAGAATATGTAGTATATTTGATCCTGAGTAATATGCTTTATTCATCTTTGCACCCTAAGAACCTAATTTAGGTCCACCCCACTGGTCCACAATAGACATGGTTCAAACTTGTTTAAGAATAAATAAATAGTTGTTCATTAGCATTAGTTAAATGAATGTAATTTAGCTTTGGTTTAATTGCTTAAACCTTAATTACCATTGATAATTGCCTTATAAGAAAAAAATACTATTAATATTGCTTTTATAATTTGTCATTAATAATCACTTTTGTGTCACTTTTACAAGGTCATAACCATTATAGGCATAAAAATCTCTTTTGAAATATTCATTATTAACATTTTATTCACTTAGACTCAAGTATCTTTTTCGTTAGCCTATATCTTATGCACCTGCTCTCAGGCTCAGATTGCTCTCTCCTTGCATCTCTACAGTTTCAAATCTTACATCTATTTCAAGATTCAGCACATGTCAATCTGCTGTAAAACATTTCTTTATTATTGCAGTTCATTTTAATCTTACCCTTCTCTGTATCCTGTAATTCTATATTCCAATAATAGTATGTACCAGTTATGTTCCCCTAATTATAATCAAATTACTTACACACAAAAAGTCTAACCTATTTGATGGCATATTCTGCATAAAATAAATCCTTTGGACCTCCACAGTGTTTTAAAAGTTATCATTCAAAATATTTTGTATATAATGCAATACAAAATTGCATGTTTATGATTTATAAATGGATAATATAGACTATTATGATTGATTAATATGCATGGCTTCCCTTGTAGAGATGTGGATGGACCTAGAGACTATCATACAGAGTGGAGTAAGTCAGAAAGAGAAAAATAAATATCGTATATATTAACACATATATGTGGAATCTAGAAAAATGGTACAGATGAACCAGTTTGCAAGGCAGAAATAGAGACACAGATGTAGAGGACAAATGTATGAACACTAAGGGGGGAAAGCAGGGGGCGGTTGTGGTGGTGGGATGAATTGGGAGATTGGGGTTGACATATATACACTAATATGTTTAAAATAGATAACTAATAAGAATCTGCTGTATAAATTTTTTTTTAAATTCCAAAAAAATTATTCATGGCTTCCCTATTACAAAGGGGGCAGAGTTCTTTTTATTTTTTTTATAACAGATAAATATGTGATGTTTTAAAATTTTTATAATTCAAAAGATAGCCCCCATAGGACTCAGCTAAGACTTGGATCAAAATCAAATCACATGGTTTATCTTCTACACCACCTTTGGTGAACCAGGCCTCCATATGTTAATTACTTAATTTATGAAAACAACGGCACAGATAAAGATTTTATGTGCAGTTGTACATTCCCAAATTGCAGACTTAAGGAAGAATTCTATGGAATTATTAAAAGCAAATGCAGTTTCCTTATTTGATTAACGCTTTTTTAAAGACACTTAAACATCTTAGAAAAGGAGAAAAAAAACCACAGTATGCCTTTTTTTCTTTTTCTACAAACAACATTGATACTTGATTGATGGATTGTTGTGAAATAGTTGTGGAAAAGCCTCAGTACATAGGCTTAAGGGTTGAAGTATAGTTGATAATATTGAAAATGAAAATATTTAGTACAAGACCCTTTAATAAGTCTGGAATATAATCAGAGAACACATAATACATGGCATTTGTATTAACATCACTGAGAAAAAGAAAGAGTTCTAGTCCACTCAATCTCATGTTCTCCATCTATAAAATGTAATTAATTCTTATTCTTATATAAATCTTATTCTATATTCTTTTTTCATGAAAGTAGTGTGGAAAGTCATAGGAATTGGGAAAAAAAATTCTGACGTTGGAAATGATGAATTTCACGCAACAGCTTTTTCTCTTGTACTAGTTTTTTTGGTTTATTAATCACTACTTTTTAACATCTCCTAATAGTTTCTTCTTTGGCAGGTATTGAGGAGCTTTCTATGCTCACAGATTCTTCCTTCCCTATTTTATTTCTTTCTCCCTTTCTAATTTTTTCTTTTCCATTTTCCCTCTCTTTCTCACTCTCCCTCCCTCCTTCTCTCTCTCCTTCCTTCACTCTTCACCTTCATTAATTTAAAGAACATTTATTAAGTGAATGCTCAGTGTTAAGTGCTAGTGAAGAAATGGTGAACAATAACGTCAGAATTTGTGCACTTATCAAGTTTATATTCTAGTGAGGGAAATGGAAAAAATCAAACAGAAAACGAAAATAAAAATTATAGAGTAGGATAAGTGCTGTTAAGGAAAAAAAAAAACACATAAAGATACAAAACAGAATGACTAGCGGAGGGCTGAAATATATTTTTATTGTGTGGTTAGAAAAAGTCTCAATGGAATTTAATTTAAAAACTGAAGGGGGGCTTCTCTGGTGGCGCAGTGGTTGAGAGTCTGCCTGCCGATGCAGGGGACACGGGTTCGTGCCCCGTTCCGGGAAGATCCCACATGCCGTGGAGCGGCTGGGCCTGTGAGCCATGGCCGCTGAGCCTGCGCGTCCGGAGCCTGTGCTCCACAACGGGAGAGGTCAAAACAGTGAGAGGCCTGCGTACCGCAAAAAAATAAAATAAAATAAAAAATAAAATAAATAAAATAAAATAAAAACTGAAGGAGGTATCATTCTAAGTTTTGAAGGTGCTGTTAGTAGGACAGTGTTATAAAGACAGCAAAATATGAAAATGGAATAAGGCAGCAAAAGCTTGGATTTTTGGAGGCACAAAAAATTCAAGGTGACAAAAGAAAGTTAGGGAATATTGGAGGAAAAGGCAGGAATAAAATCATACAAGGCTTTAGGGAATTTTGTTTTTATTCTGTGTTGATAAGGGAAACACTGAAGAAGTTCAGCAAGGGTATGATATGGCACAATATAGGATTTGTGTAATATGCAGATAATATCAGTTCAGACTCAGTATTTTTCAAATAACATGGAGGAAGCATTATTTTTGTACCAGTATCAATGTAACAGGGTATGAACTATTAATCACCAATAGCAGAATAGAGACATTAAATCATTCTTACTACTTTTATTACAAAAATTAAGATCACTAACCCTCACTGAAAATAGAACACTGATTAGAGATGTAGCATACACTTTAGCCTGGGCTACAAAGACAAGAGATGCAAATTTCACCCTCTGGGTTCTCTAAGTTGTATTTCCTTTGCTGATGCCTCTGTGTCTCCTCCAGCTGGTCGCTTAAGGTCTCTTAGCCTGTGGAAGTGCAGCGTTCCACTCTCTTCTGGGGCTCTTCTTGCCTGTCCCAGTAGTCCTCTAGACATGATTCAAGATGACTGAAACCCAGTTCTTTCACACATGAAAGAACTTGTTTGTTATCAAAACAAACAATGGGAACATAGGTGAAACTCCACACAGCCTCCAACCTTTCTTATCAGGGCATCAGAAAGTACATTAGTCATTTACTCCCTCTATGTTTCTTAAAATGGGTCACACAGGATCTTTTAAGTTCTAGAAAATGTAGGTTACAACTATTATTCTGTCAGAGTAATTCCCTTAAATCCTATCTCTCTGAAAGTTAGGTGAAAAGCAAACCTTGTATTTTCCAAAGGTGGAAGGTGGGAGAAAAGCACTTCACTTCAAGAATGTTTCTCTATTCTTCAAATTATTCATTGCTCTGCCTTTCTAACCTTAGTTATCGGAGGCTGTAATTAGGTCATCTGTTAAACATGGAAAACTGTTTCTTCAAGGTGGTCATGTATCTCACGTTGGAAATATATATATATATTATATATATATATAATATATATATATATATATCAGATCTTCACTCAAAAATGAGACTAAAAAGTTCAACTTAATATCAAGCTAAAAGTCAGAACTAAAGGTGAATGTTTTCGAATCGAGGAAACTTTCAGTGTACTGAAAGTTTAGATCATGAATGATTAAGATAGCTAATTGTATTTGAAAGGATGTTTTTTATAATTATTCATCCAAGTGAAAATTAAATACTAAGAAATTTTAAGATACTGGGGACTGTGCTGGGCACTGAAAACACACCAGTAAACAAGACCTCTATTATCTTAAAATCTACTCTGTATATATGTGTACCTTCAGATTCTAGCAAATTTACACGGGATGTTTGGCGATAGATCGATAGATAGATATACATATATGTAAATATATATACATATATAAATATACACACACATATACACTGTTTTCTAAGATTAGGACTATGATAAGGAAAATAGTGTTTGAAAAGCATTTAAGATATATATATTCCTGAACTGAACTAATATATATATTCTTGAAATATATATATTTCAACTGCCTTGAAAAAAATTAACCTTTCCATGAAGACTGTCTTACAAACACATTATGCGAATTACCTGTATTTTGCCTTCTTTATTTCAATATTAATTATAATTATCTACTTATCTCTGACTATTGTATAATTATCAAATAACTATGCCAATCTGATCAGCAAACTGGTGAGCCACTGTTCTATGTCAACTTAAGATAACAAAGCACATTCTATTACCAAGAAACCTAAAACAAAATGGCATTACCTGTAAAAGGCAAAAGTGGTGGTGCAAATATAAGATGCTTTAAAACCAAATGATATTTGCGTAAAATTTTTCTAATTCTCTATGTTTGTTTTATATGATAATAAAATCATCTCGATATACCTAAAGGGTCTGGAAATTACTTAAGAAATTGACATATCAAGATTTATATGAGAATGACATTTCTATGAAGTTATTATTATCCAAATATTTGCATGTTGATGAATTGATTTCTTCTGGAAACAATACACAATGTGATTTTCAAAATTGACCCTTTGCATTTAAATGTTCTTGATATTAATTTAGCTGTGCTTTATGCCATTGTTAATTAACTTTTAGTAGTCTGGGTTTATATGATTTTTGATTCTTAAATATGTATACTTATTTAAAGATCTTTAGAGATTTGTCTTCCATATTATGATATTTATGATAGAGGATAAAGAATTTTCCCAGTGAGAAGCTAAAGGACAATTTGAAATAAATCTCAACAGCCACATGTGTCTCTGACTACCTTGTTGTTATTGCCAGAGAATAGTATGGAGGTTATCTGAGAGGTTATGTCTTGTTATGCTTGTATTTTATGTAGTATTCTCTTGGAGAGAATCTTTCTTTCTTTTTCTCCCTCGATTAGTAAGTGATCAAGTAAGTAATACTGACACATGGGACCATGAGGCACCGGATATTTCAAAATCTTTTTCAGGGTGCGTGCTACAAGAATCAGAAAGTGATCAATGTTATTGAGATTGCTAAATTTGAGGAGAAATGTAACTAATTCACAGTTTGTTATAACAGCATTTAGCATAATATATCATTTAAATAAAATACTTTAAAATATTAATATGATCTCATGAACACCAGGTAACAATAATTTTATGTGGATTGGAACCATCTGCTTAAACACATGCCATTTTTTATCTTCTTATATTATTTTTTTGAGATAACTCTTGGTCTAAGAATTAATTAGCTTCTTTCCTGGTGTCATGGTCCATAGATTCAGTGGTAAGGAGAAGCAGTATAACCTGCTCCAACCATATCCAGCCAAGATGTTGAAACTGCTTTCTACTAAAAGAATACAGGACTCCTTCATTCCTTATTTAGTAGAGGAGAATTCAAGATGATCCTGAGATAGTTTGCTATTGGCAGAAATCAAGGTTTCACTGACAGGTAGCAGGATTTAGTTAAAAAGAACTACCTGGTCATCATGTACAGAGAGGTGATACAGTGACAATTTGAGCATCCAAAAGAAAATAACGACAGCTAAGTGGATCCAGTCTGTGTAAAGTCATAAGTTTGTGATGCTCTAAGGAATACATAAATATAAATTCTGCTAGAAATAATCCTATGTGCACAATTCTTGCAGTAAATATGAGGAACAAATCACTCAAATGATACATAAATTTGAAAAGTTTTAAGTTGTGAAAGCAATACAATATCTTTCTCACATGAGGAAATTCAAATAGACGTTATGGTGAAATGGTAATATATTTAATTTGTTTTCTTCCTACAATACATGAAGGAGTAAATTTTAGAAATATTCTCCAATATATATGGACTTGCTTCATTTTGTCTTTATTTATATAGTCACTTATATTTTGGCTTTCTCATTTTTGTTAGTCAGTTGCAACTTTTCAGCTGCTTTCCATTTTCAGAAATTTTGTTGTTCTCATCTGCTACTGTCATTGTGATTTAGTATTTTATATTCTTTAACTATAATTTTGGTAGGGTTTGAATGAGAAATAACAATATAAGTGGCTATCTATTTAATCATGTTTAGTGTATAAGTAGAAGTTTTTTTGAGAAATAAAATACTTCATTTTTCCTCGTATCTCAGAAAACAATATCATGAAATTAGTGTATAATATTTCTGTCTGTTTTTATCTGTTCTGTTATTTATGTGATAATCTTAAATAGTAGTGTGTCACCTGCTGTTTATGTACACAAGTTTTTCTAGGATGAATACTGAGGTAACAGAATGAGCTTTTCATTATTATACAATTATAACAAGGTATATAACTGTCAAAGCTAGAGATAGATTTTTCAATCTCTTTTGTAACCTCATTTGGGCATGAAATGTGAACTGGAGTAATGTGTGTAAATTTGTTGTTTAAAAGAAAATTAATTGGTCTAGATTTCCTCTCTACCCCTTCTCTAACCTGGGTGCAGAAGTGGAAGTGGCTGGGGTTTTTTTTATAGAAGATAACTGTAACACTCTATACTAGCCAGTAACTACATATGGCTACTAGAATTAAAATTCTATAAAATTAATAATAGCATTTTTCAGCTACATAAGCCACATTTCATGTCAATAGCCACATATGGCTAGCGGCTACCATAATGAGCAGTGCAGATAGATATAGAACATTTTTTATCATCTCAGAAAGTTCTATTAGTCAATAAGGGGATAAAGAATGGGGAAAAAAATGAAAGCAATGCAAGTCAAAACCTGAAATATTGCAATGCCTTATGGAGTATATCTCTCTTTCCATCTTAAATTTCTGGACTAACTTCAAACTGTTGTTTGAAGGAGAAATAAATATCTATCTTATTGAAGTCACTTGTTTTGAGGCTACTTTATCAGGTCAGCATATCCTGTACACACACAAACACACACACACACAGTTGCATACACACACATATGTGCATATAAATGTTGGTTTGCAACCTTGGGAGTTCCCCAGGGTGAAATTCAAAGCTAGCCCCCATACATAGAAGGGGAGGAGAGACCAAAGAGGCAGACCACTCCAGATAGGTAAGCCCTGGTTTTAATAAGCAAGGGAACTTACATAAGGAGGCTTGTCTTGGGCAACTACAAGAAAATTTGACCTCTGCACCTGCCTTCAAGAATCTTAAAAGTTTATATAGAGGTCTTAATGGGGTTCAGTCACATATACAGTCCAGATGCTTGCATCTTTGAAACAGCTCTGACTATGGGAACAGTGGGCAGAATTTATATATTCCAAGGACAGAGGAGGAGGTAAGGAGTCTCCAACTGCCTGGGCCCATCTTGCAGGTAAACCAGCTGTTATGTCCTTTCCATGACTTCCTCCAAATCTCCACCTCTCGTGACCAGCTCTTACAATCTTACATGTCCCCCTCTTCTGAAACGTGCCCTGAGCAGTGAGCAGTGGTTTTATCAGCATGGAAGTGGTTGGTTTGGTAGCTATCTGGCTGTGTTAGAGGCACATTCTACAGCAATAATACAAGCACATGCAAGAGAAAATGCAGATTAAGATAATGATTCCCAAAATAAGCAACTTTTTTGTGATCCAGTCAGTGGTCATGTCCTCTTGATGACTTCCAACAAAGAGAGAGTTTCTGATCTTTACATATGCCATGTTCAACTTCACTAAATATTTCTATATTGGTTGTATGTTAATCTCCCGTTTATAGTTTTTAAGAGCCCTGGGTTCCTCATACCCCCACTGAAACGACATTTTTAGTGACGATATGCTTTTCTCAGACCTCTTACTGTTCAGCTGCACTTACTATCCTTTTCACCAGAGAATTTGTGGGTATTGAAGAAGGCACTGAGCCTGCTCGGGTTATCTTTCCTCTTGTTGGATAAGCATGCTTAAAGAAAGTATAAAGTCTGATCACTCAGAGCTACATGAAAGATGTAATGGAACCAGCTCTGCTCCTTTGCATGTGGCCTGTCTTTGGTTAATGCTGCCTATAACTGGGTGGGCAAAATTATCCAGTTTAGAGTGTGTAAGTCTATCTGGCCACACACAGAAGCATGCATTTCATTTAGGTTTTAGCAGTCCTTTCAATGAATACTTAAAATATATAATTTGATTTCCTGTTCAGACTTCAGGTAGGGAAGAAAGGATTTTTACATTAATCTCTTATCCTGTGTGGCTTAGTTTAAAAATTTTGATTTGTTACCCATTGCTTCCACATCCACTTATCCCTTAACCACTCCATTTAGGATATGTGCATTTGAATTTTTGCTTCTAAGTTTATATTCTTCATTTTTTCTTATATGTATTTAGTTTCCTCAACAAGTTTGTATATTTACTAAGGACTATCCAAATGGTTCTGCTACAAAGTGTACAACTTTGAAGAACTTAAACAATACAAATTTTCTCATAATAATCAGTAATAAACAAGATAACATTTACTAGTAAGATTATCTTCACAGTAAAAAAATGGTTAAAAAATTAATTTTCACAGTCTTGTTAACCTCTGTCAGCCTCTCTAATGGTAGCCAGGGATGTTCTTCAAATATTTTTATTAGTAACAGAAACATCTTCAAACAACATATTAAGCTTTTTTTCCCAAATTAACTAAGATTTATTAAGCACTGATTATGTGCCAAACACCATGCCAAGTGCTTTATCCATATCACTCAGTTTATTTCTCATAGCAGTTATGTGAAGTAAACGTAATCACTGCACTTTATGGGGGACTAAGGCATAATTATTAAGTAACTTTACTAAATTTATATAGTTAGTAAATAAACAGGAGATATTGAAATCCAGGTTTGACTCCAGAATATGTTCTTTTAACCAGTACAATATATTGCTTCATAAATATTTGATGTTTATACATATTTTGACCTCACATAAACATTAACGAAAAACAGCTAGGGAAGCTTTTAATACACGAAGAGAGGTTTAGAGCTCCTGGGGTGTTCTCAGTTATGGTAGAGTGCATGTTTGTGGATCTGGCAAAGGGGAATGGGAATTGGAAGTATGCTATGTTAGAACTGAGGAAAATGGTAAGAGATGGTTATCTGGGTATGAGGGTATGACAGCTCCTGTAATGTTAAGAACTTTGAATCATTCAGTGGAGTCTTTCATAAACCAAGGCAAATGGTATGTTTTAAAAGTGATTTTGTAAAAAATTTTCACCTTCTTCTTTTTTAGCATTAGTCATTGTATGAATGAGTGTGACAGAGGGATCAGAGAGGAGGACACATGGTGAGTGACATTACCCACAATTTCATGGTGATCAATTCTGGGAACTATAATTAATCTCCTGCTATTTTGTGACATAAATGACAGCTTTAGCCAGGAGGGATAGGCTAATTTTTACAAAATAATGAAATAAAAGCAGTTCATTGCAGAGTGATTACCACTTATGCCTTCACTGGCATGAATTTGATGATACCTAATTGGCATTATGAAATTAAATTTGTAAATAAACATATGGGAATTAGCTTCATGATGTTCATATTCGACATGTGTAGAATTTTTACAGTCAATTAAAAAGCATTTTAAAAAATCACTATTCCTATTTTGTTCTCTAGAGTTTCTGTTCGTGTAACATGAGTTAATCATCAATACTGTACATAAAATGTTTAAATGTATTTGCTTACTTCATGGGGATTTGATAAAATATGCTTTATATTTTATAATGTCCCAGTGTCTTGTTTCTGTAATTAAAGTTACATAGAAAGCTAGGTTTAACATTGAGCTCATAGAGCAGTTTCTGAAAATTTGCCAACTTAATCTGAATTCTGTATATTTCAAAATGTCCACTTGTATGGTGTTATCTAATTACGGAGGCATATTAAATTGCAGACATTAATGTAGCACTATCTGTTATTAATTCAGTTTTATAGTGGCATTCAGAAAGTTTTACATCTAACAGGTTGCATATATACTTTATTAATAAATTAAAATAGAGTACTACTTTTTATCATTCTTTTAGCAAGTCTAAAAATTAAGAATTGTTTTACGAAAAGTAACTTCTTTAGCAACTGTCTTTATAGCAATTCATTTATTTTTTAGATCTATATGAACATTATATAATAATCAGATGAATGTAATACTCACATAATAGTGTGATGATATGAGTTTACTATAAGAAAAATATATTCCTCACTTTTGAGTTTGATCTCATAAGTTAAATGTGAACACATTACTGGATAAATTTCATCCTTTCTATCATTTAATTACTTGAGATATGTGGTGAGATAACTTATAAGAGGTTATACAGAGAGTACAACAGGCAAAAAATACATGCATGTATTCTTGTATATGTTTACCTTAAAATGTAAATCTCTAAAAGTAAAATTATTCTTGCTTAAAACTCAGGAATTTGAACATATAATCTATCTTAAATCAAGGTTATTCACACTTATAATAAGTATATAAAGTATCTTCATCCATGCATTCCTTAAAATACATTGAATATTTATTATTTATTGGCATTCTTATATTTTAAGATACTACAGATATAATAAAATTTCTCTACTAATCGTATCTGAGGCCATGAAGGAACACAAATATATTAAATGACAATTACTATCTAGGTCTCTCAAAAAGGAAACCAAGAGTCATTATGGATATTCCAAGAAGGGCTTCTAACTCAGCCTGATCACTTTGGTCAGGTCTCACATAAATCAGACCTGGATTTCAATATCTCTTTTCTTTCATAAATTATATATATACAGATAAATTATTTACTAAAATGCCTTGATTTCCATGTAAAATGGAGATAATTATACTGATTATTTAATATAATTGCTCCAAGGAATAAATAAATATGTGCAAATTATTTGTCATGGTCCTGAGCACATAATCAATGCTTAATAAATCTTGTTTCTTTCTCTATCATCATTTTTCATTAGCAATTTTACAACACCGTTCCCCACTCTGTCTCTCTCTCTCTTTCCCTCTTTCTTTCCATTCCTCCCTCCTTCTCTCTCTATTTCTCATTCTTACACACACACACACACACACACACACACACACACACATAAACACACACACACACATTGAAAATCTTTCATACAATGTCCTTTCCCCATCTCAAATCTTGACTGCTCTAGTCCTCATGCTAGTTAACTTTTCAGACTACTTCTACTGCAAAGAGTTACTGATCAAAATATCTACTTAAATAACATGGTATTTTAGAATTGAAGTGAGAGTTAAAACAGATGCTAGATTATTAAATATAACCTTGGATGAAAGCAGATGAGGATATACAAGTCAACCAGTAGAGAAGTAGAATAAAAAGAGTGTGGAGATCACTTTTAAACTCTTAGGTAAAGTTAGTGAATAGGTGTCTTAGAGGACTATATATTCCATCATTTTCCCAAATACCATACCAAGTTAAGTACTCTAAGCTTTAATTTATACACTCAATGCATCTTTATTTTGATTATTTGACTGAATTGTAATAGCACCACAGATAAAATCATGTGATCCACAGTATACATGGCATTATTATCTGTAGCATAAAAAGTTACTCTCTTCTATTTTAAATTAGAATTAATAGCATTTAGAGAGAACAGAAAAAAGGTAAATTGGAGAAATGCAGTGGGGGAGGGTAGTTACATTACTGTCAAATTGAATACTTAACAATCATTCAAGAGCTCAATAAATGTCAACTAACTTCTCATAGAGGGAAACATGGAAAAATCAAAATAAATAAAATGAAAGGCGATGATTTCTATGTTATGATAGCTTATCTTGGCAGCTAGGAGGCTCTATGTTTCTTGTGCTTTTGTAGTAAATGTAAAAAAAAAAAAAAGCCGTCTTTTGGAAAACAGATGTAACTGATTTCAAACTCCAACTCTGATACATTAGCTATATAAACTTAGGTAACGTACTGTTTTCTTATCTGTATAAAGGGGACTATAATAATTTTCATGAGTGTAATGCTTAAAGTAATTATGTGTGCAGGGTGCCTAACCCAATGCCTGGTACATAGTGAACAATTACTGGATAATACATATATAATTAATTCGTTTATTTATAACAAAGCTTACTTTATAAAAGAAATCTTCACTGATAATTTTTTAACCTTTACAAAAAAGACCCCAAATATTGGATAATGGTTTAATATTTCTTTTGAAAAACTAACTTGAAAATGTGTCTTTTTCAGTTTAAGGTTGATGCAAAGTGAACTGAAGATGTTAATCAAATTTATGACATTTGCTGCTGAAATATTGGACTTTGAGTATTAGATATAAAGCATGATGTGTCTAGGATATCCTTACCAATGAGTAATAGAAAACTGACAGCCTCTCTCATCCATCAACAAGCAGGAAATATTGGTGACATATTTTTAGATCCAAATCTGAATGCCTTTCTCTAAACACTTCAAGAGAATTTAGAGAATGACTATACATAAAACAGTGACATGTTTCTACAATGAAAAGTGTGTAGAAGACTGAAAATCGCCAAATTTTTTGGCAAGTTAAGAATGCCAGAGTAATGTGTTGGCTACATAAATAAAAGAGAAATAAGGGAATAGAGATGTTAAGAAAGGGATTAGAGAGACTGTTAAGTAATAAAAGGTGAGATACATAAATAAGTATACAAACAGGTAAGTTTATGTTCAGCTCTAGAACATTCATTTAGTTGAATGTACTTTAATACTAAAGAAGGTTGAAACAGGCAATTAAGTGGAATCTGGGAACATTTTTAAGAAATACTGTATCTAAAATGCCAACATCAGTGTGTCAGTAATGACCATTTCTTCTGTATAATTAATATAAACACAAATATTCTAGGAAGAAAAAAAATTCCTACTAAAAGTCTAGGTAACTCCACCTTTACTAGATCACTTAAATGTTTTTCACCATTCTTTGCAGAGGCATAGATTATCCATTTTATCATTTTGAAGAAAAATAATAAAATTAAAACTCAATTAAATAGAGTTGGATGACCAGAAGGGGGAGCTCTCATGCCCTGAGATGATAGTAGAACCCAACAGGAAAAAGAAAGACTCCTCTTCTTTCCTGGAAGGAACTCAACCAATGAAAAGCCATGGACTCTGTTTACTATAGACCTCCCAACTTTCTTTTCCCCTCCATGAAAGTATTCTCCTTTCCTTGCCCTGTGGGAACTTTCACGTGGCTTGCCATATTTGCAGTCCCCAAATTGCAATTTTCTAATGATCTCAAATAAACCCATCTTTGCTGGAGAAATATCTGGCAGTCTATTTGTTTTAGGTCAAAATTTTGTAATCATATGTAAGAAAAGAGCAGTTTACAATGACTCTAGGCCCCAAGCTAGACATCAATGTATTTCAGTAATAATTTCAATGTATTTCTATATTTATATAGAGTATAGAAAAGCAATCATTAAAGAAGGAAACATTGCTGAAAATGTCAAATGTTGGGAAAATTTTTCACAGGCTAATCAATTGCAGGATGCTCTCTACAAGAATAATCAATCATTACTTATTTTCTTCAAAATTGGATAAAATCTAATGGAATATTTCTTCTTGATTGCTAAAATGGGGAATATGTTGGGTTCAATATTCTTTAAAACATAAAGACCTCTGCTTTACTCTATGCCATTTGAAAGTTGCATCAGACGTCCTTTAGATACTGTAAATGAAACATTCTTACATGTTTATCTGTGTAAAATATCTGTGTAAAATATTTATTCTTGAGTAGAAGGAAAATACTAAGAATAAATGTAATACTATATATTAACTATCCATTTTCTTCATCCACTCTTCTAAGAATTGACTTTTAAAGTCTAACTTTTCTCATATTCAATAAAATTGTTTTTGTGGTGATCAGAGGCAATTGAAGTTCTAATGATCTCAAATACATTAATGAGATCTGTCCATTTGTTACTTGAAGCAGTATACACAAGCTTTAGTCAAGGGATTTTTTTAAACATTTCCCTAGTTAAACACTTAAAAGAGTTGCCAAGAGTTTGATCATAAATGAATATAAAAGTTATTAGTGTAGTGTTTCCTAACATGTCCTTAAATTGTTTTTGGAATGGAATCATTACAGCTACTTTTCAATGCTGAATTGTATAAGCTTATACAAATATTTACACAAACTGTTCTCTTTTAATATCATTTTCTTGGAGCCAAAGAGCTCTGTATATGTGGCCTTACACTCTTGTAGCTTTTAATAGCATCCTGATATTCCATCAGTAGTTTTGAGTGTTAGTGGCACTATATATCAAGACCTATCATCTAATCTCACACAATATAAGTTATAGTGTAATTTTGCCATACAAACATATCAATGCACTGTAATTTTGGTGGGTTGATTTATCTGGAAGTTTTCATAAGAACAGAAAGGAACAAAAATGAGATGAACTCAATGGTGACAGTCTTGGTATTATTAGTCATATTTATAATTTTACTTTTAAAGTGAATCCATGTGGAGATTGTCAAGATATATAGTTTTTACGATGCCATCAAATATCATTAATATGTATATAGAAAATTTTCTGTGATTTAGATGTTTGAGCTTAAGTAGAAAAACTGAATAACATCCATTCTGACTCAAAGTCCTCTATTAACTACATATGTAGGTTATTATTCATATATTATATTAATAAATATGAATTAAACAGTCATAAAGCTTATTCTTTTAATAACCATTGTATCAATGATATTTGTGTAATGACAAACTTATGCTTCTTATTAAAACAGCTCATAAAAAGCTTAGTTATTTTTCCCTGTTGGCCTGGAGAAACCAGCTACAGAGATGTTTTAATTTAAATTAACTGTTTCAAATTAATCTTGAATGTTATCAAATTAGAGACATTAGAGAAATACAGGAAAAAATAAATGCGAGAGAAAAATTTCACTGCTTCAGACTCCTTTCTGGTACTGTAATTATTTCTTAAATTTTATTCTCTGAAATTTACCTCCAAATCACTAAGGAAAATTCAATCAATAATTTTTGCTATGAGGATATATTGTAATGTTCCATTCAGAGAACTAAAAATATGGTTAAGCAAAGATATTTTATATACTACGTAAAATAGTATATAATATACACACAAATAGTTGTGTGTATATTTGTGTGTGTGTACGTTTGTGCATTTCATATAGTCCAGAATTTCCAATAAAGATAAGATCAGTTCATTTTGGTTATGTAAGCTTTAACCTAGAATGTGAAAAATACAGTCTGATTTAGCTATTTCTATCTTTACACTTTTTCCAAAATGGTTTATTCATGCCTGGTAGCTTTCTTATTTTCTGTCAAATAATTTCTCTTTTATCTTTCCTAGAAATGTAGACTGTCATTTCTTTCATGGGATTTTTCTAGCCTGTACATTCATCATCACCTGATTTTCATTAGCCAGCTTACATCAACCTCAGTCAAATTCAGGATTTGATGTATATTCTAGATGGAGAACTACTTTTTATATTTGGGTTTGACTTAATAGGAATATATATTTTTTTCTTATTTAATTATTAAAATGTTCTTATTTTATCTATAAAATGTTCGATGTTTTTATATAATTTTCATTTTGAATTAGCTGAAAGATGTAGAAATATATAATTTATATATCATGTTAGACAATTTGCTTAAGGAACTATTTTTTCACGTCTAAAATGGGAGCAATGATTTCTGCTTCATGAACACAGGAATAAAAATGAAATTAAGTATTTAGTGGTAGATGTGGATATAATAAATGGTAACCTTAAGTAAAAAGATATTGACCATATCTAGTTTTATGTAAAAAATTCAGCTGAGTTTTTCTAAAGGGAAAAATTAAATAATATGAACAAGTAAGTCTCAAAAGACTGTAAACCAACAAAAAATACTAACATATGAAAAGGCCCTATATTCTCTTGTAACATGGTAATGTACAAATAAATTGAGAAGATTCTATTTTGTTATTATCAGTATGGTAAAAATTAAAAGTGGGCATAGTATTCATTGTTATAAAACATGTAACAAAATTAGTACTAATATACACTAATCCTGGAAAGACATACATAAATCACTCTTAGGAAGAGAAATGTGGTAGTACATTTTTTTTTTCAGAAATTGAAGTGGGCATAATTTTAGCTCAGAAAAAAAAAAACCACTTTTACGGATCATCTGTACCCATTTACACACTCAAAAATTAAGTGCAAGCCTCTTCACATCAGCATTTTTGATAACTAATTTTTTTTCTCACCTTGAGGTTAATAGAGAGAAATAAAGTATTGTTCATCTAGAGTCTTCAACTATTTGAAAAGAAACAGGCTTTTACTGATAATATGTAATAACCAAAATTTATTATATATACATAAGTAGAAATCCTTTCTAGACTCATAATTTTCCACTTATTTTTCCTTTTATTATTTACTTATCTTGATGCAGAAGTCAGCTTTTGCTGTGAATGTTAAGAAAAACTATAATTAATATGACAGTTAAAATTTTGAGACCATAATTATTTATTTCATACATATTAATTGGTTAAATATTTGTGATTCTATTTTAATACATTTAAATATATGCATTTTCAAAAAATTGGAAACTTAATTTATTCAAAATAATCTCCATGAATTTATATATAGATATATGTCATTAATGTGTATATGATGAAACATAAATGTAGTCATTCTCTTGTTGCTCAATTAAAGCATGTACCACAGTATTTCACATTTAGTCATTGAGCAACTGTAAGTATATTGTGTGGTATATAAGATTATATATGTTATATATACTTATATATAATTATGTATAAAATATATGTTTCAAAATACATAATTTATATATAAAATATATGTTACATTTCAAGTATATTTAAAATGAGCAAAGTTTTAAATATATGTTACACTTTGCTTCTTTATATAATGCAATGAATCAGATGCTTTTTTCCTAGGTCTAACCTTAAGGTACAGTCAGGTGTATGAATAGACTATAAATAATAATATAGAACAATTATTTTAAATAATATATTTTAAAATTTATATAGAAATAGATGTAAATATTTATTTTGTGTGCTAAAGAAGCATACTATATACCTGTCTTACCAAATATGAACTCAACATAATATTTGAGTACAACTTAATGTACAGTTAAAGCAAACTAATAAATAAGAATCAAAATATATTTTAAAAACATGTTGGATAATGATATTTGCAAAAGTATATTTTTATTTATAAAGATTTTATAATGAGACTGCTCAAAATGAAATCAAAAGTACTTATACAATATGATTTACGTGTTCAATACAATTTTTTACCTTTTACATAAATGTATAATATTTATACTAAGATAAGCCTGTATTTTAGCAAACAAACATCATGCAGTTGCTCTATCTACAACTTTGGTTATGCAATAGCCATTTGCACAAGATACATTTTTATGGATGACATGAAAAATTATGTTGTTAGCTTTTGAAAGAGTGTTTAAATCAGAGGGTTTTCCCTCCCATTTTTATAATTCATTTCTAGCTTTCACTTCTTTCTAAAATTCAATTGGCTGATGATTTATCAAAACATGTTAATAATTCTTATTTGAAACCATTCATGTTCAAAAGTACAATATTTGATGAAAATTTCCCCACAATCTCGATTGAATACTAACAAGCTTGCAGACTTTTTTAGGATCATTGTTGAAATTATCATCTCTTTCCTAGTCAACAGAATTTTTCTTGCACTACATTTAACCCTTGCCTATTTTAAAACAAGGCTAGAATAAAATCATTCTGTATAACTAATACCTCAGAATTTTTGAAGTACAAGAATTTTCTAATAAAGAAAAATAAAGAGAAATTAGTTTTACAATGAATGAGCTTCAGATGCCAAGATAAGAGTGTGAGTATGTAAGAGTGTAAGTATGTAACTCAGAAAATGATCTATTAATTTCAACATAGTGTATTTTTTAATCAACATTAAGTTAATTTGAAATTAACTTAATGTTGATTAAAAAATACACTATGTTGCCCTCTGAACTATAAAGATAAAGACAAAACCAAATACTCTGGGAAGATGTAAAAAATGAAAGTAAAAGTCTGGACATATATAATACATTCCATATTCTCATTAAAATATAATTAAATTTATTTTTACATATGTATATGTGTTCATGTGTTGTTTCCTTTTCAAATAGAAGTAGTCCTAGCATATCATAGCTCTTGGGCATTATATTTCATAGAACTGCTAATTGGTTCACTGCTTTCCTCAAGTTAGTTAGAATCCTATTTTCCTATACTTCAACTGTATTTCTATTTAATTAATGTCTGCTTGTCTTTTGTACTGTAAATATAGCAACCATTTTCACATCATTGTTTTATGGTAAGCATCAAAGCTTTAGTTAACATTCAGGTTTACTAACAACTCTCACTCTTTCATCTAGATAGACACTTTTAAATTGCAAATTTTGATCTGTTTCAGTACTTAGAAAAATCTCCACTCAGTTAAAAAATATTATGTGTAAAATGAGGCAAAAAATCTGCTTGGGAAAATGGCAGAAGGTTAAACAGATCTGTAAAGGAAATTAGGAAACAGAAAGATATACTGAAGAAACACTTAGAATGAGGTACAGAGAAATAAAAGGTTAGAAAATATAGAAAGAGTACAAAATTGATATGAAATACAGTTGCAAATTTATATGTGGTACGAATTCCAGAATGAGAGGAAAAAGAATAGTGCCTCTAGGAAGAAATCATACCCAAAAGGTAATTACTTGGGAGAGATGGCCTGTTAATGCCATATAAGCTTGCATGAGGATTCAGCTAGTGATTTCTAATGACTTGCTAAAATCCAAGAGTTTACAATGTGTGTGAGTATGAAGCTAATGGAGACCTCAGATGTAGGGAGTTTTGCACACTTTTTCAAGTTATTCCTCCAGGAAGTCCACCAGAAACTCACAGGAAAGGTAGACCTTCACTCCTTTCTCTTTGAAAGTGGACCCTATGTTGGGACTTGCTTCTAATGAGCAGAGTATGGAATTGTAAGAATAGTAATCTTACTGTGGAGAAACCTGACAGACACCACTATAACAATAAAATCAAGGTGAACATAAGTTGTAATGAGTTATATTTATATCACATACCCCTGATGTGAGGCAGTAAGAAGAGGATTTCTTTACATACCTCACTACATACTTTTGCACAAATTTTTTTTTTTTTTTTTTTTTTTTTTTGCGTTACGCGGGCCTCTCACTGTTGTGGCCTCTCCCGTTGAGGAGCACAGGCTCCGGACGCGCAGGCTCAGGGGCCATGGCTCACGGGCCCAGCCGCTCCACGGCATGTGGGATCTTCCCGGACCGGGGCACGAGCCCGTGTCCCCTGCATCGGCAGGCGGACTCTCCACCACTGCGCCACCAGGGAAGCCCTGCACAAATTATTTTATACTTCAATAAAAATCTTACAGATAGAAGTAAGAAAAGAATAGTAAAATGAACCACTCCTAAAAGATACACAAATACACCTGAGTAAAAGGGAAGACTTTTTTTTTTTCTTGGAGAGGATGTTTTAGCAGTATAAAAATGTTAATTTCTCCTATATAAATATACAATTTTAGTGTAATCCACATATAAATACAAACAAGTTTTTTCCCTCTTTCTCCCAGAAATAGTAAGATAATTCTATTGTTCATACAGAGAACAAATATTTACATGCAATACTAAAGGACATTTAATAAAAAGGTGAGAGAGCAAACATCTTCCACAGATATTAAAACATTTCTAAGTCCTCTATAATTAAAACAATGTAGTGGTACATGAATAGATGGACCCCAGGAGCAAAATATAAAGTCTAGAAACAGAAACAAGCACATCAGGAAATCCAGTACTGTTAAGTGCTTTATGGAAAACATGGAATTGTTAATATGCTAAGTTGGGATATTTTGATAGCCATTTGAAAACAATAACAACTGATTCATAACTCATATTAAATATGAGAACATTTTGGTGTTAGTAAAAGATCAAAATATTAAAAACTAAATATCATAGTTGAAAACATCAGTTAATTGACATATCTAAGTATAGGGAAAGGCTTCCAACTGTGACTCACAATTGAGATATAAAAATAAAAGATAGATAAATATGATTATGACATTTAAAAAAGATTTCATGATAAAAGAAAACCATGTACAATGTCAAAAATAAAATATTAAATGAACTGGGAAAATATTTGCAACATATATCATAACTTTTTTAAGAGGGATATTTTCTCATATATGTGTCTCATATATACATATATTACATAGATATATATTCTCAAAAGTTGAAGGGAACAAAAGGCAAAGGCAATGAATAACATTTCACATCAAAGTATACAAATGACTCAAACACATGAAAAATGAGCTCCACACTGCTCATAATAAGAGAAAACAAATTAAATTACATTGAAATGCTAATTCTGAACTCTTTCTTTGGAAATATTCAAACACTTGACACAAAAACTTTTAGTGAGACAGAAGGGAAAATAAGTACTCTTATAGACTGTAAGTGAGAATGAAAAATAGTAAAACAACTATGGAGGAAAATTTGTCAATATCTAACTTCATATGCATTTATCAATGTTAATATTCTGTTAGTGATATAAAGCTATAGGTTTTCAAGATATTTCCATCAGGAGAAACTGAATACAGGGTGCATGGTATTTCTCTGTTTATTTCTTATGACTGCATGTGAATGTATCAATGCAATTCTCTCAAAGTAAAAAGTTTAATTAAAAAGAAGTAGTTCAGGCTAATGGTTATCTTCGGGGAGGAGGAAAGAAGTAGAGTTTAGGAAGGGGGACAATGAGATTCTGTGATATGGGTAATTTTCTATTTCTTAGAAATCTGAATTGTAAAACAGGAATATTCATTATGTAATAAGACATAGAGGTAAACAGTTGTTAAATTTGGAATTTTCCATATGCATGTTATATATCAATATTTTTTTACTTAAAAAATAAAGGCTAACTCAGGAAAATTATCCTAACTTGCTAAGTATTTTGGCTTGTTGATAAAACTTTCACAACAAGAGAAGTTGGCACCATGAGTGGACTTTCTAATATGTGGGGAGTAGAAATGGAGTAGCCTACCCTTTAAGTTTGTACATGCAAGAAGGATTTTCTAATTGGTTCTTGGATCCCTAATTCGAACTCTAATATGATTAGATTTAAAGAGATTAATGATTTCTGATTGTAAGGAGACCACTGATAGTCCACAGCATGATCTGACAGTAGAAATAGGCAAAATTTCACTATTGGGTACCTGCAATCAAACATTTATAAAAAGCAAGAATCTTGATGACACATATTTTCATATATTTTTGTCTAACTAATGAGTATAATGAGACTACATGGGTGCTCCTAAAGACACTGAACAAAATGGGAAAGCAAAGGATGGGCTGGGAATTTGAATACAAATTCCCAGCTCAAGAACCATAAATGATCTGAAAGTTTCTATGTCTGCCCTGAAAGATAACCTTTTTTTCCTAAAGACACAGGTGAAACTGACAAGACCCAAACTCAGAATCTTAGTCTGTAAGTGGCCAAATTACAACACAAAATAAATTTCTAGGCTTGAAGGTAGTCTACTGATAAAGTGAGGACAATATCTGGGAAGAAGTGAGATCCTGAAGATTGGAATGGGGTATGTGGGAAGACTTAATAGAGCTAGGGAATTAAGCCCCTAAATTCGGATGAGTCTTTTTTGCCAGAAGAAGCAGACACTATCCTCAGTAGAAGCAAGCACCCACCCCTAAAAGAAGACACAGCTCTTTCCCCATCTGAGTGGATTAATCTTTCATTGCCTGAAGAAACTTTAATGGTCTCCCATGGAGTAATTGCCTTGAATGACAATTCTGATTCTCTCCAGGACCCACTCCACCACCCCTCATTGTTTCTAGATGTGTAAGTAGGCTCAAGTCCAAACAGATCCCTAAAGGTAAGGTAAAAAGTGTGACCCATGGGGACATGCACGACACTCCCCCAAAATAGTTGTTTCTAATTTATATAGACAGAAATCTGGGGAATATGTGTGGGAATAGACAGTAAGGGTGTAGAATAATTGTGGGAGGAGTATAAAGGTGAATGAGGCTGAATTTATTGATATGGGCTCACTGAGCAGAGATTCTACATTTAATGTTCTAACTGTTAAAGAGTTAGAAAGGGCTCTAAGAGTTTGGTTAGCTGCTTGACTAAAACATGAACCAGAGTGTGACTCATGGTGAGTGACGTAGAAATGCCAGACTTGCCTTGGTTTAATGTAAAGATCTGAATGCAAAGTCTCAGGAGGGTTGGAATGTTAGAGTGGATTTGTCATTTAAATGTAATTACCATGGGAAGGTCCAGAAGGCACATTTCTCAAAAAAAGTGTAAGAATAAATTTGTGAAGGGAGCCCCAGCATCTTTGAAGTACTCTGTGATCACTTTTCTCTGTAGACCAGATCTTAGAGGGAGAACTGTAGACATTGAATTGGGAAACCTAAATATAATGGGAGCAAATAAACCCCTGAAGTCACAGGGGTCAAGTGGTGGCACTCAACCCCAAAGGCAACTTGGTCATGGTTACACTAATGGACAGCAGAGTCAAAGCAGCAATCAGAATAGTCCGACTTTCATAGACCTTTGTCATTGGCTACTTTATTATGGTGTTCCTGGAAGTGACATTGATAGAAATCCTACCAAATTCTTACTTGATCTGTATAAGCAAAAATTTTGCAGCCTAGTGAACAAAAGTGTAAGTTGAATCATAAAAACAGAGTCATGACCCCTGAGTCAATACTCAGTCTTAATTCCCTTGAATGAAGGGGAGGACTTCTGTACACAACCAAAATTTATGCTTTTAATCTTTCTCACAGTCTTCTCCAGAGTGACTTATGATCTATTACCAGGGTATCTGTGCACTGGGGAAGAGGAAATGATCAGACCTCTTGGGGACTATTGGACACTGATTTGAACCAACAGTAATTCTTGGAGACCCCAGATGCCACCGTGGTCTACCAGTAAGAGTAAGAGTTTATGTCGGTCATGTGATCAATGATGTTTTAGTTCAGATCCATCTCAGAGTGAGTTCAGTGGATCCCTGGACTTATTCTGTGGCTATTTCCCCAGTCAAGGAATGTATAATTGTAAGAGACATATTGAGCAGCTAGCACAATCCCCATATTGGTTTCCTGACCTATAGGATGGAAGATATTATGCTGAGGAAGTCCAGGTGGAAGCTACCAGAACTGCCTCAACCTAGGAAAATAGTCAACAAAATGCAACACTGCATTCCTTGAGAGATTGCAGAGATTAGTACCACCAAGAAGAACTTGAAGGGGTGGTGATTCTATGGCATCTCCATTCAACTGGTCTATTTGTCCCGTGTGGAAGACAGATGAATATTGGAGAACAATATTGTATTATTGTAAATTTATCTAGGTGATGACTTCAGTTGTGTTTTCATCTGTTACCAGATGTGTTTTCATTACCTGACCCAATTAACAGATCCTCTTGTATTGATCTTGCAGATGCTTTTTTGAAATCTATCCATGTTAAAAAAAGACCACCATGAGCTGTTTCCTTTCAGCTGGTAATGTGAGCAATACACCTTCACTCTCCTTCCTCAGGGGTATACTAGCCTCTAGCTAGTATGTCATAAATTAGGTTGCAGGACTCTTGATTCCTTTTCCCTTCTACGAGATATCACACTGGTCTGTTACATTGATAATATCATGCTGAGTTGACCTAGTGAGCAAGAAGTAGCAACTAGGGCTTCCCTGGTGGTGCAGTGGTTGAGAGTCCGCCTGCCGATGCAGGGGACACGGGTTCGTGCCCCAGTCTGGGAAGATCCCACCTACTGTGGAGCGGCTGGGCCCATGAACCATGGCCGCTGAGCCTGCGTGTCCTGAGCCTGTGCTCCACAACGGGAGAGGCCACTACAGTGAGAAGCCCGCGTACTGCAAAAAAAAAAAAAAAAAAAAAAAAAGAATTAGCAACTAATCTACACTTATTGTTAAGATATTCATAGTCAGAGGGTAGAAAATACTTCAAAAACATTTCAAGGGCCTTCTACCTTAGTAAAATTTCTAGAGGTTCAGTGATTTAGGGTAAGTGGAGATAACCCTTCAAAGGTGGAGGATAAGTAATTGCATCTTGATCCTCTATAATCAAAATGGAGGCCCATGCCTATTGGTCCTCTTTGGCTTTTGGAGGCAACATATTCCTCAGAGTGTGTTGCTCTGGCCCATTTACAAAGGGACCTGAAAAGTTGGTAGTTTTAAGTGGAGTCCAGAGCAAGAGAAGGCTCTACAACAGGTCCAGACTGTCATGCAAACTGCTCTGCCATTTGGGTCATGTGAGCCAGCAGACTCAATGGTGCTTGAAGTGTCAGTGGCAGATAGAAATGCTGTTTGTAGCTTTTGATAGGCCTCTATAGGTGAATCTCACTGCAGGTCCTTAGGATTTCAATAGCAAAGCCTTCAGATACTCCACAGACCTCCATTCTTTTTTTGAGAAACAGCTCTTGGTTTCCTACTGGGCCTTAGTAGAGACAATGCTTAGCCATGGACCACCAAATTACCATGCAACCTGAATTGTCTATTGTGAACTGGGTGTTTTATGACTCACTGAGAAATAAATTTTGCCATGCACAGCGGTACTCATCTAAAAAGTGATAACAATGATCATTCCTGTGTTATAAGAAAATTGTGACAGATTATCAATAATGAATACATAAAGGAATTTAGAACAGAGTCTAAAATACCTGCAGTGTAAGTATTAATTATTATAATAAATTGGATTCTTATTTTATCAGAAAGTTTGATAGGACTAAAAGGTGTGTGAAATAGTCATCATTCAATATTCCTTCAAACAGTGAAATCTATGATTCTTAAAATAATTTCTGAATAATTTTGCCAAGTAAATTTACCCAGAGCAAAGTCAATTACTTGGATGAGTATGTAGTCTTTGTAGAAAAAAAAAAAAACAGCAAACTTCTAAGGTATGTTCTTTTAAAGACATTAGACATTATTCTAAATTTATTTTTTCTGACTTTGTGTGTTCTAAAATATACTGCATATTCAGCCAAATTTGAGCTGACTCTTTAATATCTCTCATTATTGTATTTGAGCATGAATGACCATTCATACATTTCCATGTTTCCAAATATAGCACTGGTGGGCCATGCATATATAAACAGTTCACACTTGTTCCAAACATTGCTGCATTACAAGTGTAAATAAAATATATTGGTCAAAATGAAGACTCTGACACATATGCCACAGTGCTATTTTTATATTCTGATGTCAAACTCTGAACTCTAAGATATACAAAAATCTCTTCTCATTATTTTTTGCCAACCTTATGAATAAGTTTTGCACACTTTTGCTTTTTCTTGCCTTTTTCTCAGCTATTATTTTATTCAACAAATATCTATCTATTAAGCAACTACTAGCTATCTGGCAATCTCCTATATACTGTTAAGAAAAACAAACCAAACCAACCAAACAAACAAAAATCTTGGTTCAAGAGAATTTTACATATAAATGGGAGAAAAAGATAGAAAATAATATTATGCACACACACAATGTTAGGTAATAGTAAGAATTTAGGAGAAAAAGCAAAGAAAAGAGCTGTAAAGTTTGGGGAGTGCAGACACTTAGCTTTTATTTAGGAGATCAGGAAAGAAAAAAATAGAGGGATTGTGATAAATTATACTTACGTAAAAATCCAACAAAGTATGTGTAAGATCTGTTCCTGAAAATTATAAAATAATGATGAAAGAGATCATAAACCTAAATAAATGTATAGATATACTATTTTCATGGTTTGGAAGACAATATTAATCGATGTCAATTCTCCTCAAATTCATATATAAATTCAAACAGAATCCCATAAATACATTTTTAAAAAATAAATAAGCTTATTCTAAAATCTACAAGAAAGACAAGCAAAGCAAATTGCTACTGTACATTTTATTAAACATTTAAAATATTGAAGAAATTATATTAAAATATTTTAAATTGTTATATATCTAACACCAAAATGAGAAAATTTAAATGATAATTTTCTTTAACAATATTGTTTGCCAACTAAATGTAGAAATCCTGCATTGAAAAAAAGCCATAATATATACATATATATATATATATATATATATATATTAATGTAGAAAGTATCCAAAGCCCAGTTTCCAAATAAATTTTCAGATAAACTATGCCAATTATCAAACAAAAAATTCCTACCATATATAGGTATACAACTACTTAACGAATATAGAAAATTAGTCAAATTTATTGTCAGGTATAACACTGAACAAAGGATCAATACCACATATAGACTTAACAGTTCCCAAAATAGACAAAATTCCTACATGGATGTAGATATAAAAACATTAAAGAGAATATTATTTAAATGTCTCCAGAACAAAAGTGATAGAAGAATATGGTCAGTTCTATTAAAGAAACTCTGGATAAATAGAAGGAACTCTATTAGTACAAATAAGCAAATTAAAATTCCCACTGATATAAATGAGGTATTGATATATCCAGTATATCCAAAATCTTTTCCAAATTTAAAAGAAAATATTCTAAAATGTGCATCTAACATGGAAATTAAGGAAACTGACTAATATTATCAAGTTTATATCTTTTTAAAAAGCTATATTATAGTAAATAATGATAATTAAACTATTAAGTCAAGAATGCCTGCTCTAAAAACAATAATAATTTTGGAAGATCTTTTTAGTACAATAAAGCAGAGAAAGTAAAATATAACTACTGGAAAATTCAGAGCTCTGTAACTCTGAAGAATATATATATATATTTAAAGATTGTTTTTTAAACATATCCATAGCCAAATTGAAGATCAATTTTATAGTTGATATCTGAGTCTTTCATTAGGAAATAATCTCAATTAGGAGGCAGTTTGCTTGCTTTTTTTCCATTACTGGAAGTGATTATTGTTTCAGAGGTTTTGCTCTCAGAAGAAATTTCATTTTTAAGGATTTAGCCTTAAGGAAAAATAATAAGCAATGTATCGTATCCCACAATTTAGGAAAAATCGGTCCCGTTAGGATATGCCTCAACTTTTTTTTCTTTTCAAGATTTTTTTGATGTGGACCATTTTTAAAGTCTTTATTGAACCTGTCACAACATTGCTTCTGTTTCATGTCTTGGTCTCCTGGCAGCGAGGCTTGTGGGATCCCAGCTCCCCGACCAGGGATCAAACCTGCACCCCTGGCACCAAATGGCGAAATCCTAACCACTGGACCGCTGGGGAAGTCCCAGGATATACCTCAACTTTTTTTTTTTTTTGGAGGTACGCGGGCCTCTCACTGTTGTGGCCTCTCCCGTTGCGGAGCACAGGCTCCGGACGCGCAGGCTCAGCGGCCACGGCTCACGGGCCCAGCCGCTACGCGGCATGTGGGATCTTCCCGGACCGGGGCAAGAATCCGTGTCCCCTGCATCGGCAGGCGGACTCTCAACCACTGCGCCACCAGGGAAGCCCTACCTCAACTTTTATATGCCTCATAATTTTCTGAAAGGTACCACCCTAAGCAATGTGTGTAAGTGTATGTGTGTGTGTGCTTGCACACATGTGTGCATGTGCAATGAGGATAGGGAAATGGAAAGTGTATGTTTGAATGTGTTTTTATTGTGTGTATATTTATATTCAATTGTCGAAAAATTATTCAAGGCAGTAGGAGCTAAATCACTGAAATACTAATATGTTTCCATTTTACAACCCCTCATTGACTGATATCTTAGTGAAATGCTACTGCTAGTTCCGCTGTCAGACAATGCATGCAGTTAGATTATTGCTTGACAGCTGTATTTCTCTGGCTTTGAGAACTCTTCACAGTTTGTTGTGAATCTACTGTGCTGATACTGAGGAAAAAAGTCCATCTGTTCAATTACCACCATTATCCCAGCCCTAGTACTTTCCAGTGTTGTAGTACAATGAAATAATTTAACACTGCCAAGTGTATATTTAAAAGTATACAACTTTCTCCAGGACATGAAAAGACTTTTCACCATCCGTTTAAGTTTCTCTACCAGTATTTTCCAAACTGTGTTCTTTTGACCATAAAGTCCAGCTGCCTTAGGGGTGGTGATGATCTCAGATTTTAAATGTTTATTTCCTGCAGATCTGCACAGTATTTTGGGACAAACAATTGCTTTAAAAAGAAAAAAGGAAAAAAATAAAAACCTACACTAAGGAGAACAAAACTGAAGCTCTACACAATGATCAAGATCTAAATATAGCACTGTATCACTCAAGGAACTGTGGTATTGACACAAGAATTGACAATTAGACCAATAGATAGAACAGAGTCCAGAAAAAAACTCACCCATTCATGTAATTTATAGGAATGTGACCCTGGAGTAAATTAGAGAAATGATCATTCCAATTTGATGTCTATATGGGAAAAAAAAGATAAATCTGGATTTCTACCAAACATTATATACAAAAGTAAATTCCTGATGAATTGTAGATACAAATTCAAATGGTAACATTATGAAGTTTCCAGAAGAAAATATAGACATCTTCCTGACTTAAAGTAGCTTCCTTTTATAAAGGAGTCAAAATCATGAAGATAAAATATGTAGTTGATTATATTAAAATTAATAACCTCTGTTTTAAAAACATCATGATATTCAAAAAGTAGGTCACAGAGTGAGAGGTAGTACTTCTAATACACGTATATGATATAAAAATTCAGAAAATAAATCAATTTTCAAAAACCAAAACAAAATGGCAAACAATCCAATGAAAAATGGGCAAGATAGTTGAAAATGCATTTTCCCAAATAGAATGTCAAAGAGGCCAATAAATATATGTAATGATTCCGTCTCCTTAGTTATCAGCAAAATTAAGAAGAATAAGAATAACAACAACAAAAACACAATGTGATACCACAACATATAGCACAGAATGGAGATTATAGATAAAATATAGAAATAGATATAAATATTGATAGGTGATAGATAGATAGGCAGATAGATGAAGAGTAAAGTGCATTTTAGAATGTGGAGCAACAAAAGCAATCACACGCTGCCAGTGGGATATAATTGATAAACCAACTTGGAAAGGCTGTTCGGCAGTTTTTACCTAATCTGACTAAATACAAAACCTATTGCTACCGAAATCTCAGTCTCTGTACACCGGCACTAAATCAAAATCACGGAGACAGTTTTGGGTGAAGAAGAAAAAAGTAGCTTTATTTTTTTAGCAAGCAAAGGAGACCACAGCAGGCTAGTGCTCTCAAAACTGTGTCCTCCCCGAAAGGGTTCAGTGAGTAAAACTTATAGTGTTAGCTCAAAACAGGGTTCTTGATAAGGATAAGGGCAGGTGTGAGGTCTGCATTCTTCTCTTCTCATGGAACATTTCAAAGCCGTCAAGGTTGGCATCAGGAGGTCCTGAGATGGGCTCTGCTGGTCAATGGAGTTATCATACTGTGACCTCCTCTTCTGGAATGAATGCTTACAAACAAGAGGAGTGTGAGCAAGTGTTTCAAAGAGGAAAATCACCAATTGCCTAATATAACTCTAACAAGTGTGTTACTTTAAGCAATTAGGTGCAAACGAATCATTAATGAAAGAAAGAAAAAAAAAACTACATGGAAAGAGGATGTGCAAGTGAAGCGTAAGGTAATGGAGACCTAGCTAGTCCAGTCAGTTTTACCTATAACACTATGACCTAGTAATTCCACTTCTAGGTATAGAGTCAACAGAAATTTATGCCCCTGTTCATGAAAAGATCCATATGAGAATGTTTATGGGTTCATTATTTGTCATAGGTCCAAACTGAAACTAAACATTTATCCATGAACATTGAAAAGATAAGTGAACTATAACATGTAATGCAATGCTCTGCTGAGATTAGAATAAATGATCACAGAGGTAAAATCGAGTAAGTAAAGGCAGACATGAAAGAGCACATGATATACGATTGAATTCATAAAAAGTGTAAAAACAGGAGATAAACATTTATTTATTAGAAGTTAGAAGTCAATATAAACTTTAAAGGTGTAGGTTATTGTCTAGAAAGAAGCAAGAAGGGGCTTCTGTGGTGTTAGTAATGTCTATTTTTTATATAGAGAGGTTACATAGGTGTAAAGTTTGTGAAAATTCAGTGATCTATACAATTGCATGGGCACATTTTGAAGTATTTTATGTTTAAAAATACGGAATTTAATTCCCTAGTATGTACTAGATTTCTCAAAGGAACAAATGCAGGGCTTGCAGTCTTTATTTGAAATCGTAAAATTACTGATCATGCCTATGTTTTTCTTTATTATAAAACAAATTGTATGTACAATGAAATATGAAGGTTCTGGTGAGACATACAGATAGATTTATTCTTCTGTGATAGACAGGTGATAGAAAGTTTACTTTGAAAAATTCCAAAATAAATGTGATTGCCTTGAAATCCCAAAGCATTGGACATTATTTGAGGACCAGAGTCCTTCTAAAATCTCTTCCATTTCATTTCCATAATTTTCAGCTTTTCATGCAAAATAGTCAAAATTAATGTTTATTGCAGATTCTTTGTAAGTTAAATGTAAATATTATCTAGAGTCAAACTTTCTACACCTTCATTTCTCAGTTCAGTATATAGCAGCTGTCACATCATCATGCAGTATGTTTTTCACTGTCTTATTGACTCATATCTTTTGTTTAGAGTTTAATTTACAGATCTCAGAAGATGGAACATTTGTAACAAGAATGCCTTTAATCGCTTCTGTCATTTTTTTCTAAGCACATTTATATATAGAGAATTCAAATTAGTTTAAACGAATCTTGCTTATTGGTGCAAAAAGTATTTTTAAAAGGATTTTTGAAAAATGTGTCTGCATGTATGTGTATGTAATCAATAGATCAGGCACCATTTTATTTTAATTTTAGAACAAATAATTTTAGTAACTGTTTAGCTAAAGTTAATTTTTTTTTAAATTTTATAAGCATTATAAACCCCAAAGGAAAAGATTATTAGGAAGATGAGCACTGAAATAAACACTTTGTGTATTAATGGTGATACCTATTGTAGGAAAGTATAATTTTTTTTTTAACATCTCTTTTGGGGTATAATTGCTTTACAATGGTGTGTTAGTTTCTGCTTTATAACAAAGTGAATCAGTTATACATATACATATGTTCCCATATGTCTTCCCTCTTGCGTCTCCCTCCCTCCCACCCTCCTTATCCCACCCTTCCAGGCTGTCACAAAGCACCGAGCCAATATCCCTGTGCCATGCGGCTGCTTCCCACTAGCTATCTACCTTACTACGTTTGTTAGTGTGTATATGTCCATGACTCTCTCTCGCCCTGTCACAGCTCACCCTTCCCCCTCCCCATAACCTCAAGTCCGTTCTCTAGTAGGTCTGCGTCTTTATTCCTGCCTTACCCCTAGGTTCTTCATGACATTTTTTTTTCTTAAATTCCATATGTATGTGTTAGCATACGGTATTTGTCTTACTCTTTCTGACTTACTTCACTCTGTATGACAGACTCTAGGTCTATCCACCTCATTACAAATAGCTCAATTTCGTTTCTTTTTGTGGCTGAGTAATATTCCATTGTATATATGTGCCACATCTTCTTTATCCATTCATCCGATGATGGGCACTTAGGTTGTTTCCATCTCCAGGCTATTGTAAATAGAGCTGCAATGAACATTTTGGTACATGACTCTTTTTGAATTTTGGTTTTCTCAGGGTATATGCCCAGTAGTGGGATTGCTGTGTCATATGGTAGTTCTATTTGTAGTTTTTTAAGGAACCTCAATACTGTTCTCCATAGTGGCTGAACCAATTAACATTCCCACCAGCAGTGCAAGAGTGTTCCCTTTTCTCCACACCCTCTCCAGCATTTATTGTTTCTAGATTTTTTGATGATGGCCATTCTGACTGGTGTGAGATGATATCTCATTGTAGTTTTGATTTGCGTTTCTCTAATGGTTAATGATGTTGAGCATTCTTTCATGTGTTTGTTGGCAGTCTGTATATCTTCTTTGGAGAAATGTCTATTTAGGTCTTCAGCCCATTTTTGGATTGGGTTGTTTGTTTTTTTGTTATTGAGCTGCATGAGCTGCTTGTCAATTTTGGAGATTAATCCTTTGTTGGTTGCTTCATTTGCAAATAATTTCTCCCATTCTGAGGGTTGTCTTTTGGTCTTCTTTATGGTTTCCTTTGCTGTGCAAAAGCTTTGAAGTTTCATTAGGTCCCATTTGTTTATTTTTGTTTTTATTTCCATTACTCTAGGAGGTGGGTCAGAAAGGATCTTGCTGTGATTTATGTCATAGAGTGTTCTGCCTATGTTTTCCTCTAAGAGTTTGATAGTTTCTGGCCTTACATTTAGGTCTTTAATCCATTTTGAGCTTATTTTTGTGTATGGTGTTAGGGAGTGATCTAATCTCATACTTTTACATGTACCTGTCCAGTTTTCCCAGCACCATTTATTGAAGAGGCTGTCCTTTCTCCACTGTACATTCCTGCCACCTTTATCAAAGATAAGGTGTCCATATGTGCGTGGATTTATCTCTGGGCTTTCTATCCTGTTCCATTGATCTATCTTTCTGTTTTTGTGCCAGTACCATACTGTCTTGATTACTGTAGCTTTGTAGTATAGTCTGAAGTCAGGGAGCCTGATTCCTCCAGTTCCTCTTTTCATTCTCAAGATTGCTTTGGCTATTCGGGGTCTTTTGTGTTTCCATACAAATTGCGAAATTTTTTGTTCTAGTTCTGTGAAAAATGCCAGTGATAGTTTGATAGAGATTGCATTGAATCTATAGATTGCTTTGGGTAGTAGAGTCATTTTCACAATGTTGATTCTTCCAATCCAAAAACATGGTATATCTCTCCATCTATTTGTATCATCCTTAATTTCTTTCGTCAGTGTCTTATAATTTTCTGCATACAGGTCTTTTGTCTCCTTAGGTAGGTTTATTCCTAGATATTTTATTCTTTTTGTTGCAATGGTAAATGGGAGTGTTTTCAGGAAAGTATAATTTATTAGAGCATAGTAGAGAAGAAAACAAATGGAAGAACTGAAAATATCAAACAGGGCTTGTCAATTTGATGTTTATGAAATTGAAAAAACAACATCAACAACTTCAGAATATTGAACCACTGCTCTGATTAAGCATCTGAAACAAAGTGGTTTTAACATCTAGTACACGATGTTTGGAAAGGCTGCAGTGGCCTGCAGCTATAACCTTCATTTCAAAAGAAATCGTCAACAGGGAATGGAAACCAGTTAAGATAATGTAAGAAATGAAAGAACATTTACTCAATCTCTAAGCAATACATGTTGGACACTAGAAGAAAAAAATATTGCGTATATTTACCTTTTCACATAAAAGCTTTAGCTCTGTGCAGTCAATGACTTGTCTGTATTAATTTAATAAAAACTCACTTAAACTATTAAGGACATCTGTTTCTTAATGATTTTCTTCCAGAATGTGGAAGGTCAGAACTTCATAAATGTCACATGTCCCTCACATTTTTTTTTGCTGTACGCAGGCCTCTCACGGTTGTGGCCTCTCCTGTTGCAGAGCACAGGCTCCGCGGCCATGGCTCACGGGCCCAGCTGCTCCGCAGCATGTGAGATCTTCCCGGACCGGGGCACGAACCCATGTCCCCTGCATCGGTAGGCAAACTCTCAACCACTGCGCCACCAGGGAAGCCCTTGAGTTCCTTTTTAACTAGAGTTGACCCTTAATAGAAGTGAATTTCCAAAATCACATCTTTTACCAAAGTGTTATTTTTCTTTCCTTTTGGGAATGTAATTAGCACAGACTTAAGTTTATGTAACATCATATATATGTTACTATTTGTCAGAAGTCATATTTTAAAAACTTTAACAGTGTAAAACATATATTACTTTCTATTTTAATTTGTTACTGATTCTGAAATATAATATACTTTAAATAAAATATTTGAAGAAGACAGTATTGAGTGGCAACCATGCATTGCAGGTAGCCTCTAACCAAGTAGTCACTTGAAATATAAATAAACAAATCAGCAAGAAGGAACTTTCTGACAATACTCTGGCAAATCTATCTATCTATTTTATGTATGGAGTATATATATACACATTATATATACACATTAACTATATACTATGTTGAATATAATATATATATTTATAATCATAATATTGATGATTATTAAATTTAATTAATATTAATCATAATATTAATGATATAATTATCCGTATATAAATTTGTCAAGTGGACAGGTTGAAGCAATCATGTGGGAAGCTTTAATCAATACAAACAATGAGAATTAATCCCTTTGATTTATTTTGTTGAGATATAATTAAAATGCAAACATTTAAAAAATATTTCTTCCTAACTCAATTAAGCAGGAAATGAAGTATAAGATAAAAGCAATTTTATAGATAACAATATAAAAGAAAAAATAATAAATCAAAACATGATTATTTAGAAGAAGTTTCAATTGCTTTTATTTACTATCAGTATATTTAACCTGCACAAGAAATTGAACAATGTAATCCATATTTTCATGTTGTACTAAGCTTTTGCAGAGTCAAAAATGTTAAACTGGCATTGAGAAACTTTGAGAAAAGTGCATATAATTGGGCAGACAGTATCCCCAAAATGGAGACACACACATTATTCATCATTGAATTCATAGCACAGCGCCTTGAACAAAGAACCCTAATGAATATTGGGTACAGGACTATCTGTAAATGCGTGTCAACTTCTAAACTGTAGGGAAAGATAATGTGGTTTATATATAATAACAAGTTGCAAGACAGATCAAAGTTTATGGGTAAAAGACCTAGAATTACTTGTCATCTGCTTGGTAAAAGCCTGACTCAAAGTGCTATTGCATAAAAAGCAGGAAACATTTCTTTTTCATTATGATTAGGTTAATACCCAAAGGAAAAAATGTCCTTTACTCAAACCATGGTGGCTTTGCACTTAAAAAGTAAGCAGTTTCTTATCACTTTTGTGGAGGAATTTCAGGAAAACAAAAATACTCATGTAATTAAGAATACATTGAAGTGATCATCAAAGACTAACCTAGAATAATTATGAATCACTTTGGATGAAATACTGGGAGATAACTGTACTTAGTCCATGAGAAGAGTCATTAAGATCCACGAGTATTCTCTGAGAGTGAAAGTTACAGTGTAATTAATACTAATTTTCAGACAATAAAAGTGACACTTAAGGTTTCAGGGATTTAATGCTGCAGAAACTTGGTATAATATTAAAATCATTTATTGAGCCCTGCTCAATTTTATTGATGAAAATCAAGATATCTATTTTCAAAACAGGGCTAGAATAAACTCAGGTGTATGGAAAACTTTTAAATATTTCCTGTCCTTCCCTCCATCAATTCTTCTCCTGAGCAAAATTATTCTATACTTATAATTTCTTTCCTTTTGATCCAGTTTTTGTGATGAGTATTTTCTTTAGAATAGTCTTGCTATATACATACACTAGTCCCTAATCTCCCACTAATTTTCACACCAAATATAAATTTTATTGAGTGTTCCTTTGGGTAAGACAGACATGCAGATGTAGACTGTCCATGGAAATGTAGGAGAACAATTAAAGGAGGCTAGAGAATATATAATAGTATTGAAAACTGTAAAGTCTTTGATACTTTTCCTTCTCTGAGTCAAACTTGAGAAACATTCATGATATGATAAACACTGAAATTAATAAAATGTCATTTTTCTGTGATTCAGAGCATCTCTGTGTTTTGCAAGTGACTCCATGAATTTAAGGAGCCAAGGATATATGCTAGTCTATGAATAGAAATCTATAACAATATTAGAAAAGCATCCAATCTAATCAAGATAGCTAGTTCCAGGGAGGCATCGACTATTAATATGTAATTAGTATGGCTAAGCGTGTTAACCTAAGCAATTGATAATGAAACATGTTCACATGAGTCTGGAATAGAAAACCCAAGCTATATTAATTTGATAGTGACTGTCTCGTACTGGTTAATAGGAAGAGACTCAGGGAGTCTAGCTAATTAAAGAAGTAGGCATTATTGTGAAACTTCTTCAATTTTTTATTTATTTATTTATTTATTTATTTTTGGTGCACGGGCCTCTCACTGTTGTGGCCTCTCCCATTGTGGAGCACAGGCTCCGGACGCGCAGGCTCAGCGGCCATGGCTCATGGGCCCAGCCGCTCCGCAGCATGTGGGATCTTCCCGGATTGGGGCACGAACCCGTGTCCCCTGCATTGACAGGCGGACTCTCAACCACTGCGCCACCAGGGAAGCTCCAGCTTTGTTCTTTATTCTCAAGATATCTTTGGCAATTCGGAGTCTAGTGTGGTTCCATACAAACATTAGAATTATTTGTTCTAATTTTTTGAAGAATGCCATGGGTATTTTGAAAGGTATTGCATTAAATCTATAGATTGCTTTGGGTAGCATAGATATTTTAACAGTATTAAATCTTCCAATCCAATAACACAGGATATTTTTCCATATGTTTGTATTATTTTAAAATTCCCTCAACAATGTTTTACAGTTTTCAGAGTTAAGATCTTTCTTCTCCTTGGTTAAATTTATTAGGTAATTTAATCTTTTTGATGTGGTTATAAATGGGAGTGTTACTTTAATATCTCTTTCTGATAGTTCATTATTAGTGAATAGAAAAGCAAAAGATTTCTGTATATTAATCTTGTATCCTCCAACTTTACTGAATTCATTTATTAGTCTAATAGATTTTAGGTGGAGACTTTAGGTTTTTTATGTATAGTATCATGTCACCTGCAAATAGTGAGAGTTTTCATATTTCCCTTCTGATTTGCATGGCTTTTATTTCCTTTTCTTGTCTGATTGCTGTGCTAGTATTTCCAATACTATGTTAAATAGAAATGGCAAGAGTGGGCATCCTTGCTCGTTTAAGATTTTAAAGGAAAAGCTTTCAGCTTGTCACTGCTGAGTATGATGTTAGCTACAGATTTGTCATAAAAACCTTTATTATTTTGAGATATGTCACCCTTATACCCACTTTGATGAGAGTTTCAATCATGAGTGAATGTTGAATTTTGTCAAAATCTTTTTCTGTACCATTTGAGTTGATATGTAATTTTTATCCTTCCTTTTGTTAATGTGCTTTATCATATTGATAGATTTGTGAATATTGAACCATCCTCTCATACCTCAAATAAAACCCACTGATCATGGTGTATTTTTTTTTATATATTATTGAATTTAATTTGTTAATATTTTGTTGAGGATTTTTTGCATGTATTTCCATCAGAGATATTGGCCTGCAATTTTCTTTTCTTTTCTTTTCTTTTCTTGTTTTGGTAGTGTCTTTGCTTTTGGTATCAGGGTAATGGTGGCAGAGAGCCAAGTAGAATTAATTTGGGACAGTTTCATTCTCTTCAATTTTTTGGAATAATTTGAGAAGGATAGCTATTAGCTCTTTATATGTTTGGTAGAATTCCCCTGTGAAGCTGTCCAGTCCTGGACTTTTGTTTGCATGGAAGTTTTTAATTACAAATTCAATTTCACTACTAGTGTTTGGTCTGTTCAGATTGTCTGTTTCTTCCTGATTCAGCCTTGGCAGGCTGTATGTTTCCAGAAATTTGTCCATTTCATCGAGGTTGTCCAGTTTTTAGCACGCAACTGTTCATAGTATTCTCTTCTGATTTTTTTTGTATCTCTGTGGTACTGGTTGTTATTTCTCCTCTTTCATTTCTTCTTTTGTTGATTTGGGTCCTCTCTCTTTTCTTCTTGATGAGCATGACTAAAGGTTTATCAATTTTCTTTATCTTTTCAAAGGGACAATACGTGGTTTCCTTGATCTTTTTATTGTTTATTTTGGCCTCCGTTTCATTTATTTTCTCTCTGATCTTTATTTCCTTCTGTCTGCTGACTTTGAGCTTTGTTTGTTCTTCTTTTTCAAATTCCTTTAAATGATGTTACGTTTTCAATTTGAGATTTTTCTTTTTCTTGAGGTAGGTCTTTCTCACTATAAATTTTCCTCTTAGAACTGCTTTTGCTGTGTCCCATGGATTTTGGAAAGTTGTATTTTGTCAAGTTGTTTCCTGAATTTCCCTTTGATTTCTTCATTGACTCACTAGTATTTTTTAGTAGAATGTTATTTGGTGTCCACATGTTTGTGCTTTTCCCAGATTTTCTTCCTGTAATTGATTTCTAGTTGCATATGGTTGTGGTTGGAAAAAAAACGTTTGATGTAATTTCTATCCTCTTAAACTTGTTGAGGCTTGTGTTGTGGCCTAGCATGTGATCTGTACTGGAGAACATCCATTTTCAATTGAAAAGAATGCATATTCTGCTATTTTTTGATGGAATGTCCTGTAGGTATCTATTTAGTCCAACTTGTCTGTTGTGCCATTTAAGACCACAGTTGCCTTATTGATTTTCTGTCTAGATGATCTACCCATTGATAAAAATGGGTGACAATGTCCCCTATTATGACCATATTATTGTCAATTTCTCCCTATGTTTGTTAATATCTGCTTTATAGATTTACTTATCCCTGTATTGGGTTCATTTATGTTAAGGAGTGTAATATTCTCTTCTTTTATTGATCCCTTTATCATAATATAAAGAAGACATACAGATGGCCGACAAACACATGAAAAAATGCTCAACATAACTAATTATTAGAGAAATACAAATCAAAACTACAATGAGATATTACTTCACACCAGTCAGAATGGCCATCATCACAAAATCTACAAACAATAAATGCTGAAGAGGGTATGGAGAAAAGGGAACCCTCTTGCACTGTTGGTGGGAATGTAAATTGATACAGCCACTATGGAGAACAGGATGGAGCTTCCTTAAAAAAAAACTAAAAATAGAACTACCATGTGACCCAGCAATCCCACTACTGGGCATATACCCTGAGACAACCATAATTCAAAAAGACACATGCACCCCAATGTTCATTGAAGCACTATTTACAATAGCCAGGACATGGAAACAACCTAAATGCCCATCAATAGAGGAATGGGTAAAGAAGATGTGCTACATATATAAAATGAAATATTACTCAGCCATAAAAAGGAACAAAATTGGGTCATTTGTAGAGACATGGATGGACCTAGAGACTCATACAGAGTGAAGTAAGTCAGAAAGAGAAAAACAAATATCATATATTAACACATATATGTTGAATCTGAAAAAAAATTGATATAGATGATCTTATTTACAAAGCAGAAATAGAGACACAGATGTAGAGAACAAATGTATGGATACCAAGGGGGAAAGGGGAGGGGGGATATATTGGGAGATTGAGATTGACATATCTACACTATTGATACTATGTACAAAATAGATAAATAATGAGAACATACTGTATAGCACAGGGAAATCTGCTCAATGCTCTGTGCTGACCTAAATGGGAAGGAAATCCAAAAAAGAGGGGATATATGTATATATATAGCTAATTCTTGTATGGTAGAAACTAACACAACATTGTAAAGCAGCTATAATCCGAGAAAAAAATTTAAAATATAACAAAATTATAATGCCCTTCTTTGTGTTTTTCTATAGACTTCATTTTGTCTGATATGAGTATTACTACACCTGTTTTCTTGTCATTTATAGTTGCATAAAATAACTTTTTGCATCCCCTCACTTTCAGTCTGCATGTGTCTTTAGTTCTGAATTGGGTCTCTTGTAAGCAGCACATAGATGGTCTTGTTTTTTAAACCAATGCACTATCCTATATCTTTTGATCAGAAAATTTAGTCCATTGACATTTAAAGTGATTATTAATCTACATACCTATTGCCATTTTATTACTTATTTTTTGTAGTTTTTTGCTATTCTTTTTTTCTTTTTTTTGTTTCTTCTCTTGTGGTTTGATGCTTTTATTTAGTGGTATGCTAGTGTTCTTCTCTTTCTTGTTCTGTGTATCTATGGTAGGTTTTTAATTTTATTTATTTATTTTTTTTCTGTATGTGGGCCTTTCACTGCTGTGGCCTCCCCCACCATGGAGCACAGGCTCTGGATGCACAGGCCCAGCAGCCATGGCTCACGGGCCCAGCCGCTACGTGGCACATGGGATCCTCCCGGACCAGGGCATGAACCCGTGTCCCCCGCACCAGCAGGCGGACTCCCAACCACTGTGCCACCAGGGAAGCCCTATGGTAGGTTTTTGATTGTGGTTATCATGGGGTTTATATATGTTGACTTATAACTATATCTATTTGTTTTAAACAGGTAGTCCTTTAAGTTCAAACATATTCTAAAATATCGACATTTTTTACCCCCTTCCCTGACATTTTGTGTGTGTTTTTTTTTTTTTCTTTTGTGGTACGTGGGTCTCTCACTGTTTTGGCCTCTCCCATTGCAGAGCACAGGCTCCAGATGTGCAGGCTCAGTGGCCATGGCTCACGGGCCCAGCTGCTCCACGGCATGTGGGATCTTCCCAGACCGAGGCATGAACCCATGTCCCCTGCATCGTCAGGCAGACTCCCAACCACTGCGCCACCAGGGAAACCCCATTTTGTGCTTTTGATGTCATATTTTACATCTTCATGTTTATACCTTTACTTATTATTGTAGTTATATCTAATTTTACATTTTTTTGTCTCTTAATCTTTGTACTAGCACAGCCTAGTACAAAGTGGGTGGGTGATGCATAGCCTTTATACATAGTTTAAGTGGGTGATGCACAGCATTTATACATAGTTGTCTTTATATATATTTGTTTACTAGTTGATTTTTCTTTTCCTATAAATACTTTCTTGCCATAGCCTTTTCTTAGCCACTTATTGAAGACCCTTTAACATTTCTTTTGGAGTAGGTTTAGTACTGATGAATTTTTTTAGCTTTTGTCTGAGAAGTTCTTTCTCTCTCCTTCAACTTTAAATGATAATCTTGCAGAGTAAATTGTCATAGTTTTCAGGTTTTTCCTTTTTAGTTTTTTAAATATTGTGCCATTGACTTCTGGCCTGAAAAGTTGCTGTAGAAAAATCAGCTGGAAGTCTTATGGGCTTCTTTGCATATGACTCATTTTTTTTTCTCTTGTTGCCTTTAAAATTCTCTCTTTATATTTAACTTTTGCCATTTTAATTATGATATATCTTTGTGTGGGTGTGTTTGGGTTCCTCTTGTTTCATCCCATTTGTGTTTATACCTTGATATCTGTTTCCTTCTTCAGGTTTGGGAAGTTTACAACCATAATTTTATCAAATACATTTTGGATATCCTTCTCTCCATCTTCTTTTGGGATCCCTATAATGCTAATGTTGGTATGTCTGATGTTATCCCAACAATATCTTTAAAGCTGTCCTCATTTTTTAATTTATTTCTTTATTTTTGCTGTGCTGATTAGTTAATTTCCATTACTCTATCTTCCAGATCACTGATGTGTTCTTTTATATCACCTAATACTCTGTTCATTCTTTCTAGTGTGGTTTTCATTTCAGTTATTGTATTCTTCAGTTCTGACTGGTTCATTTTTATATTTTCTAGTTTCTGGTTAAAATTCTCACTATATTCATCTATTATTTTCCTTAATTCAGTTATTATTTTTATTACTAATGCTTTGAATTCTTAACTGGTAATTATTCATTACTGTTAAATAGCTGCTTTTTCAGTAGTTTTCTCTTGATCTTTCAATTGAGACAATTCTTCTGTCTTCTCATTTTCTTTATCTTTCTCTGTCTATATGAAATTAGGTGAAATGCTTACCAGTGCATTATTGAAGGGGTGTCCTTATGTGAGAGCATCCCTATACAGTCTGCATGAGTTCAGTAGCTGCTAGAAGAGCTATATTTGATGTGAACACTAGTTACATATTTCCTTAGTGTGTGCTGGCAGCTATCATCTTTGTTGGGTGTGGAGCTGGAGATGGAGGGGCTAGGACAGAGCCAGTTATGAGGTGGGGTTCCCTTTTGCTCAGTGGCTGCCACTGCCCTATTTGGGGCATGTTAAGTTTCAAGTTTCTGAAGCAGAAGCTCTAAGGATTGGTTCAGAGCTGTCTCAGTTCTCTTAAGTGTGTGCTCTTCCCCTTCCCAGTATTGTCACTCTCGCCCCAGAGGGGAGCAGTACTAGAATAAGAGTGGCTGATGTGGCTATTTTGAAAGAGTCTGAGGGTGGGCTGTGGTTATCTATCTGCCATCAGTGATCCAGACTCCTTCTGATGTGTTGCCTGTACAATGAATCACCAGTAATGTTTGCCTTGTACCTCCTCAGATGCTGCTTAGGTTTTGAGCTGCCTCAGCACCTAATGGGTGAGATTTTTCCTAGGTTGTGGAAGCATTTGCTTCATTATAGATCTGTGACATGAGGCAAGCAGTGCAGCAGCATTCACTGGGTTCAGGCTGGGTCACACACTAGGGTGGTCGCAGTAAACCCATGTTGTTTCAAGTCACTTTCTCTGCCCTGCTTTGGGTGTAAGCAAGCATTATGCACTCCTCATGAGAGGAGTCTAGATTTTCTGCAGCTCTCCTAGTAGTCCCATCAGTCCTTCAACTAGTCAAGGGAGCTCATCTTCTCCTTGTTGGATCCCAGACCTGGGTCCCCAAGATGTAACCTGAGCCACTCACTCCCCAGGAAGGGTTCCACCCATACAATCTCCCGTTTCCTCTGATTCCCTTCCTGGGGCACAGATCTGAGTCTCTTCCCTTCCTACCCAATTCTGTGTGGATCTCTCTTACAGCCTTGGTTGTACAAGAGTCTGTCTGCTAGTATCCAGTTAATTTTCAGTGAGCATTGTTCCACAGGCAGATGTATTTTATTCTGTTCATGAGAGGTGGTTAAGTTCTACATCCCCCTATTCAGCTATTTTGATTCAAATCCTTTCCTTTCATCTTTTATCTGTGCTATAATGCTCTGCATAACTGCTATTTTACCAAGTTTTCATTTCTATTTCTGATTGATTGTATAGTATAGCAACAGGATACTAGACTGTCTGATTTATAGAATACTAAATAAGAGACAAAGAGAATATTTCTTATTCCAGCTAATCCAACAAAGCAGTGTTAACACAAATGTTCAGACTTGTATTTAGTGTATCTGAGTCTTGTTTTAATATTATGACAGTATCTTGAATAGTTCTATTCTCTGAGTTTTTACATAGTCAATTATACAGGAGGGGAAACTACAAATTTTATAAGCTATTATAATTTTAAATTCAATTTACATTAAGAACTGGGAAATAAAAGTCCCATGTCATATTTATAGTTATAGCTTCATATAATTCTACCTCTTAAAATTCCATTTTATCTTAATGATTAAGGGAAAATATTTAGTGTCCTTTTCTCATAGCAATACCAAAGAGAGATATATGGTAGATTATAAAAACAAATTAAAAATGCATCATTGTGAGGAGAATGAAAAATAATGAGACAAAGAGAAATTATGCAGGTGCTGTTCTAAATATCTATTTAGTGTTAAGTACTACTAACAATGCCAATATATTACTTGTTACTATTTTAGAAATATAAGGGATCCAGATAATCAAGACAATATGAAATTTAATGGGTCAGTAATACATGTGAAAAAGTCAAACAAAAATTGTCAGAGTATAGGACATGATAATAGAAAATTTTATTTGGTCTGCTGTCCTAACATGTCTTCTAGAATGGCTGAAAATGACAACAGTGTTCTAAATTTAAAGAGAAATTTACTATTTATAATGTAATTTCATTGTCATTTTTAAATTTATTTTTGTCTCTGTTATCAATCTAAATTTAATAACCTTTTGGACTAAAGAAGATGCTGTGGTAAGAACAAACCAATCTGAGGAGATCAGTGATAGTATCTAATTAGCTTAATTTTACTTACTTTTTTGGTAAATGACCTACAGTTGAACTTTTTTATCATTCAGCACCATCGAATACCACCAGGTTATAATTTTGGTCACAAAAATTCTTTAAATAAAAAACACTAGAGGTTTGGCATAAAATTTTTCTTGTGTATCCATAATATAATGACAAATAAATATTAAATCATACATAGATGTGTGCATGGAACAAAATAAAGCTACACACAAACTGTATTTCTGTAATTCAATATATTCAAGTATCTTACAGATGACTAGTTCCCAGATCAGTATGTGCACTTATGCATTTACAGCAGTCTTCTTTAAAGGTCCTGTAAAATACCATTGCACTTTTTTATTCAAAATATTTATTGGGCCAATATTATTATTGGTTGGGGAATACTATACTATGAAACAAAAAGAGGAATAAAATGAAAGTCTTTTCAATAAACTTATAATCTATTACATATGCACACACACATAATTAAATTTATTCAAACATGAGATCATGTGTCAGCATTTACCAGAATAGAAAAGACATTTAAAATCCAGAAGATGGAGTATTGTTTTGGAAGGTTGGTTAATTTCATAAAGAACATATAATTTGGAGGACCTTCAAGATGGCAGAGGAGTAAGACATGAAGATCACCTTCCTCCCCAAAAATACATCAAAAAAAATGTACATGTGGAAAAAACTCCTACAGAACACTTACTGCATGCTGGCAGAAGACCTCAGACTTCCCAAAAGGCAAGTAACTTCCCATATACCTGGGTAGGGCCAAAGAAAAAAGAAACAGAGGCAAAAGAATAGGGATGGGACCTGCACCTCAGGGAGGGGGCTGTGAAGGAGGAAAAGTTTCCACACACTAAGAAGCCCTTTCACCAGTGGAAACGGGGGATGGGTGGGGGGAAGCTTTGGAGCTATGGAGGAGAGCACAGCAACAGGTGTGCAGAAGACATAGCGGAGAGGTTCCTGCACAGAGGATCAGTGCCGACCAGCACTCACCAGCCTGAGAGGCTTGTCTGCTCACCCTCCAGGGAAGTCGGGGTTTGGGAGCTGAGGCTTGGATTTGGAGTTCAGATCCCAGGGAGAGTACTGCAGTTTGCTGCATGAACACAGCCTGAAGGGGGCTATTGCACCAAAGCTAACTGAGAGGGAATCCAGGAAAAAGTCTAGAACTGCCAAAGACTCAAGAGACCTTTGTTTCAGGGTGCATGAGGAGAGGATACTCAGAACACCACCTAAACGAGCTTCAGAGACAGGCATGAGCTGCAGTTATCAGCATGGACACCAGAGATGGGCATGAAATGCTAAGGCTTCTGCTGCAGCCACCAAGAAGCCTGTGTGCAAGCACAGGTCACTATCTACACGTCCTCTCCTGGGAGCCTGTGCAGCCTGCCACTGCCTGGGTCCCGTGATCCAGGGACAACTTCCCAAGGAGGACTCACGGTGCACCTCAGGCTGTTGCAACGTCATGTCGGCCTCTGCCACCGCAGGCTCACCCCACATTCTGTACTCCTCGCTCCCCCTGACCTGAGTGAGCCAGAGCCCCCTAATTAGTCACTCCTTGAACCCCATCTTATCTGGGTGAAGAACAGATGGTAGAAGGTGACCCATATGCAGAGGCGGGGCCAGATCCAAAGCTGAACCCCAGAAACTGTCCAAACAAAGAAGAGAATGGGAAATTTTGCCAGGCAGCCTCAGGAGTTGTGGGTTAAATCTCCACAATCAACTTGATGTAGCCTGCATCTCTGGAACACCTGAAGAGACAACAAATCATCCCCAAATTGAGTCAGTGGATTTTGGGAGCAACGAGAGAATTGGGGTTTGCTGTCTGAGACTGACTAGTTTCTGATTTTTATGTTTTTCTTCGTATAGTTTCTAGTGCTCGTTATCATTGGAGGATTTGTTTATTGGATTGGATTGGCTGCTCTCTTCTTTTTTTATAATTACTTTCTTATTTTTTTATTTTAATAATATTTTTATTTTTTTATTTTAATAACTATTTTATTATTTTTTTATGCTCTCTTTTTCTTCTCCCTTTTCTTCTGAGTTATGTGACTGACAGGGTCTTGGTGCTCTGATTAAGTGGCAGGCCTGAGCCCCTGAAGTGGGCAAGCTGAGTTCAGGACAGTGGACCACCAGGGACCTCCTGACCCCTTTTAACATCAATTGGCGAGAGTTCTCCCAGAGATCTCCAACTCAATGCTAAGACAAAGCTCTACTCAATGACCAGCAAGCTCTGGTGCTGGACACCCCATGCCTAACAACTAGCAAGACAGGAACACACCCCCACCCATTAGCAGAGAGGCTGCCTAAAAATATAATAATCTCAGAGACACCTCAAAACACACACCAGATGTGGTATTGTCCACTAGAAAGACAAGACCCAGCCTCATCCATCAGAACACAGGCACCAGTCCCCTACACAAGGAAGCCTACACAAGCCACTGAATAAATCTTACCCACTGGGGGCAGACACTAAAAACAATGGGAACTACAAACCTGCAAGTTGTGAAAAGGAAACCCCAAACACAGTAAATTAAGCAAAATGAGAAGACAGAGAAATATGCAGCAAATGAAGCAGCAAAGTAAAAACCCACAAGGCCAAACAAATGAAGAGGAAATAGGCAGTTAATCTGAAAAATAATTCAGAGAAATGATAGTAAAGATGGTCCAAATTCATGGAAATAGAATGGAGAAAATAAAAGACATATTTAACAAAGAACTAGAAGAACTAAAGAGCAAAGAAACAATGATAAACTACACAATAAATGAAATTTAAAAATCTCTAGAAGGAATTGATGGCAGAATAACTGAGGCAGAAGAATGGATAAGTGGCCTGGAAGATAAAATAGTGGAAATGACTACCACAGGTCAGAATAAAGAAAAAAGAATGAAAAGAATTGAGGATAGTCTCAGAGACCTTTGGGAGAACATTAAATGCACCAACATTTGAATTATAGGGGTCCCAGAAAAAGAAGAGAAAAAGGGACTGAGAAAATAGTTGAAGAGACTAGAGTTGAAAACTTTCCTAATATGAGAAAGGAAAGAGCCCTACAAGTCCAGTAGGCACAGAGAACCCCTTACAGGATAAATACAAGGAGAAACACGCCAAGACACCTATTAATCAAACTATCAAAACTTAAAAACAAAGAAAAACATATTAAAAACATCAAGGGAATAGCAACAAATAACAAACAAGGGAATCCTCATAAGCTTAACAGCTGGCCTTTCAGCAGAAACTCTGCAAGCCAGAAGGGAATGGCAGGACATATTTAAATTGATGAAAGGGAAAAAGACTACAACCAAAATTACTCTACTCAGCAAGGATCTCATTCACATTCAATGGAGAAATTAAAATCTTTACAGACAAGAAAAAGCTAAGAGAATTCAGCACCACCAAACCAGCTTTACAATAAATTCTAAGGGAACTTCTCTAGGCAGGAACCACAAGAAAAGGAAAAGACCTACAAAAACAAACCCAAAACAATTAGAAAATGGTAATAGGAACATACATATCAATCATTACCTTAAATATAAATGGATTAAATGCTCTAACCAAAAGACATATGCTGGCTGAATGGATATAAAAACAAGACCTGAATTTATGCTGTCTACAAAAGACCCACTTCAGACCTAGGGACACATACAGACTGAAAGTGAGGGGATGGAAAAAGATATTCCATGCAAATGGAAATCAAAAGAAAGCTGGATTAACAATTCTCATATCAGACAAAATAGACTTTAAAATAAAGACTATTACAAGAGACAAAGGAGGACACTACAGAATGATCAAAGGATCAATCCAAGAAGAAGATAAAACAATTGTAAATATTTATGCACCCAACGTAGGAGCACCTCAATACATAAGGCAAATGCTAACCACAATAAAAGGGGAAATTGACAGTAACACAGTAATAGTTGGGGATTTTAACACCCCACTTTCAGCAATGGACAGATCATCCAGAATGAAAATACATAAGGAAACACAAGCTTTAAATGATACATTAAACAAGATGGTCTTAATTGATATTTATAGGATACTCCATCCAAACAACAGAATACACTTTCTTCTCAAGTGCTTATGGAACACTCTCCAGAACAAACAATATCTTGGGTCACAAATCTAGCCTTGGTAAATTTAAGAAAATTGAAATTGTATCAAGTATCTTTTCTGACCACAATACTACGAGACTAGATATCAATTCCAGGAAAAAAAATAAACTGTAAAGAATACAAAGACATGGAAGTTAAACAATACTAAATAACCAAGAGATCACTGAAGAAATCAAAGAAGAAGTAAAAAATATACCCAGAAACAAATGACAATGAAAACACGAGAACCCAAAACCTGTGGGATGCAGCAAAAGCAGTTCTAAGGGGGAAGTTTATAGAAATAAAATCCTACCTCAAGAAAGAAGAAACATCTCAAATAAACATCCAAACCATACACCTAAAGCAATTAGAGAATGAAGAACAAAAAAACTCAAAGTTAACAGAAGGAAAGAAATCATAAAGTTCAGATCAGAAATGAATGAATAAGAAATGAATGAAATTATAGCAAATATCAATGAAACTAAAAGCTGATTCTTTGAGAAGATAAACAAAACTGATAAACCATTAGCCAGGCTCATCAAAAATAAAAGAAGAAGACTCCAATCAACAGATTTAGAAATGAAAAAGGAGAAGTAACAACTGACACTGCAGAAATACAATGGATCATGAGAAATTACTACAAGCAACTATATGCCAAAAAAAATGGACAACCTGGAAGAAATGGACACATTCTTAGAAAAGCACAACCTTCCAAGACTGAACAAGGAAGAAATACAAAATATAAACAGACCAATCACAAGCACTGAAATTGAAACTGTGATTAAATATATTACAACAAACAAAAGCCCAGGACCAGATGGCTTCACAGGTGAATTCTACCAAACATTTTGATACAAAACCAGACAAAGATGTCACAGAAAAAGAAAAGTACAGGCCAATATCACTGATGAACATAGATGCAAAAATCCTCAACAAAATACTAGCAAACAGAATCCAAGAGCACATTAAAAGGATCATATACCATGATCAAGTGGGGTTTCTCCCAGAAATGTAAGGATTCTTCAATATACACAAATCAATTAATGTGATACACCATATTAACCAACTGAAAGATTAAAAACCATATGATAATTTCAAAAGAGGAAGAAAAAGTTTTTGACAAAATTCAACACCAATTTATGATACATATCTGCCAGAAAGTAGGAATAGAGGGTACTTACCTCAACATAATAAAAACCATATATGAAAAACCCACAGCCAACATCATTCTCAGTGGTGAGAAAACTGAAAGTATTTCAACTAGGATCAGGAACAAGACAAGGTTACCCACTCTCACTACTATTATTGAACATAGTTTTGGCAATTTTAGCCACAGTAATCAGAGAAGAAAAAGAAATAAAAGGAATCCAAATTGGGGAAAAAAAGAGGTAAAACTGTCACTGTATGCGGATGATATGATACTATACAGAGAAAATACTAAAGATGACACCAGAAAACTACTGGAGCTAATCAATAAATTAAAATTAAGGAAACACTCCCATTTACCATTGCAACAAAAAGAATAAAATACCTAGGAATAAACCTATGTAAGGAGACAAAAGACCTGTATGTAGAAATCTATAGGACACTGATGAAAGAAATTAAAGATGATACAAACAAATGGATACATTTACCATATTCTTGGATTGGAACAATCAACATTGTGAAAATGACTATGTTACCCAAAGCAATCTACAGATAAAATATAATCCCTACCAAACTACCAATGGCATTTTTCACAGAACTAGAACAAAAAATTTCAAAATTTGTATGGAAACACAAAAGACTCCAAATCATCAAAGCAATCTTGAGAAAGAGAAAAGGAAGCTGGACGAATCAGGCTTCCAGACTTCAGACTATGCTACAAAGCTACAGTAATCAAGACAGTATGGTTCTAGCACAAAAACAGAAATATAGATAAATGGAACAGGATAGAAAGACCAGAGATAAACCCATGCACATATGGTCACTTTATCTTTGATAAAGGAGACAAGAATAAACAATGGAGAAAAGAAGCCTATTCAGTAAGTTGTTCTGGGCAAACTGGACAGCTACATGTAAAAGAATGAAATTAGAAAACTCCCTAACACCATACACAAAAAGGAACTCAAAATGGATTAAAGACCAAAATGTAAGGTCAGACACTATAAACTCTTAGAGGAAACCATAGACAGAACACTCTTTCACATAAATCATAGGAAAATCCTTTTTGACTCATGTTCTAGAGAAATGGAAATAAAAACAAAAATAAATAAATGAGGCCTAATGTAACTTAAAAGCTTTTCCACAGCAAAGGAAACCACAAACAAGATGAAAAGACAACCCTCAGAATGGGAGAAAATATTTGCAAATGAAGCTACTGATAAAGGATTAATTTCCAAAATATACAAGAAGTTCATGCAGCTTTATATCAGAAAAACAGACAACCCAATCCAAAAATGGGCAGAAGACCTAAATAGACATTTCTCCAAAGAAGGTATACAGATTGCCAACAAATACATGAAAGAATGCTTAACATCACTAATTATTAGAGAAATGCAAATCAAAACTACAATGACGTATCACCTCAAACCAGTTAGAATGGGCATCATCAGAAAATCTACAGACAACAAATGCTGGAGAGGATGTGGAGAAAAGGGAACCTTCTTGCACTGTTGGTGGAAATGTAAATTGATACAGCCACTATGGAGAATAGTATGGAGGTTCCTTAAAAAACTAAAATAGAACTACCATACAACCCAGCAATCCCACTATTGGGCATATACCCTGAGAAAACCATAATTTGAAAATAATTATGTACCCCAATGTTCATTGCAGCACTATTTACAAGAGCCAGGACATGGAAGCAACCTAAGTGTCCATCGACAGATGAATGGATAAAGAAGATGTGGCAGACATATACAATGGAATATTACTGAGCCATAAAAAGAAACAAAATTGACTTATTTGTAGTAAGGTGCATGGACCTAGAGTCTGTCATACAGAGTGAAGTAAGTCAGAAAGAGAAAAACAAATACTGTATGCTAATACATATATATGGGGAAAAAATGGTTATGAAGAACCTAAGGGCAGGACAGGCATAAAGATGTAGATGTAGAGACTGGACTTGAGGACATGGGGAGGGGGAAGTGTAAGCTGGGACGAAGTTAGAGAGTGGCATGGACATATATACACTACCAAATATAAAAATAGATAGCTAGTGGGAAGCAGCTGCATAGGACAGGGAAATCAGCTCAGTACTTTGTGATCACCTAGAGGGGTGGGATAAGGACAGTGGGAGGGAGACACAAGAAGGAGGGGGCATGGGCATATATGTATACGTATAGCTGATTCACTCTGTTATAGAGCAGTAACTAACCCCACGTTTTAAAGCAATTATACTCCAATAAAGATGTTAAAAAAATATAATTCAATCTAAGTCTTGTTAGTTTAGTAGTGATTTTGTATGTAAAATGCAGAGGACATTTCAGTAGGGGAAAGAAGCTAAAGAAAGACAAAAGGCAATAATAGCAAGATGGGATATTTGGGTATTGGTTAGAAATGGCAATCCCTCCTTTTCAAGTTTTCAAATTCAACATAATCTACTTCATGTGTACTGAGAATATAAGACAGGGTTTAAGTATATGGGATTTTGATAAAATTGTCTGGGTTGAAATCCATCTTAACGAACCCCTAACTGTTGTATATATTTGAGCAAGTTATTTAACTTCTCTGTCCCACAGTTCCTTAGATGTAAATGTCACCAATGCTAATATTTATATCACAATTTATTGTGAAGATTAATTCAGTTAATATATGTAAATCATTTGAGATAATGCCTGGCACAAAGTAAATGCTATATGTGTGATGCTGTTGTTATTAGTATATTGTTACTATTGTTCTGATAGAGAAACTATACACATAGACATCTGCAAGTCAAATTCATAAACATACATTATTATGGGGAAATATTCAGAAAATAAATATGAGTTAAAGTTATAAATAAGCTTCTCCACACATAAGGTTACAGATATAAAACATTAAAAGCTAAAACCTGAGCTTATACAATAAAACAATTTGTGTTTTACTAATTAATTGAACAAAAATTTATTTCCTTTCTCAGCAGCTTTGTTCTATTTGCAACATTTATACCCCTATCAGTGTCTGAATGAGTATTGTGTGGTTAGTGCTGTGGTAATTTGTTTGTTCCCTTAACAGAGTTCTACAAGAAACCAAGGTTCTTCTCAGTTCTATGAAGATGTGTGAAAACAAATTCCATTAATATATAATTATTTTTAAATAAAATTTAAAGTTTTTAGCATTTGTAGTGTTACCAAAATTATTTTTGGCAATTTTATTTTATAACAGTTCTTTGTGTATTAAATGGATCACATAGAAACCTACTTATTTTAGTAGGTGTTTTATAAGTTAGAACTAATTATAGTAGATGAAGAATTAGATTGTATGCTCCCTAGATGGCAGAATGTAGGGACACAATTTTGTAGTATTTTTAATATGTAGCTTTCAACAGTAAGTTATGGGCAGATTAGTATATGCCTTTCATTATAATCATATTTTTCTTATACATTACTCAAATTTTTAGTTTAAAAAATATTTTTTGAAGCCTTGTTAGTATGTAATTCACATACCATACAATTCACTCATTAAAGTATTTTTTAATATGTTTAATTCAATGATTTTTAGTATTTTCACAGAATTATGCAACTATTGCCACAATTTTAGAACATTTCATAACTCTGAAAATAACTCTATGTCCATTAACAATCATGCCTCATTTCCCTCAAAGAAAAAGATTTTCAAATATTTAATTTGTGTTGTTCACTGAGTGTTTTGACAAAGAATTATGTTGGTTCGATCCACACCCCTGAACTCTCATCTCTTCTCATTGCTAGTTCATGAAAGTAAAATAATTATGCCAGTTTTTCTCCTTTTTCTTTTCTTATTTCATTTCTCTCTTAGGGAAAAGTATCAATCATGAGGCAAAATCACATGTAAGAAAGCAGATGCAAAAAGCATGGTGATTTTAAAGGATCAGCAAGAAAACATGAAAGGTAATATTGGCTAGTACAAAAAGAAGTGTGACTTATTAAAAGACTGGTGAACAAAGACCAAAAGATTAAAAAGAAAAAACAAAGAGAGTATAAGGGTACAAGGTGAAAGCAGTGAGTATCGAGTCATGGTGGAAAACATACTACAATCTTATTGAAAGTGAAAAATGTGATTACTAATTTTCTGAAAGATGACATTCCCACAACAAAGAATAATTAATAAATACATCAACAACAGTATAAACTTCCCATGATATATCCATACATTCCTTTCTAGGTAATTTTTTGGCAAACGCCTACCCACTCCTATACATGATGCAAATTTGTAACAAATTCATCTCTTTTTTTTGTAATTTATTTTTATAATGGGGTATAGCTGATTTTCTTTTCTTTTAATTTAATTTATTTTTTTTATACAGCAGGTTCTTATTAGTCATCCATTTTATACACATCAGTGAATACATGTCAATCCCAATCTCCCAATTCATCACACCACCACTCCCACAACAAATTCATCTTGAGCCACTTATTTCCTTCAACATCTTGTTCTTTCTTCCATACAAACATTTGATCACATTATGCCTTGAACATATATTTCTTACATAAACACTTCACCTATTTTATTTATATTTGTCCTCAAATACTATTTGATATTTTGATATTATTTGCTGCAGGAAGGCTCCACATCTTTCATTCCAGAATATGTTAGTCCTGCTACAGGCTCTATTAACCCTGCTACTTTACCTATTGTTAAATTTATCCCATGTTGCCATAATTTCTCACTTAATTATTTGTCATCCTGATAGACGTTTTGATGAAAGAAGTGATTATTTTTGTTCAGGTTTGATATAATTACAGTGCTTACTATTTGGTTAAAGTGAGAATTTTACTAACGGTATGTAACTTTTGGTTGTGTGTAAAAATGCAAATGTGTTTATTTCTAAGGGATATTGGGTAGATAAACGATGCTTTAATCAAGCTATTGTTTGCTAAAGACTGTTGCTACTTAGGTTAGAAATTGCTCTATGATCTTCTTGCAAATTCTCATTTTATCTCATCTGAGACCTATACTATCTGTTGCTGGTTCAATAACTCCAAAAGCCCACAAAAGGATGTATAGAGAATTTGCATATGAAAGTTGACCAAGTGATCTACAGATATCTAAAGTGTTGTTTTAATCAAATAAACATTTTAAATATTCTAGTAATTATAAGACATGGATTTTGTTAAAGGAAGTATGGAGCATAGTCAATAAATATTTGTTTGGCTTACACAGAAGATCTAGAACAGTGTTAGTTGCTGTAGAGAAATTAAAGGAGTAAAAGTCTTGCATCCAAAAATGTTCAATTATTTGATAAAAAGTCTGTATAGTACACTCATGAATGTGTTCTTATTGTGATGATGTGAAATACAAAGGTATAGTATTCAAAAAGAAAATATAGAAAGAGACTCCATATAAGCTTCAAATTATCATATTCAATTAAATTTCAAAAATACTTGACGTGGACTTAACCTCTTTTATTAGCTTTCTATGATAACGACACCTTTTAAAAGTGGATTATCAAATAGCTCATAAAATGAGATTGCAAGATGATCTCAATTTGGTAACCTTAACTCTGTCTCAGGATGAAAATAAAAGAATTCTATTTATTCTCAGTTATTAAAAATTCTTGGTTTAATGAAATAGAGAATTTGAAGTTTTATTGAACATCATAAAACAAAAGTAATTTTATTTCTTTGGTGCTATATTCCAAACATCATTGTGAATGCCATTACTTGAACATTATTATTAGGAAAATAACATTTATCATTTTCACCTTTTAAATATTTAATGGTTTTTAATAACTTGTTTTACATTTACCGCTTTATATAAGTTGTTGATGCTCTGTGCAGTTCAACACTGAATAACTTAAATTATTGTCCAACTTAATGGCATTTAGAAAGAAAAAAAATCAAGTGACATAATTATATTACCTAAGGTAGAAAGAGAAAAAACATTATACATAGAAGTACTGATACTTTGATAGCTAGTCACCCAAGCTTTTCAGAAGGGAACATACCTAGATATAAAGTAATCCTACTATTACGCAGTAGGAAGATATAAAAAAGCTAAAAGAAGAAATGAAGTATTCTTGTTGTCTGAGCCCACGATTTTTCATATTACATTTCAAGGACAAGTTTTGAAAATAAAACAAGGAAATGTAAATTTAATAATAAATCTCTACATAATTGATTATTTCATATGCCAGGATAGAGATGTTGCTTTTCTGATAACTGTCTTCAAATGGGTAAGGAGACAATTAGGGATTAACTTCCTCATCAGTCTAATCACTACCTAACAGAATAGGTATTTGAAGGGACTGGGTATTTCATTTGAGAACAGAAAGAAATAAGCCTTAATTAAGTTTTAGTAAATTAATTATAGAACTTCCAGGTAAATATAGTACTTTGAAAATAGTCATTGAATCCCTCTCTCCTTCTGAATTCCTGGGACTAAGTTAATATACAAACAGAGAAAATAATCAAGCAACCTATTGTGATATTTATTCACATAGGTTACCTTAAAATCACAGTGTGGTGTAAGGAACCTGGACCATGCAGTGAGACCAACCTTGATTGGGGTCTGGATTTCTTACTTAATGAAAGTATAACTGTAGTTAGGTTACATAATAAATCTGCTTCTGAACCTCTGCATCAGTAAAATGCAGATATATGACTTGCAGACTAACTCAGGGTTTTAAATGAGTTCGTATATGCATAGTATATAGTACAAGGTCTGACACATAGCAGGCATTTAATAAATGAATTTCCTGTACTAGTATTAAAATAATCCACTGGAATTTGAGTGCTACAAATACATGAATGCAAAAATGACATTTGACTCAAATGTTAGACCATGGATAACAAAATAAGCTAAATAAACATAAAACAGCAAGAAAAATACTCTACACTAAAATGCTGAAACCTCTCAACTGTTTTAGGAAAGAAATAACATCAATGTTACAAAAATACTTCAGAAAATACGTGAGAAGGAAACAACATATCTATCCCAGAATTTTCTATGAGATTGATATAACCCTGACACCAAATCTAACAGATATTATAAGAAGGGAAATCATGAAAAATTTTGAAGAAATATTTCATAAAATTAAGCAAATCTAGTAACATATAAAAACTAAATATATAATAATTGAATTGGTTTTATCCTAGGAAAATCATTTGGCTTAAATTTTGAAAATTAGTGAATATAATCACTATATCAAATTTTAAACAAAAAAAGTTAAGGTAATATCAATTAATGAAGAAAAGGTATTCAACATCTTTATATCCCATTTCAGATAAAACTCACAGAAAAGCAAAAATAAGAAAGACTTCCTGGACCTAAAACCTATAGCTAGCCAACAACCAAACTATAGCTAGCACAAATTTTAATGGGAAAATACTGGACACTTTCCTCATGAAATCACAAAGAGAGTAAGACTGTCCACTCTCACTATTTCTATTAAATGTTGTCCTAGGAATCTTCGTGAAATAAAAGAATTTTTATAAAAGCACAATTTGAAAAAAGAAGTAAAACTCTTTGTATATGCAGATATTTTTAATACCAAAACTTTACAAAATCTTTATTAAAATAGACAAGAACTAATAAGTGAATTTAGCAACATACAAGATCAAGTATGAAAATCAATTATTTCCATATATTAATTATATAAAATTAGAAATATATCAATTTAAACTAGTTCTAATTTCTTTAATTGGAAAAATTCTTAAAATGATCATCTTAAGGGAACCTAAAAAATAATGTCAAGAGAAATCAAAGAGGCCTAAATAAATGAAAGGTATACTATTTTCTTTGATGGAAATCTAACTATTGTTAAAATATCAATTCTCACCAAATTGATCAATAAATTCATTATTTTAATCAATTTTGGCAACCTTCTTAAAAAAATAGAAATCATCAAGCTGACTCTAAAATTGATGTTATGTCAGTTAACTAAAAATGTCTTGAGAAAGAACAACGAAGTTGGATGTCATAACTACCCGACTTCAACATGTACTACAAAGATATCATAATCCAAATAGTACAGTATTGGTACAGTAATAGGCAAATACATAAATGGAACAGAATACAATTCACAAATAGACCCATGTTCATATGACAAACTGATTTTATTGGAGGTAAAATAATTCAATGAATAAATGAAAATATTTGAAGCAAATAGTGTCAAAACAAATAAATATTTGTACAGATAAAAAATAAACCTCGGCAACTACCTCATAAGATACAGAAAAAATAATTTAAGATAAATCAGAGGCCTATACATAAATGTATAAAAGATATTTTATAAGATAATAAAAATCCTTAGACATTATACAGAAAAAAAACATGAGAAAATAGCAATTAAATCGAATTCATCAAAAATTTTAAAATATTATTAGAACAAAACTTTTACTCATAAAAACAGCTTAAGTAAAGTTGTTATACAAACCATTGTAAGAAAATATACATGTAATGAACATTTGACTAAGTTCTTGAATCCAAAACTTATTTTAAAAAATTCCACAACTCCATAATAAAACACAAACAACACATTAAAATGGGCAATATCTTGAAACAAATATTTCATAAAACATATGAAGCGTTAGTAAACATAGCAAGAATTTTTCAATATCATTATTCATCAGGAAAATGCTAATTAAAACAAAAATTAGAAAATACTATCTCATGTTCTCATAAATATGGAACAACTGGAACTGTCATATATTGTTGTTGTGAATGTAAATAGTAATATCATTAGAAGAAAATTTAGGAAATTTTATCATAACGTTATATAACACTTCTGGTTTTTATCCATGAGAAATTAAAATATACTTCCACAAAACTTGTATAAGAATGCTGATTTCAGCTTTAATAATAGTCAAAAATGAAACAACACAAATATCTGTTAACAGTAAAATTGATAACCAAATTGTATCTCATCCATAAAATGTAATACCACTCAGAAATAAAAAGGAAATGGACTGCAGATTTATGCAACAAATTTGATAAACGATATGGATAGTGCTGAGCAAAAAAATAATCCCATTTATAATATGATACAGAACTAAAGAAACATGACAGAATTTGCCTGGAAAGTAATATGAAAGAGCTATTTAAAAGTGATGTTATATTCTATATCTTACATTGGTATTTAATTGTCAAAACACCAGATTTCATATTAACATTTGTGCTTTTCATTATGTAGAAAAATTGCATGAAAAAATAAACTGTAAATAAATATTGAAATGAAATATACTAACACATTATTTCACTTATAAATGTTGTATTGATGAATTGATGCTAACTTTCCCACTAAAAAAGTGGGAAAACATCAACTAAATTATAGCTATGTTCAGTTTCTGTTGTTCTTGCATCAGGCACTATAGTAGCAAGAACTATATGAACTGACATTACAAGAAGAGAAAAAAATTTCTAAATTTATTTAAAGGTTGATAAGAAGAGAAAAAGATCATCTTCATTCTCTGTGAAGTAATGATGAAATTAGGGAATACAAATGCACCTGGAAATGTGATTGCAAATTCCTAATGGGGACCCAGACTCTCCCCCCAAAAAAAGGATAAACAGAAGGTATTTTATTTTTTTAGAATAAATATACTTGATTTTCATGTTTTGAGCTATATCATTTATAGCAAACTATTTTTGTTTTTCTATGTTTTTATTTCTCTTTTATATTAAAACAACTCTTGATAGAACTAAGGAATGAAAACATCACCAGTGGAAACACAGTGAATACAGGCAAATGGCATAGAACTTACTAATAACTTCTCACCATGTCCCTGTAGCACAAGTCTTCCTGGGGAGCTAAGGCAGAGTACAGCATACTTTGGCCAGTGATTCTCAGCCCTGGTTGCATACTGGATTTACCCAGGAACTTCTAAAAACAATTCTTATGTTATACCTCACCGCATACCAAGTAATTAGGAATTTCTAACTGTGAGACCACAAATGATTTTAATATTCAGCCAGTGTTGAGAACTACTCTCTTAAACTCTTGTCCTTCATCATGTTCCCAGGTGCTCAATCTCTCAGCTTTAAACATGCTCTTTCAATATGCATACAATCAAAAGAGGTCAACAATACCTTGAGGAGATAGATAAATGAGTAGTTCAAGTTGAACGACATGCCTGCTGGTCATGCAAATTCTATGAGACCACCGTGTCTTATTTCTCTTATAATATTCCATTGTGGGTGTATACTACATTCTTTGTTTTATTTTTTTAAAATGAGGTACAATAGTATAGACAGTTATATAAGTTTCAGGTGGACAACATTATAATTTGACATCTGTACCCATTACAAAGTGGTCATCCCTAAAGGTCTAATTACCAACCATCACTGTACATTTGACCGCCTTCACCTTTTTCACTCTCCCCTCAATAACTAGCAATCTCTTCACTGTATCTTAGTTTGTTTCTGCTTTTGTTTTGTTTGTTTAGATTCCACATATGAGTGAAGTCACGTATTATTTGTTGTTCTCTGTCAGATTTATTTCCCTTAGAATAATACCCTCAAAGTCCACCCATGTTGTCACAAATGGCAAGATTTCATTATTTTTATGACTGAGTAGTATTCAAGTATATATATCTATATATCTATATCTATCTATCTCTCTCTCTCTATATATAAAGATTTCCAAGTCCTTTCACGTAACTTTAAAAAAATTTGATCCTCACAAAAATCCCACGAGGTAGAAGGGAATTTTTATCATTATTTTATAGTTAAGGAAACTGTGTCTAAGCATTTCCGCAACAGACTTAGAGCCCTACAATTGATAACAAAAAAGCAAGGACTTGAACCTGCCCTCCTCTAGTTCTGTCAGTCTATCACACTTTCCATAATAGCTCACAGTTCTGTGAGTACTTGCTGATAACATTTGAAAGAGACATTTAGAGCAATTCATATCAGTATCCTATTGCTAGTCTGTAAGAATCCAAACAAATATCTACCTTTATTGCTACTTACCTAGTATAAATTTACTGTGGTGTCTTTTCCTTCTTGTGATTATGCATTATTTTCTCCTAGGAATTGAAACACTTTGCAGACATCATCCAATTAAACCTCACAAATTTTCCTTTGAGGTGATATGAAGTAACAATCATTTTTCTCTTCTATATTTATATTTTTATTAAGAGCTATAGAAGGCCTAGTGAACTAATAGTTTATAATTAGCCTTCTTGAATTTAAAAGGGAAAAAATTCTCATACCACTAGGGCAACCTCCATTAAATTTATATAATAGCAATAGAAAGGGAGAAGATTGGAAATGACATAACAATACAAAAGATGAGTTTGGGCTTCTACTGTAAGCTCTAACATGTGGAGAAAATTTCACTGTTATTGATGGCTATCATAGAAGGCTTATACTTTTTATACCATATTTTTCTTTTAATGCAGATTTACAAATACAAAAAACTTACAGGCAGTTTCTTCAAGTGTAGTGGGTACTATGGAATGTTCTGACACTTGAAAAATTGTAGCATGATTTTTCTAATACTACAAATAAAGCATTATTTTATAACATTTCATATTGAACCATCCTATGTCCTATTTTATAAATATGAAATGACCGCATACTTATTTTGGGAATATTACGATAAAAAAAAACTAGTTATTTAACTACCAAACTTTTAAATATTCAGTTTAGCATTTGATATCTTGACTATGTCTCTATATTTTTTGGTTTGCTTGTTGTTTTTTGTCCTAAAGCAGATACTATTCCCAGAAATCTATACTACCACCAATTCATCACCTTCTCTACTCTTCCCTTTTCTAATCTATCCTCTATTCTCTGTTAACTAATGATGTAAATTTTCTTCAAGGACATTTTGTATGTTAAATCTGAATGTATCTGTCAATATATAAGATTTCAAGCTATTAACTGTATATTGGAATACTTAATCATGAACTTATAGGAAATTATTTTGTTGCAAACAAATAAGATTCAACTCATCATTTATGAGAGTATTATCCTTCTTCAGTTTTTCCACTTTGACAATCCACAGTATCTTGGGATTTGTCTCTACTTAATAGCAGAGTAAATCCAAAACCATAAGTTTAAAGTACCAGGCCCACTTCAGACCTGAAAAAACAAGGAAGAGTACAGTTCCTGAAACCTGGACAAAATAGGTGTTTGAAGAGGGCTGTGAAATTCTGTACCTAGATGCAACAAACCTGTGATAAACTACCAGGGATGGAAACAGAGTTAATGTCCCATCCCCTTTCCTCCCCACCAAACCGACCCCTGCTGTTGCCTTGCATTGATAAGTTCCAGCAAAATCATATGGTAAACAAGCTTATCGATATATCCCAAGTGAGTCATTCCTCAGGGGGATATAGCATGATGTGGAAAGGTGGAGTGCTAATATGGAGTAGCAAATAAGAAATATACAAGGGATTTTAATGTATCTTTATTATGTGTTCTGCTGTCATGCCTGAGCTACTACATATGAAACACATCTTATCTTTTGATTTACTTTTCTATTATTTCTCTTTTATGCTTCTTATGGCTTCATAGTGATTTTTTTTAATATGTGGATATAAGTAGGTTTTATAATCTATGAAATACTTTAACAAGATGTAAAGAGAGTGTCACAAATTAATGAGGCAGGTAAGATAAGAACTACATTTTGCAGGGTGTTATTAAAGCTACTTTGTATAAATAATTTCAGAACCTCAAGTTGAGAATTTTTTCACTGGCTTTCAAAGATTTGAATAATCTAGACCACAACTGATAAGACTTTGCTCTAGTCATATGATCTTCCTATCCTTCAGGGTATACACCATTATCTTTTTTTTTTTGACTTAACTCCATGGAGCATTTCTTCTTCCTCTAGATTTGAATTCTGTTTTGTTTTGCTCTGTTCTTGAGATTGATTTCCTCTAGAATAAATATCTTGAGTCTCTCAGACTATTGATCCTTTATTCTTCTGAATATTTACAGCTGTATTATTTTACTCCCCCTGTACCAGATAATTTCTACCTCTGCCAGCCATGGTGTCTAAACAATTAGAAATGACATTTCAGTCAACTCAGATACTATAATAGATTTCTCATTTATTTTCAATTCTCACAATAATAATTGAGGCATTGTACATTGTCTGTTTGTTATTTGTCTTTGACTCTGATCTCTATATCTTCCTTTACATGTTTCCCTAGTCATCGCCTGAGTCTAGAAACATGAAAACTACATTTCTCATACTTTCTTGCCAGTTAATGGGAGTCACTGAAGAAAGATTTGGAGGTGAGAGAAAGAGAGAAAGAATTATGCTTTTATTTTCTGGTTCTGTTGATATGTCCTGTAACAGCAACAGCAGCTTCCTGCTTGGGTAGTGTGCTATCAATAGAGCAGATGAAGGACCTCCCAGAAGACTCAGCCAATAGCAGAGTTCCCATGGACTCAGTTCAGACAGTGGCAGGAACAACAGTGAGCACAGGAATCTCTGAGCAGAGTACCCATTGGCTGGCTTATGCAGTAACAATATCAGTAAAAGCTTTGGGCAATTTGAGAAAAGAAGGCCTGATCAGTATAGTGAATTGGAGACTTCTGGCTCCTGCAAAGCTTTAACAGTGGGATTCCAACAGCCACAACATCCATAGATGCTCCAGAACCCTATGTGGCAGGAATCCTTTATTGTGGCCAGCATTCCTATTACTTTTCCTTCCCTGAGGGAAGGTAGTTTTCCCTACAGCTTTTCATCCTTACTTTTTACACTTACATCTTTTCCAAATCTTTTATACCTAATTTTATACATTAAGATCTTTCTATATGCTTAGAATGATATCTGCTTTCCTCATGGTATATTGACAAATATATCTTTCTTTAATTCTCCCTTTATTTGACTATTTTAACTGTATTTAAAATAAATTTTCATTACATAATGTTTGTTATATAATTTTAACAGAATTTAGTCTCTCTAGCATTATCTTCCCTAAAGAACTTGAAACAACTGTCTTCTCTTTGCTAACATTTGATCAAAGCACCTTTTTATTTTCTCTCATCTGTGAATTCAACAATTTCCCTACTTATCCTGGCCTCTTGCAAATAATTTATAATGTATTTTAATGTATTGTTTTATTTTCCATAACTCCCCAAATTAGGAGTTTCTTTCTCTCAAAATTTCTGGGAATAAATTTATATTGAAATTATTGTATCATAATCCTAGATCATTTATCAATGAAGATGTTATTGTTAACAGTATTGGTAAATAACAAAAATTAGTCTCTCTTCTTTAATAAGTATTCACACAGGCAAATTTGCAAAATTTCTCTGACTTTCATCCACTGTAATTGTGGCATTCCTCCAATTCAATGTTCTCTGAAATTGTTTTAAATATCCATACACTCTAGCCTGGGTAAAAACTTACTGCAGACTCAAATGCACTTGAGAGTACCAAGGGTAAATATATTTGGAGATGAATTATGTCTAGAAAAAATAATCAGTGTGAATTCTCTCACTCTCATTTTTACTATAGGCTTTGTTAATGTAAGTTTCTCTCACCTGCCACTACCA